>NC_090937.1:304289639-304902114 GCF_040938575.1 Ambystoma mexicanum
TGAGGAAAGGGAGGATTCAGACCAAGATATTGATTTACAGAGGACCACATCACCAGAGCCAGAGACTTTCGCCTCTGAGGAAGGAAGATTAAAAAATCTTCAGGATGCACTTCAGGAAGCTAGTGGCTTGGACACTTCTCCTGAAGCAGAATTTATCAAACCAGACCCAGGAGAACATGCGGAGACTCCATATAGAGCTCTGATGTCTAGAATCATAGAATTTATGGGTTGGTCTGCACCTTCTCCTGCCTTTCAGCAGGATGACCTCACTGACATACTGGACAAGGGCCCACAGGAGGATCCTGTGGTTCCATTTCACTCTGCTCTACAGAGAAGGATTTTGACAAACTGGGAAACGCCAGAAATTATCCCGGCAGTAAATAAAAAACTGTCAACAAAATACAGGGTGGCTAGTTCTGACCCTGAATATTTGTCAAAACACCCTACTCCTGAGAGCTTGGTTGTACAGGCTGCAACCTCATCAGGCAGCACATCTGCATACCCCACTGCTCCGCAGGATAGGGATGACAAAAAATATGATGCCATGGCTAAGAAGGTTTTTTCTGCCTGTAGCATGGCGTTAAAGTCTATTAACGCGACCTGTACGCTCGCTAGGTTCAGCCACACCCTTTGGGAGTGCGCTTCATCAGCGGCTGACTGCCTCCAAGAAGGAGAGGAAAGGGACGCATTTTTAAACATCATCAGGGATGGTAAAGATGCGATGTGCGAGACCCTACAAACTGGCCTAGATTCTGCTGACAGTATCAGCAGGGCCATGGCGGCAAGTACCACAATCCGCAGGCATGCGTGGTTGAGGAAGTCTGGTTTTGCCTCTGACGTGCAGACCAGGCTTTTGAATATGCCCTTTGACGGTTCTACCCTCTTTGGAAAGAAGGCGGATGACAGTTTGGAGAAACTGCAAACGTCCAAGGCAGCAGCCAAGTCATTGGGAGCTGCTATCCGTCAGAATACCTTTCGTCCTTCGGGATCATCGTGGAGAGGACGGTCCTTTCGTTACTATTCCTCATATGGAAGGGGCAGGGGACGACCGGCTCAAAGAGGCCAAGGAAGATTTACCCGTGGTGGACGGGGTAGGGGAAAGAAAGCCGCACCCGCAGGAGCAGGAGCCACTTTACCTTCGGCAACTGCATCAGCCGCTTCAAAACCACTCTGAGGTCTCCCCTCACAGAACACCAGTAGGGGGCAGGTTAACTCACCATCTGACGGAATGGCAGGCTATTACGTCAGATGCTTGGGCTCTGGAGACAGTGGCCCAAGGTTACTGCCTGCCCTTCCTACATATCCCTCAGAGTCATCCACCGGGGAACAACCCTTTGAAGCTTCCAGATCCGCTCCTCTTGCAGGAGGTTTTAGACCTGCTAGAGAAAGGTGCCATAGAACTGGTACCTGTAGCGGAAAGGAACAAGGGTTGGTACTCCCCCTACTTCATAATACCGAAGAAGGACGGAGGACTGAGACCCATCTTAGACTTACGGGAATTGAACAAATTCCTCCGAAAGGACAAGTTCAAGATGGTGACTCTCTCTCAGATCCTTCAGGCCCTCCAGCTTCAGGACTGGTTGGTATCTCTAGACCTCCAGGACGCTTATTTCCATGTGCCGATCCATCCCAGGCACAGGAGATACCTGAGGTTCGCAATTGGCAGCTCTCATTATCAATTTCGAGTTCTGCCATTTGGGCTAACCTCCGCCCCGAGGGTCTTTACCAAGCTAATGTCGGTTGTGGCTGCAAGTCTAAGGAGGGAAGGGATTCATGTCTACCCTTACCTAGACGATTGGTTGATCAGAGCTGTATCTTCGGAACAGGCTCAGAGACAACTAGATTATGTTTGCCACTTCCTTCACAAGCTGGGCTTCTCCCTCAATTTAAAGAAGTCACAGATGATACCATCACAGAGACTCCAATTCATTGGAGCAGTCCTAGACACTTCCCTGGGAAAAGCCTTGCCACCAGAGGTGAGGGCTCGAGATATTCTGCAGATGGTCATCAGATTTCAGAATGCCCAATATCTCCCAGCCTACGACTTTCTGAGGTTGCTAGGCCTCATGGCATCCTGCATATTCCTCGTGCCGGAGGCTCGCCTGAGAATGAGATCCCTCCAGTGGGCACTGAGAACTCAGTGGTCACAGTTCTCAGGAAGGATGACAGATCTCCTTCGGATCCCGGTCAAAGTAGCCCGAGACCTTCAGTGGTGGGCCTGTCGGGAGAACATCCTGAAAGGAGAAATGTTTTGGCAACCATGGCCGGAGATAACAGTAGTCACGGATGCCTCACTCACGGGGTGGGGAGCTCACGCCAACGACTTGACCATCAGCGGTCGTTGGTCTCCATCGGAGTCCAGACTACATATCAACCTGTTGGAGCTGAGAGCCATCAGACTAGCGCTGAAGGCTTTTCTGCCGTCTGTACGGGGAAGAAACGTCCTAATAATGACGGACAATACAGTGGCCATGCACTACCTCAACAAAAGAGGAGGCGTAGGCTCACTACCACTGTGCAGAGAGGCGATGCAGCTCTGGTTTTGGGCAATTCAGGAAGGAATCTCTCTATCGGCAATTCACCTAGCCGGAGAGAAGAACTTGACAGCGGACGCTCTGAGCAGGCAGAGCACAGTCTCTCACGAGTGGGAGATAGCTCAGGAAGTCCTTCAAGAGATCTTCGCCCTTTGGGGAACCCCTCAAGTGGATCTGTTCGCCACCAGTATCAACAGGAAGTGCGACAGATTTTGCTCAAGGGAATTTCCCCCGAGAGGAGCTCTAGGAGATGCGTTCGTAGTGGACTGGGAGTTCCCACTTCTGTACGCGTTCCCTCCGGTCCCTGTCATTCCTCAAATGATCAGGAGGTTGAGAAGGTTTCGGAAGACCATGATCCTAATTGCCCCGGATTGGGCCAGGAGAACGTGGTACCAGGACCTTCTAGACATGTCCATCTGCCCTCCAATTCGACTGCCATACAGAGAGGATCTTCTCTCGCAGAAGGAAGGTCAGGTTCTCCATCCAGCCATCAAGACCCTCAACCTTCACGCTTGGTGTCTGAAAGGTTGAGGTACAAGGATTGGGACCTTCCGGATGATGTTATGGAGGTGTTGCTTTCGGCCAGAAGGCCGGCAACTAAAACTCTATACCGCTGCCGTTGGAACAAATTTTGCAGCTGGTGCAGAGAAAAGAATATTGAACCCTTTTCTTGTGGTACACCTATGGTGTTGTCATTCTTACTTTACCTGGCTAATTCAGGCCTACAGGTTGGCACAATTAAGGGCTATCTCGCAGCGCTATCAATCTTTAAGCGCACTGCAGAGGAGCCTTCATACTTCAAAATTCCATTGGTAATACAATACCTAAAAGGATTAACTAATGTTTATCCCCCGAAACCTTTTCAAGTTCCCTTATGGGATTTAAACCTAATTTTAAACTTCCTAAAGGGTGCCCCTTTTGAACCACTACACTCTTGTTCATTGAAGCTTCTCACCCTCAAAACTGTTTTGCTAATAGCATTGACATCTGCTAGAAGGGTTAGCGAGTTGCAAGCCTTATCGTGTAAACCTCCACATACAATCTTTTACAAGGACAAAGTTGTTCTTCAGGTGAAGCCTAACTTCCTCCCGAAGGTAGTCTCGGAGTTTCACATCACTCAGAAGATTATATTACCTTCTTTCTACCCTCCTCCTCATCCGGGGAAGGAGGAAGAGAGACTGCACAGGCTGGACCCTAAGCGAGCCTTGAGCTTCTATATCAGCAGATTGGCTAAGATCAGACAAGCAGACCAACTCTTTGTAGGTTATGCAGGACATAAGTTGGGCCTTCCAATAACAAAACAAACCATCTCCAGATGGATTATTTTAGCCATTCTGGAGTGCTACAAATTGGCAGGAAAGGAGCCTCCTCAAAATCTAAGGGCTCATTCTACCAGGGGTATCGCAACATCCTCAGCCCTTCAAAGAGGGGTGCCAATTCGAGATATATGTGCGGCTGCCACATGGTCGTCCGCACATACATTTACCAAATTCTATAGCCTGGATTCCTCCTCTAGTCAAGAAACTAGATTCGGCAAGGCTGTGTTACACTCTGTCCATTCTGGAAGGGTAACATAACTTTTATTACTCCCGCCTCCAGTCACAATACCACTGCTATGGGAGTCTATCTAAGATAAGGAATACGTCGGAGGACACAATCCCTTCGAAGAACTAGTTACTCTTACCTTGTAACGTTCTTTCGATGGGATGTTCCTCCGACGTATTCCTTATCGACCCTCCCATCCATCCCCGCAGTATGACTTCCTGTGGGTTTGCAGCCTATGCTCCTTCAAGGTGATTAGTCTAATCCAAAAACATTACTGGGGACTACAAAACGGAACTGAGCAACGGACGCTGCGCGCGGCCTTTATAGGCAGGATGACGTCGACGTCGGCACGGAGGCCGTCGAGGGTCATCGACTCGGCGATCATCGACGCGCAGCGCCCTCTGGCGAAAAAAATTTTCCGAGGCCAGCAAAGCTGAAGGATTTCTATCTAAGATAAGGAATACGTCGGAGGAACATCCCATCGAAAGAACGTTACAAGGTAAGAGTAACTAGTTCTTCTATGCCATGATTGCCAGGGCGTCCAAGCTTTTCTAGCTCTGCCCCGAAGAGAAGGAAGGCTTCCTCTACCAATGACGTGAGGCCAAGAGGAAGACGGTCCTCGCGCTGCTGTTGCTGGAGGACATCTGGGACGAGGGACTTGCTGTCCTGAAGAACCCGTCCACGACGCCTGCCAAGAGGGACCGGTACGACGCCGCCCCTTTGTGCCTTAGGGCACAGCTGACCCCGGATTCGGTCATCTCAGCAGCGGCCAAGAAGAAAGCGGGGGGCCATCGACTTCAACTTCCCCGCCGGACGGCGAGGGAAAGAAAATGGATGCCACGGGACGACGAGTCATCTCGTCTGCGGCGATGACGATTAAGGCTGCCAACGCCCTAGCGATTTCCGCCAAGACGTAAAAGCCAAAGTTTTGGACATGCCCTTCGACAGGAACAATCTGTTTGGGAAGACAGTGGATGAGTCACTTCAGGCCATCAAGACCGACACAGAGACAGCTCGGGCCTTGGGAGTTCTACAGCAACGGCGGCCGCCCTTTCGGAACTCCGGAGGCAAGCAAGGTGCCTCCAAGGGATTCGGCAGCGGCTCCTTGACGTACCGTCAGGCGGCCCGCTCCACGTCGCAGGAAGCCTACATGGGACGAGGCAAATCAAGTGGATCCGCCGCCAAGCAGTATTGAACCAGCCGTCGCGTCGGGCCCCCACCAGAGCACCCCAGTGGGAGGCTGGCTGACGAAGTCCATCTCCACTGACCGTTAGGTGCTGGATGCCCTGGCCCACGGGCGCACACTCGAATTTCTAAAGAAGTGTCCCCGCATTCCTCCCGTGGCCAGGAAGGAAAACCACGTCCCTCAACTGCTGTTAGAGGTAAGGGCGATGCTCAAAAAAGGGACCATCAAGCTTGTCCCAAAGAGACTCTGGGGCTCCTAAGTATACTTAAGATACTTCCTTGTCAGAAAGAAGACAGGAGGATGGCGTCCTGTCCTGGACCTGCGTCGACTAAACAGATGCATCAAGGCACAGAAGTTCCGGATGGTCACCTTCCAGCATGTGCTTGGCCAGCTGGAGGAAGGCGACTTCTATCTTTGTTGGATTTGGAGGATGCGTACTTCCACATCCCCATTCTAAAAGGACACCGAAGGTTTCTAAGGTTCGTGGTCCAGGGATGGCCCTACCAGTTCAAGGCCCTCCCATTCGGATTGAAGTCGGCGCCCAGGGTATTCACCAAGTGCCTAGCGCCAGTGGCGGCGTGGCTGCGCCTGCAGGGGATCCACGTCTACCCCTACCTGGAGGATTGGCTCATCTGAGCAAGAACAAGGGAGCTTGCTGTCGAACACGCAGCGAAGACTGTCTGGCTGCTCACGGACCTGGGATTCTCCATCAACTTCCCCAAATCCCACATGGCTCCGTCGCAGGTCGCACTGTTTCTGGGAGCCAGGCTTGATACAGTAGCGCGATTGGCTTCGCCGTCGGAGGAAAGGACGAAAGCCATCCTGGGCAAAGTGCAGCGTCTGCTGGCCACGGACGTGGCCAGGGTGAGGTCCATCAAGTCCCTTCTCGGGATGATGTCCTCATGCATCTACCTGATGTGCCAGTGCAGGCTTCAGATGCGTCCTCTTCAGGAGTTCCTCGATGCCCGTTGGATGCAAGCGACTGGCAGCTTCGAGGAGAAGATCTCTCTCAACGAGGTATTCCGGCAAGCGATTCGGTGGTGGGGCACCAGCGCGCATCTTGCGGGCATGGACTTTCAGACCCCAGCACACCAGGTGACGGTGACGACGGATGCCTCCCTGGAGGGGTGGGGAGCGCACACCGGAGATCTTCACACGAGAGGCCTCTGGCTCCCGGAGGAAAGGACGCTCCACATCAACATACTGGAGCTCCAACCGGTGTTCTGGGCCGTCAGGTCGTTTCTCCAGTCCCTCAAGGGCAAGGCGGTGAGGATCTTCACCGACAACACCACCACAATGTTCTACATCCGGAAGCAGGGAGGAACAAGATCCCCAGCCCTGTCCAAGGAAGCCCAGGATCTGTGGCACAGGGCCGTTGCCCAGGGGATGTTTCTGGTACCCTTTCATCTGGCAGGGACAAACAACACAATCGCCGACTCGCTCAGCAGGAAGCTGCGCTCGTGCCATGAGTGGGAACTGCGGCAGGATCAAGTGGATCGACTCTTCCAATGATGGGGCAAACCCCAGATCGACCTGTTTGCGAGGGCGTCGAACTCCAAGTGCCAGAGGTTCGCCAGCAGGTTTCCCCAGCCGAGCAGCATGGGCGATGCTTTCTTGTTCCCCTGGGACGGCCTGTTCATGTATGCGTTCCCTCAGTTGCCGTTGTTACTGCGACTCGTCAACCAGCTCAAGAGGTCCCGGTGCAGGATGATCCTTGTCACACCGGCGTGGACGAGGCAGATCTGGTTTCCAGACCTTCTGGACTTGTCAGCGTCCCCGCCAGTCAAACTGTTGACGGACGCAGATCTTCTCTCCAGAGAAGGGAGGCGCCATCCTTCATCACGACCTGGAGTCGCTGAACTTGCAGGCCTGGCTCCTGCAGCACTAGAGTTTAGAGGGTACGATATCCCGGCTGACTGCAGAGAGGTTCTTACAAAGGCCAGGGCGTCCTCAACTCTCAAGTGCTACGGACACAAGTGGAAGAGGTTCTCGGTCTGGTGCCGTGCACAGAAGATTAACCCTCTACGCATTACAGCCCCTCTAGTGCTACCTACCGTATTTACTGTCGCTGGCCAAAGCCGGACTAGCTCACGCTTCCATCAAGATACATCTGGCAGTGATTTCCCGATACACCAGAACTGCAGGACGGTCATCCCTGTGGTCTCATCGCCTGGTAAAGGAGTTTATGAAAGGACTGTTCTGATCGTTCCCGCCGGTGAAGGCTCCTGCCCTGGCGTGGGAACTCAACGTGGTGCTGACCAGGCTCATAGGCCCGCCATTCGAGCCCTTGCATTCGGCCCCGTTGAAGTTCCTGTCGTGGAAGACGGCGTTCCTTGTGGCCATCACCTCTGCACGACGCGTGGGAGAGATTCAGCCCTTTCCTGCAAGCCTCCATACTTGACTTTCCACGAGACGAGGATGGTGCTGAGGACGCACCCCTCCTTCATGCCTAAGGTGCCGTCGGACTTCCATCTCAACGAGCCCTTGGTGTTACCAGTCTTTTTCCTGTCGCCTTTGTCGTCGGCCGAGAGGACCTTGCACTCGCTGGATGTAGCTAGAGCCCCGAAGTTCTACATGGACCGAACAAAGCGTTTTCGGAAGACATCCCAGCTGTTTGTGAACTTTGGACCTGTTAACCAAGGGAAGGCTCTCTCGTAGACTTCCATTTCCTGATGGCTCTCCGGCTGCATCATGCACTGTCATCGGTTGGCGAACCGACCGTTGCCCGGCCGTCCGAGAGCCCATTCGACCAGAGCGATCGCTGCTACCACGGCGTTCTTTTCTGGTGTGCCCCTGCTGGACATCTGCAGGGCTGCTACGTGGAGGTCGACGCACACCTTCACGAGATTCTACTGCGTCGACCGGGATTCCAGGGAGGAGTCCAGAGTCAACCAGGCAGTGCTGCGCAACCTGTTCGCTTAAGGTGAGCCTGGTGAGGTAAGAGATGCTTAATATTGAGCCTTGCCACCTCCCGTGGTTGTGCATGTGTGTGCTGCTATGCATTCTTATATTCATGAGCATGTAAATCCATGCCAGACCCCATTCTGGAGAAGGAACAAGTTACTTACCTGTAACTCTTGTTCTCCCGCGTGGGTCTGGCATGGATTCACATGCGAACCCTCCCTCTTACCCCTCTGCGGCTCTTCACTTGGTCATACTGCCACTTTACGTGCTACCAAATCTGAGGATGGCTGCCAGGGGCGGGGCTTAGGGAGAGGGCAGTCATTGGCTGGGGGCAGTATGACCCAGAGAACAGTGATTGGTTACTACTAAGAAAGACAGATCAGAAACGAAACTGATACTGATTTTTTCTTTACCGAGGATTCCCAGCCTGACGGGGAATATTCATGAGCATGTGAATCCATGCCAGACCCATGCTGGAGAACAACAGTTACAGGTAAGTAACTTGTTCCTTATTGTACTTGCGTATATCAAAGCGCAAAGTTGAAGGGCATTTTGGTTGCAGATTGATGAACTCGACTCTCCGGTTTGGCCCTGAGGAAGACTTTTTTTGGTTCAATCGAAACTAGGATGACCATTTTGGCCGGTGTGGCCTGCTGGGCCATTTAATGTAATAGGCCTAACATATGTTAGATGCAGTGTTTTAGCACTTTTAGGCACCTAGTTGTCCTCTGCAAAGGCGTCCACGATGTAGCAGTGGAATTAACCACAATAGGCAAACCCTATTTTGACATCCTAGTGTTATCCACAGTACTTCAGATGTAGACTATGGGTCTCAGGTGAATCTTTTGACTATTGCAATTTATTGTGACTGCATGACTCCTTTGTCAATTCATGTACCCACTTTTTGAAATTTCTTTTTGCGAACGCTACTTGTATCCATTCATGTCTGATTTAATTTTTTTTTAAATCCATGAATCCGTTTTAAAAAAAAAAAAAGTAATTCAGCTTCTTTGTTGTGTTTTCACAAGAGAAGACAAAATATGAAGTAGAACATTAGGACCCAGAGTTACAAGAAGAACTCCTCAAAAATGTCCCTTGTTCAACCACCCCTCAACCCGCTCCTAACCCCTCTCCCCCCCAATTCACATTAACAAAGAAACGGCTCACACATGTCCACCTGAGCTCCGATACACTTCTTAAGTAGTCAATTTTTTCTTGGCCAAGTGTCCATTCCAGTCTGTGCATAATGATCTAGGTATTGATGTCAAGAGGTTGTAAATCCCCTCCACACTGAGAAATGGGACGGTCACTCTTTCTACCTATCTGGCCTATTCATCGTGTAAATTGGACCTTTCCATTTCCACCGACCAAGGGTCACCATATATTGTTGCTGTTATGCATTCCATCAAGTATACGTTCTGGGCCATGTCGGTCAATTCTTTCTTACCAGGAGGGAGCTCTCTTCCAGTGTGCGGCCAGACAAGCCCTACCCGCTAACAGCAGGCCATGGACCATTTTCGACAACCTTGTGTTCCCCCTCCTGCTCTTGTAGACCAAACAGTATCAACATCAGTGTCTTCACCCTTGGATCCCTTCCAGGTCCCTAATCCAACTAGGGACCTCATCCCAGTAGGACTAGACCTCCACCACATATGCCAGTAGTCCTCCCTCGATCCACACTCCCGCCAGCACATGGGGCTCACGCTTTGGGACATTCTGTAAATCCCCACCGGTGTTACGCTCACCTGGCTCCCACAGGGGCGTCGATCGGACCCGGACAGCTGCGGTCTCCTCCAACGTGAAGCCTAGTGCAGAGATGACAGACTGGACTGGACTGGCCCGCCTAACCTCGTCTGCTTGACCCGTAGAAGTATTATCCTGCAAGTGGAGAAAGGGATTTAGCCACCCGTGGATTCTAGTGATGGCACCCCACTGTTCTCCCCACTAACCACCTCCGATTTCCCGTTCAGTAATCTCCACTTATGTTTTTGAGTGATGAGCTCTCCATCCTGCAGGGAATGCAGGGGCGCATAGATGCCAGTTACTTCACTGGTTCGAAGGCGTTGGAAGAGTTTCCGGATGAATATTGACTCTGAGGTTCCTGGCGAGAACCCGTAAGTATAAAGTCCAAAGAGTTCAATATGTCCGATATTCACTCTTGTCCCATTCCCTTCTTGTGTTGCAGCTGGTTCCAAGAGAAGATTGTCTTGTGGCAGCTGATGGCGTTCAGGTAAGAGTCTGTATTACCCAACACTGTCCGGTAAAAGATGCGTGTATTTAACTTGTTGTTTTCTCTCTCCTTACAGGTGCGGCGTAAGAAGTTGTGGGATGTTAAAGAATAATGCCTCCGATGGTAAATCAGGTAAGTCTATGGTGGTTAAAAAGAGCTTGTATTTGTTGGCTCTCTCGGCTCACATCATATTTCTTTTGTCCCCTAGATGCTGGAGTTCGGCGAAGAAAATGATGGAGGCAGCGCCGAATCGAAAGATGCTGTGAAGACTGGTGAGTATGGCGCAGCGCTGCAGCTGGCGATGCGACGCGTGCAGAAAAATGTCATTTCCAAGTTCGAAGACGTGATGGATCCGGAATCAGGTAAGGAATTAGAATAATGTCTGTGTTCTAACCTTTCCTCCTTCTTTCCTCTTTTTCTAGGAGCTCTGGATTCGAGGCGGGCGTGGCAGAAGAGTGGATGCTGACTGCAGGCACGGTGAGCGTTACGCTGCTGGATGCAGAATAACGCGAAGCATGTGCTGCTGTTCGGGCGTGGTTTAAATAGCCTGCAAAGTAGTCCCAGGTAAGAAGTTGCCCCAGAACCACACCCGAGTAAAAAAATAGTCCCTGAAGTAAAGTAGTCCCATTCAGGCTTCACGTTGGCTTGACTTCATAGCAGCATGGACTGCATGAGGTAAGTAAAGTACATGAGCCTGGCGCCTATGGTGCCAGGACTGATTTCCTCTGAGCCTGGTGCCAATGGCGCCAGGACTGTACCTAGACAGCCCCTAGCCAGGGCTGCTGGGCTTTTAGTAAGCACCTGGATGCCTGCTCCCGGGGCTGATGGGCTTGGTCCAGATGCCCGGGGGTAGGCATCATGACAACCGGATCGTATTGCCAACGGTGGAGCAATTTGATGGCATGTACTTTATACTGGCAGGAGATTGATGTTTGGGAGGCTTCCTGGCATATCCTTTGCTATATACAAGGTGGAATTTCCATCTCAAGATCTCCCTCCCACCGCTGTCTCAACCTATCTGCGGGTCCCCTTTTCGTGTACACCAGGGCCCTGTATAATGCGCTGATCAGCCCTTTGGAGCCTGTTGCGGTGTCTAGGATCTACTCAAACGGTGCGAGTTCCCTCTGGACTTTCCCTTTCCAAACCTCCCTCATCAACACTCCCTTCAATTGTAGGTATGAGAAGACAGAGAGCATATTGTAGGTACGAGAAGACAGAGAGCATACCCACAACAAGAGCCTATTCCAGCTCGGGTATCGCAATGAACCTACCGTCCCTCCACAATTGACGGACCCTTTTGAGACCTGCCTCCTGCCAGCCCTGAAACCTCTCTGGATTTGGAATGGCATCCTTGATCCCCGGCACCCACAAGTGACCCTATGGTGAAGTCCACATTTCGACGCCCCTCAGTCTGGCTCATTGTCACCAGATGCTCCAAATAGTACCCAGAAAAGGGTGACTGCTTATCCTTCAACCTAGCAACCCACAACCATTCCCCAACCGTGGCCGGCCGTAAGTGGTGGTTGTCAAGACCCACGCATTGCAAGTCTTCCCGCCGTCTGAGATGTGGAATCGGGACCCTAAGCTGGGTAGTTTTATAGTATCATTGTTTTTCCAGGAGACCCCACACCTCACCAATCCTTTGGAAGTCTCAGTGCAATGTTGGAGACCCTTGGTGTCTTCCCCTGCCAGAGAAATTGTGTGAGAGTGCCCTTGGTTCTTTTAAAGTAGGGGTCGGGTATCTGTATTGGAAGCATCTGGAAAAGGTATAGGAGCTTGGGGAGTATAACCATTTTAATCGCGTTCATCCTACCCATCCATGAAACTGCAAGCTTATTCCATTTTGCTAGGCTGTCTCCAGTCTAGTCCAGTCATCATAGGGGGGGGGAAATGTGCCTTGTATAAATCCTTCAGTTCTCTAGTGACAGAAATGCCCAGGTTCCTCAGAGTCCCCTACTGACCCTCATGCCCAGGGATAAGAGTCAGTCCACGTCATAGTCCCTGCTTCTGTCCAAGGAGAAAAGGACTGACTTGCCCGTGTTAATTTTGAACCCTGCAATGCGGCCATATTTTTCAATCACTGATACGGCAGCCGGCATGGAAGTCAGCAGATTTACCACATGCAAAAGCATGTCATCCGCGTAGAGTCCCAGTTTATAAGTCTTCCCTCCTACCACCAGCCCTTCTACTTGCGGGTCCCTTCTCAGGCTCTGGGCCAGGGGTTCTAACGAGAGCACCAAAAGAGCGGGAGAAAGCGTGCAACCCTGCCTCGTCCCACTCCGCAAGTTAAACCACCTTGAGTATCCCCCATTAACCACCATGCAGGCCCTAAGGGGCGGGGGGTAAACTGCTGTGATACCACTTGGAAGTCTCTTCCCCACCCCTATATTTGTAAGGACCACCTCTAGGAAATCCCATTCCACCCTGTCGAAGGCCTTCTCAGCGTCCACGGAGAGGGGAGTGAGGTCTCCCTGCATGACCTGAGCTTCTTTAATCAGCTTGATTGTCTTTCTCATAGTGTCCGAACCCTGTCTCCATGGGATAAACCCCACTTGATGAGAGTGGACAAGCTTACGGTAAGTGCACCTCCAGCCTAGCCGCCAGGACCCTAGCATAAATCTTGGCATCTATGTTTAGAAGTGAAATTGGGCGATATGAGCTGCAGGACCCGGGGTCTCTACCCTCCTTGGGTATCACCGTGATGAGGTGAATGCGGTGCTTTCCCCATTTGTCGGTAAAGAGTAGTATCAAAAAGGGGAGCCGGGCCGACTCAAAGGTTTTATAGAAACCCAGGGAGAAACAGTCATCTCCCGGTGCTATCCCCAGTAAGACCTTGCCTATGGCGTTCTTAATTTCCTCAGTCTATATTCATCCCTGGGGAACACTATGAACTAGGCTCCTCTATGGCAACAACTGAGAACAAATTGAAAAAATATATATATCTTTTTATTTAATGTATGTGAGTTGCGCAGTAGCCAGACGATCTGGGGAGCACCACGATTAACACGGCGGAGCAAGGAACGCTAACCCGGCCGTTGTGAAGAAGCCGACAGCCCAGTATCGCGCAGCACAGTGGAGCCGCAGACGGCATGCTTTATTCTTCATGCGAGCCCAAATCACATAGAAGACCGCTCTTAAAATAAAGAAAAGTTCTTCCACTGAAATAGTTTGAGTAAACTACCCCTGCTACTACTGATAAGTGAGCAGTAAGGTTGCTCCTTCATAATCAAAAGAAGGCACCTTTTATGAACTGTGTTCATCGTTTGGCTCCAAGTGTTGCTGATTGTATACTACACATAATCTAGTCATTGACATGCTATTTGATGTCTTTTACATCGTCCCCTGAAGAATTTCCCACCACCTGCCTTCTTTAAGATTAATGGGAATGAAACATGTCGGGCTTTTGTTTTAATTGTGAGATGGTTGTCACAAATTGAACAAGGCATTTACAGCTACGTCATACTGAGAACCTAAATAAATGTTTGTGTAGAAACGTTTTTCTTACAATTGCACATATTGTTTTCATGTCACACAGTTGTTTTGGTATACATTGTTGAGTTTTGTTTTTTCTTTTTATTAGCTTTCATTGCCACTTATTTGTTTTTGTAGATTTGGTTGTTTTTCAATTGTTACTGCACACCCAAAGATTGTTTTCTTTGGTTGGTGTATTATTGTGTTTTGTCTATACATTAGAAGGTCTGACGGCTTTTCTACCGTCCTTTTTAAAAAAATCTTTTTAACAAAAAGAATGTTGTTTCTTAATAAACTGTTTTTTAACCTAATCACATACATTAAATAAAAAGATGTATATATTTTTTCAATTTGTTCTCAGCATCAGTTGTTGCCATAGAGGAGCCTAGTTCATAGTGTTTCCCCAGGGATGAATATAGATCCTTAAGGGTGATTCTCTGCGAGGTGTTGAGACTATTCTGTTTTGACTTAATTTTTTGTATAGGGCACCGTCTTGAGCCTCTCTAGTTCAAAAATACCCTAGTCCTCTGAAAGTTTTCCAGTTCTTAATTTCCTCACCAGTAACTGGGGCATCCATGGCCCCCAATTCGTCCATCGACAGGGATGGTAGAAGACCCCTCGAAATACTTCTCAACCTCTCCTTCGACGGTACCCTCTTCACTTCTGTATAGGTTCTCGTAGAACGAGGCAAATGCTTCTTGGATCCCAGCCACTGTACCCTCCATATTCCCCTCTCTTCCCTCGACCTTAGATACCCATGGTCCTGCCCGGAGTCCCGTAATCTTGCGGCCAGGAGGACATCCACCTCATTACCTTTCTCGTAGAATTTCTGTTTCAGAAACTGCAGGTTGTGGATGATCTTCCCCCTCCTCCAGCAATTTCAGCTTCACTCTCAGGCCCCTCGCCTCCAGAATGTGCTCCTCTCTATTAGTGGGAGAGGACTGAGCGAGCCTCTCCAGGTCACCTATTTTATCCCTGAGCCCTTTCTTTACAAGAGTACGTTTCTTTTTCTTGCGGGCCCCCTCCCTAATCAGCAACCCCCTCTATGTGGCCTTCACCGCGTCCCATACTGCCCCCTTCCTCACCTCCCTGTGTCGTTGATTACGAACAATTCCTTCATGTCATTCTCAATTTATTCTTTAAAGACCAGTTCCTTCCACAGCGACTCATTACACCTCCATTTGGAGTTTCTAGGGCACAGACCTTCCCAATTACTGTTTACTGAAACCAGGTCATGGTCTGACCATGAAACAGGGTGAATTCCCGAATCCCCTGCCACCTCCAATAGGTCCCTAGATATGTGCAGGTAGTCTATTCTCGTGAGAGTGCCATGTGGAGCAAAATAGAAAGTGAAACCCCTCTCCCGTGGGTGTCATGGCCACAGGCCCCAGAACACAAGAACCACACCATCTAGTGCTGGGGGCAATAGGTCACTTGACTCACTTATGTCCCTTTGGGACCCATAAACACAAGGCCCCTGGCTGGACTCAGTCCTGGTGCCTTTGGCGCCAGGCTCATATAGAGATGTGAGCAGGAACACTTTATTTCAGTGCAGGAGTGTGTTAGGGAGAATTCTCTGTAAAGGCTAATTTCCCAAACCTAGTGAGTCCCCCAGCAGCTTTGCTGGATTTTTGGGGTTTATATTTTTCTCCTAAGAGTGAGACTCTTTTCCTCCCACTCTTAGACATGATTTGAGGTGTTCCTTTGACTTTGTATGAGTTTTTTGGGCTATGGGGGTCCTTTACCCTATAGGGCTTCATGTGTTTTTGGTATGTGGGCTACACAGCACCCTCCGTGCCGTAACCCAGGGGTGTCGTAGCGACCCCCAAACATAGACTCCATCCCCTGGGACTGACTACTGTCTCCCAGGGCATGTAAAGTCACCATTCGCTTTACTAGTCTCAAATTGTGAACAGAACCAATACAAACCATCATATTGTGGACGTACTGGTCGGGGCAATTCGATTGCCCCGGGGTCTGTTGTTCGAGGGGGTACTGTCCAGTCCCCCCGACCGAGTTTTGGCTGGTGGCAGTGGATACTACTTTTTATATTCAACCGCAAATATATTCCTATGGGATTTTCCCATTGTTCGAGGCTACCACTTTTTAAAATAGCCTCGAACATACTCCGGTTTATTAAATTAATATAAATTCACCAGTTGGTATTTTTTGCCGGAACTTGGTTCCAAAATGGCGTTTTTGTTCGCTTCTGTGACTCAAACCCAAGTCGAGCCCTTTGTTCCACTTTTTGGCGGGCTTCTCCACAGAAGCCTCCAAAAGTGGTGCCACTCTGTCTGGGTACCACAGGGGGTGTGGGAGGGGGTTTAGGCACCCTGGTCTGAGTTGTCTCGGCAACTCAAGTCGCACTCTTGTGTAATTGGCCCAAGTGGTGAGCCGCCCGGCTTACCACTTAGCATGTTTGAGTGACAGCTAGGCTGAATGAATGGGGGTTTTCTGCATAAAAGCAGGGCTTTGGGGACTGGAACTTCAGAAGTCGCCACAGGACCTAAAGAATCCGAGGAGGGAGAAGCCAAGCCGACCTGCAACGACGACACCACCGGTGGAGCCCTGCAAACCGTCTCACCACTTTTCCCGATGACAGAGGAGATCTCCAGCCTGGAGAGTCTTCTTCCTTTGACTGGTGGGGATAACCAGTTTGCCCATCTTTTCGCCTTCCTGGACAATCTCGTGGCTGCCTTGCCCGTGCCAAGCACCCTGGCAACCGTAATACCACGGTTTACCACTACCGCAAAGAAAAGGGTGGTACCTTGTAACCGGGAAACTCCGCGGCTGGTTTCTTCCCTGGCAGTGCAACGACCTTCAGCTTTCCTCCACGTCGAGACCTCCTCTTCCTCTGGACGAAACACCGACTTGCACCCGCTGCCGGGAACAACTGCCCCCGCTGGAGCGTTCTTCCCACTTTCAGGTTCTGTGTCCCGCCTGGCTTCCCTTGCGACAGATCGTTCGGGGTGACAGTAAATCCTCGACTTTCTAACCTGGGTTAGCCGGGGGCCTGTTAACTAACTTTTCCTGACTTGATCTCAATCTTTTTGTGAACTATTTACAAAGACTCTTTGGGCATAACCCCACTGTGTGATCCTGGACACATTTCGCTCGCTCTCTCTAAGAGTGGGCCTGGCATTTGAACTTCCTTGCTCTCCAGGAGATTTTGCCTAACCTGCCTCACTGTGGTTCTTTGAAAGGTATTGAAATTGTGTGCTTCCATAACTTTGCCTTTTCCCTCCCTTTTTCTATAACTTATTAGAGTGCCATCTTATGTTAAGGCCGGTGCTTCGCGTTACTGTGCACTCACGTGCAACGTGACGCTCACTGCCGCTTGGACCAGTTTACTTACCTTTGAAACCAGGCGTTCTCCTGCATACTCACCTCCAGGAAACCGGTGCTTCATCGCTTCATCTGCAGACTCCTCTCCTGACATCCAGTGATCGTGTTCCCGACTCCGCATCCACGAACTTGGACCCCGTGAAGAAGAAGAAAGACCAGGTTAGAACATCCGTCCTAAGGTTGCGCCGCATTTGAACCCTGCGTGCTCCCTAGTTAACCATTTACCAGTTACTGTACCGCTGCAGCTTCGTTCCTCATTCCCTCCGGTTGCCGCCTCGAGCTCTGCAGCTTCTGCCGGGCCGGCAACATCACCTGCAAGGGAAGAAAGCAAAAGAGCAAACATCGAAAGTGGAACAGTCAGCAATACAAGACAACAAACTTTACAATACAACAAAAACAGACGAGGAAAGACAAAGGCAAACAGGAACACTTACCTGAAGTATTGTGGCTTAGTCGCAGCAGGACTGGACTACCACGTGCAAGCGCCGCTGCCAGAAGCAGCAGGACGGAGTGCTTGCCAAAATTAATCAACAGGAGCAGTCCCGAGCAGCATCACCTATTACCACTAGTCACCACATAAGCGCAGAGGGTGAAGTCAGACCTGAGCGACCTCACCCCAGGCAGGGCTGCAATCATGCCCCAACGCTTCCGCAGAGACCAGGTGAGCGTAACAGTGGGTAGAAGTATCGCCAAATGTCCCTCAACCCATATAACCCCATAGCCGTTCCAAGCTCACCATCTCCTTGTTTTTGAGGTTCCTGTTCCCCTTCGTCTCTGATCTGCCTGTCCAAACTCACATCCATCCAAGCTTTGAAATCACCTCCTAGGATAAGATGCCCCTTGCCCTCGCCCACCACCTTCTCTAGGTTTCTTTGCAGGAATCTTTTTGTACGCTGGTTTGGAGAGTATGTTGTTGCAAAGGTAAACCTTATTCTCTTGATCAGGCCTGGGATCAGCACAGCTCTCCCTTCTACATCAGACCATACTTAGCCATTTCCATCCAGAGCCCTTTCCAGTCAAGAATCCCAACCCCTGCCTTTCTAGATATTCATGACCCCTCCCCCATTATTCCCCTCTAATAAGGCCACAAGGGATCCTCTGCTTGTCCCCTCTTTGGTATCTTGTTTCCTGGATGAATAAGACGTCGATCCCAGCCCTTTTAAATTCCCTTGCAACCAAGGACCTCTTGGTGGGGGAGTTGAGCCCCTTCACGTTCAGTGTGCATACACACAGACTGTCACCCATCCTGTCTCAACCATGTCAAATCCCAACGCTCTCTGAACAACAGCAGACCCCCATGAAATAAAAAGCAAATTTCCCCAGGTGAACAGAACATGAGCCAACCTGTGTAATCTGAAACCCTCCCCACCCCCTTCACTCCCCTGTGGCGCTCGGCCCCTCCCAGTTACCATCACTAGCTGAGTCCGAACCACCAAACAAGCCCGAAACCCAGGCCTCTCTCTAGTCGCCCCTTGGGTGCCCCCACCCTAGCCCACAAACTTAAGCTAACACAATGCAAATCTGACGTCCGAAGACCTATCGTAATCCCCCTGAACAAACTTTAGAGCCCATTTACCACCCTCGTAGTGTCAAACAGCGACTCCCCCTCATGATCCCAGTCAGACCCAATCATAGGTAAAGTGTCCTTAAGCCACCTTCGTGCCACCTCTGGGATTGTCCTTAGGATGTACTGGGGGTGGCAGGGAGGGGGGTGTTCAACTTCATGAATTTCCTTGAGCCCAGGATTCTTCTCCTCTTGGTCCCTTAATGTGCCATCCTATGTCTCTTTCGATCTCACCCCAAGGACAGGTCCCCCTCGGTGGTTAGTTCCCTTTTAGCTATTTATTTCTTCCTCCATCACAAGCCTGTGCCTCTGCCCCTTGAGTTCGAAGGAAATTGAAAACGGGAATCCCCACCTGTACCGCATCCCTTTCCCGTTCAACCACTTTGTGAGGCGTAGAGACAGCCTTCTTTTCGTGAGGGTCCGGGAGGACAGGTCCTGAAAGATGGAAATTCTTGCCGAGCCCAGTTGCACCGGACCCCTGGCCTTTGCCTTTTCCAAGATCTTGAGCCTATCTGGGTAATTGTGGAAGAGTGCCAGAAATTATCTCTGGGCCTCCTGACGGACCCCCAGCCATATGGACCCTTTCGGTTATTTATTTTCAGCAATCGAGCCGTCTTCTAAGAGGAGTTTAATAATCACATTTCTGATGCTTTTTAATCAGTTTAGAATCTCATGCTGTATATATAGTCCGACATCTAGTGGTAATTGCGGAGTATTGCATCTTTCTTTCGAGGATCAAAAGGGGACGTCGACTTGGACGTGCCTGTAACACTATACCTAACATGACGTGTAGAGTACCCGAAATCCCTCACGCGTCGAGGTCCTTCAGATTGTTTTTTTACGCCCAACTAATGGGTCACCCTATGTGGAGCTCATAAGAGATATATTGCAAATTCATAACTTCTTTGTCCCACAACTGATGGTCGTTGGTCTTCAACTTTCATCTTTGGCGGCTACTTGTGGACCGCTACGCCGAAGAAGTCTACTGCTTTCGGCGACTGGTGCATCAGTTGATGCTGTCGGCCACGTGACCTTGGCCCTCCGTCCAGGCATATACAGTAGGGAGAGTGGGGGTTTGATTCTCTGAGAGTGCATTTCCTTTTCCCCCTCTGGTCTGGCTGCCGCCCTTTACCTCTACTATGGATAGGACTCCATTTAAATGTTGTCCGTCCTGTAACGGAAAATACCCTTGGAAAGACACACACTGTAAGTGCAACAAGTGTCTACCGCGTAACCACGAGTGATCCTGCAAGTCTAGCAAACTTCATCCATAGAGGCTCAAAGACAGGCGGACAAAACGGTGGGCGGCCTACGCCATGCAGGCTGAAAGTGGTTCCCCCGTCTGTGCTGTCGCCTCGAGTGACGGGATTCTAGCGGCAGCCATGGCTCCGATATGGAGGCCATGGACTTTTGCGTGGAATGGTCCGGTTCCCAGTTGCCCATCCCCGACAGGCAGGTTGCCGGTACTGCTATGGGAAGATCACACACTGGCGACAGGGGCACAACCACACCACCTAAGAATAGGCATACAACCCCACGAGCTCCCTCAATGGGTACGTCGAGGAAGCATCAGATGCCAACAGGCCCAACAAAAGTTTTGACGAGGGGCGCCTACCGATCCTTACCATTGGCCCCTTCCCCACATCTGTCATCTCGGCATGCGTCTGGGCATTCTGCCCATAAGGGCATCCCTGCAAAAAAAACACAAGAGCGACGACGCACCATCTAGGAGCACGTCAACCCCAAAGGTTTCGGCGGAGCCGAAGACCTCGACAACGCCTACAGGCGTGTCGAAATCTATCCCTAATCCATCGGAGCTAACCGAATAGCACATCGTCTAGTCGAGAGGAGTAGTCTGAGGGGTTCCCAGCCCCTCTCTAAGACTTTGGCTGATAAGTCCCTTTCTTCTAAGGACACCTTTCCTCCTGGAGACCCCTCCTCCTGACCCCTCTGGTACCTCCCTGTGGACCACAGTGAGGTTTGAGAGCTATATGGCAAACATTTCTGAAAGGTTTATTACTCCTAAAAGACCTAGGGAGATGATTCATGCCTTAGTTTTCCAAAGTTACTGAACCTTTCCAGTCAAACTCCCCTGGAAGAGGTTTTTGAGTTCTCTGAACCTGAAGAGGTCTATGAGGATCCCTATGGTCAGGAAGACGATCCATTTGGCCAGGACACACCGGACCACTGCCCAGATTGGGGTCAAGATCAGTCTGTTGAGGAAGGACCTTGGCTTTCCCCCATTCCAACTCCTGAGTCAGACGCCATTTGTCTGGATCCTCCCTCCTTGCCTCCACAGAGGCAAGCTTCACCTATTGATGATCAAATGGCCTTTAATGCAGTCCTGAAAAAGGCTGCTGACCATTTCCAAATTGCCACACAGGAAGCTGTACAAGACACTGACTTTGTAAAAGACATCTAGATGGAGATACCCCCCACAAGTCAGGCAATCCCACTGCTAAATTCCATCAAGAAGCGCCTTTCACCTGATTTGCTGTCTCCTTCCCTTACAAGGGCCGTCACCTTCTGACCCGTTGTACATCCGGGGGCATGCCACTCACGACTTCCTGGTCGTCACTAGTACCAGGAAGAGGGCCGGGTGCCATTATCTACTGCAGAAGCACCCCCCGACAAAGACTGCAAAAAATGGTATGCCCTTGGCAAACGCATCACCACTTCAGCGGCATATTCAACAAGAATTACTAATAATACTACCCTTCTTGCGAGTTAGTGATGTACAGTGAAACCTACTTCATGAGGGTCTCCAAGAAGTCCCGGAACCGGTACGATCACACCTGCTGGCGATTGTCTCAGAAGGGAAACGGGTGACCCACAACATCCTAAAAAACACGTTCGAAGCGTGGCCAGCTGAGGAAGCCGACGGATGCAGCCTCGGTGAGCTCCTGCGCCCAACCCTGTCTCGCTGCCCAAACCCTCCCTACAATAAAATATAATGGGCCAGTAAGGTGGGCACAGGTGTCGGAATGTTTGGGGTACCTCCCGAGAAAAGTTGAAGCAGAAACACGCGCAGTTTGCGGAGTACGAGCGAAGCAGAGCCCGATCAGCGCCGTGGCAAAATGGCAGCCCAGGATTGAGGGATAGCACGGAGATGGCGAGCCTGCGCTGGACACATGGGTTGCTGGAGAAGAGGAGAGGTCCGGAGGCCGGTGGGGAAATGCAAATGAGGAGGGGGCCCTGCCATCTGACGGGAGCTCTCTGTTTTGCAGAGTGAAGTGGCTGCTGTCCCAGGGAGAATCGGGACGTTCAGCGGAGGACCTCTGCTGAGAGGACCACCCCTCCCCCAGATAGAGGAAAGGAAGAGGAGCGCAAGACCGAGGAGTGGAGAGTCTGGGAGCCTGTGATTTGGGGTGCCTGGGGGAAGGACCGGAGAGAGTGTGCAGAAGCCCAAAGAGCGAGGTAAAGGAAGGGAGGAAGCCATCAACAGGACAGCCCCTGCAGAAGGCTGCAGAGATGCAAGGAGAAGCAGATGGGTTACGGGGATTTCTGGACACCTCCATCTGGTCTCATATGGTTTGGCTACATGGGGGGCTGAGAGAACGTGCGTCCTTACTCTAACGGGCCCGTGATGAGGAGGATGGACGTTTGGTAACACGGGGGGCCCAGTAAAGCATAACAACCCACAAGGGGCCTCTGTCTAGGCTTGTGGAAGGGGGCACAGCTTCAATGCATACGGGTCCTTGGAGCCCATTTGGGACCTAATAAAGCTGAAGATAGTGGAGCCTCTGGCACACACCCTCCCACAGCCCCTCGCCCTGGGAGCATCGCAGGGGGCAAGTTTAAAGAGCTGGGCCCTCACGTCCCACCTTGTGCCTTCCTGGTTGGCGCTCTTTTTCCCTACTTAAGGTGCCCTCCAGCCTCTTTTCCTTTGTAGATGGGGAGCAGGTGCAAGTGGATCTTGGTCACCTGGCCTTAGCACCACCCACCTTCTTAGCCATGCCTCTTCCTTCCTGCTCTTAACAATTAAATCAAGGGCATCTCTCGCCCGGACGTCCGAAGCGAAGGGCAGGCAAAGAAAAGGGCAATTCCTGTTTGGACTTGTTCGGGCCAGGAGGATCCAGGGACCGAACCCCTGCTCAGACAGCAGGTAAGCATGCACCAACATGTGTTTACTCCCTCTGTCCCCACAGGCCATCCCCACCCCTCTGGTGCCCACCACCCCCCTTGATGTTTCCTTGTGCCCCCCCTTCTCACACACAGGTGTTGCCTGATTTGCTTGATTCTTCTACCCTGCTCCCTTTAATCCCTCCTCCAGCCTACTTCTGCAGTCTGTCCTGATACATTCTGGTTTCACCATCACGTCTTGTGGCCAATGCTGGATTTGACTTTTATGGACTTCATTGATTCACGGTGCGTCACCCTTTCTCATGGTAGCCCTGAATCATGCTGTTTCCATTTTCATCTTGTATCCAGGCGTGCAACATTGTGTGTTACTACTGACTTCTGCAATTGTATTCACTCTCCCCTCTTGCTTCTCCACTGTTTTTGACTGCTTACTCTCTGTTCTCTCCTCTTCTCCCTTTTCCCCCCTTCCTCCGCTTACTTACTTTCTTCTATGCACCTACTCTATCAGAATTGTCCCTGGACCTAGTATGATAGCAACTTTATCTGTCTCCTCCCCCTACCCTTGTTTTGTTCCTCCCCCCACCCCATTGCAGCACTAGCTGAAATGTTGTCCGGCCTAGTGCAGTACTTGCCTTTTTTTGTTTCTGCACCCCTCTCCCTCACCAGGCCTACGACAGTCCCCTGCAGAATTGGGAGGCCTCATCTGGCGCCATCTCCCACTGAGCCCCTCAGCAATGCACGAAAAGCCCAGGCGGGCACTCAGGAAGCGCAGCTCCTCTTTATCCCTGCCGCGGCCGGCAAGCACGGCCGGTGGGCCCCTCGTCTCAGGGGCTATGAGCCTCACTCATGCCCTCCCGCCGTCTGGACCGGCAAGGCGCTTGCCGACTTGCAGGTGCTGCCAGAGGCAGGTGGGGGTTGGTACCAGGAGGCGAGCCAGAGAGCCCCAGTCCGGGAGACTGAACCGCCCCCACCCCTTTACCTCCACCGGTGGCTCTCCTCAAGTTAGCTTGGCCGCCTCATCCGTCTTCCTTCCCCAAGGTGTCCAAAACCTGAGACTGCTCTCGTGGCGCAGTCGCCGCCCAGAGTGAATCTCAAGCTCCCGCACTTCACCTTCGCTGGTTCCCACTCCAAGGAAGCAACTCCTCCTCCAGGTATCTTCGCCGCTCAGGGCTGCGCAAATTCCAACCTTTCTCTGACCTTAGCGCCGAGCCACTCGCATCCTCCGCAGGTCCGGGATGTAGTGGCGCCAAGCCACCAACAGTTCGCCTGCCATTTTAGGTGTCAGTAGCTGCGCGGGATTGCAATTCCCATTTTCAGCTGCTGGGACTCACTCAGCGCAGCGAAGAACTGCCCCAGAAAAACTCCTCTACATCGGGGACTCCTCCGTCTGCTTTACAGCAGCAAAGTTCATTGTTTAGTGCATCAAAAATGGCCCGATCAGGCGCCTTACACAGAGCTTACAGCAGGCACGTCCGCATGGCGCGCTGCCTGTCCCGAACCCTTTTTTTTACCAGGAGCAGTAAAAAAAAATTAGTCACTGATTTGGCAACGTGACATTCATCAAATTAATGGAGAATTTTTGGAAACTGCTCCTGCATGGCCTTGGCTATTGAAACATGTCTGTCAGTGGCTACGAGGTCTATTTGCATTCTACTCGATTGAAGATGTTTGAGGGATTTTATGAAACCTCTTTCTCCATGGCCACTGAGGATTTACATTTGGACACCTGCACGATCTCCGAACTCACAATTTAGTTTCCATATCCTGAAAGTGGAATGTGCAGTACTTTGGTGAAAATCCAGGGCTGTCACACTGTTCGTCACCAGCTAGCCTGAGCCGTTTGCAATAGAATGTGCTTTCAATTGACAATTGTTAAATTTTACAGTCTTGAATAATAGCGGCAAATAAGAATTCTTTGATATTTATAGTACTGCGATTTAGCAATGAGCTGAAGTCCCACAAATTGACTGAAACTGGACAACTTATTAAAAGTCGAACCACTGAAAAGTAAAGCTGCTGAACACAGTAGATTTCCAGCTGGCACTTTGCCCAGCATCAGTTGAGCGGACCATGAAAATGTATCATGGAGGTGGGCACAGTTGGCTTGGATTTTCAGGTTAGTGCCTTGTCATACACAAGTCACATTCACCAATGGCTCCCCGCATATTTTCCCCCTCATTTGATGTACACATTTCAGCATCAATATAATCTCTACCATGCAGCTGTCAAATAAAATGTATTTGTGCTCCTTTTATTAGCCAATCGTCCGGCATGAATGTGGTTTGTGACTCAGCTCTGGTGGACAAATCAGCCAAACTAGACAAACTGTAGTCGAGATCTTTGGAAAGGTCCTCGGTCAATTGCGTTGAAGCCTCAGTCTCTGTTAGTCCAGCTTGTATTATTTGCACACAAATTAGAGAAACGATCAACGTCGATTGTTTATTGGGTGGACCTTTTTTTGCGGGTGTAGATTGTGTCAAGTGGTCAGCGAGGAATTCAAAAGCATCTTCATTCTATTCTGTTTGATCTTGTATAGTTCTCACATTGTAGCAATGGTCCAACAACACTTTGCTGGCTTCGCCGGTCACATTCAATACAGTTTCTGGCCATTGGACATGAGCATCTCGAGTCTGCTTATTGACTGAACCATGCTGCGCCTCAAATAGTAGTTGCTCCATGGTGATATCTGTTTGGCAAGCAGCATCTTTGGTTTCATTTGTTGGCTTTATACTTCTTTTCCTTCTGGGCCTCTAGAAGATGGGTTGTAAAAACATGTTCAATGTAAATCACATATACAGTAGATAACACTTTAAATAAAAAAACATGTTATGAAGAAAACACCAGCCCGAAACACTTCTAGTAAACGAAATGGTTTGTTAGTTATCCTTCTTTTCTTGATTTTCTGTGAAACCGTGGTCGTCTCTGTAATGACCGCACCAGAAAGCTGGTCCTCCACCTCTGATCCCTGTGCCTCCTCTTGTAATTCAGCACCTTGTATACATTCCTTGAATAGAAAGTTCAGCAAAAAAAAACAAAAGTCAAACATATTGGAAATTAAAACCTTTCATCGCACAAATCGCTTACATGCATGCCCTGGCAAACACTGGAAGTTATTTAGTCAACATATACATTTCGAATTTCACCTTATTGATGGCAAGTGTATTCGATC
This sequence comes from Ambystoma mexicanum, assembly GCF_040938575.1. Lineage (NCBI taxonomy): Eukaryota > Metazoa > Chordata > Amphibia > Caudata > Ambystomatidae > Ambystoma > Ambystoma mexicanum. Next base: position 304,315,671 of record NC_090937.1, read on the forward strand.
AGAGATCACCGTGCAAAACACACTGATTGTAATGTTGCCCTTAAACATTTTGCAATGTATTCTGCATTATGGTAGAAATTGTGATGTTAGAACGGAAATCATAAAAGTTTGAAACACTGCACGTTTATATGAATGTCACTGTCTAATAGTGTCCTATGTAGGATTTACTTTCTTTCATTCAAGGGAACTGTTAGTATGCATACCTCATACTCAGGACCAGCTCCAAAGGATGATGTAATTGTAGTCGAAGTACCAGTATACCCCTGTAACACAGTACTTGTTTTAGCATGGATGAAAACAGCGAAATGGAACAGAGACAATGGGATGCAGACAATGGTACATAAAGAGAAACCCATAAATGGCACATAGTGTAAACAAGCGACAGGATACATAAACTATTTCATATTATTTTAAATTCCAACCATAATACAATCTCGTAATTGAAAAGTGAAATAAAATTACCTGATAGGCGCTTGAAGTTTTTGTTGACTCCAGAAAAGAAATGGAAGCAGACAGAATCTTGGTCCTTCATTTTCAGTGCATTGTCACAAAGTGGTAAAAGGGAAAATTCACGCTGAAATCAGAAACTAGTGTGCATAAATTGAATAAACCTTGTCGATATTTAGTAAAATGTCCCAGTTCACAGTATCGTGAAAAAGTTCCGGCTAAATGCCATTCAGACTAAAGAAATGCTGTGGCAACGCAGAAATAAGGACACTGTAGATAACATGTGTCAATTCTGCTGCAACGCCATAGAAACGTCTCATCATCTAGTAACAGCATGCTCAGGGGTGAATACCCAGCGACAATGCCATCTTGGGAAATATGCCCCACTTGACGACAAGGCCAATTGGTGGGGCCGTGCAATTTTTGGACATGATATCCAACTAACATGTGCTGTCGTCAACTTTCTGGACTCTATTCTCTTGCGCCCTGAGGCTTAATTAACTAATTAACTAATCAACTAATTTTCTTCTTTTGGCATTGGCATTCATAGAATGTGATATGAGCTTATGCTCCTAGTCTCTCAACTACAGACCAAAGTTTTAATTTTACTTACTTTGATATCCGGACCTGATCTTTGTATGACTATGTATTCTTTTGGTATGAACATAAGTTAGCTATGATGTGGAACCATGACGTATGTGATTTGCTAGTACATCTAGTTGTCTGGTTGTAAGACATTCTTAGACGTACAGGCTCGCTTTTATGTGACAAAAGTTATGGTTGACCGACTTTTTCTTTTAAGTTGTGATCCTATAGCTGAAGTTTCAATAAAAAAAAAGGGAAAATTAGATCAGCATTAGAAATGTGGGAAGATCCAACTGTCATAATATGAGCTTCTGCAAGTCTTGGGGCTCACCATTGGTATACTGGATGTGTTGGTGGTTTCGTCACTTGCGAAGGTCTGTGCTTCCGTCAGTATGCTCTCCTGACAAATGGACATGTCAAGCAACCGATTAGGAAAGATTATGCTTCTTTTGAAGGGTTCTTATGGCTTTGTTTTCTATGGTCATAATTACTTTCTATGTTGCTTCATAAACCAGGGACAGATGTGTAGTAAAATGTGGGATAGTTAAAAGTTAATAGAATCTGGTAAATATGCAAACTTTAGAAAGACACATTTAAACCGAAAGCACCAATCCGTTCATGTAGTTACCATGTTCAGTACCTCACCACCTACAGCTAATTCATCATCCGAGACTCACCCGAGGCAGTGTGTGCATGAATAGAGTTGGAATTGCATTTGGAAGCAATTTACGAGACTTTGAGACAATGCTTTTTTGTGTACTGCGATTGGTCGTACATATCGTTTGTAAAGTGCAGGCTGCAGATGCGGAATCTATTGGCCTTCGAGTCTCCCAAAACAACCTGGGCTCTATTTTCAAGCTTATCCACCGGAAAACCACAATGTCGAACCCATTCTCTTATTAAATCAATGTTCCTCGGGAATGTATGCATGATTGTGCCCTTACTTTTGACATTGCTCCTAGAAGGGCAACCGAAAACCTTACAAGCAGGCTGTTACGGAGAATTCTCATTCATGGCTAATTTCCCTTATCTAGCGAGTCCCTCAGCAGCTTTGCTGGATTTCTGGGGTTTATTTTTTCCACCTGATGAGTGTGAACCTTTTTTCCAACTCTTACATGTGTTTTGCCATGTGTATTTCTACTGTTTGTGTGATCTTGGGCTCTGGAGCCACACTACTCCATGAGCCCAACTTTTTGTGTGCGTTACACAGCACCTTCAGTGCAGTGACACAGGGTTGTCTCGAAGACTTCCCACTGACTCCATTTTTCTGGGGCTGACTACTGTCACCCAGAAACAGGTAAAGTTGCCATTTACTTTATGTAGTCATTTAACCTACAGAAAGGGTTAACTCTGATCCCTTTGTCTGTGCCTCCTGGAGCCTTGTTTCGTTTCCTTAACACTAAGACTTGGCTGGTGGCAGTGGTATCTACACTATCTTTTCTACCGCGATTATACTGTATAAACGTGGTACTGTTTTAGGCTATTGCAATAGCCTCGAACATAAACCTGCTTGACCAAATACATTTTATTTTGGCTCTGGTCGGGTTTAGTCACCATTTCTTTGTTTTAATAACCTTCTTGTGTTTTACTTTGCGCGGCAAACCAGGTTTGCCTTTTTTGTTCACTGTCCTTTGGCGGGCTTTTGTGAAGAAGCCCCCCTTTGGCGTCTGGGTGTCTAGGTGGGCTGAATGTGAGGGAGGGGTTTAGTAACCCCCTGCACATGGTATCCTTGGAGACCCAAGTCGCACTTTGTGTCCTTTGGCTGAGTTGGTTGTCCGGGCTGGACAACCCCCCTGCTGTATGATTGACAGCCAGGCAGTGTGAATGGGGGATTTTGCCATAAAAGGCAGGACTCTTGAGCTGGAAGTCAGAGTCGCCACTGGAACTGCACGAACTGACGAGAAGCGGAGAGGAAGACGGCTGCTGCAACTCCCGAGTCCCGCTGCAGTCCTGAGCTATCTACCCTTCAACGACAGAGAAGATCCAGTCCGGAGTCTTCTTCCCTTGAGCCTGGTGGGATCAACCAGCTCACCTTTCTACAGCCAGAGAATCCTCTCCTTGGTCGAAATCGCTGCACGAAGCTGAAGTGGTCCGGATAGCCATCAGAAGAGCCCTCCCGTTTTAAAGGAGCGCACCTTTTTATTCACTGTTGATTTGCTGCTGCTGACCTCATCCCTGGGTAATGCAGATCGCTCCAGACGTCGTCCTCCTTGTCCCCACGACTGAAGCTTTAGGAACCGTGAGTCTGCAGGAACTACCAGGAACAACTACCGTGGCACCAGCTTTCTTATTCGAATAAGGTACTATGTCCATTTGGTCGTTCCCTCCGTCTGACCTTGAGGTATCGGGGTGAACCCTTTTCCTTGCCGAAGGCTTGTCCTTTCTTCCTTCCCTCTTATAACTTTTGCCTCCCTTTGACAATATCCAAGTACTCCTGGCAACGTTAATCTCGAACTGTTCTAATTGTGTGATCCTCGTCAACAGAGTGTTAGGCAGAATCCTGTGCAGTTCCCTTAGGGAGCACTACAGAAGATTAAGACTACAGGTATATGCAATAAATCCCCTTTGGTATCGGTCTGTACCACAAAGATTTAGTTGGTAGCTGTGGCTAAGCAGTCACTTATCCCAAGAGGGAGATGAGCAGTATTCAGGGTTTACACAATAGGACTACAATAATATGGAACAAGGAAACACTGACCAAAGCTTTGTATCAAAAGGAATATATATATTTATTTATTTTACACACTCTGATGTTCACACACAAGTCACTAGTATTAAAGTAAGTTAAAACAGTCAGGAAAAGTATACTGCCTATTTAAATTGTAGACACATTTGAGCAAGAGTGAAAACTGACCAAAACGGCACAGTGTTAAACTAAGCAAAAATGGCACTCTAACAATTTCTTCAGAGGGAGGGAAAGAACAAGTTATACAGGTTTAACCTCTTAAACACACCAGCAACACTTCCCAATTGGATTGTGAACAAGTTAAGCAAGGCAGCACTTTAGCATCAACAGTACTTTGGTGAAAACCGAGCAAAATGGCACTTCAGCAATATATAAAGGGGAAGAAAAGGTGGTTATAAGAGTTTTAGGTGCACCTAACACATTTCTTGATGAGATACAATCTAGAGAAGGCAGTTGTAACAGATTTAGCCAGAGTTGAGGGGCTTGTGCCAGAGTGAGTGGTACAAGGCAAGTGCCTAGGTTCAAAATGTTCTAGTAGCTGCAGTCAAGTCTTTGTTAAACGATTGAAAAGGCGGTTGCAGGACGTAGAAAGATAATGTTAGATGAAAAGGCGGCCAGCCCAGAAGGTAAGTAAAGGTTTTAAAACACCTTTAGCAATACCCAACGAAATGGGAGGCCTGGCGGAACAATGTACCTTGAAAGTGGAAGAGGCTCCTGCAGTGGCAGTAGTTCCTGCAGTTCGGAAGATCCAGCAGAGGAAGAGAGGCTCTCGTCGTGGAGGAAGGTTCGAGTTACTGCACTACCCAGGGATGAAACCAGCCGCGGTGCTGCCAAAACGGAATAAAAGGTACGCTCCTTTAAATCGTGGTCGTGGTGGACGGGTGCCTGGCTATCCAGTCTTCTAGTGCTTGGCACTGGCGATTCGACCAAGGCAGGTCCTGGAAGGCGATTGGCGAACTGGTTGACCCCAGCAGATCAAGGGAAGAAGACTCTTGCAGGTGAAGATCTTTTCGAGTCGTTGGAGAAAAGTGGTGAGGATCTGCAGCAGGGCTTCACCGGTGGTTATCCTTGCACATGTCTTTAGCTTCTTTCCTCTTCGGCTTCTTAGTTCCAGTGGCAACGTCTTGTCCTCTAGTCCTCAGGAACCTGCTTTTATGCAGCAAGACCCCCATTCATACAGCCTAGCTGTCACTCACACAGTGGGGTGGCTATCCTGGCGGGATAACCCCCTAGCCTATCAGGGCAGAGTGCGACTTGGGTTGCCTAGGTAACCCTGTCCAGGGTGCCTATTCCCCCTCCCACACATCGTGCCTGCCAAAAGGACTCACAAAGGCTCCCCGACCTGGGTTAGGATTTCAGAGAAAGACACGAGAAAAAAATATTATTAAAGTTCTGGCAATAAAAACCTACCGGAGTAAAGTTAATATTAAAATAAACTGGCGGTATGTTAGAGGCTGTCAGTAAATGTTTTAGCCTCGAACAATGGGAAAATCCCATAGGAAAATATTTGCGGTCGAATATTTACGGTACTAACCACTGCCACCAGCCAGAAACTTTGGAGAGAGGGACTGGACGGTACCCCCTCGAAAATGAACACCAGGGAAAAACTATTAACCCTTCCCAGTACTTCCATAGTAAGACTGGTTGTACGGGTTCTGGTCATAACTATTGACTAGTAAAGTCAATGGTAACTTTACATGCCCTGGGAGACAGTAGTCAGTCCCAGGGTATGGAGTATATGTTTGGATGTCGCTATGACATCCCTGTGTTACGGCACAGAGGGTGCTGTGTAACACACATGTTGAAAAGATGATTCCTATGAGGGTGAGAAAAACCCCGTAGACCATAAGCACACAAGATAGCCTAATACACAAAAGCAATCTGTCTAAGAGTGGGAAAAAAAGGGTCTCGCCTTAGCAGGAGGAAAAAATAAACCCTTCAAATCTAGCAAAGCTGCTGGGGGACTCTATAGGTAAGGGAAATTAGCCTTAGACGAGAATGCTCCCTAACACAGAGCCCTGCTCCATTTGACACTGGCGCAGGCCTATTGACTTTATCTGTCTCTTAGAATACGTCCTGTGATTCGAGTGCCTTGACAAAAGTATTGTTATGATGTTTATCTGCTTTTCCTTGGTTTTTATTCAATGTGCTAAATGTGTTTTGACTACGGTTACAATTCTTCCCCCGGGTACGCTTTTCTTTCGTAAGACCGAACTGTCATTCCATCTGGGGCCTCTGCAGGTGAGCATGTGGTGCCATGGACCCTCCTGGTCCTGGCCTTGGAGTTTTTGGCTCCGTTTTTATTATCGCGGACCCGGCCCGCTCCCCTGGCAGCCCCCGAGATGTCCTTCCTTTCCCCTCCCTCCCTCCTTGCAGCCCGCCCCCGGTCCCTGATTGGATGTTGAATCCAAAGTTGCTCACCCAGGTCCCTGCTTGCAGCCTTGCGCCCGATCCTTCCTCTTCCCCTCCCTCTGCCCGCCTCCCGGCCCTCCCTCCACCCGTGATTGGCCGGCTCTCCTGTCTTAAATGATCCTCCCAAGGCAGCCCACTGCCTGGCAGCCCCTCTGGCTAAGGGCCCAAGGCAAAGGGCGGCTCCTACACTAGCAGCTCCAAGATGTGTCTGCAGGTCTCAGCAGGAGAAGCCAATGAAGCCAGAAGTCAACAGGACACCCACAAAAACTAAGTGTGGCACGGGTGGGGTGTAGAGCAATTACTCTACTCCAAAAAGCCCCTGCCACTCTGTTTATGTTTAACATTTGTATAGCACAACTCTACCTTACCTTTCGATTTTGTGGATTGCCATAGCCTCACACATGCATACCTAGAGAGATTTGTGACCACCAGCCTAAATCTACTCAAGGCTGACTGGACTGTAAATGTTGCCTGCATTACATACTAACCTAACTACTTGCCAATGTTAGCATGTACCACACGTAGATGGAATTTGTTATTTTAGTCTTCTTCGCATCTAGACAGGATTGTTAATGTTGGCATGTACCAAACCTAGATGGAATTCTCAATTTTAGCTTGCATCACATCTAGACGGGATCATGAATGTTAGCATTTACCACACTTAGATGGAATTCTCAATTTAGCTTGCGTCACATCTAGACAGGATTATGAATGCTAGCATGTGCCACACTTAGATGGAACTCATAACTTTAGCCTGCGTTGCATCTTCATAGAAATGTGAATGTTAAGCATGCGCCACACTTAGATGAAACAGTGAATGATGACAAGTGCCACACCCGAATGGAATCATGATCACTCGCCTTCCTCACATCTAGACAGAATTTGAAATTAGCAAGCGCCACACACTCAGGAAGAATAGTGAATGATAACAAGCATCACACCTAGACACAATTGCAAGGACAGAAAGGCGAACTAACCAATCGACTAACAATCTCATCTCTCTGCATACACCGCTCAAACTGTAACCAAACACAACCACAACCCTAATACGCAGCAATCCGCACAAACTTCACTACACTACAACAACAAAACAAACCACACATAGACTTGCACAACAGCACACGACGACTACGGACCGTAAAATACCCCAAGCCCAGTCAACGGACCCACCGGGCTGAGGCTGCCAACAGCAGATCGCTGCTCTCTTGCCCTTTTCCAGGTTATTCCCACTAAATAACCCCCCCTCGCCCTCTTTCAGAGCCGCCAGGGGACCACTCCGGTGGTGATAGTGCGTGGTACAAATATCCTTTAACATTAACATTACTGTAAAAAAGTGAGCGCTGCTTTAACCCCCCAGTAACGTCTTTTGTTTCACAACACCGGTCTGTCAAACCCCAATGTACTTATCTTGAATTGACCTGAACCAAAGGAATTGGTTGTGTGTGGTATATGTGTGATTTTGTTTAATGGAAGTGAAGTGTTTTGTGAACAGATGGTTTAAAAATAAATGTACTTATATTTTTTAACCAGAAACCTTAAGTCAGTGTTTGTTTGAGTCACAGTAATTGTGGTCCTTGGTTTAATCCCTATTGCTGCTCATTTGCTCTTGAGATAAGTCTGGCTGCTCCGCTACTGCTACCACTATAACTGTGTAGTACAGGCTTGTACCAAAGGTGAAATTGTACTGCCACTTGTAGACTTAATTGTCTGTAGTGTTCCCTAAGGGTACTGCAGAGGATTCTGCCTAACACAGGCATTCTTGAGAAATCTCTAAGATCTGTATAAAAAAAAGGTACACATAATTACAAACTAATTCTACTGACTGCATGAGATTGATGGAATTATATAAAAGTTTTCTATGCAATGTTTGTTTTTATCAAAGAAGCAAAAACCGTGTGTAGTCGAATATACACTGGGCTAACTTTCATACAGAATTGATTAATGTGATGCAAATAGTAACGTTTTACTCGTCCGGTGAATGTACTTTCATGCATCAGAAGGAAACCTGCTTATAGACATGGTCCGAGGAAGATGCGATTCTATCACAATTGACACTGATGAAATTCGCTATATATCGAGATCAGAACACTTTAAACAGTAGACAATGGTAAAGTCATTGAGATGAGTGAACATTACACTACTGGGTACATTCGTTCGAAATAGATAGAAATTTTGATATCAGAAAGAGATGATTATAGTGACCTGCCCTTACTTTGACTAACAATTAGATTGAGCAAGCAGGCTAGTTAGTAGCAGGAGAACCGGTAACACGATCAAGAGTTGACTTCCAGTGCAGTGCTCACAGATGTTCTCAGGATAAATATCAAGGTGTTTATAAAGAATTAGAAAAGTGGGTGTGTATGTGAATGAGTGACATGTTTCTGGGGCGGTCTGAATCAAGGGAGCCAAGAGACACAGAGTCTGGGGAGGCCATGTGAACAATGGCCCGCCCCTGTGCGGAAGATACCTTTGAAGTGTACATGGTGCTTGACCGCTTGGCCGTTCCCATCCCTGCCATCCCCCTTGGCAGTGCACATCCACAGGTGCGAACTGCCGTTAATAGTGGAGGGGGGATGGATGGGCAAGAGGCGTGCAGACAAGGCCCAGAACACTGCTGAAGGGAGAGACACTGGGTTTGGTACCTTGAACGTTTATAATAGAGGGGCGATGCATTGTTGCAGAGGAGGTGAGCGTAAAAGGGCATCAACCATTATTGCATAGCACTCATAGACAAGTGAGCGTGTCCTTGATTCACTTGAAAAATAAAACTACTATTCATAAAAGATAATTTGTATTTTATTTTGTTGTTGATGGCACAAATGTACTACACATTGTATCCTTCGGGTTGCAGCACAGTGTCGGAAAATCCCCTGTACTGTCCGTTATCACTGGGGAGTTTGGCGCGAATGGCTCCAACGACACAGGCGGGTATTACTCGTCGAACGCGGTATCCAAGCCTCCCATGAAGCCACCATGTAAACGAACAATAGGCCACCAGGCTGTTCACCTGTGGAAGAGAAACATACATACTGTATTTGAATGAACGTGATAAGTGTACAGACCTTAGTTGAAAATGCATCCTGTATCCTATGGCATAGTTGCCTGTACAAATGTTAGTTCATGGATCAATCAACTTGGGCTTTAAAGTGTAGACACAGTACAAAAGTGAACACCCATGCAATCCATAACATTTGGGGCACAGAGAAATATTGTTTCTTAGTTGAAATTGAAAGACACATAAAATAACCACTATGATTTCCCCAAAGCGCAAGAGATGTTTTGAAATGCCAGAATTCATTCATTTGGCAGTGCCAGATCTAAATTAAGACAATATAGGAGACAAACAAGAAATGTTAGTTGCCTCAGTGGTCAAAGTGACATAAAATCTAGAGTACATTTACTCGTTACTTGGATTGCAAGGGTGTACTGTTGCACGAAGTTCGTGCATAAGCACCATCCTAATCCTCAACACTGACCTTGTGAGGCAGGCTGTCCTGAAGTCATGCAGCTCAGTAACACATAGCAATGGTGTCTTCTTTTGATAGGTAGGCCAAGCATCCAGAGTTTTCTCTGCGGCAGCAGTTCTCCTCGGTTGGCATGACCTCACACCGATTTCAGGTACACCAGGTGGAAACGTCTTCCATGCGACTGGGCTCAGACTCATGATCCAGTGATTCATCCTCCCAACTGTCGTCCGATGCCCCATCGTTTCTGCAGCTTTCTCTTTCAACTAATTCCGCCTCGGAATACTCCAGCCCGTACTGGTAGGGCTGTATTGTTGCCATTATACGACAAAATTAAAATTGATAGTAATGCTAGTACTAGTACCTGTTCGCACGGGCTATGAGCAACGAAGATATCTGAACAGAGCAGAAACGAGTCACAGGATATACAAAAAGACAGTGAAACGATTGAAAAAGCAACTCTGATGTTGTCTGATGAGAAGCAGTCTGTTTATACTTATTGAGGAAAGAGGTGTCCTGCCATTTCCATGGAGACACGTCATTAGTGGCGCCCAGAGAAAGTTCACACGAGATGTGCATTTGCATTGTGAAATGGGCCGTACACGTCTAGTGATGTCAGCCTCAGGGGTGGGGTGGCTATGATTTAGTGCCGCAAGGGCAGTTCAACTTACCTCAATGCAGCAATGGATAAGATTAGCACAAGATGGCTGCGTCCGCTGCTTGATTTTGCATGTGTAAAAGTGAGGAAAACTAAGGTTGGAGGCATAGGAATTTTTTTTACAACCGATTAACGTATGCTTATAACGACTACCCCGATTGATGGGGACAATAACATTTTTGAGTGCACTATTCCTTTAATCTTTAGTGCACTTAAAATATTTGTAATGTATTGGAAGATTAACAATTTTATAAAGAAAGTATGTGCATACATTTCCATCTGGATTGATATGCAATCATGTTGTTTGTATATCCCTTTTAATACCACCTGACAATCCAACATAAATAATGTTTGCTTTTCTTCTGCTTGCCAATATAGCTATGCAAAGAAGTCTGGTACCTGGTCCAATCGCAAGGTAGAAGGATCTTTGCAACCCAGGAAAGCTGACCTACCAGTTTGTTCTAGTCGGTACGATGACTATCCTGGAATCGGACACGGGTGCAAGATGCAAAACCCCCATCCATATCTAGGGGTGTTCCCTGATTTAAGAGGCAGTGTCCTATAAGGAAGGCATGGCACAAGTGATCACAGTTCAAGGGTTTTTCTCCAGCATGGGGCCTGGCATGGATTCACATGCTCATGAATATTCCCTGTCGTCAGTCCTCGGTAAAAGAAATAATCAGTTTAGTTTTTGAACTGTCTTTCTCCTAATAACCAATCACTGGTCTCTGGGTCATACTGCCCCCAGCCAATGACTGCCTGTGATGCTGGAAATGCATCGGACGGACAGGGCCTCCGTATCCTTGTCCTTTACTGCCTTTTATCGTGTGTTCTGTCGTGTTTTCCATGCAGGAGTTCATGTGGAACTCCTGGCGGTGCAGCTCTCTTTTTGTTTTGGTGAACAGACCCATGGGATACCCTTATGGCACCCATGGGTGTGGGTACAACCCTGTGCCCCTAGTGTATGTTTTTGGGCACCTGTGTGTGGCCCACAGAGCAGGGTATGGGCTGGTGGCAGCTCTATGCTGAATTTGACAAGTGCTCCGGGTATCCTACATTTTGGGATACCCAGGCCCTGCCATTGGAATCAGTTGATTCTTGAAAGGAAACAAGATGGCCCCTGTGGCCTCTTCCTTTCTATTGCCTGTTACATTGTTTTCCCAAAGTCCTGGGAAGCCCTGACTCTGTCCCTTCCCCCTGACTGGCTTTGGGTGGAAGTTCCAAATATGGTGGTGTTGTGAAGTCCAGGCCAGACTGGCTGGAGCCTTCCCAGTGACTGTATGTTGTGGGTACACCCTGTAGGTGGGACCTGGGTAAATGGAGCGTGTGACAAATACGCATTCTGTGTTGTGGATGTCTAGTATCTGGTGTTTGACACAATGACTGAGACAGCCCTGCCCGAAACTGGTATGAATGCAGTGTGGAGTGTTGAATGGCTGGGTACTTGTCCCAATACACATACATTGTTGCGAGTGTCTGGAGAGAAGTGAATGGCCTGAATGCACTATGCACCTGATTGGATGCCTGCCTTCATGAATGCCTTCTGACCGATCGGTTGCCTGAGTGTGACCCAGCAGAATGAATGGGAAATCAGCTAGTATATATAGGGGCCTCTCACTGCTAGAATTCGTGTTCAGAAGCTGAAGAGAAACTGGAGTTGAAACTGTAGCTTAACCTTGAAGCCCTGCTGGAAGAGATGTCTTGCTGCTGCTCTACTTCATCAATCTGAAAGCTGCTGTGTCTCCAAGGACTAACCTAGAGAGGACCTGGTAAGGCGCCTTCTTCCCGAGCTACGAGGGACCATCGTGGATCATCTGATCTTTGCCAAAGCTCCCTGGTAGACAGACCTACGACAGCCTGTGGACCAGAGACGGGGGACAGCCGCGGAATCCCAAAGAGAAGTGCCCCAACTGTTCATCACCGTCGACGACCAGAGCTGCAGTGCTCTCGTTTGCCTAAGAGCTTCATTTGATCCAAGGACGTTCTCATCCGCACCATTCACCACTTTTTCCCGCCGGAGAAAGTTGAGGTCGTCGACGCGCCGAGGAACATGAACCGGTGGGTTTCCCGCCACCCGACGACCACAGAGATGCCGACGACTCGACGCCCTTGCTGGGCCACAGTTCTTCAAACTCTTTGCGGTCCAGAACTATTGTCACCGAGGTGCCGGGCACGCCTCTTCCTTGCAGGACGCCTACGCTCCGTCATCGACGAGCACCGCCAGGAACGAAGCTGCCACTTCACCGCCGTAGTTCACCCTTCCTCTCGCTGGACGTTTGACGACCCGTGGCTCCTGCCTTAAAGGGAGTACACTCAAAAAGGGCCTTCGATTTCTCGACGAGGAACTCAACAACACCAGGTACTTTGGGGTTGCTGAACTATTGGAAAGACTCTTTTAAACAATATATGGACTGGGCTTGTGGTATATCTTTATTCTACTGGTTGCCCAGGTGGGGGGGGGGATCTCCACACAGAACCGTCTAGTGGTAGGGGCCAGTATTCTGCCTATTGTTCTAACCAACTGCTTTCCTCTTATAACTATTGTTGGTTACTTTTATTCCTTGATCTGTGTGACGTTTGGCCAGAGTATAGTTGATGCACTTTAATGAGATCTGATAATAATTGTGGTACCACTTTAGAACTGTATATATTTGCCATTGTAGATTTTCTGAGCACAAAGTGAGTTATTGTGATAGTGTACATAACCTTTAATATTAATTATATAAAGACTGTTTTTTAACTAATAGTGTGTGGACATTTCCTTTGTGGGGGCTTGGGGACTACACTGTACTTAAGAACCAGCCTGCATCACCTCCTGAGAAGCTAGGCCTTGATTGCTCGACCAGCGCTACTCTGTAGAGAATCTTGTCTGGGGTCCTCTGTGCCTCTCCTCTGCCATATAGAAAGCAGGAGTACAGACACCCCCCTCCAGTCTTTACACTCCCCTCTACCTAAGCCCCTCCTCTGGCAGCCATCATCACATTTTTACCGCACGTTCAAGTGTTGGGAGTCCTCGTGCTTAGCTCTCGAGCTTTTACTGTGTATTGTGTTTTTTCAAAGAATTTACTCTTATTTTCTCATTGAGCCTCAAACTCCACCAATTCATCTTCCGATTAACGGGGACCCGTTTCGGAAATATCTTCGCCCCTCAAGGGCATATTTTCATCGAGTTTCACTTCTTGGAGGATTCCAGAAGATCTTGGAGGCTTACCCCTCGTGGTCATGGCCGAAGACGAAGGAGACCCGATGCCTCTGTTTAGGATCTGCCCAGGATGCGGGCTACAGAACGTCTTCAAGGAGGAAGGGCACTCCCGGTGCCTCTACTGCCTGCATGCAGATAAATCCCACGTCGAGGAGGCCTGTGCTTTCTGCAAGGACATATCCTCCCGTACCATGAAGGACCACCACAAGCTACTCGCTGACTGGCTGGAGTGCAAGAGTTGGGCGGCAGGTGAGCCCCAGCAGCGTACTTCTCCCAAGAGAAAATCTGAGCAGTCTTCTAAGACATCTGAGGGCGCTCCGGCAAAGGGGGCCCAACATAAGGCAAAGCACTGAAAGTTCGCGGGCACCGGGAAGCGCCGTTGGTACGGGATCCTCGGCTGCCAGGCCGGGCGCAGCATCGCTGACGCCGTCAACCACGAGCCAACACTCCGGTTCGACGAAAAGGAAGTCGGACAACCTGGGTAAGCTTCGGGAGACGGCCTGGTCGGTTCCGACGGAGAAAGCCAAGGGGGAGCGAGGCAGTGCCCCCCCCACGTTGAAGTCCTCAGATGCGCCTAAGGTCGTGAAGGCCCAGATTCACCAGGCTAAGGCTTCGATTGAGGGAGTGGTAGCGTCCCTGGCGATGACCGCAGAGGCGGCCCCAGTGGAGACGCTCCCCAAGCCAAGAGTTTCCCTGCCCAGCCGGAGGGAATCTTCTTTCACGCCCATCGATAAGACCCCCGTGAAGCCCCTGTGCCAGAAGAGGGGGGGGCACGATAGTCCTACTGGACTCGGATATCTCCTCCGAGGACTAGTTTTCGGGCCTCAAGGCAACCCGACGAGGCGGACGTCGAGAGCGACGAGGGACGGCAGAACGACAAGGAGCCGGAGGACACTACGCCGCTGTTGACGCTCCTGTTGCAACCGCTGCCACCACCGATGGACAGGTCGGAGGACATCTTACTAGCCTTGCACACATTGTGCACAGAAATAAGGACAAGGATGCCTTTGCCTGGCAGACGATCCAGTGGTGCCTGGACCATCGGGGAGCCCTCCATCCAAGCGGAGGCGGGTCCATCTACCCCCCACCCTGCCATCCTTCACCTCCATCCCCTCCACCGAGGGATGAGGCGGAGAGAGATGGCGATGACTGGGACGGACGATGGCGGCGACGACGGAACTGATCTCCCGTCGCCCCCACCCCGGGCTTCCCCTCCCGACGAAATTGGCTCCTTTCACGCCATGATCGCTAGAGCCTCCGAGCTTTTTCAGCTATGCCCCGAAGAGCAGAAGTAGGGATTTCTTTATCAGCGACGAGCGGGCGAGAAGAAGACCGTGCTCTCGGTCCTACTGTTGGATGACATCTGGGACAAAGGGCTGGCCCTCCTGAAGAACCCATCCTCGGCCCTGGCGAAGAGGGAACCGGTATGAGAAGTAGTACTGGGTTCCAGACTCAGCACCTATGTGCCTCAGAGCGCATCTGTCCCCGGACTCAGTGGTCTCTGTGGCGGTCAATAAGAAATCTACTGGGGCTACGGCATGGACTTTCCATTTCCCCGCCCGACAGCAAGGGAAAGAAGCTGGACACCATGGGACGCCGGGTATCTCGGCGGCGAAGAACATCAAGGCGGCCAACGCTCTTGCTATCGTTGCCCGCTACGAGCTGTGGTTTAAAATCTCCCCCTCCTGGACTTCCTTGCAGACGACAAGAGGGCAGAGGCCCTTGAAATCTTGCAAGAAGGCGAGGTGGCTTCGGACTACGCCATCACAGTGGCCACGGACATCGCCGACACTGGCTTCCGTATGATGGGCAACAGCGTTTGCCTTCGCCGTTGTGGTTGCCTCAGGACCACCGACTTCCGTCAAGACGTACAGGCGAGGGTACGGGACATGCCCTTCGATGGGAGCAACTTGTTCGGCAAGGCAGTGGACGTGTCACTGCAGGCCATCAAGGCAGACACCAAGACGGCCCGTGCCTGGGCACGCTCCATCGACAGCCGTCCTTTTGGTCCCCCGGAGGCAAGTCGCAAGGTGCCTTTTAAAGGATTTGGTGGCAGCTCTTCTTCCTACTTTCAGGCGGCCCGTTCTTCAAGCTGAGGAAGCCTACAGAGGCTGCAGCAAGGCCAGAGGATATCGTCGTCGCCAAGGGGCCCAAGGTGGTAAGGCCTCGGCGAAGCAGGACTGAACCGGCCGTGACGTTGGGCCCCCACCCGAGCACCCCAGTGGGAGGCTGGCTGGCAGACTTTGTCGGTGTGTGGAAATCCATCTCCACCGACCATTGGGTGCTGGATGCCAATGCCCACGGACACACTATGGAGTTCCAAAGGAAGTGTCCCCGTTTTCCACACGTGGCCAGGAAAGAAAAACACATTCCTCAACTCCTTCTGGAGGTACGAGCAATGCTGAAAAAGGGCATGATAGAGCTTGTCCCGAAGAGCAGAGTATACTCGCAGTACTTCCTCGTCCGTAAGAAGACCGGCGGGCCATACTAGATCGCCGCCTCAACAAATACATAATCCCAGAAATTCTGGATGTTCACCTTTCAGCACGTGCTGGGACAGCTGGAAGAAGGGGACTTCCTGTCGTCGCTGGACATGGAGGATGCCTACTTCCACATCATCCATACACCATGGGCATCGAAAGTTTCGTCGCTTTGTGGTACAAGGGCGGCACTACTAGTTCAAGGCCCTTCCCTTCGGTTTGAAGTCTGCCCAAAGGGTCTTCAAGTGCCTGGCACTGGTGGCGGCGTGGCTGCGCCTGCAGGGGATCCACATCTACCCCTACCTGGATGATTGGCTCATCCGAGCAAAGTCAAGGGAACTCGCCGTCTAACACACAGCTAGGACCGTCCGCCTGCTCACGGAACTGGGGTTCTCGATAAACTATGTGAAGTCCTGCTTGGTGCCATCACAGGACGCTCTGTTCCTGGGAGCCAGGCTCAACACGGTGGCGCGACTGGCTTCACTGTGGGAGGAGAGGATGAAAGCCATCCTGGGCAAGGTACAACGGCTGTTGACCATGGAAGTTGCCAGGGTGAGGTCCATCAAGTCCCTGCTCGGCATGATGTTGTGAATCTACCTCGTTGTTGCAGATGCTGCCACTGCAGGAGTTCCTCGAAGCCTGTTGGATACAAGTGACGGTAAGCTTCGAAGACAAGATCGCCCTCAACAAGACTTCCCATCAAGCGATCCGGTGGTGGGGCACCTGCGCGCACCTTACGGCGGGCACGGACTTCCAGACCCCTGCGCATCAGGAAACAGTGATGACGGACGCCTCCCTGCAGGGATGGAGCGCGCACACCGGAGATCTCCACGCAAGAGGCCTTTGGCTCCTGGAGGAGAGGTCAATGTACATCAACGTCCTGGAGCTCTGCGCTGTGTCTTGGGCCCTCGGGTCCTTCCTTCCGTCCCTCAAGACCAAGGTGGTACGGGCCTTCACCGACAGCACCACCACGATGTTCTACATTCGGAAACAGGGGGGGGGCACCAGATCCTTGGCTCTCTCCAGGGAATCGCAAGATCTGAGGCACTGGGCCATCACCCAAGGGATGTTCCTGGTACCTTTTCACCTGGCAGGAGTGAAGAACACTGTCGCCGACTCACTCAGCCTAAGATGGGGGCATGCTACGACAATCAAATAATACTGTCATAGTGGAGCATAGTCAAATAAAAAGAGCCTATGCTAAAAAGAAAACTATTGCCAATCCTTAGCGCTATACTACACAAGAGTGTGGGATATTGTTGACAAAAGAAAAAAGTGTTCAAAAAAGAAGTCAGGATGTTATGGCCGGGTCCCCCTTCCCCACGTTTTAAGCACAGGACAAGGCGGGACTCTTGAACACAGCACACTCCCGGGCTTTCTCCAGCACAAGGTTACAGTTCCTTTTCCAAGTATCAGGGCCTTCTTCTTTTTTTTTTTTTTTATTTGAAACATCAGTCTAATATGCCTCAGTGTTAACACCGTGACATCAGACTTTTGTTACTGCATGATGATTTTGTTGATTCCTTTGTTAAAACGAACAGTACAAAGCAAGCAGTTGCGCTCCAACGCCATAGGTAAAAGAAACGCAAGTTGTGAATGGTTATGCATTTGCCTTCAAATCAAGTGAGTCCACGAAGTCGACTACGACACAACTTAGTTTCACTGAACTGCCGGCCATAACATATGACCACCAGTCTCGGGACCCTGGGCTCGCAGGACTGTGATTTCCTAAGTTCAGGTTCCGTTTTGGCGTGGTGTGCGTGCATTTGGTGAGCAGATGTTCCAATGATTCAATTTCACTCGGGCAGAAGCGACACTTATTGTCATTTACTTTGTTTGAGTGACGAAGCCACAGCGTCGCCCTGGTTTTTATGGCATTTAGACAAATTTGCAGGAACTGTTCACGGTGATGTCGAGACGGACAATTTGTTAGGTATCGACATGGGACACCTAACTTGTGTTCTCCTATTCCAGAGTCTAATGTTATTGGCATCTTAAGACGTTGGTTGTTATTCTGAATCCAACACAAACGTTCAAACTTTTTTTTTACAGATTGCGGTCTCATTATCAAGTCGTCTGCTGTTAGGTCGGCACGAACTAAGATCTGTTCCAGGCGTTGTTTCCACTCTTCTAGGAGATTTGATTTTCCTGTGCCCGGTCTTGTGGAAAAAATTTGATATGCTGGTAGAATGGGCGTTGTGATCATCTTCCGCAGTGCCATCAAAGATTTCCACATGACACATGCGTGGAGAGAGTTTAATGAAAGTTCATATCTGCTTCATCGAACTATAGGTTGGCAACTTCAAGACACGCCGCCAAAAGATGCCTTCCAATTTCTGCCAAAATGAGACATCAATGCTCCATCCTTCTTCCGGCTATAACTTTTGGGTCGGAACTACCTTTTGGGTATAGAAATTCAATATGGGGGTTAAAGTGAATTTCCCGTAGGATTTGTCCAACAGCTGTGCTTGGATACTAAATTGAATCATACGATTTGTCATGTCGGTCTTCCAATGATGTTCGCAGAGTGAGCTATTAAAGGAAATTCCCAAGTATCTTATTGAATCCACTACGTCCAGGTGTTTCTCGTCAATTTTCCACGTGAATGGACGTTGTTTTTTGATGTTTGTTCGGCCAATAATAACAATCATGGTTTTTTCGGTGTTTAACGCCAAGTCATTTTTACTGAGATATTCATGCAAGTTTGTCATTTGCCGTTGTAGACCTATCTGGGTCCTGTCTAAGAGGACCACGTCGTCAGCGTAGATGATGCATCCGATTTCTCTGTTGTTCAGGATGGGTGGAAAACATCTCACGTTTTTACGGGGAGCTGGAATATCTGCAATAAACAGTTTAAATAACTTGGCAGCCAAAGGGCAGCCTTGTTTCACGCCCATATTCGTAGATATTTGATTAGATAATGTTCCTTGGTTGTTTAATCTTATACTGATGACTGTATCTGAATGTAGCGCTCTTATGGGTTCAATCAAGTTACTGGGACGTTTCCAATTTTTCAATTTTTGCCATAATTTAGATCGATTGATACTGTCGAAGGCGCCACGTAGATCGTTGAAAGCTACGTACAATCGTGTTTTTGCCCTTAGACTTTCGAGTTTTAATATGGTCATTAAATAGTAGGTTCACTTCCACACCAACACCTTTGGTAAAGCCTGTTTGCCGTATGTCGGAAGTTTGTTCTGCCACTGACCATTGTACAAGCTTTTGGCGTAAAAAGGAAGCAAAGATTTTACCAATGGTGTCCAACAGGGCAATCGGGCGGTAGTTGGTTGGGTCCGCCAGATTGCCCTTTTTGTAGATGGGGACAATAATTGCTTCACACCAAGAGACTGGAATCTTCATTGTTGATGAGCCGTGAGAATAGTGATTCTATGAAAGTTGCCCATTCCACTTCATTATTTTTCAACATTATGTTTGTTATTAAATCTGGGCCGGCTGCGTTTGAATTTTTCAGGGTCCGTATTACAGCTCTGATGTCCTCAGCTGATATTTGCATGTCCCATGATTGCAAATTGTGTTCGACGGCTCTTGTTTCTTCATGTTGTGGGTTACAGAACATTTTTGTGAAATGAAGTTCCCATTGTGCTGAATCAATCCCATTTGACAGAATCGAATGGTGTTTTGAGTTACCTGTATTCAAAATTGCTCAGGTTTCACGCAGGTTTTTCTGAACAAGTTGTTTCATTAGTAACTCTGCTTTGTCTTGCTCGGTTATGATTTTTTGGGATTTTAGCCAATTTCTGTACTGTTGGCGGCGCTTTTGAATTGCAGTTTTAATGTTACTTATGTCGATGACTGCGATTCTCGACTTCTTCAAGTTCCTCACGTCGCATTGCCTTTTTTGCTTGCGTCAATAACGTGGATGGTAAGTGCTTGTGTTTTTGCACCATGATTGACGTTGAGGCTTTTACAGTGACGAAATCTGAGAGCAGGGGAACATAATCAACCGATATTGCGTCGTCATAAAGAAATTTCTGGTTCATTTTTTGTATTTTCGAGCTGTCAATCCTGAGCCGATTTCCGCCGGCATTCACAGAGAAGGGAATGTTGTGGATTCTTATTTCGTTTGTCCATTCCACTGTGCAGGCAAGCCGCAAAAGATTGTGGTCGGTGTTTTGGTGGTTATTATAAGTGACAACTCCTTTTCAAATAAGTTTTGGGAAACCCAGAAATAGTCAATGATTGACTGTGCCTTGTGATCCGACCACGTTTGCTTAGGTGGTTGATCACTCGGCACGTGACCGTTGACCATTTTACAGTTGCGGTTACATAATGCCTGACTCCAGTGGTGCCCACGACTGCTTACTTCGTTGTTCGGTGATGGTTTAAACAACTGGTTGTCTGGGTCATATTTGAACCAAGTACAATTTAGATCACTGGCGCAGATTATTGAAAGATTCTTGTAATTCAATACTGATTTGTCGATGTGAAGTATCATTGAATCAAACGATTTTGTACTGATTTTGTTTGGGTTCCAATACCCGTTTAAGATGAGCAGGTGCTTCCTTATAGCTGTGTTTTTGTTGTTTGATTGAAGTAGAGCTCCTTGCACAAAAGGGTTGGGACTAAATGAGTATGAGCCGCCACCAAGTGTTTATCCTTATCATCAGAAGGCCGGAAGAGGGGCGCCCCTTTACGTTTTTAATTGCAGGGTTTAATAGAATCACGAATCCGTCTCTAGACGGGGGCTCACTTAACCATGTCTCTTGCAGGCAGATGACAAATACCTTTTCTATCTCAATGTCGAATTGGTTAAATAGGTGAGTGAACCCTCTAGTGTTCCAAGATAAAAAATACTCAAATACATTCATTCGCAATTGCTGGTGGCTAGTGCCCACCTGCTTTATCGTTTTGAGTATTATTTTTTGGAGCGGATTTATACTTGGTCTTTTAGAGTCTGGGATTAGCATTGCTCAGCGTAGATCAGCACCTCTTAGTTCCGGATTACTAAGGAAGGCACTCCTTGAACTGGGCGTGTCTGCGCCGGAGCTAGTTGGTTCTACTGATATGTCAAATCCAAACATTAAAAGTTCATCTGATGCCTTCAAGATGGTGTTACAAACTGAAGCTGAGGAGATGTGCAATAAGACTTGGTCACAACACCGTTCAGTTGCATTCTCCACAATTCTTATGTCGTCAGACGTGATTGTTCGAAGCGATGGAATGCAGGTGAATAATTTCCTCACGTTTTTACGATTCCAATTTAAGTCGTCTTCCTGAAGCAGGTTTTGCAATCTCAGTTTACAGTTCGAAGAACTGTTACTGGATCTTAAGGATGTAGGAGCACGAGAAGAGTAACATGCTTGTTTGTTTCCCTGAGACCTGGTATTTTTGGGGTTCAATTTTGACAGCGTTTTTTTCAAACCTTGCTCAAACACCGTTGATTTGTGATCGGACTTCTTGTCCCTGTGTGCCTCGGAAGTTGGAGTTTGCGGGGATCCGGCGTAAGGGGCTTCAGGGAACACACGCCGGTTAGATGTTGGTTGCTCGTTTGGAATGTCGTCAGAATATGTGGAGAGATCACAGATGTCAATCGTGGATCTTGAGGATTTACTTGTGATGCTTTCCGGTTCTGAGTCGACTCTTTGACGCTTGCTGGAGGGGGCTACAATTAAGACCAGGGACCTTTGTGAGTTTCTCTTCAGCATGTGCAATATTGAAGGCACTCGGTTTGGACGGCTCTGTACAGCAGAATAAACCTGACTTGGCGTCTGCAGGTACGTTTCGAATGAAGTTTTGTGGTTTCTGAGACCGTGCACCTTTCTTAGTGACAGGCCCCCTTTTCCCTTGCACTGAATGGAGCAGTTGTCGTGTTGGAATGTCATAGCCTCTATTGATTTGGCTGATCCTTGAAAAATTCCAAAGGACGCCAAAGGCGTCGCAGATCTTACACTTGAAGTTTGACCTTTTGTTTGTTGGCTCGTTCTTTGGGCTAAAGCAGGGACATTGCAAGGTATGTCAAGATTTGTGTTGCTTGCTAAAATGTCCACACCAGGGCGAGGTGTTATTTGAGAAGTCTCCTTGGATATTAATTTCACAACATTTTCATTTGTAAGCCGTTCTTGTGGGTTGCTCGCATCTTGAGTCGAAGTTCACTGTGTTATGATTGTGATTGCGTCATGACTTACAACAGGGCTTGAAGTAATTATTTGTGACTCGATGTTTGAGTTCATCGTGGTGGCAGAGTGGCGCATCCACTTCACTGCCTCGAGCAAGCCATCAGATAGAGAGTCATTCTGACAGTGATGGCGTGCGGCCAGGTTACTTAGGCGCTCTTGCCAACGCACTGTGCATTCCGCTTCCTGAGTCAGCTGGGCTTACAAAAAGTTTGTTGCCGAGTCAAAACTGTCCATCTTTTCCTTTAATGATATGATGAGAGAAGTCTGATCTTTGTGGGCCTCATGGAAGGACTACTACATCTTCAAAAATGGCAAAAGCGCTGCAGATGAGGCAGCCAATACATTGTTATATATCTGCATGGCTGTAGCTGAGGAGAGGCCAGGTTTCGACTCAGCGCCAGTCTTATCTGCTGAGCTTGTGTGTGTACTGTTTGCTGTCTCTGAGTTTTGTTATTGATAAGTTCCCAGTTTCGTTTGTCACAGGGACTTGCAATGAATGCAATTGGTTTAGTCGCAATCCACTGTTTGTCGGTGAACTCGATGAAGTCTTCATATGCGGTTGGGTTCGAAATTTGGTTAAAGATTTGCTGGTTTCCCGTCTGCTCCGTGGTTTAAGGAACGATTATCGCGTGATGGTAGACCCGTACTATGGCGTTTACCCTGCAAAACACTGTCGTACTCTACTCGAGGTGTTTTCTATGTTTCTGCGTTGAGATTGTGATTGCAACGAGGTGGATCAACTTGAGAACTTTGGTTTGCACGGCCTGATAATAAATGGCCAGGTTGTTGCATTGCATCTTCTGCGTCATATCGAAACCGTGGATAGGTGGGAGTACCGTGTGATGGTGTTTGTTTTGCGTTGTCCACACATCTAGGCACTTCAAGTTGTTCTTTCATGTTCGAGTGAGGAATGTTCTTTCTACTCGTATGAGCCTCTGACAAGCAGCCGGCCAGAATTCTGTCGTCGTTGTCAACGGTACGAGTAAGGATTACTGGCGGCACTGTGGACGTTATTACAGGGGAATCATTTAATGTTTCGTTTTCAACCTCATCTTATGAGGCTTCCAATAACTCCGCGTCTGTTAGTTCGAAGGGAGTGAAGAACTCTTCGACTATTTCGGAGTGAATTGGATTAGGTGAAACTGGTCTCGATTCGCTCCGATCGAGTGGAGGTAAGTCGAGCAAAGTTAGTAAAGGTCTTTGTAATGGGCTGGCGAGGAGGAAGCCCTCTTTATCCAAGGCTGCGAATACAGCGGTTTCCTCTGCTTTGCTATCGGGGGCGCAACCGGACACACTAAAGCCCCCAGAATTGTTTGGAAGGATTTGCATGACGCCAAAAGCTGAAAGACCATCAGAAGAGTTTGCTGCCGCCTTTGAGTCGGCGGGAACTTGAGTCGGCGGACAGTTTAAAGTGTCAGCGTTTTCAGACGGGGCAGAAGGGCTGATCGTCATGCCCTCGTCTTCCACCCTGAGTTCACCTGTGGATGCACGCGCGATCACCACAGATACGTTTTCCAGATTTGTACTCGTTGCTAAAGGAGACGTATTGTCTGATGTTAGGTTAATGCAATCAATGGGGGCTGATTGTAAACAAGAATCCATCCAAATGTTTCTTTGACACCCGTTTGCGTGATGCAGTGCTTACCTTAGTTGGCTCAAGACAAGAATCTGCTTTTAAAGCGGTCCAAGGATTCTGCATCCAACGTTGTTGGATTGTCTTTCGTCTGGTTTGGGGTCTTACCTGTCCTCCCAGGCCTGATTGTGCAGTCATGTCAGTCACGACACTACGCTGCACAACTCGCAGCCGCGAACAGACGTGGACTGACATAGACTGACTCTACGCTCGACTCCGTGCGCGCTCCGCGCCTGAGTTGAGATTATATTGTGTCCGCCCACCAAACGCAACGTGGATTTCTTAAAGCAACAGTAGTTTGCTGTGCAGGTAAACTGGATCACGTCGCTGCAGCTCCTCTCGGATTGCAAAATTCGAAGTGGACTGACGTAGACTGACTCTACGCTCGACTCTGTATCAGAGCCTTCTGTACCCAAGTCTCTTCTCCTGCAAAGTCTCTTGCTTCAGTGGGCCTCATAGGCCAAAATAACAAAATAAAAATTCTTTCAGGTAATCTTTACGTAGGATGAATACCTGTCACCCTTGGATCCCCTCGAAAGGCCTCCGATCCTTCTCTCAATCGTCAGCCTCCCTCATTCAGGGTCAGACCAACCACTCACTGTGGACATCCCTCTGTCGGGTTCACACTTGTCATCACAATGTTCATGTGTGTTTTAACACTATGCAGGTGTTTTCCAGCACCCATTAAGGCTTACTTTTAAGCCCCCAGTCGGGCTCTCTCTAGCTCCCAGCCAGGCTTCACACAGTTCTTTCATTAATAGGATTTCTCATGCATCCCTCAGTCGGGTTCACATTTGCCCCAGTAACAGTTTGCTTTGTTTAGCTTTTCTCTTGTTCTATAATAATGGTAAGTCTTAATGTCTTTTTAAACAATCGTACAATTTCTCATTGGGTCCCCCTCATCCGGGCACAGGCCTCCGGAGCGCTTGCCAACTCATAGACTTCCGAAGGGTGATTTTGTCTCGCCGGGTCACTGTTAACATACAGCAAGCGCAGCCTTTTTACCATCGGTTTGTACGGCGTTCTCCTCAGCCGGGTGCCAACTTCAGTTTTATAATAACCCAAGCCAAGTTCCAAAGTGTCATGGACTTTCGATTTGTGCAAGGGATTTGATGTAACCCTTGTTTGACCACCTTGACACCTTATACCGACCTTCCCTATTGCCTCTTGATACTTGTAGTTTCCTTTGCACCTATTGTTCAACACAGTCTCTTTGTTCAGGGCAGGGGTACCAGTCAGAGACCTGTGACTGAGCACCCATGTGGCGCTGGACTACTCTGACTCTGGTACCCAGTTTGTTCACAAAACCCTTTTGTCTACTTTATCTCCTTGATGTTACTACTTGCCACCTTGAGCCCAACACCAGCCGGTTTACTGTCTGGTTCCTCTGACTCACCGGCTGTGTTGAACTCGTTGGCGGTTTCTTTTGCCACTGAAGTCAAGTATGGTACCTCGATGGCCACCACGCCTCCCTGCCCTGAAAATCGGTGCGGGAGGTTGCCATGTACCGCTGACATCATCGCACCTCCTGCCAGATGCGGTTCCCGGTCTTACGTATGTTTTATTTCGGGAGCTCCACGGGTCTGGGTTGAAAAAGGCAAGGACAACTCCTTCCTTGACGTCCTTTCAGGTCTCGCTGTGTTTCCCATCCGTTTTAACTCCCGTCCTGGAATAGCTGTTTACTCGAACATTCAGCCTTGCTCGGAGTGTGCACTTGTGCGCCATCTTTTATCCCTATGGGCAAGGGAAAGGGTATTCAGGTGTGTGTATTTGTCAGTAATTGCTTGACTCTGCCTGACCCTTGTGTTGGGACATGTCAGGTAAACGGCTCGGGTATTAGTCCGTCGTTGTCCCCGGTGTGAATAAGTGTTTGTGTTGGAAAAGCGGGGGGGAGATAGTTTCTAAGTGTTCTGCTGGGCAGGATGCAGAAAAGGTGTCATAAGGAAGGAGATGCAGTGTCTCACCCTTCTGTGTCACGCTTCCCCTCCCTGAGGCTTCCCCATCCAGGTGATCCTCTCTCAGTAGTCCACCCCGAGGAACTGGATCCAAAAGTGATGGCCGTATCCTGGCCACCTGGATGACAGATCCCTGTAGACTAGTAAGTGAGATACCTTCAGGTTTCTCACAGTCCACAGACTCTGAAGAAGGCATCAGACCTTGGTTGCGTCTCATACCCCTTCTAGTCCTTTTTGGGGACGTTCCGGGAACTTTGGACACCAATCGAAGTGCTATTGGCACAGGTGACTTGAGGAAACACCCCAGAGTCTGCCTACAAGTAAAACTGGGAAACACAGAGATTGAATGCTACTCTCCCCTCTAACATGCTGCCTTTCATGGAACCATGCATAGCATCCACGAAGTACCCAGAGGCATGCATCTGCATGGTTTGGTTCTTCACATATGGGATGGAGAGGAGGAAGGTATCTGCAGAAATTATCGAATTTGAAAAAACCTATTGCAAAATGACCTAAGTATTTTGGTTGCATTTGTTAGTAAAACATGGA
Organism: Ambystoma mexicanum; assembly: GCF_040938575.1. Lineage (NCBI taxonomy): Eukaryota > Metazoa > Chordata > Amphibia > Caudata > Ambystomatidae > Ambystoma > Ambystoma mexicanum. The sequence goes on from NC_090937.1 coordinate 304,341,879, forward strand.
TGGTGGTGGGGGTAAGTGTATAGGTTAAGGTAGGAGGGAAGCAGCGGGAAACACCCAACCCCCCCTCCCACTTCCCCCAGCATTATAAAAAAAATGAATTCGACCCAAAATAATTCGGTCATTTTGCAGTAGGTATTTTATTTTCAATCATTTTGCTGTAATCCGAAGAGGAATGCTAGCTGATTGCCAAAACTGTCCATAAGAATTTGATGTTGGCACTCACATAGCTAAGGAAATCTGCACGCCAGGTACAAAAGATACAAGTAATGAAGGCCCGCAAAAGCATATTGAACCCCCCCCCCCTGTTCAGGACTCCTGCATGCATAGTGTAGGGGCATGAAGTCACTTGACTCAAAATGGATGAAGTTGAGGACCCACAGTGAAGGGGGCAAGACACGTGAAACCAACCCCCACCAAACAATCCCAAACAAAGTGAACAGGCCAATCACCAAGAAGAAACAACCAATGGCCTATGAAGGGTCCAATGATCAGGCGAGTTGTGGTATATGTAGCAGGGGGTTGGAGATGGGAATGATGGTGGAGAGCCATAAATCAAGTTGTAGAGATTACTCGGAAAGCCAATAACATTTGTGAAGATCTTGTGCGCAGAGGCTGCCAGTAGCCAGGAAAGCATGCAGAGGAACCTTAGAGGTCTGGAGGCAGAGCAAGGTAGTGGGGAGACCCTTAGGGAAATGTCCTGTATGATAGGCCCATTGATGAACCTGATAACGGCTACCAGATTTGTCAGGGCAAAGACGTTTTGACTCCTTTGCTCATAGTGGAAAGGCCACTAATTGGCTTGGAGTATAGTGAGAGTGGTGTGAGGAATCATGTGTAGTTGAAAACAGTAACCTAGTCCTTACAGTAACCTGGAGCCCTATTGCCCCCAACCATAAAGAAGTGGACCAAATAATATCCTCCTAGTGCCGATTATAAATGGCGAGCTTGGAATGTGATGAGGACCCGTGGCAGGAAAGCAGCCGGCCGTTTTCTTTGCCCTATGACTTCAATTATGAGTCAATGAGTGGGTGGGTCGTAAATCTGTGAGTCTCTGTTCTGCTTTTGAGAACCTGGCGGAGAGTACCATCCCCACGCTAAAGCAAACAAGTTTGTTTGATCTAGTCCAACTCTGTTTGAAACCGATTTCAAGGAGGGAATCCCTATTTTGTTGTAACTAAACCCCTTAAACACTATTGATCTTCTTCCCACAAATTCCTTTTTGTTTTACTATTACAAAGCAAATAGCATGTGGGTACTATATCCCTTGCAGTGTTGTATTTTTGAGAGCCTGGAAGAGTCCAGTATCCCAACGACAGACACTTTATTTTTGACACATCCTGACTTGTTGACGGATCAATCCCAAGGCGGCACACCCTGTTTTGTTGTAGATGAAAGCCTAGACCCCATAGGGTTTTATCCAAACCACCTCCATTTTGTAAGTCATTCACATTTGATTCTTAATTTATGGAGTCGGGTGTTTTGTTGATTTGCACAGTATCTAAATTCTTTTTAAATGAAGTTAAATACATAAATGTATTCACAATTGTGTCAAAAGCTAGCCCCTCACATTTGTTTTTATTTTTCAGGGCCATGTGAAAGTTGTGCGTTACCTTGTGAAGGAAGTTAACCAGTTTCCATCAGATTCAGAATGCATGAGATACATAGCAACCATAACAGATAAAGTGAGTAATCCTAAACACTGTACTGTTAATTTAATTATAATAAATTATTTCCTCCCACAGATTCCTAATCTGATACTCTATCTTCAGTACCATCTGTCATAGGAAGCTCTTTCACCGCCATGGGAAGCATTGCGACTCTGAGTCTACTGCCCTCGCCCTGCTATGCAACCCTCTATGGAAGCGACGTTGGGGCCAGTATATATGGCCCCATGACCTCAGTCTCTTTTTTCCACACTCTGTATGCTTTGGATGCTGCTAAATTGAACACATTTCAACTTTTTCATAACCATTTGAAGGCTTCAACCCTGTGTGGGTTACGGGAGACAGATGTCTTTCTGGCCCCCCTCTAGCCCCTACCCCCCCCCCCCCCCCCCCTGCCCCCATGTTAGGCACGATTGTATGCAGTACCCTTTGGGTGCACTAGAACAACCCTGACCTCCTGGCAATACCAGTAGCGATATGTATGTGTAAGGGGGAACCAGGACACAGGGGCATCGCCCGGGCTACGCCCATTTCTGCGACAAGTACAATCATAATTCTCCAGCATGGGGTCTGGCATGGATTCACATGCTCTTGAATATTCCCCGTCGTCAGGCTGGGAATCCTCGGTAAAGAAAATATCAGTTTGTTTTGTTTCTGAACTGTCTTTCTACTAATAACCAATCAATGGTCTCTGGGTCATACTGCCCCAGCCAATGATTGTCCTCTACCAAAGCCCCTCCTCTGGCAGCCATCTTCATGTTTGGTAGCACGTAAAGTGGCAGTAGGACCAAGAGAAGAGCCGCAGAGGGGTAGGTGGGATTTTTACTGCACGTTCAAGTGTTGGGAGTCCTCGTGCTTAGCTCTCGAGCTTTTACTGTGTGTTGCGTTTTTTCAAGGAGTTTACTCTTTATTTTTCAGTCAAATCGAGCTTCATGCTCCACCGTTTCATTTTCCGATTAACTGGGACCTGTTTCGGAAATTTCTATGCCCCTCAAGGGCGATTATTTCTTTTCGTCGAATTTCACTTCTTGGAGGATTCCAGAAGATCTTTGAGGCCTACCCCACGTGGACATGGCCCAAGACAAAGGAGACTCAACGCCCATTGGATCCAAGCTGTTTAGGATCTGCCAAGGATGTGGACTACAGAACGTCTTCAAGGAGGATGAGCACTCCCGGTGCCTCTACTGCCTTCACGCCGACAAGTCACACGTGGAGGAAGACTGTGTTCTGCAAGTGTCATGACCCTTGCCCCTGGCCCTCACTGGCAAGTCAGTCTTCCAGTTAGGGCCAGGTCAAAGGCCTTAAAACCTCATCCAAGACTCTCTTGGAGTCAGTCCTGGCGCCTTTGGCGCCAGGCTCATAACCATCATGAACACCAACATTAGAATGGGACTATTTACTTGGATCGATTTAACTTGGGGGTGTTCAGCCAACATGGAGGCACACACATAGCTCAGTTACAAGGAACTGAGCTACGCGGTCTAATCTTTTGGGTGTGGCAGGCCTGGGACTTTCTTACCTGGACTACTTTGGGTGTGGCAGGCCTGGGACTATTTTACCTGGACTACTTTACCTGAGACTATTTAAACCGCACCCAAACAGCAGAACATGCTTTGCGTTATTCTGCTGTAGGCAGCGTAACGCTCACCATGTCCAGTTCTTTTCTGCCAGCTTACCTGAAACCAAGGACCTGCAGAGAGAGAAAGAACACTTCCAAAACTTACCTGAAACAGTATCCTGTCTTCAATCCATCGCCGACTTCAGTTCCACTCACCTGAAGGTACGAACTCCATCATCCGGCACTGCATGCATCCTGGAATACCATCACCTGGAAAGAGGAGAAAGAAAGACAGCATTAGTAAGCATTTACTCAAGAAAGCCACACAATTCTTACCTGGGTAGTCATCTCCTGGTCAGTATCATTGCTGGAACATTACGGCGCTCGGCGAGGAACATCGCAACCTGCAAAGAGAGAAAAGACACAGGTTAGCAATATAAAAGGCGAAACAGCGCTGCGCATCGCGCATTACTCACCGGACAGCATCGCGCACACCGCGCTTTCGCCTACCAGGCCATGCTCATCTTCAAAATGCATGATAACACCAAAATACCTTTCCATACCTAAAAGGAAAGAAGCAAGACATTATTATTCGAACTAAGAGGAACATAAGAACTGCATATAAAGACTGTAAATCAGCAAATCTACGGATTCGCAGTAGGCCTGGATTCCCACATGGGGGCTTGCACCAGTGAAGGACTTGGTCGCTGCTCGCCCCCCACATCTACGTGCCCTTGCCACGAGGAGCAGGACGGAGAATCCACCTTTTACAATATTAAGGTGAGGCGCAGGCCCAAGGGGGAGGAAGGAGTTGAAGCCAAGGGAGGTGGGAAAACATAGACAATCTGGTATTGAATCCAGCACTCCTAAATTGCAGACCCATCTTTAACCAGAGGCCTTACCAAGGGACCGGGAGAGGGTCCCAGAGTGCAAATCATCCAACTAGGGCTGGGTGGCATCCCCGTGGATACCAGGTGAGCCTAACAGCAAGAACATGTCCGTCCGCACTATGAAAGACCGTCGTACACAACTCGCAAACTGGCTGAAGGCTAAGAGCCCAGAGGCAGAATCCTGTGCCTTTCCCTTAGGGAGCACTACAGAAGATTAAGACTACAGGTGAGAGCAATACATCCCCTTTGGTATCATTCTGTACCAGTTGGTAGCTGTGGCTGAGCAGTCAGACTTATCTCAAGAGGGAGATGAGCAGTATTCAGGGTTTACACAATAGGCCTACAGTAGTATGGCACAAGGAAACACTGACCAAAACTTTGTATTAAAAAGTAGAGAGATATTTATTTTATACACCTCTAATAAAACACATTCATCACAATCATCAAGCAAGTTAAAATAAGTCCAAGAAAAAATATACACACTCCCTAGTTAAATTGTAGACCAAGTGAACCAGATTGAAAACTGAGCAAAATGGCACAGTGAAAATCTCACACAAGGGATACTCTAGCAATTTCTCACAAGGGAGGGAAAGCACAAGTTGTACAGAAATAGCTTCTTACACGCCCTAGCAACTCTTCCCATAAGTTTGTGAACCAGTTTAAGCAAGACAGTGCATCAGTATAGGAAATACTTAAATGAAAACTGAGCAAAATGGCATTTCACAAGGTTTAGGAAGGGGAAGAAAAGGGTAGTTATAAGAAGTAGGTGCACCAACACAGTTCTAGTTGAGAAGCAATCTAGAGAAGGCAGTTCTAACAAATGTAGCCAGAGTCGGTGGTACAGGGCAAGGGCCCAGGAGCAAAATGTTCTTGTAGCTGCAGTCAAGTCTTTGGTTAACGATTTTGAAAAGGTGGATGCAGAAGGTGAAAGACAATGTTAAGAGAGAGGGGCGGCCAACCCAACAGGTAGGTAAAGGATTTAAAACACCTTTAGTGCTACCGCGAAGAAAGGGCAGCCTGGTGGAACAATGTACCTTTAAAATGAAGTGGCTCCTGCGGTGGTGGTTGTTCCTGGTAGTTCCTGCAGTTCGGGGGATCCAGCAGAGGAAGAGAGGCTCTCGTCGTGGAGGAAGGTTTGAGTTACTGCACTACCCAGGGATGAAACCAGCCGCGGTGCTGCCCGACGAATAAAAGGTACGCTGCTTTAAATCGCGGTCTGGGTGGACTGGTGCCTGGCTATCCGGCCTCCGAGTACAGGTTACTGGTGATTCGACCAAGGCAGGTCCGGGAAGGCGATTGGCAAACTGGTTGGCCCCATCAGCTCAAGGGAAGAAGGCTCTTGCAGATGAAGATCTTCTCTCGTCGTGTGTAGAAAAGTGGTGAGACGCTTCAGCAGGACTTCAACGGTGGTTCAGTCGTTGCAGATGTCTTTGGCTTCTCTCCTCTTCGTCGTCTTAGTTCCAGTGGCGACGTCTTGCTCTTCCAGTCCTCCGGGCCCTGCTTTTATGCAAAAAGATCCCCATTCATGCAGCCTAGCTGTCAATCACACAGTGGAGTGGTCATCTTGGCGGGAGACCCTCCAGCCTATCAGGATGGAGCGCGACATGGGTTGCTGAGGCAACCCTGTCCAGGGGTCCTACTCCCCCTCCCACACAATGGACCCACCCCAGACTCAGTGGCGCCGAAAGGAGAGCTTCTTGGCAGAAGCCCGCCAAACGGACGAACAAAGGATTAGGAGTTTAGAGAAAGACACGAGAAAGAAGTAATATTAAAGTTCTGGCAAATAAAACCTACCGGAGTAAAGTTAATATTAAAATGTACCAGCGGTATGTTAGAGGCTGTCAGAAAAAGTGGTAGCCTCGAACAATGGGAATATCTTCTTGGTCGAATATTTATGGTAGTAACCACTGCCACCAGCCAGAAACTTTTGAGAGAGGGACTGTACGGTACCCTCTCGAAAATGAACATAAGGGTAAAACTATTAACCCTTTCCAGTACCTCCCATAGTAAGATGGGTTGTACTGGTTTAGTTCATAGAAATTGACTAGTAAAGTCAATTGGGACTTTACATGCCCTGGGAGACAGTAGTCAGTCCCAGGTTATGGAGTCTGTTTGGGGGTCGCTACGACACCCCTGTATCACTGCACTGAGGGTGCTGTGTAACACATGTGAATAAAGATGGTTCCTATGGGGTTGAGAAAATCCCATAGACATTAAACACAAAAATAGCCTAGATCACACACAGCAAAAATGCCTAAGAGTGGGAAAAAGAGTCTCACTCTTAGCAGGAAAAAAAGAAACAAACCCTTCAAATCCAGCAAAGCTGCTGGGGGACTCTATAGGTAAGGGAAATTAGCCATAGAATGAGAATTCTCCCTAACACCCAGCAGCAGGTGAGACGAAGTCTGAGCGGTCTTCTAAGACCTATGAGGGTGCTCCGGCGAAAGGGGCCCAACAAAAGGCCAAAGCACTGCAAGTCTGCGGGCCCCGGGAGCGCCGTTGGCTTGGGCTCCTCGGACCAGGCAGGGCATGATGTCACTGATGCAGTCAACCCTGAGCCAACGCTCCGTCTCGGTGAAAAAGGAAGTCTGAAAACCCGGGTAAGTTTAGGGAGGAGCCCCGACAGGTCCTGACAGAGAAAGCCAAGGGGGAGCAAGGCGGCAACCCTCTGCCCACGGTGAAGGCCTCAGACGCACCCAAGGTTGTAAAGGTCCAGATTCACCCGGCTAAGGCCTCGTCGTGGCGGGCCTGGCGAAGTCTGAGGAGGCGACCCCAGTGGAGACGGCCTCCAGGCCTAGAGTTTGTCTGCCATCCCGGAGGGAATCATCTTTCCAGCCTATCGAAAAGACCCTGTGAAACCCTGGGCTGAGAAAGAGGGGCGGAGATCTCCTGTCTAGCATCAAGGCAACCCTGGACAAGAGGTTCGAGGAGGGCATGGCCCACGGGAAGGATCCCGACGAGGCGGACGTAGAGAGCGAGGATGGACACGATGAAGAACGGCAGACCGACGAGGAACCAGACACCACGCTGGTGCTCCCGTGGCAACCAATGCCACCGCCGGTGGACAGGCAAGATGACATTTTGGTGGCCCTGCACACCCTGTGCACTGAGATAAGGACAAGGTTCGCCTTACCTTCGGTGGACGATCCAGCGGTGCCTGGACCGTCCGGGAGTCCGCCACTTAAGCAAGTCCATCCTCCCCTGCCCTTCCATCCTCCACCTCCATCCCCTCCACCGAGGGATGAGACGGGGACGGACGACGGAGGTGATGACGGAACGGATCTCCGATCACCCCTTCCCCAGGCTTCCCCTCCCCACAAAATTGGCTCCTTTCACGCCATGATCGCCAGGACATTAGAGTTTTTCCACCTATGCCCGAAGAGCTGAAGGAGGGTTTCTTCTACAAATGACGGGAGGCCAAGAGTAAGACCGTACTCTCGGCCCTGTTACTGGACGACATCTGGGACGAAGGACTGTCCCTTCTGAACAACCCGTCCACGGCCCCTGCAAAGAGACACCGGTACGAGAAGAAGTACCGGTTCCCAGACTCCGCGCCGATGTGCCTCAGGGCACAGCCGTCCCCGGTTTCGGTGGTCTTTGTGGCGGCCAAGAAGAAAGCAGCGGGGGCGACTGCATCAACTTCCCCGCCGGACGGCGAGGGGAAGAGGCTGGACGGCAGGTCATCTCGTCGGCAGGGACGACCGTCAAGGCGGCAATGCCCTCGCTATCGTGGCCCGGTATGACAGGGAGCTGCCGTTCAAGATCGCTCCCCTCCTGGACTACCTCCCAGACGACAAGAGGGCGGAAGCACTTGAAATCCTGCAGGAAGGCAAGGTGGCATCGGACCACGTCATCACGGTGGCCATGGACATCGGCGACACCGCTTTTTTCGGCAGATGGGCAACAGCGTTTGCCTTTGCCGGTGCGGTTGGCTCAGGGCCACTGACATCCGTCAGGACGTGCAGACCAGGGTGCTGGACATGCCCTTCAACAGGAACAACCTGTTCGGCAAGGCAGTGGACGAGTCGCTGCAGGCCATCAAGGCGGACGCCGAGACGGCCCGTGCCTTGGGCACTCCATCAGCGACGGCTGTCCTTTTGGACCTCCGTAGGCAAGTCTCAAGTTGCCTCCAAGGGATTTGGTGGCAGCTCCTCATCGTACCGCCAGGCGGCCCGCACTTCGTCGCAGGAACCCTACAGAGGCCGTAACAAGGCCGGTGGACACCGTCGTCGCCGCCAAGGGGGCAAGGCCTCGGCGAAGCAAGACTGAACCGGCCGGGATGTCAGGCCCCCATCAGAGCACCCCGGTGGGAGGCCGGCTGCCAAACTTCGTTGGCGTGTGGAAGTCCATCTCCACTGACCTTTGGGTGCTGGATGCCCTGGCCCACGGGCACACTCTGGAGTTACAAAGGAAGTGTCCCTATTTTCCACCAAAGGCCAGGAAGGAAAACCACATTCCACAGCTACTTCTGGATGTACGATCAGTGCTGAAGAAGGGCACGATAGAACTCGTCACAAACAGGCTCCGGGGCTCTGGAGTATACTCGCGGTACTTTCTCGTCCAAAAGAAGACCGGTGGCTGGCGGCCCATTCTAGACCTCTGCCGCCTCAACAAATTCATAAAATTCCAGAAGTCTGGATGGTCACCCTTGAACACGTACTGGGACAACTGGAGGAAGGCGACTTCCTGTCATCGCTGGACTTGGAGGATGCCTACTTCCACATACACAAAGGACAACGAAAGATTCGTTGCTTTGTGGTACAAGGGCGGCAGTATCAGTTCAAGGCACTGCCCTTCAGCTTGAAGTCGGCGCCGAGGGTCTTCACCAAGTGCCTTGCACCGGTGGTGGCGCGGCTGCTCCTGCATGGGTTCCACGTCTACCCCTATCTGGACGATTGGCTCATCCGAGCGAAGTCAAGAAAACTCACTGTCGACCGCACAGCAAGGACAGTCGGCCTGCTCACGGAACTGGGGTTCTTGATAAACTTTGCGAAGTCCTACTTGGTGCCATCGCAGGACGCACTGTTCCTGGGAGCCAGACTCAACACAGTGTAACGGCTGGCTTCACCGTCGGAGGAGAGGATGAAGGCCATCCTGGGCAAGGTACAACGGCTGTTGACCATTGAGGTTTCCAGGGTGAGGTCCATCAATTCCCGGCTCGGCATGATGTTGTCATGCATCTACCTCGTACGGCTGTGCAGGTTGCGGATGCGGCTGCTGCAGGAGTTCCTCGACACACGTTGGGCACAAATGTCAGGAAGTTTCGAAGACAAGATCTCTCTCAAGGTGACTTTCCGTCAGGCATTCCGGTGGTGGGGCACCAGTGCGCATCTCGTGGCGGGCATGGACTTTCAGACCCAGCGCATCAGGAAACTGTGACGACGGACGCCTCCCCGGAGGGATGGGGCATGCACACTGGAGATCTCCATGCGAGAGGCCGTTGGCTCCCGGAGGAGAGGTCTCTACACATCAACGTCCTAGAGCTCCGGGCAGTGTTCGGGGCCCTCAGGTCCTTCCTCCCGTCCCTCAAGGGCAAAGTTGTACGAGTCTTCGACAACACCACCACGATGGTCTACATCCGGAAGCAGGGGGGCACCAGATCCCCAGCTCTATCAAATGAAGCGCAGGACCTGTGGCACTGGGCCGTTACCCTGGGTAGGTTCCTGGTACCCTTCCACCTGGCAGGAGTGAAGAACACCGTCGCCGACTCACTCAGCAAGGGAGCTGCGCTCATGCCACGAGTGGGAGCATCGGCGGGAGCATCGGCAGGATCAAGTGGATCTCCTATTCCAACGATGGGGCAATTCCCAGATAGATCTGTTTGCAACGATGACGAAGACCAAGTGCCAGAGGTGCACCAGCAGGTTTCCCCAGCCGGGGAGCATGGCTGATGCATTCTCCTTCCCCTGGGATAGCCTGTTCCTCTATGCGTTCCCACTGTTGCCGTTGCTTCTGCGACTCATCAGTCAACTCAGACGGTCCAGGTGCAGGATGATCCTCATCGCACCAGCGTGGCCGAGGTAGATATGGTTCCCGGACCTTCTGGACATATCGGCATCTCCCCCACCCCCAGTCAAGCTACCGATGGACGCAGATCTTCTTGCCAGGGAAGGAGGTGCGATCCTGCATCACGACCCAGGATCGCTGAACCTGCAGGCCTGGCTCCTGTAGCACTAGAGTTCGGAAATTACGATATCCTGGCAGACTGCAAGGAGCTATTTGCCAAGGCTAGGGCGTCCTCGACTCTTAAGTTCTATGGACATAAATGGAAGAGGTTCACTGTCTGGTGCCGTGCACAGAAGATCAACCCTCTACGGATTACGGCCCCTCAAGTGCTGGCGTACTTGCTGTCGCTGGCCAAGGCGGGGCTGACGCACGCATCCATCAAAACTAATCTGGCGGCTATCTCACGCTACACCAGAACTCTGGGGTGGTTGTCGCTGTGGTTGCATCGACTGGTGAAGGAGTTCATGAAAGGACTGTTCCAATCGTTCCTGCCGGTGAAGGCTCCGGCCCCGGCGTGGGAGCTCAATGTGGTGCTGACCAGTCTTATGGGCCCCCCATTCGAGCCATTGCATTCGGCGCCGCTGAAGTTCCTGTCGTGGAAGACCGCGTTTCTTGTGGTCATCATCTCCGCACGACGAGTGGGAGAGATCCAGGCCCTCTCCTGTAAGCCTCCATATCTGACATTGCACGAGACGAGGGTAGTGCTGAGGACGCACCCCTCATTCATGCCCAAGATGCCGTCGGACTTCCAACTCAACGAGCCCTTGGCGTTACCTGTTTTCTTCCCGTCTCCTTTGTCGCCGGCTGAGAGGACTTTGCACTCGCTGGATGTAGCTAGAGCGCTGAAGTTCACGTGGACCGAACGAAGAGTTTTTAGCAGACGTCACAGCTGTTTGTAAACTTTGGCGCTGTGAACCAGGGGAAGGCCCTCTCCAAAGCTTCCATTTACAGATGGCTCTCCGGCTGCATCATGCACTGTCACCGGTTGGCAAACCGACTATTGCCCGGCCATCCGAGAGCCCATTCTACCAGAGCGATCGCTGCTACTACGGAGTTCCTGTCTGGTGTGCCCCTGCTGGACATCTGCAGGGCTGCTACGTGGAGGTCGACTCACACCTTCACGAGATTCTACTGCGTCGACTGGGATTCCAGGGAGGAGTCCAGAGTCGGCCAGGCAGTGCTGCGCAACCTGTTCGCTTGAAGGTGAGCCTGGTGAGGAGGTAAGAGATGCTTAATGCTGAGTTGTTGAAATGCTTAATGTTGAGCCTTGCCACCTACCGTGGTTGTGCATGTGTGTACTGCTATGTATTCTTGTATTCCTGAGCATGTGAATCCATGCCAGACCCCATGCTGGAGAAGGAACAAGTTACTTACCTGTAACTGTTGTTATCCAGCATGGGTCTGGCATGGATTCACATGGGACCCCTCCCGCCTACCCCTCTGCGGCTCTTCTCTTGGTCCTACTGCCACTTTACGTGCTACCAAATCTGAAGATGGCTGCCAGAGGAAGAGCTTAGGTAGAGGGCAGTCATTGGCTGGGGGCAGTATGACCCAGAGACCAGTGATTGGTTCTTAGTAGAAAGACAGTTCAGAAACAAAACTGAAACTGATTTTTTTCTTTGCTGAGGATTCCCAGCCTGAATGGGAATATTCATGAGCATGTGAATCCATGCCAGACCCATGCTGGAGAACAACAGTTACAGGTAAGTAACTTGTTCCATCGGCACTGTTTGCAAATGTTTACATTCAGTTAGGGTGCATTGTGCCTGGAGAGTCCCGGGATCGGCAGTGTTCTTTTGCCAGCAGTCGGGTCAAGGCCACACGATACAGAGAGTCACTCACGGTCATTCATGGTGGATGAACCTATGAACGCCCCACACAGCGATCGCACGCCGTGTGAGCTGCTTCTCCCCATCCAGGGGGCTGATGTAAATTGTGTCGCTGCTTAGCCCTGACTCTGTGCGTCTTCTATATGGGGATAGATCATAGGCAAATCCACAAACTGTCGCTCTGAGTTCCTTTTCCGATGTCCCAATCCTCTTCCAGCGAGTGCTCCCCGTTTGAGATTCCAAGGCAAGTGCTTCAGTGTTACGGGCCATGCTACACTGTGGTTCCTCAGGTAGAGTGTCTAGGTCTTGTTCTTTTAGGAATTTCCATGCCTCTCTGGGATCGTCAAAGGTGTGCCACGGGTTGCCAACCTGCATGGTCCATGTCGCCGGGAATTTAAGGTAATTCTGGTGCACAGTTCCTCAGAGCTCAGCAAAGATCGGATTAAATCCTCTGACGCCTGGTTACTTCCATTGAATTGTCATTGAAGAGTGTGAGAAATCTGAAGGTGTCTGTTAGGCAAAGATTGTATGCAGTATCCTTTGGGTGCAGTACAACAACTCTGACTACGGCTAATAGGAAACCCAACCGTTGGTATAAGCTTATACTACACAGGTTAGTAGCGTGTTGAGCAGCCAGGCTTATCTCAAGATCTCAAGAGGGGTCAATGTGAGCTGTAGGGGAGTTACACAGAGATTCACAATGACAAGTATTAAAATAAATGCTTACACACAAGGTTTCTTGAATAAACCATTATTAATTTATCTATCAGTCAGTTAGAATAAGCCTTCTTCAGAAGTGAGCAATAGAACAGTAACACTCAAATACACTTCAAAACATACACTTTAGAGTTTGTCAAAGGAAAAGATTAATATCACATAACAAGAGATCTCACAAATATTCTCAAGCCTGTAAGTACTTTTGTAAACCCCCAATGCAAAGTTAGTTAACCCTTTCCTGGAAGGAAAACCGAACACATTCACATTCAGGGAGCCAGGCTAAGCCAAAGTCAATTGAGCAAAAGTCTAGGTGAAACTGAAGCACTTCTCAGAGGTAAGTCAGTCTTGCACAATGTTTTAAAAGTCTTTGTAGAAAGAAGAATTCAAAGTAGGGCCAGAAGCCGTTTAGGCTTGTGAGATAAAGAAGCAATCAGCAGCTCTACAGAGCAACCACAACAAGTCTCACCAACAGAGAACAAGTGTATTTACAGCAGATTACTTCTGTTGCTGTGCAGCTCTGCAGGTCTCACTGTTCCTGGGCCTCTGTCGTGGGGACAAGACGGAGGACTTCTGGGGACTCCTGCACTGCAATGGGACGGTCACAGCTCGCAACCGGCAATCTTCATACAAGTGGCACTTCGGTGTTTCAGCTCCTCGCGACTACCGCAAATAGCAACACTGCGGTTTCTGGCTGTTGAGATGGACTTTCTTTGCTTCTGGGGTCCAGCACTCTGTTGAGGTGGCTCAGGCTCAGTCAGTCCTACTTCCTGGGAGTCCAGAGGATCTTCCTGGAGCTCTTGGCCAACTTAAAAGCAGCGCACACAATCTGGTCTTCCTCTCCCTGGCGTTTCGGTTTCCAGCAGCAACTCAGTGGAAATGCAACCAGCTCAGAGAGAATGTCCAGATGGCTTACTTTGGAGTTGATTGGTCCCACCAACTCAAGGGGAGAAGATGTCCTTGCAGGGGCTTCTCTTTTGATACAAATTTGGAGTTTCAGCACAGTAGCAGGGCTCCACCGGGCAAACCAACGATCCAGGAGTTGCTGCAGGCATCCTCTTCAAGTTCTTCTTCGTTTCCTTTGTCCAGTCGTCGACTCTGCCTTCCAAGCCAAAAGACTCGCCTTTTATCCAGTTCTCTCCCATTCATTCCAGCCCAGTTGTTAGTCACACAGCAGGGTGGCTGTCCTTGCCGGACAGTCAGCCGGCCAGTCACTACATAGTGCATTTGGGTCTCCTAGGAGACTAAGCACTGGGAGTTTCGGGCCCCTCCCTCACTTCCTGCCCACCCCAGACACCCTGGAGCCAGAGGCGGGCTTCACTCGTGAATCCCACCAAAGACAAAGCGAACAAAGGGACCAAACCTGGTTTGGCACGCAGAGTAAATCTCAAGAAGGACCAATCCACAAAGAAATGGCGGAAAAAGACTGGGCCATTTTGACAAAAATGGCACCCCTTGGGTGCTTTACTTCAGCTGCGAACGCAGCCCGCAGTAAATGCACGCCACAGTAATTAAAAGTAAACCACTGCCACCAGCCATTCATCGAGGAAAGGCAAACATAAAAATGTTACATGAGAAGCTATACGAAGAGGATACTAAGTAACCCCTCCAGCACCCTATTGTAAGATAGTGTGTGCTGGGTCTAGAAAGTTACAAATGGAAGAAAAGTCAATTTCACTTTACTTCTCTGGGAAACAGTATTTTATCCCAGAGTAGTTATTTAAACTTTTGGGAAATCTGAAAACTTCCCTGTGTCACTGCACGGAAGGTGCTGTGTGGCACAATGTAAAAGATGATGCCTATGGAGTTTGTCAGACTCCACAACCAAAAGAAACCGAGTTCAAAAATCACATTTAAAATACATGAGAGAGTGGGGGGGAAAAGGGTCTTGCTCTCTCCAGCTTAAAAAAATCAAGTCCTCAAAATCCAGCAAAGTTGCTGGGGGTCTCTAAGGTGGATGGAATTAGCACATTTCTGAGAATTCTCCCTAACAACCTCCCCCACCTGCCTCCCCCACCCACCCCCACATGTGATTTGAGTCCCATGCTTCATCGGCTTAGTCCCTCCAATTTATTGGTACGGTCCTGAACACTCGCCCAGCCTGGACCTTTCCTCACGAGGATCAAGTGTCGAAGATGTTTTGGATGGTTAATATCTTTGATTCTCCAAAGCTGGCTTCAGCCTCTGCTTTCCTGCATTCCTTTGTTGCCAAAGGCATCACTGTGCGTCAATTGTCTTCAGTGGCTGCTCTGTTTTCAGTGGTCTCATTTGCAGGGCAACATTTCGGACCATTTGCGAGTTTCAGGATGTGTTCCCTGAGACCTTGCATGGTGGACCCTGCGAGACAATCTTCTTAGAGGAGTGATGCTCCGGACCCCTTGCACGCAACTCAAAGCGATCATAAATGGGTACTTAAAAGGCTGAGGCACTACTCTGTTAGACTTTGCAGTGAGAAGACGTTTGTCTCAGACAGAGGCCTGAGAGCACATCATTTTGCTGGAACCATATGCAATTAGGCTGACCCTAGTTGCTTTCCTCCACTTGGTGTGAGGCAGGAGTGTGCCTCTCCCGACAGCTCAGTAGCCATGCACTACCTCAACAAACTGGGTGTGTTGGGTTGTTGCCCCTGTGCAGAGAAGAAATAAGACTCTGGTTCTGCGCTCTGGAGAACAGCATGTCTCAAACAGCAGCCTATCTCGCCAGGATAGATAACGTCATAGTTGATTTGAGCAGGCAGACCTTTGCCTCCTTTGGGTGTGAGGTTTGCCAAGACGTAATGGAGATCTCCTTCCGGGGTACTATTAGGGTAGACCTCTTCGCTGCAAGCAAGAAATGCAAGATGTTCTGCTCCAGGGTGTTTCCTTGCCCAGGAGCTCTGGGGGAACGCATCGACGGTCAAGTGCGACTTCCATCTCCTCTGCACGTTCCTGCCGATCCCTGTCATTTAACTAGTTCTCAGGAGACAACGGCTGTTCGCGTATGTTAGACTAAGTTTGTGTGCAGTACCCTTTGGGACCACTACACACAACTAGGACTACAAGTGTAAGCAAAACCAACCTTTGGTATAAGTCTGTACTACACAGTTTTGTGGTAGTGCTGCTGAGCAGTCAAGCCCATCTCAAGAGGGAATGTGAGCTGTAAGGATGTTACACAGAAGTCTTTATTTACAAGTATTCAAATAGACTCTTCTACTCAAGGTTTCTTGGTAAAACGCTTATTAATTTATTTCACAGTCAGTTAGAAAACAAGGAGGCAATCTATATCACACAAAAATATACTTCAGTACTTCACAATATCAGGTTTTGAGGCATTTAAACTACTTTGAAGGAGGGGCAAAATGGTATTCAGAGCATTTGAAGTAGGAGCAGAAAGGCATAAGTTAATAAAGTGGATATTACAGTTACTCTTAAACCGTGCAAATAGTTTGAGTTCGCCAGAGGAGTTTATTCAATGCAATTGGTTAGGCCACCGTCAATGGGCTAAAGTCTTGTATAGGATAAAGCAGTTCTGGAAGTTAAACAGAAAAGTTTTTGCCAAAGTTCTCAGAAGTAGTTTGTAGAAGAAAGATTCATATGTTGGGTCACAAGCTGACTAGCCCTGCAAGTTGCCAAAGCACTTTTGCAGTAAGAGGTAAGTTCTCACGGTTGGGTTTTCACAGTACCTTACAATGAAGAAAAAAAAAGATGCAGCTGAAGACTTCTGTTCCTGGCAGTTCCTGTAGATCTTGCTGTTCCTGAGCCTCAGTCATGGGGACAAGAGGGAGGACGTCGGGGGACTCCTGCACTGGGACTGGACAGAAAGCTGGCAAAGGCAAATCTTCGATTCCGGTAGCTGTCGTCAAACACACAAACTGGTGTCCTTCTCCCTGACGATTCGGTTTCCTGCAGCACTCTGAGGAAAATGCAACCAGCCCAGAGAATGATATTCAGGTGGCTTACGAGTTGATTGGTCCCACCAACTCATACGGAGAGGTAGTCCTTGAAGGGCTTCTCTGTCGAGATGAACTTAACGATTGGGACCTGCAGCAGGGCTTCATCGGGCAAACAAACGGTCCAGGAGTTGCAGTAGCCGTCCTCTTCCAGCTCGTCTTTGGTTCTTTCGGTCCAGTAGTCGACTCTGCCTTCCAAGCCAAGAGACTCGCCTTTTACAGTTTTCTCCCATACATTCCAGCCTAGCAGCCACTCACCGAGCAGGGTGGCTGTCCTTGCCGGACAGTCAGACAGCTTATCACGCCAGAGTGCATTTGGTTCTACTAGTAGACCAAGCACAGGGAGTTTCAGGCACCTCCCTCACTTCCTGCCCACCCCAGGCACTCCGGCGCCAGAGGCTGTCTTCAGTCCTTTAGCCCGCCAAAGACATAGGAACAAAGGGACCAAACCTGGTTTGGCGTGCAAAGGCAAACTCTAGAAGGACCTTTCCAAAAACAAATGGCGAAAAAAGATGACTGGGACCTGTTTAAACCAAGGGGGCTCAGACGCCATCTAGAAAAACATGACTCCCGCGATTTAATGCTACCGGTGTTCGCGGTCGGGAAAAATCATGGTAGTTTGTTGTAAAACCACTGCCACCAGCCATTTCGAGAGGAAAGGGTAGCATTTGACTGCTACATGAGTTTCTAGACATAGGGGATACTAGGTAACCCCTCCAGCACTATGTGGTAAGATAGTGTGTGCTGGGTCTAGGAATTTGGAAAGACTAGTAAAGTCAATTTCATTTTACTTACTCTGGGAAACTGTAATTTATCCCAGACAAGTTATTTAAACCTTGGGACAGCCTAAAAGGCTTCCCTGTCTCACTGCACTGAGGGTGCTGTGTGACACATATGAAAAGGTGATGCCTATGGAGTTGTCTGAAACTCCACAGTCAAAGAACACAAGAGTATAAAACGCACATCAAAATATATGAGGGAGTGGGATAAAAGGCTCACACTCTCTCCAGGAAAGAAAATCAAGTCCTCAAAATCAAGCAAAGTTTCTGGGGGTCTCTAAAGTGAAGGGAATAAGCACATTTATGAGAATTCTTTCTAACAGCGTATATGTTGATTTTCATTGCTCTGGTTTGGACCTGGAGGAAGTTGTAACCGGGGCGTCTGGACATGTCGATCTGCCCTCCCTGGTGTCACTCGGCAACAGTGGATCTACTTTCCTATTCGAAAGGAGCAGGTCATCCATCCGAACCTCAGCATTCTGAACCTTCATTTTTGGCTTCTGAAAGGCTGAGATACAAGGAATGGGATTTTGTCAGGCAATGTCCAGGATGCATTCATTTCAGCTCTGCGGCCATCCATTATGTCAATTTATGCCTGCAAGTGGCTTAAATTCTCAGCTTGGTGTTGGGACAAATAGCTGGACTGTTTCACCTGTCCTTTCTCATCGGTTTTGGATTTTCTAGTGTCATTGACCCAATCAGTACTACAAGTTGGCCCTGTGAAAGTGGTGTATGGCCGCCATCTTGGTTTTTGGAAGGAGGGCAAGCTCTTCCTTCAAAATTCCAGCTGTTGAGGCAGTTTTTGGAGGCCTTGTCCAACCAGTTTCCCCAGGCAAATTTGTTCACATGCCTCCCTGAATTTAGTGTCGACTTTCCTCGTGGGTGTCAAGATGTATTACTAAAATGAGCCCTGGTGGACAGATTTTATGAAGCCAACCATGTTCTAGTGAACAGGTCAAAACCCAATCAAGGTAGTGTGGAGAGGAGTTACGTCTTAGTCTCAGGAGTGTGTGAGCATGGTCTAGGGCCCTCAGTGAGTCCACACAGGATAATACGGCTTAAAAAGTCAGTTATAAAAATATAGTTATTTAGGCCTTTAGAACACCTTTAAAAATGTAATTGGCAGGTAGTATTATCGCATCTTCTATAACAATTTCTACATAGCCTCAGCTCCATGAATGTTTACAAAAGTACTTGCCCTGGTGGTGCACACCTACAGAGGCAGTCCATTCCAGAGTACCCTTACCTCGACGACTGGCTCGTAACCGGAAACAAATGTCAGTTGTTTCAGCAACTTACTGGACAAACAGTCAATCTGCTATTTCAATTAGGCTCCTTAATCAATGAGAAAAAGTTGAGTCTAGTTCCCAGTCGGTAAAACAATGTCTTGGGGCTCTAATTCGAACAGACGACTGCCTGGTCTTCCCTCTTCTACAAGAGGGTACAAAACATGCTGTTTCAAATCCCTCAATATGTAGTCGGCCGTCAGGTGGCCGGTAACTGTGCGAAAGGCCATGAGCCTTCTGGGAATTTCGTCTTCCTGCATTTGCCTTGTGCCGCACGCCTGGTTTCATTGCGTCCAATGCAAGAGTGGCTAACTAAACAATGGTCGCAAACAAGTGGTCACTGGGATGATCTAATGGTGGTTTTGCTCATCTTGTTCTATCTCTGTAGTGGAGGACAAAGGGAAACCTTTCAAAGGGCAAGCCGTTCCACACCCCAGCAATCGATGCCACTCTCAGTACAGACACATTGCTATCATGGTGGGGAGCTCATTTTCTTCAACGCACTGTGTACTTGTGTGGGCACTAGCATTAACCAGGAAACATATCAATCTTCTAGAACTGCTAGTAGTCTTCAGAACTCTACAAGCATTCAACAGCCGTTCGTAAAGAAGACAGTGCTCATATAAACAGACAGCACCACAGCCATGTTCTACATAAACAAGCCGGGAGGAAAACACTCCTCAGCTGACCAAACTAGCCGGAACATTTGGCTACAGGCACTAAAACATGAGTTTCTCCTGGCAAAACATGTTCCAGGGGAACAGAATTCTTTAGCAGACATACTAAGCAGATGTACAACACTGTCAACGAAACAGGAATGTTAGTTGAATTTGCAGACGTCCTACACAAGGTCTTCACAAACTGGGGGAATGCTCTGTTAATGAACTGGTCAGGGAAATTTGCATACGCTTTTCCCCCTGTTAGGCAGAATTCCGTGCAGTGCCCTTAGGGACCACTACACACAATTAAGACTACAGGTGGCAATACAAGTTTTACCTTTGGTACAAGCCTGCACTACTAGGTTATAGTGGTAGCAGTAGCGGAGCAGCCAGACCTATCTAAACAGTATATAAGCAGTAGCAGATATTACACAAAGGGACCACAATTACTGTGACTCAAGCAAACACGGACTCAAGGTTTCAGGTAAAAAAAAATATAAGTACATTTATTTTTAAACCATTTGTTATTAACACGACACTTCTATTAATTCAAAAACCACACGTAAAATATACTACAACTAACCAATTCACTTTGTACAGTATTATTCGAGGTAAGTACCCTGTGTTTGAATGGACCAGTGTTATGAAACGGAACACGTTACCGTGAATACAATTGCGATCACTTTTTGACAGTTCGTCTACTAGATAAACGCGTATCTGCAGCAAGAAATGCTACCGGGGTAAAAACACACTTAGCATCCGAAATACCCAGAGAGAGTTGGGGGCAAAAATCACAGGCAATATGTTGGTTAGGCAGACAGAATCGAAGAACACACACAGACAGGAATTCAAGAGTCAAGGGGCCGGAGCCAAAGTCAAGTGACACCGGGTGCCTGCTGTCGAGGATCACACAGTCGGACAGTTCGAGATTCAACGTTGCCAAGAATACTTTGATATTGTCAATGTTCGGAAGCAAAAGTTATAAGAAGGAGGGGAAAGTAAGGACAAGCCTTAAAGTAGAGAAATTGGGATTTCACCCAAAATTCCTCAAACAGGACACAGTACCTTTCTCAAAGAACGAAGCTGGTGCCACGGCAGTTGTTCCTGTTGGTTTCACGCAGACCCACGCTTTCCTGCAGCTTCAGCACGAAGGACGATGAGGGGGTCCGCACCACACAGGGATGAGGCCGGCAACAGCGACAATGAATAAAAGGTGCGCTCCCTAAAACCAGAAGAGGTTCTTCAGGTGGCTATCCGGACCACTACAGCAGTGTGCAGCGATTTCAACCACGAAGGCGACCTCTGGCTGAAGAATATGAGCTGGTTATCCCCACCAGGCTCAAGGGAAGAAGACTCCGGACTGGATCTCCTCGTAGTCGTTGAAGGGTAGATGGCTCATGACTGCAGCAGGGCTTCGCCGTTACGGGGTAGTTGCAGCAGTCTACCTCTCCTCCACTTCTCGTCGGTTCCTTGTAGTTCCAGTGGCGACTCTCTGACTTCCAGCCCAAGAGGACCTGCCTTTTATGCGCAAAACCCCCATTCACACAGCCTGGCTGTCAATCACCCAGCAGGGGCCTTGTCCAGCCCAGAAAACCACCTTGTCCAATCGTCTCAAAGTGCGACTTGGGTTTCCTAGGATACCCTGTGCAGGGGGTGACTACACCCCTCCCTCACATTCAGCCCACCTAGACACCCAGGCGCCCCGAGGAGGGCTTCTAGGTAGAAGCCTGCCAAAAGACAGTGAACAAAGAAGGCAAACCTGGTTTGCCGCGCAAAGTAAAACACAAGAAGGAGTTTAACAAAAAGAAATGGCGAATAAACCGCACCGGAACCAAACGAAAAAGGATTTGGTCAAGCGGGTTTAAGTCTGAGGCTAACACAATAGCCTACAATATTACCACGGTTATATTAGAAAACCGCGGTAGAAATTTAGGGTAGATACCACTGCCACCAGCCATGTCTAAATGTTCAAAGAGCGAAACAATGCTCTAAGAGGTACAGATAAAGAGTTAACCCTTCCAGCACTCCATGTAAGATGGCGTGTACTGGATCTGTGGTTAAAGTTGACTAAGTAAAGGTAATGGTAACTTTACCATTTTCTGGGGGACGGTAGTCGCCTCAGAAATGGAGTCGGGGGGAGTCTGAACGACAACCCTCTGCCACTGCACAGAAGGTGCTGTGTGACACACACAAAGAGGGGGCTACTGAAGTGGTGTACTCCAGAGCCCACACTCACAAAAACAGGTCAAAACACATAGCAAAATACAAGTAGGACTGGGGGAAAAGCTCACACTCTTACCAAGTGGAAAGAAACAACTCCAGAGATCCAGCAAAGCTGCTGAGGGACTCACTAGGTAAGGGAAATTAGCCATGAAATGAGAATTCTCCCTAACACCCCCCAACTCCACTTCTCAACAGGATAGTCCACAAATGACACCGTGAAAAAGTATCCTTGATCCTGATGGCTCCTTTGTGGGTGCGACAAACATGGTTTTCACACCTACTAAATATGTCTTTGTCCTCCAATGAAACTAATGTGCCCATACAACATGTTGTCACAGAACCAAGGGACAGCACTCCAGCCATGCCCTCAGACGTAGAACTTAGCAGCTTGGCTCCTGAGGTCATACAGTTTAGTCATCTAAACCTAAACCAAAGGTGCTTGGACATTCTAAAGGAAGGACGCAAGCCTAATACAAGACACTGCTATTTTAACAAATGGAAAGGTTTTGTTTTATGGTGTAAAGCACGTATATAAATCCAATCGACTTTTCACCTTCCCATATACGCTAGTACGCTATTTACTACATCTCTTAAACTGAGCTTAGTCTTCAATTCTTTACGAGTGCACCTAGCTGCACTCTCAGCCTACACCACATCACAAAGTAACGTTTCTTTGTGGAAGGTGCCTGTGGTGAAAGCATTCATGGAGGGTGTTAAAAAGTTATACACACCACTTTCAAATTCAACTCCCGGCTGGTACGTGAATATTGTGCTTGCAAGCCAAAGCTCAAAGCCAGTCTTAAACATCTAAACTATAAAACTGCTTTCCTTGTGTTAGGGAGAATTCTCATAAATGGCTAACTTCCCTTACCTTCTGAGTCCCTCAGCAACTTTGCTGGATTTCTAGGGTTTATTTTTTTCACCTGGTGAGAGTGTGGGCCTTTTTCCCACTCTTACATGTGTTTTGCTGGGTGTGTTTTTACCATGTGTGTGATCTTGGGCCATGGAGCCTCACCTACTCCATGGGCATCATCTTTTTGTGTGTTACACAGCACCATCAGTGCAGTGACACAGGGTTGTCTTTCAGACTTCCCAATGACTCCATTTTTCTGGGACTGACTACTGTCTCCCAGAAACATGTAAAGTTGCCATTAACTTTATGTAGTCTCTTTAAACCACAGACCCAGTACACCCCATCTTACATGGAGTATTGGAAAGGGTTAATTCTTATCCCTTTTTGTCCTTTTCTCTTGGAGCACTGTTTCGCTCCCTTTACGTCAAGACTTGGCTGGTGGCAGTGGTAACTACCCTAACTTTTCTACCGTGGTTATCTTATATAACCATGGTATTGGTTTAGGCTATTATATTAGCCTCGAACATAAATCCGCTTGACCAAATACATTTTATTTTGGCTCCAGCTGGGTTTATTCGCCATTTCTTTTTGTTAAAGTCTTTCTCTTGTTTTACTCTGTGCGCCAAACTGGGGTTGATTCCTTTGTTCACCGTCTTTTCGCGGGCTTCTGCACAGAAGCCCTCCTTAAGGCGCCTGAAAGTCTGGGTAGGCAGGATGTGAGGGAGGGGTCTTAGGACCCCTGCCATGGGTTCCCTTGTAACCCAAGTCGCACTCCTGTTTGATTGGCTCGGTGACTGTCCTTGCCTGGACAGCGACCCTGCTCTGTGATTGACCACCGGGCTATATGAATGGGGGAAAACTGTATAATAAGCAAGTCTCTGGGACTGGAAAGGCAGAGTCGCCACTGGAGCGAAAGAACCGACAAGGAGCTGACAGAAGAGGACCCCTACCACGACTGAACCGCCCGGTGAAGCCCTGCTGTAGGTCCGAATCATCAACTCCAACGACGAGAGGTTACTTCAGGAATCTTCTTCCCTTGAGCTGGTGGGACCAACCAGTTCGCCCAAACTTCAAGCCAGGACCCCTCCTCTGGTCGAATTTGCTGTACAGAGCTACAGTGAGCCGGATAGCCAGGAAGGTCAGACCCTGCTTGGGTTTTAAGGA
This sequence comes from Ambystoma mexicanum, assembly GCF_040938575.1. Taxonomy (NCBI): domain Eukaryota; kingdom Metazoa; phylum Chordata; class Amphibia; order Caudata; family Ambystomatidae; genus Ambystoma; species Ambystoma mexicanum. The sequence goes on from NC_090937.1 coordinate 304,365,432, forward strand.
GCGCACCTTTTATTTGTTGCTTTGCTGCTGGTTTCTTCCCTGGGTAGTGCAGGACCCTCCAGTCTTCCTACTTCGTGTCAGTCCGACAGTTGCTTCAGGAACCGTGAGCCTGCAGTAACTACCAGGAACGTCCGCCTCAGCTACAGTTCCCTCCCCGTTTTAAGGTACTGTGCAAACCCGGTTGTTCGTTTCGTTCAGCCGCGGGTAAAGTGTGGGAAATCTTTCTCCAATCCAAGGGCTGTCCTTCTCTTCTCTTCGAACTAACTTTTCTGGCGACCATCTTCGTCCGGAACCCGTGGCACAAACTTTACCGGGAACTACCTTAAACTGTGTGATCTTGAGCAAAAGACTTGTGACCTATTGACTTTGGCGTAAGCCTTTTTTACCTGATGCTATCACTGTAGTTCCTCTTGCTCAATTGCCCTGACTACTTACCTGTTGGTGTGGTTCAATTTCTGTTAACTTTCTTTCTCTCCCTTTTAAATTACTGGAGTGCCATTTTGCTCCCACTTCATTTTGTGTGACCTTAACTTGAGTAGTATGGTGTATTAAGAGTGTGATTTTTTTTTTTAAACTGCTTTAAGTTAGTGAACTGTTATACAACTGAAGAGTAAATAAATGTATATTCTTTTACTTGAAAACATTGAGTCAGTGTTTGCCTGAATCATAGTAATTGCTGTCCTTTGTGTAACTATTTGATACTGCTCACTTACTCTTGTGATAAGTCTGGCTGCTCAGCCATTGCTACCACTTTTTCTGTGTAGTACAGGTTTGTACCAAAGGTGAATTTGTAATGTCACTTTTAGTCTTAATTGTGTGTGGTGTTCCCAAAGGGTACTGCATATAATTCTGCCTAACGCCTTGTCGCTATCACATCAATAAGGAGAGGTTAGTGAATTGTAAGCACTTTCAGTGCAAGATCCTTTTGTCATTATTCACAAGGACCAGGTGGTACTAGGCACACATACTTTTTCTCAAAAATGAATCTCTTAAATTCCATGTGAACCAGTCCATAGAACTTCCTGCTCCAAAGAATGCAGCAGAGAAAATCCTACTTCAAACGGATTGTGTCCTCCAATGTATTCCTCATCTATGACATGCAATGTCCACAGCTGTGCTGCTTCGGAAAGGTGTTCGGAAGAGGGCGCCCTGCGTTGATGGCGTATGGTCGATGTCCCTCGAAAGCCTCTGTCGAGGGTGACGTTATCGGATGTTATAAGTAGCATGCACAGCGCCCATAGCCTCAGTTAAATTTTATTTGCAAACATGTTTGCTTTGTAAAACTCTGGGCACCTTGTGTTTACTGTTAAGTTTCCGTATTATGTCTTCTTCTTCTACCCTGATGACCCCGCGGTCTGGCTTCAAAAAGTCGATTACGGATCCGCATAGAATTTGTCTGTGGTGCCTGGGCGAGGACCACGCTACAGGTGACTGTTCAAAGTGCCAGTCGTTGACTGCAAAGGCCTTGCGGGAACGTAAGGGGAAATTGAAGGTAGGAAAGGTGTCCAAGCCCCGTAAATCCAAGTGGGCTGGTCTTTTGACAGGGGGCTCTCCTCGTGGGAAGAAGTCCAGGCGCTCCAGGTCCCGCAGTGGTTTGCGCCACTCGTCCTCTTTGTCGCGGCGGTCCAGGAAGCAACATCACTGTTGGCCTTCCTCGTCCTCTTTGGATGACGTCGCCTGGAAAAACGTGACCTGCCCCACCAAATCTTCGACCCTGAAGGAGTGGGATGCTTTCCGGGTGCAGAAGTTGCAGCTATTTCAGTCCCATGGCACAGTTCCGTCCGTACCTTCTGGCGATGCCGGCAGGGAACGGTCTTGGCCGGATACTCGCACACCTTCGGGCCCGGGCGGACTGCGTGATAAATATCAGGAGCCTTTGAGGCCCCGTTCGTACAAGGCATCAGGTGTTCATCCGAGACGTGCTAGATCTAGGCCACGGTCTTCGATGCCACCTGGGCCAGTGGAGGTCCCTGTGACTGTGGACCCTCCGAGGAAGGCTAGTTCTAAGTCTATGAAGACTGTGACTGAGAAGAGGTGTACTCCTCTCCTAAGCAAGTACTTCTTTAAGTCTCTCCAGGACATTTATGAAGGTGAAGAAAGGTCAGAAGAGGATGTTGGTCCTTTTGGTCTTCTGTATGGTACTCCTGGTGTTCCGGAGTGTCTCATTTTTGAAGAGAGTTGGATGGAGGATCTGTCAGTCCTTGCATGATGCCAGTGGCCTTGTCGCTTTCCCTGAGATGGAGTTTGGTAGGCCGGATCCGGGGGATCATGCTGACTCCTATTATCAGAGATTGATGTTGAGAGATGTGGAGTACCTGGACTGGTCCAGGCCTCCGGTGCAATTTTATCAAGATGATATTACAGATATTTTGGATCGGGGTCCGTCCACTGACCCGGTGTTGCCATTGCATGTGGCGTTGCAAAAGAGAGTGGCTACTACTTGGAACACCCTAGAGAGTATTCCGGCAGTGAACAAGTCGTTAACAAAGAAATACCACCCATCCAGTAGCAACCCCAGCTACCTATCCACACACCCCACTCTGGAGAGTTTGGTGGTTCAGGCGGCTACAGCCACCTCGAAGCAGGCTTTGTACCCTACCATCCCGCCTGATAGGGACGATAAACTCATGGATGGATGGGCACGCCAGGTATTTTCTGCTGAAAGTATGGTGTTGAAATTGGCCAACTCCACCTGTGCCTTAACAAAGTTTTTGCACACTCTGTGGAATTGAATCTCTTAAGCAGCTGAGCATATCCCAGAAGGGAAAGAAAGGGATGGCTTTCTAGCTATTGTGAAGGATGGCAAGGATGCCATGTGTGAATCCCTTCACTCTGGTTGGACACTGCAGATAGTGTCAGCAGGTCCATGGCTATGAGCACCGTGATGCGCCGGTTTGCGTGGTTGTGGAATTCCGTGTTTGCACCAGATGTGCAGGCTCGTCTTTTAAACATGCCCTTTGACAGGTCTCATCTGTTTGGCAGCAGGGCTGACGAGAGCCTTGAGAGGTTGCAGACCTTCAAAGCAGCTGCCAAATCTTTGAGCGCAGCTGTTCGACAACCTCCGCCTTTTTCATCCTAGGGGACAGCAATGGAGGAGTGGTTCCTTTCACTTCTACTCATTTGGAAGGGTGAGAAGGCCAGTCAGAGGGGCCAACTTAGGTTTCCTCGTGGTGGAGGAGGTAGAGGTGCCAAGGCCGCTCAAGCAGCAGCCTCTCTACCATCAGCCGCAGCCGCTTCAAAACCGTTCTGAGGCCTTGTCTCATTGTTCACCGGTAGGGAGCAGGCTGTCTCAACATCTAGAAGAGTGGCGAGCCATTACTTCAGATGCGTGGGCTCTGGAAACAATAGCCCACGGCTACTGCCTTCCTTTTCTACGACAGCTTCACAACAATCCACTGGGAAAGCACTCTTTGAGGTTTCCGGATCCGCTCTTGTACAGGAGATTTTGACCATGCTAGAGAAAGGCACTGTAGAACCAGTGCCTGTGGCGGAGAGGAACAAGGGTTGGTATTCACCGTATTTTTTTGATTGCCAAGAAGGACGGTGGACTGAGACCCATCTTGGACTTAATGTACTTGAACAAGTTCTTCAGGAAGGTCGAGGTCAAGTTCAAGATGGTCACTCTTTCTCAAATCCTTCAGGCCCTCCAACATCAGGATTGTTTAGTGTCATTGGACTTGCAGGATGCTTATTTTCATGTGCAGATCCATCTCAAGCACAGAAAATACTGGAGGTTCGCAGTTGGCGTTATCTTTAAGCGCTCGTCTGAAGAATTCTCCTATTTTAAGATTCCACTGATCACTCAGTTTATGAAAGGGCTCCCAAATGTGTTCCAGCCGTCGCCTTTTCAGATGCCGGTCTGGGACCTTAATTTGGTCTTAAAGTTTCTGATGAGTGCACCGTTGGAACATTTGCTTGCACTCTTGTCCGTTGAGATTGTTGACATTTAAGGCTGTTTTCTTGGTTGCAGTTACCGCTGCTCGAAGAGTGAGCGAGTTGCAGGCACTTTCTTTTTAGCCACCTTTTACTTTGTTCCACAAGTATAGGTTTGTATTGAGAGTACGTCCGTCCTTCCTACCTAAGGTAGTGTCAGAATTTCATTTTTAAGTCAGAAGGTGGTGCTCCCCTCCTTCTATCCTCCTCTGCATCTTAGTAAGGACAAGGAGAGACTTGATGGGTTGGATCCTAGGAGGGCATTGATCTTTTATCTTGCTAGAATGCCCAAGGTCAGAGTGGAAGACCAGCTCTTTGTGGGTTATACTAGACACCGATTGGGCCAGGCAGTTTCTAAGCAGACCTTGTCTAGGTGGATCATCCCAACTATTTCAGAATGCTACAGGTTGGCTGGCAAGGACCCTCCTGAGGGCTTGTGGGCTCATTCCACCAGGGGCATGGCTACATCGGCAGCCCTGCATAGGGTTGTGCCGGTAAAGAACATCTGTGATGCTGGAACGTGGTCTTCCCTACACACGTTTGTTAAACATTATTCCCTGGATGCTTCCCATGCGCAGGATGTTGCCTTTGGTAATGCATTGCTTACCATTTAATTGGGTATGTCTAAATTCTTCTCCCTCCTCCATGGATACTGCTTTGGGAGTCTGCCATAGATGAGGAATACGTTGAAGGACACAATCCATTTGAAGAACAAGTTACTTACCAACTGGTAACGTTCTTCCAAGTGAATGTTCCTCCAACGTAATCCTCCTCGCCCTCTCAGCCTACCCCCTCACAAGAATTTCCCATGCCATTGCAGCTTTCGTTCCAACAAGGCTAAGTACAGTCGATGCTGTATTATAGGTACGTGTGCCACACGTTGGGAAGGGGAAAAAACATGAACTGAGGCTACGTGTGCCGTGCATGCTACTTAAAACATCTGATGACGTTACCCTCGACTGAGGCCTTCGAGGCACATCGACCCGACGCCATCGACGAAAAAGATTCCGAAGCAGCACAGCTGTGGACATTACATGTCATAGATGAGGAATACGTTGGAGGAACATCCAGTTGAAAGAACATTACCAGTTGGTAAGTAACTTGTTCTTCACCAGCATGGGGTCGGCATGTATTCACATGCTTGTGAATATTCCCTGTCATCAGGCCGGGAATCCTCGATGAAAGAAAAAAACTTTTTCACTTTCACTTACAAACTGTCTTTCTCCTTTAAACCAATCACTGAGCTCTCGGTCATACTGCCCCAGCCAATGACTGCCCTCTCCCTTAGCCCCTCTTCTGGCAGTCATCTTCAGATTTCTACCGCACGTTCAAGTGTTGGGAGTCCTCGTGTTTTGCTCCGTGAGCTTATCTATGATTTATTTCGTGCTTTTTCAGTAAAAAGTTAGATTTTTGTCTAAATAGAGCCTGTGTGCTCTTTCGTTCCTTTGACCGACAAGCAGTGATCCGTTTATCAGCGTCTTTAGTTCAACGTTTTTGTTCTAGTCTTGCTGTATTCTTGTTAAGGCTTGATCTCGACGAAAGTGCCTCTTTCTTCTTCCAGGCCGTTAGCCACGTGGGCATTTTTAAGTCTTGGGTTTACTCACTGTTTCAGTATTGCCATCTGGGATTGCAATCCTGGTCCCTTGGGTTCACCTTTAATTATGTTGTCCTTTATGACAGTATCTCACCCTTGCTTAGGGCTGCTCTGCCTACTTCCTGTCTGGGAGGCTGAAATGCGCACCCTTCCTTCGGGTCCTGCTTCTCGCACTCCGCCTGGTGCTGTCTTGCCTTTCACCCCATCTGGGTATAATGTGCAACTCGTCCCTTCTCAGACGCTTTGGCTTCTCAGCCCTTCTTGCTTTGTCTTTTATCTCGCCGTAATCTGGGCTTCTGGATTTCTCATCCCTTCTTCGCCTATCTGATAGTTCGCCCGTTCTGAAATTCTGGGTCTTCACCCCTTCTTGGTATCGCCCTGTTCTGTGCTTCTCACCCCTTCTTGGTATCTCGCCCCGTTCTGGGTTTCTTTCCTCTTGTTCGGTCACCTCTGAACCTGGCAACCCTCCTCCTGGTTCCCAGTCTGCCGTGTATCAGGTTTTCGACATCCAGTGTCCTTGTGGAAGGCGCTCTGCTTCGTCTACGCTTAACCGCTACTCCAGGTTTCTACTGGAATGCCAGGTTGGCTTCCTGTCCTTGGTTCTTCCTGCCGGCATGCATCAGGCATTTAGTGCTGGTCCACCGCTTCGAGGTTCATCCAATCTTTTTGGTATTCGATGGCTTGATCTCCTCCAGATCGCGGCCTGACTGCAGGTGGCAGCGTTCCGCAGAGACTCTTGCTCATCGGTTCTCCACGCAGTTTGCATGGTGCTGCTCATTGGCTCCAACTCTGTGGGGGCTTTTCCCGCCTCTGGGTTATTCCGGAGCTCACTGTTAGGCAGAATCCTGTGCAGTATCCTTAGGGACCACTACACAAGATTAAGACTACAAGTGGTACTACAATTTCACCTTTGGTACAAGCCCGTACTACACAGAAAAAGTGGTAGCAGTGGCTGAGCAGCCAGACTGATCTCCGGAGCAAATGAGCAGTAGTAAAGATTACACAAAGGACTACAATTACTGTGACTCAAGCAAACACAGACTCAAGGTTTCTGGTTAAAAAGTAAAAGTACATTTATTTTTAGACCATATGTTCAAAAAACACTTCACTTCTATTAAATTAAAACCACACTTCAAATACACTACACGCAACCAATTCCCCTTGTGCAGAACAATTCAAGGTAAGTACCTTGTGGATTTGACAGACCGGTGTTGTGAAACAAAGATGTTACCGGGGGTTATTACGCGATCACTTTTTGACAGTAATGACAGTTCGGTCTTACGAAAGAAAGGCGTACCCGCGAGAAGAAATGTTACCGTAGTCAAACGCACATGAATTAACAAAAGAGAGTTGGGGATAAAAATCATAGGCAATACTTTTGTCAAGGCAGATAGAATCAAAAGACACTTTCTAAAACGTAGATAGAAGTCAATAGGCCTGCGCCAGTGTCAAATGGGACAGGGCCCTGTTGTCGAGGATCACAAGGTTAGAACAGTTCACAATTCGAGATTTCCAGGAGTACTTAGATATTGTCAAAAGGGAAGCAAAAGTTATAAGAGGGAAGGAAGACAAGGGCAAGCCTTGGGTGAGGAGAAAGGGTTCACCCCAGTTCCTCAAAGCTGGACACGGTACCTTATTCGTATGAAGAAAAGCTGGTGCTACAGAAGTTGTTCCTGGTAGTTCCTGCAGACTCACGGTTCATGAAACTTCAGTCGTGGGGACAAGGACGACGTCTGGAGCAATCTGCACTACCCAGGGATGAAGCCAGCAGCAGCAAAGCAACAGTGAATAAAAGGTTTGCTCCTTTAAAACAGGAGAGGCTCTTCAGATGACTAACCGGACCGCTACAGCTGTGTGCAGCGATTTCAACCAAGAAGAGGATCCTCTGGCTGTGGAAGGTGAGCTGGTTGATCCCACCAGGCTCAAGGGAAGAAGTATCTGGACTCGATCTTTTCTTGTCGTTGAAGGGTATATAGCTCAGGACTGCAGCAGGGCTTCACCGGGACTCGGGAGTTGTAGCAGTCTTCTCCGCTTCTCCTCGGTTCCTTGCAGTTCCAGTGGCAACTCTGACTTCCAGCTCAAGAGACCTGCCTTTTATGCCAAAATCCCCCATTCACACAGCCTGGCTGTAAATCCCTCAGCAGGGAGGCTGTCCGGGCCGGACAACCACCTCAGCCAATCGACACAAAGTGCGACTTGGGTCTCCAAAGAGACACTGTGCAGGTTGTGACTAAACCCCTTCCTCACATTCAGCCCACCTAGACACCCAGTTGCCAAAGGAGGGCTTCTGGACAGAAGCCCGCTGAACAAAGGAGGCAAACCCGGTTTGCAGCGCAAAGTAAAACACAAGAGGGACTTTAACAAAAAGAAATGGCGATAAAACCCAACCGGAGCCAAAATAAAAAGTATTTGGTCAAGCGGGTTTAAGTTCGAGGCTAATATAATGGCCTAAAACAGTACCACGTTTATATAGTATAATCGCGGTAGAAAAGTTAGGGTAGATACCACTGCCACCAGCCAAGTCTTAGTGTTAAGAGAGTAAAATAAAGCTGTGAGAGGCACAGACAAAAAGGGATAGGAACTAACCCTTTCCAATACTCGATGTAAGATGGGGTGTACTGGGTCTGTAGTTAAAAGTGACTATATAAAGTTAATGGCAACTTTACATGTTTCTGGGGGACAGTAGTCAGCCCCAGAAAAATGGAGTCAGTGGGAAGTCTAAAAGACAACCCTGTGTCACTGCACTGAAGGTGCTGTGTAACACACACAAAAAGTGGGGCTCATGGACTGGTGTAGCTCCAGAGCCCAAGATCACACAAACAGTAGAAATACACATGGCAAAACACATGTAAGAGTGGGAAGAAGGTTCACACTCTAACCAGGTGGAAAACATAAACCCCGGAAATCCAGCAAAGCTGCTGAGGGGCTCACTAGTTAAGGGAAATTAGCAATAAATGAGAACTCTCCCTAACACTCAATACTTCAGCTCCTCATTTGCTTTCAACATTCCGTATCAAGTCAGGGCAATCTATTGGTCCTTTTCTCTATGCAAGGACGATAACCAACCAAGTCAGAAACCACACCAACAACTTTTAAAGGGTCCTGTAACTCATTGTCCTGCTCAATCCCCATATAGTCAGCAAGCACATGGGATTCTTTAGATGAGGGAGGTTGGACGTGGGAGTGTAACGCTCACCTGTAAATCTGCGGGAACGCCAGAAGAACTCCCTTGAACTTCAGTGAATCACTATCCCTGTAGAAAGGATGACGAGAAAACAACCCTCCTTAATAATGTTCCTTCCCTATTCTGAATAAACTCTCCAGTACTGAAAAGGAATAGATAACAAACAGGCAAAGCTCACCGAAGGTTCTTTTTTAGTGAGCCCTCCATCCTGCATTCATACAGGGGCGCATGTCCTGAAGAAACGGTGTAGTCTGGATGCAATAAGAATTCTTATATAATGGAAAAAAGCGACTAAGTGGCGAGGAGAAAATAATTCCTATTAAGTCATGACCAATATGAGTGTTAGCTGTGAAAGAAAGCACATAAACTATGATGGTTCCTAAAATAGGAAACTAACTGTGTAAGCCTCAATACATTCAAACTGGAGAGCAATAACGGAATTTCAGATGACACTCTGTTCCGTATAAGTGGTGCAGCGCTGTTCAAAAGGGAACTAACTAAACAACTACCAGCTGCGTGTAATGCGGAATGAGATGTAAACCCTTTTCTGCACTAGAGCGAGTCACAGGAAATAAATGAATGTTGAAGCAAGCATCTAAGGGAAAAAAGGTAATAGCAACGCTACCACTGATAAAGAAGTTTCAAAAGAGCGTGGAGCGCTAACCTACACAGCTTGGCAAAATTTACGGGCAGTGTGACAGCAACCTAGGACAGCTAATGAGTTTCTAACATTGGCGCGCGGAACAATGCGCATACAGCATAAACACATACGAAATGCACAGTAAGGAAAACTAGTCCGTTGCTAAAACACTCGCAACGAAAAAACAAACACTGGTAACCAACGGGAAACCTTGAAAACAGGTACTTGCGTGTATGTAAGGTGTACTCCTCACGAAACTCTGAAAGGAACACACTGGACTAGAACTATGGACACGGCAACTAGGGGACAACAAAATAACGGAAATTACTGGCTGTGAGCAGAGGAGGAGACTATAGGACAGGACGAAATAATTCTGACTGAAAATTGGGAAGGCAGGGAAACTCTGACTGGAATTCTACGGAGACCGCGGTGAGCGTCCGTACTGCAAGGCAGTCAGCAACGCGAAGCGCGAGTCTCCTCAGGAAATGAGCACTTGTAACAGAGGTTGCAAAAGACTAGACCTGCAGATTAGTTCCTGGTTGACACCACTAGGCGGCCATTTTGAAATACCAATTTCCCCATGACTTACTATATGGATCTGAATGGGAACAATACCTTCTCTCAAATGACAGAGCAATAATAACCTACGGAAACATGGGCTTAATCAGGGAACTAGTTGGGAATCATGACAGTGAGGGTTTCAACCACAACGGGATCCCGCTTGCTTTGTCCCATAGAGGGTGTTAAGTATAGCGGCCTCACCTCCCTAGTCAAAAGGGGGGTGACTCCCCTTTGGGGAGAAGCAACAAATTCCCTGGATTCGTCGCAAAGGGCTGTGACTAAGGGTCTTGGGCGCATTCTACTAGGGGCCTTGCTGCCACCTATGCCAGCAGATAAGCTCCTTGTCTTGGATATTTACCATGGAGCCACGTGGATTGCCTTTTCTGCCCCATCCGGGCAGAGCGCTTACTTTTGTTATGCAATCCTCCAAAGTTTTCTGCTTTAGGTGGTGTCCTCTCGCTCTCCTCCCTTCTCCAGATTTTGTCATGATGCCTACCTCCGGAGCACCAGGCCAGGCCCAGCACCCCCGGAAGGAGGCATCATGCCCTCGGGTAAAAGCCCAGCGGCCCTTTATAGGGGCTCTTTGGGCTCAGTCCTGGCGCCTTTGGCGCCAGGCTCATGTTGGACATCAGTCCTGGCGCCATAGGCGCCAGGCTCATAAAGGGAGGTGTTTTGTGCACTTACCTGATGCAGACCATGCTGCACGCTTCAGGCCTCCCTGAGACCTGAAAGGGACTATTTTTTCATAGGGACTATTTTTTCACTCGGGCGTGGCCAGGGAAGGATACATACCTAGTTGGGAAAGGATATATACCTGGGACTTCTTTGGAGGCTATTTAAGCCACGCCCAGACAGCAGCTCATGCTTCGCGTTGTTCTGCTTCCTGCAGCTTAACGCTCACCGTGTCTGCTCCTGCTCCTGGACTCCAGCCACGCACGCCTCGAACCTGGAAGACCTGCAAGGAAGGAAGAGAAGAGAAAGGTGAAAACCAAGGACTATTTCAAACTTCTTACCTGCATCCGGAATCTTCTCGCCAGCATCCCTGAAGAAAGTCTTCCATTTAAAAGCATTGCGTTGCTCGCTGCAGCGCCACGCTTCACTCACCTGTCCTCGAGACATCTCCCGGCTCCATCACGGCTGTCAGCATCGGACGCCACATCTCTGCACCTAGGGGAGAGAGGAAGAAACAAAAGGTGAGCAGAAGGAACACAGAAGGAAAGCCTGATTAACAGCCATAATACTTACCGGCTTTTCTTCCACATTTCGGGTCGGTGCCGCCCCGTTGGCAGGTACCGTACCCCGGCCCCTATGGGGAAAGGACAAGAGACATTTCTGGGGAATGATAAGGACATTTAGAAGAATCGCCCTCATCACTACTCACCTCGGCAGTTTAACCCCTCGACGCATCGCCTTCATTCTGCACCTCAAATAAAGGACAGATCACAGGTTAGAAAGACAACATAAAGGGGGCCTCACTTGAACTTTCATACTTACGGCGCATCGCTCAGGAAAGTCAAGTGGATTTTGCCAGCGCCATTCTGAAAACCAGTGAAGTAACTGAACGAACACGCGCCCCTGCACCAGAAGCAGGATGGAGAGTTCATCCTTCCAAACCATAAGGTGAGCTTAAACCGGGGTTTGGAGGAAGTTAGAGAAGAAAGAAGGGGGAGGGGAGAAAGGGGGGAGCTAGCACACTATTCTGCAGACTGTTAATCCCCTTTCTCATCTGCAGAAGGATATTCCTACGGGCCAGGCAAGCACGATTTGGAGGTCCTGTCCAATCGGTGTTCCGGGTCCTGCGCATCACGCTAGAAGAGGCCAAGCAATCCAGACTAGACCAGCGCCCCCGTGGGAACCAGGTGAGCGTTACAGAACGCGAAGCCTTCCTACAAATTCCCACCCAGGCCCTATGGAAATTTCCGAAACTGACCAGTTGGCCCAATTACTGGGGGAATTACGGGCCGAAGTATACGCTGCTCATCAGGAGACTAGTGCCCTCAGGAGGGAAGTGATTGTAATAAAGGATAGAGCTGATGACCTGGCTAGACAGCTTTTACAAGGTCAAGCTGGACAAACTCCTTTACCCGGTTCCGGGGGGAACCCCGCTCCTGTGGTTTCCAGTAACCCGGTGCAGATTAATCTACCTGGAAACATGCCGCTGGCCCCACCTGAACGCTTTGCTGGGGACCCCAAACGATTCGCCGTATTCATGAATCAGTGTCGTTTGCACTTCCTATGCAGACCTGGGGCCTTCCCTAATGATCAGACCAAGGTAACCTTTGTGTTGTCATATCTCAGCGGCTGTGCTGCCGATTGGTCAGTCCCACTGGTAACTCAATATGACCCGATTCTTCGTGATTTTCAAGGATTTCAAACAAGCATGGAAAGGTTATTTGCTCAACACTCCCAGGGACAGGCTCTGGATGACGAACTTCTATCTCTGCGACAGGGCAATCAAGACCTTCTATCCTACATTGCAACCTTCAATAGACTAATTGTGGAAACTGGTTGGCCAGAGGATAAAAGAATCACGTTATTCTATCGAGGTCTACGCGGAGAACTTAAAGATGTCCTGGCACAAGTTGTAAATCCGCCCCAAGAATGCACTGAATATATAGACTTAGTGGTCCAATTGGATCACAGGCTGCAAAACAGAAAAGCAGATTGGTCCAAGTTTGAAACCCGGGTGTTGGCCAAGACCCACGCTAACCCCAAGGGGGCTGATGCCTCGGAGCCTATGCAAATCGGAGGTGTTAAAGGACCCCTAAGTCAAAAAGAACGGGAAAGAAGACAGATGCAATTATGCCTTTATTGTGGGTCCTCTGGACACTTTCTACGAGATTGCCCGGTTAAGCCGCCGAAGAAGGTGGTAGGAGCCGCTGATAAAATCCATGGAAACTCTGTATCGGGAAACGACCACGCCTGGCAAGCGTAGGGGTCCGCTTGCCGAGCTTGAAAACTAACTCTCAGACCTCTCATTTCATTGTGCCAATGGTCCTCGTAGATCCGGAACAGCCTAAACGGTTGCATGCTATAAAGGCATACATCGATAGAGGGGCTATAGGAAACTATGTGGATCGAGAATTGGTCTCTAGGATAAACCTCCCTCTGCGTCCTAAAACCAACAAAGATGTCATCACCACAGTAGATGGAACCGAAATTGCCTCTGGACCGGTAACACATTCCACAGCTGAGGTGACACTTGTAGGTCCGGATGGCCATCGGGAGGCAGTTGTTTGATGTAATCAAGGCTCCACAGTTTCAGCTTATTCTCGGAATCCCTTGGTTAGAGACACATAATCCTCGAATTGATTGGCGAGCGAAGATGATAACCTTCCCGGATTGTGCACAAACCTGCTACCCAGAAAATCCAAAAATTAATCTAGCATCAGTAACCTCTGTCCCCGTGCAACTACCTCGAGAGTACCAAGACTTTCAGGACGTCTTCCAAAAGGAACAGGCCAACACGTTACCTCCCCACAGATCGTACGATTGCCAAATCGATCTGGTGCCCGGTGCACATCCCCCTTGTAGCAGGATTTACGCCCTTACTGAACCAGAGAATCTGCATTTGAGACAATATCTAGATCAATACCTCGCCAATGGTTTCATTCGCCCGTCAAAGTCCCCGGCATCCTCCGCTTTGTTCTTCGTGCCTAAAAAAGAGGGCGACCTTAGAACTTGTATCGATTACCGCGCATTGAACCAGATAACTGTTAAAAATCGTTACCCTCTGCCTCTGATCCCTGAACTCCTTGACCAGGTGAAGGACGCTTGCGTATACACCAAGTTAGATCTCCGGGGGGCTTATCTGGTACGAGTAAAAGAAGGCGACGAATGGAAAACGGCCTTCCGTACAAAATATGGACTATTCGAATACCAGGTGATGCCTTTCGGGTTGTGCAACGCGCCTGCAGCCTTCCAATTCTTCATGAACGATGTCCTTCGGGAACTCATCGATGTCTGTGTTGTCGTGTATATCGATGACATTCTTGTGTACTCCTCTTCGGAATCTGATCACAGAAAGCATGTCAGGGCCGTCCTAGAGAAACTGCGCCAGCACAAACTGTTTGCCAAGCTGGAAAAATGTGTTTTCCATACCACCGAGGTTGAGTTTCTCGGATTCATACTGACAACTAAAGGGGTCCGAATGGATTCACGGAAAGTGGATGCCATCCTCAAATGGCCATCACCTAGTTCGGTGAAAGGTGTCCAAAGCATGCTTGGTTTTGCTAACTTTTATCGCAGGTTTATCCCGGAGTTTTCACGTGTGGTGCAACCCATCACTGCACTCTTGCGAAAAAATAAACGTTTTGAATGGACCGAGGAAGCCGAACAGGCCTTTCAGGAGTTGAAAGCGAAGTTCACGTCTGCACCTATTTTGAAGCACCCGCGTCCCGATCTCCCATATATAGTCGAAACCGACACGTCCAGCTTAGCCATGGGAGCTGTCCTGTCTCAGAGAGACCCTGAAACCAACCAACTGCACCACGTAGCATTTTGGTCCAGAAAGTTCTCGCCGCCGGAGATGAATTATGCGATCACCGATAAGGAACTATTAGCCATTAAGTCCGCCTTCAAGGCTTGGCGGCATTATCTCCTCGGCGCCCGGCATACCATCACCGTGATCACTGATCACCGAAATTTACAATATTTAAAAACTGCCAAGGCTCAATCGTCTCGACAGCTCCGATGGGCTTTGTTCTTTGCGGAGTTCGATTTTGTAATCACCTACCGCCCAAGAATGGTAAGGCGGACGCTCTATCCCGAATTGGAATGGAAGAAATAGACACAAACTCAGAACCTGTGCCGATAATTCCCGAACAAAGGATTTTGGGGATAACCACTTTACAAACCCTTGAAGACATTCAAGCACGAGTGAAACAATTCCTGGACTCTTCAGCCTTGCAAGATTGGATTAAAAGGGGGTCTAACTTTTCAGTCAATGATGGCTTACCTTACTTCCAAGGACGCTTATTTTTGCCAGAAAAGGAATTGCAAGAACTGGTTATTTCCCGTCGTCATGATACCCTGATGGAAGGACATCCTGGCATTGCCAAAACAGAGGAAAAGGTTAAACGACAATTCTGGTGGCCTTCCTGGCGAAAGGATATTAAATCTTTTGTGATGTCCTGTGGAGTTTGTGCCCAAAACAAAGGTCAAAAGACAAGACCCGCCGGTCTTCTTCAGCCCTTAAACATTCCACCAGCATCTTGGCACACCCTGTCACTAGATTTTATCACGGACCTGCCCTCTTGTAATGGTTACAATACTATTCTGGTCGTGGTGGATTTATTTTCCAAAATGGCCCACTTTATTCCGTTGAAAGGATTACCTTCAGCCTTTGTTCTTGCCAAAGAATTCCTCGAAAATATCATCCGTTTGCATGGATTCCCGTCCATACTAGTCTCCGATCAGGGAAGCCAGTTTATTTCTCATTTTTGGAAAAAGTGTTGTCAACTGGCACAAATCGACGTAAGACTCTCGACCAGCCACCACCCACAGACCGATGGTCAGACTGAGAGAACGAACCAGACCCTTGAACAATATCTACGATGTATGTTGCACCAATCGGCGGGTCATTGGAAGGACATTTTATGGGTGGCAGAATATGCATACAATAACTCGATACACTCTGGAACTGGTCAGAGCCCCTTTTATACCCTATATGGACATCACCCTCGTACTTCAGACTTGGACTCACCTCTGAGCCTTGAAATGCCCGCAGTGGACCATTTGCATTCTACGATTACTCAAGCCTTCAAGAATGCAACTGCACATTTGCAACATGCGAAAGGGAAATACAAAAAGAATGCGGATCTGCATCGAAGAGAGGCGCCTCCATACCAAATAGGGGATCAAGTATGGTTGGCTACCAAACACCTATCACTCAAGGGGCCTCGAACTTTTAATCCAAGGTATTTAGGCCCTTACTCGATCAAAGCTATAATCAACCCAGTGGCAGTCAAGCTCGATCTACCAGCTAACATGCGGATTCACCCCGTTTTTCATGTGTCACTTTTGAAACCAGTGCACCCAGGAACGAGATTAACAAAGCCACCAGAACCGATTCAGATAGATGGAGAGCCTGAATTCGAGGTGAAGAACATTTTGGATTCTAAGATCTCAAAATCAAAACTTTTCTATCTAATTGATTGGAAAGGGTACGGGCCTCAGGAAAAGTCTTGGGAACCCAGTGATCACGTACATGCACCTCGGCTGGTAAAAAGGTTCCATCGGAATTTCCCAAACAAACCGAAACCTCCAGAAGGAACGACCTTGGGAGGGGCCTTGGGAGGGGGGGGGGGGGGAGTGCTGTCATGATGCCTACCCCCGGAGCACCAGGCCAGGTCCAGCACCCCCGGAAGCAGGCATCATGCCCTCGGGTAAAAGCCCAGCGGCCCCTTATAAGGGCTCTTTGGACTCAGTCCTGGCGCCTTTGGCGCCAGGCTCATGTTGGACATCAGTCCTGGCGCCATAGGCGCCAGGCTCATAAAGGGAGGTGTTTTGTGCACTTACCTGATGCAGACCATGCTGCACGCTTCAGGCCTCCCTGAGACCTGAAAGGGACTATTTTTTCATAGGGACTATTTTTTCACTCAGGTGTGGCCAGGGAAGGATACATACCTAGTTGGGGAAGGATACATACCTGGGACTTCTTTGGAGGCTATTTAAGCCACGCCCAGACGGCAGCTCATGCTTCGCGTTGTTCTGCTTCCTGCAGTTTAACGCTCACCGTGTCTGCTCCTGCTCCTGGACTCCAGCCACGCCCGCCTCGAACCTGGAAGACCTGCAAGGAAGGAAGAGAAGAGAAAGGTGAAAACCAAGGACTATTTCAAACTTCTTACCTGCATCCGGAATCTTCTCGCCAGCATCCCTGAAGAAAGACTTCCATTTAAAAGCACCGCGTTGCTCGCTGCAGCGCCACGCTTCACTCACCTGTCCTCGAGACATCTCCCAGCTCCATCGCGGCTGTCAGCATCGGACGCCACATCTCTGCACCTAAGGGAGAGAGGAAGAAACAAAAGGTGAGCAGAAGGAACACAGAAGGAAAGCCTGATTAACAGCCATAATACTTACCGGCTTTTCTTCCACATTTCGGGTCGGCGCCGCCCCTTTGGCAGGTACCGTAACCCGGCCCCTATGGGGAAAGGACAAGAGACATTTCTGGGGAATGATAAGGACATTTAGAAGGATCGCCCTCGTCACTACTCACCTCGGCTGTTTAACCCCTCGACGCATCGCCTTCATTCTGCACCTGAAATAAAGGACAGATCACAGGTTAGAAAGACAACATAAAGGGGGCCTCACTTGAACTTTGAACTTTCATACTTACGGCGCATCGCTCAGGAAAGTCAAGTGGATTTTGCCAACGCCATTCTGAAAACCAGTGAAGTAACTGGACGAACACGCGCCCCTGCACCAGAAGCAGGATGGAGAGTTCATCCTTCCAAACCATAAGGTGAGCTTAAACCGGGGTTTGGAGGAAGTTAGAGAGGAACGAAGGGGGAGGGGAGAAAGGGGGGAGCTAGCACACTATTCTGCAGACTGTTAATCCCCTTTCTCATCTGCAGAAGGATATTCCTACGGGCCAGGCAAGCACGATTTGGAGGTCCTGTCCAATCGGTGTTCCGGGTCCTGTGCATCACGCTAGAAGAGGCCAAGCAATCCAGACTAGACCAGCGCCCCCGTGGGAACCAGGTGAGCGTTACAGATTTACCCATTGCAATGGGAGTCTTATCATAGATGAGGAATCCAATGGGAGGAAGAAGTCTGTTCGAAGAACAATTTGCCTCGCATTAATGTTCCTTCTGATGGATTTTTCCTCCCAAGGAATCTTCATTGACCTCCCATTCTGCCCCTTTTGGAGGATAGTGTGTTCACTTATTTGTTATGAGGTCCCTTAATCGGTGAGTGCTAAGGAAAAGGGGCAGAATTGAGATCATGGGCCTTGACGGCGCCATATATAGTGTCCCAGACTTTCCTTCCATCCTGGGGCATGTAACTGTGCTGATGAGGGCCAGCTCTTTGCCTTGTGCACTCCACCGGGATGAAAAGGTTTACTAAGGCAGGTGGCGCAAGTGATGGAATATGGTACATGATGAATCCATGTGAGGAACTTCCATCAGAAAGAACAGTGCAAAGAGGTAAGTAATATGTATGTTTCTCCAGCATGGGGTCTGGCATGGATTCACATGCTCATGAATATTCCCCGTCATGCGGGGAATCCTCTGTAAAGGAAAAAAGTTTCACTTACAAACTCTTTCTCCTTTAAACCAATCACTGAGCTCTGGGTCATACTGCCCCCAGCCAATGACTGCCCTCTCCGTAAGCCCCTCCTCTGGCAGCCATCTACAGATTTTTACTGCACGTTCAAGTGTTGGGAGTCCTAGTGTTTTGCTTTGAGAGCTTTTCTAAGTTTTCCTGCTTTTTTGATAAAAAAGTTTCTATTTTTGTCAAATGTAGCCTGTGTGCTCTTTCGTTCCTTTGACCAGCAAGCAGGGATCTGTTTGTCGCATCTTTCAACGCCCCTCAAGGGCAAGAATTGTCAAGCATTTCATCTAAGGTTCCAGAAGGCCATCAGGCCTTCATCGCACACCGGACCATGTCGGAGGAGGAAGAGGGAGGCTCCCTCTTCAAGCTCTGCTGCAGCTGCGTATTGAGGGCCGTGTTTGTGGAGGACAAACACTCCCAGTGCCTCTACTGTCTCCAACCGAACCACAGGGAAGCAGATTGCGAAATCTACAAGCGCACCGTCCAGGATCGTCACAGTTGGCGGCATGACTCAACGCTAAGGCCTCTACCTCGTGTGGCAAGCAGGGGCATGCCTCACTCAGGTCGGGTGCTCCATCCGTGGGGGCCCAAGACAAGGCTAAGCACTGCAAGTCTATTTCCATCGGGGTCTCCGCAAGTGGGTCCCGCAATGGGCAGTGCGCGTTCATCTTCGTCATCTCCAGTCATCACTCCAGCTCCTCCTCAAAGAATAAATTGGCTAACCCAGGGAAGCTGCGGGAGAAGCCAAAGAAGACCAAGGCGCAGGGAAAGGTGTCTGACCTGTCTCTGAAGGCCCAGGTGGTCCAGACAAAGCTGTCCTTGATGATCAAGCTGGTGGTGGCCGCCCTCTTTAGGGCAAAATGGGCGGGGACCCCAGCGGCGGACAGAATGGCCCTAGCCCCGAAGTGGGAGGCCTCAGCCAAGCAGGTGGAGATAATGCCAGAGAAGAGGATGTCATTCCTAAGCCCAAGACCAACCCCTCAGGATGCAAAAAGGGGGTGGGGAGTGGAGGCCTCAACTGTGCTCCAGGGCACGGATATGACAGCGGCGTGGGCTCTGGGCCCAGCAAGCCTACCCCCCACTCCCCAAGACCTCCCAGGGACGTGTCACTGGACATCCTCTCAATTCTTCACACCCTGGTGTCGAAGACCGCCACCGGTGAAGAAGCAAAAGTGGCGCACCCTACACTGTCTAATCAACTGCCACACATGCCCTCCCCCCATAGGGATACGGACACGGACACAGCGACTACGGACACGGACAACAGCGTTTCTCCGGCGCCGAGGACTTCTCCCCCAAAGTGGTCATTCCACACCATGGTTGCCCGAGCGTTGGAGCTCTTCCAGCTGATGCTAGAAGAGACCAAGAAGGAAAATTTCCTTTACCAACAAGGTGAGGCCAAAAGGAAGACCATTCTGGCGGTACCTCTCCTGGACGACGTTTGGGATGAGGGCATGGTGCTGATGAGAAACCCAGCCTCAGTCCCGGCTAAGAGGGACAGGCTGGAGAAGAAGTACTGGGTGCCGGAGTCTGCACCGAAGTGCCTAAGGTCACAGCCCTCCCTTGACTCCGTGGTCTCGGTGGCACCGTTGAAAAAGTCTTCTAATCCCTCATCTTCAGCCTCCGTTCCCCCGGACAGCGAGGGGAAGAAGTTGGACGCCACGGTTAGGAAACTGATCTACTCGGCAGCGACGGTGACAGTCAATGCAACGAATGCACTTGCGATCCTGGCCAGATACGACCGGGAGATGTGGTATAAGATGGCCCTGCTGCTGGAATTTCTACCTGACAAGCAGGTCAAGGCACTTGAGATCCTCCAGGAAAGCAAGGTGGCATTAGACCATGCCATCACTATGGCCCTGGACATCGCAGGGTTCCGACAGATGGGGAACAATGTCTGCCTCCTTTGGTGGAGGCTTTTGATGGAGGTGGCCGACGTAGTCGCTCCCAAGGCAGCAGGCAGGCCCCAAAGCAAGATTGAACCGGCCAGGACTTCGGGCCCCCACCCATGCACCCGATGGCAGGCCGGCTGGCGGGCATCATCAGCGAGTGGGAAAAAATCTCCACCGACCGATGGGTGCTGGATGCTCTAGCCCAAAGTCACACTCTAGAGTTCCAGCACCAGTCCGTGGATACAACCGGTGGCCTGGCAGGAGCAGCACATCTCTCAGCTCCTGCAGGAAGTACAGGCCATGCTAAAAACCGGGGCGATAGTTCCAAAGGGACTCCAGGGCTCCCTTATCTACTCCAGATACTTCTTGGTAAAGATGACGACCGGGGGCTTGAGGCCCATTCTAGACCTACGGCGCCTCAACAACTACCTCAAGTCCCAAAAATCAGGATGGTCACGTTGCAGTACAATCTCGGCCATCTGGAGAAAGGAGACTTCTTGTCCTCACTGGATCTGGAGGACTCATACTTCCACATCCCCATTCACGAGAAGCATCAGAAGTTCTGGCGCTTCGTGGTACAGGGAAGCACTATTGCTTCAAGGCCCTTTCCTTCGGACTGACATTGGCGCCCAGGGTGTTCACAAAGTGCCTGGCGCCAGTGGTGGTCCATCTGTATCTACAAGGGGTACATGTGTAACCGTACCTCGACGACTGGTTCATCCGCGCCAAGTCCTGGGAAGTAGCAGTCGAACACAGAGCAGACCGTCCGGCTGCTGACAGATCTGGAATTCTCTGTCAACTATCCCAAATCCTGCTAGATACTATTGCTTTTCCTGGAGGCCAGGCTCAACACGGTCTCCTGCCTGAGGCCCCCTCGGAGCGAGGATAGCGGCCATGCTGGGCAAGGTGCAACAGCTGTTGGCACTGAAGACCGCCATGGTGCGGACCATCAAGTCGCTGCTCGGCATGATGTTGTCATGCAATTACCTGATCCGACTCTGCAGGTTGCGAATGCGACCCCTTCAGGAATTCCTGGACGTTCGGTGGATCCAGGTGTCCGGAAGCTTCGCAGACGAGATTGTTCTCGACAAGGAGTTTTGTTGAGCGATAAGGTGGTGGGGCGTGCACTCCAACGTCACCGGGGATATGAATTTCCAGAGCCCCCCATCCCAGGAGGCCATCACCACAGACGCTTCCCTGGAGGGCTGGGGAGCCCACACCGGTCGTCTCCAGCCAGAAGCCTGTGGCTACAGGAGGAGCGGGATCTCCACATCAATGTCCTGGGGGCTTTCAAGTCATTACTTCCGTCCCTCATGGGCAAGGTGGTGAGGGTCTTCATGGACAATACCATAACTATGTTCTACATCAGGAAGCAGTGAGGTACCAGATGCCTGGTGCTCTCCAGAGGGGTGCAGGACTTTTGGCACTGGGCCGTCGCCCAGGAGTTGTTCCTCTATTCCTTTTCACCT
Source organism: Ambystoma mexicanum (assembly GCF_040938575.1). NCBI lineage: Eukaryota > Metazoa > Chordata > Amphibia > Caudata > Ambystomatidae > Ambystoma > Ambystoma mexicanum. The sequence continues at coordinate 304,386,979 of NC_090937.1, forward strand.
GGCGGGAGTCCAGAACACCATCGCAGACTCCCTCAGCAGGGAGCTGCACTCTTGCCACGAGTGGGAACTTCGACGGGATCAAGTGGACAGCCTCTTCCTCAAATGGGGCAGACCCCAGATCGATCAGTTTGCGACAGTGACAAATTCCAAATGCCAGAGATTCACCAGCAGGTTCCACCAGCCGAGGAGCATGGGGAACGTGTTTTAATTCCCGTGGGAAGTCCTATTCCTGTACGCGTTGCCTCCCCTCAGGATCCCCTGGCCCGTTTCCTCCCCTGCTGTGAGTCATCAATCAACTCAAACGGTGCTGATGCAGGATGATTCTCATTGCCCCATCGTGGCCATGGCAGATTTGGTACCCAGATCTTTTCAGTATGTCAACGTTGCCCCCCGGTCAAGCTGCCGGTGGTCGTGGATCTGCTGCTCGCCAGAGGAGGCGGCGCAATCCTACATCACGACCCAGGATCGCTGAACCTGAAGGCTTGGCTCCTGCAGCCTTGGGGTTCGGAGGGTACGAGCTGCCGGCGGACTGCAGGGAGGTCCTTGCCAGGGCCAAAGGGTCGTCGACTCTTCAGTGCCATGGGCACAAGTGGAAATGTTTTGCAACGTGGTTCCGGACGCAGAAGATCAACCCTCTGACTGTGTCGGCTCTGCAGATTCTTCCGTACTTGTCCTTGGCCAAGGCGGGGCTGGTGCACGCTTCTTCTAAGGTGCATCTGGCAACTATCTCCCGATGCACCAGGTCTCCAGGACAGACTTCTATTTGATCCCACCGTCTAATCAAGAAGTTCCTCAAAGGACTGTTTCGATCGTTCCCTCCAGTGAAGGTCCCAGCGTGGGGGAACTCGATCTAGTGCTGACGAGGCCCATGGGGACTCTCTTAGAGCCTATGCATCAGGCCCCTCTCAAGTTTCTTTTGTGGACGACGGCTTTTCTCATGGCTATCACCTCTGCCAAGAGGGTAGTTGAGATCCAGTCCCTTTCCTGCAAACAGCCTTATCTCCATTTTCACCACACGAGGGTGGTGCTGCGGACTCACCCCTCCTTCATGCAAAAGTTTCTGTCGGAATTCCACCTCAACAAGCCTTTGGTTTTGCCTGTGATTTTTCAAAAACCTTTGTCGCTGGCTGAAAGGACTTGGCACTCGCTGGATGTTCTATGTGGCACGTACGAAGTGTTTCCGGGAGACATCTCAACTATTCATGAACTTTGGTCCTGTGAACCATGGGAAGTATTTGTCCAAGGCTTCCATCTCCAAGTGGCTCTCCGGCTGAATCACACACTGTCACTGATTGGCAAACCGACCACTGCCCAGCCATCTGAGAGCCCATTCCAACAGAGCGATCGCTGCAATGACGGTGTTCCTGTCTGGTGTGCCCATGCTGGACATCTGCAGGGCTGCTACATGGAAGTCCACGCACACCTTCGGAAGATTGTACTGCGTCGGCAGGGATTCCAGAGAGGAGTCCAGGGTCGGCAAAGCAGTGCTATGCAACCTGTTAGCTTGAAGCGGAGCCTGTTCCAGAGGTAAGAGTATTTGCTTCTGTTGAGCCTTGCTACCTCCCGTGGTTGTTTAATGTTGTACTGCTATGTATTCTTTATTCAAGAGCATGTCAATCCATGCCAGATCCCATGCTGGAGAAGGAACAAGTTACTTACCTGTAACTATTCCTCTCCAGCAGGGGTCTGGCATGGATTCACGTGTGAACCCTCCCTCCTGCCCCTCTGCGACTTTTCTTGGTCATACTGCCACTTTGTGCTACCAAATCTGAAGATGGCTGCTAGAGGAGGGGCTTGGGGAGAGGGTAGTCATTGGCTGGGGGCACTATGACCCAGAGCTCAGTGATTGGTTTGTAGGAGAAAGTTTGTAAGTAAAACTGTTTTTTCTTTTACAGAGGATTCCCGGCCTGACGACAGAGAATATTTATGAGCATGTGAATCCATGCCAGACCAATGCTGGAGATCAATAGTTAAAGGTAAGTAACTTGTTCCTTATGCATATTTTCAGTGCACTTTTAACAAATTGTACCAAATGTTGAATGCAACGTCAAGACTTTGGCATTTTCCTACTTGTCGCTTTATCTCCCTGCTTTTGGCCTCTATACACTGGCGCAGACAATGGGTTGGCCCCTCTTTGTCTTCTTTTTTGTTTGTGCACGGGGGTGCCTCACTCGAAAACAGGACTAATATTTCGACAAGAACATGCGAGTGTCAGGCTACCCCTCTATTGTGCAAGTGAGATATCCTATCTCTGGAAGCGTGCAGTTTGTAGTGAGCAAATACTGCTCTTGACCTCTATTTTTTCATACAGTAATTTTATTGAAAGACAAAACGCATATTATTCTAAAATTATTGGTGGCATTCAACACAACAATGGAGGTGATTTGTACTTAAACATTCCATAAATTGCCACACAAAACAAACACAACATTGTTGACAAAATTGTAGCGAATCACGACAATAAACAAAAAACATTCAATACATAGCAGTTTCTCTGCTCATTAAAGTGTCTGATAATACATACATTAAAGTGCAAGAAGTATATCGGGTTGGTGTATTAAAGTGCTGTGTGTACAGTACAAAAATGAAGTGTGTATTCCTGGGAACTTATTCTATTTCACCTCAGTAAGGAGTAACGCAAATCCTCTGTGGGCACTTCAACTATATTTTGTGTGTGCTGCTTTGGCAACCCTTATGGCAACTGTTAAGAAAGATTTTCATTTAAGCCACAGTACTTCCATTGACGTATATGAATCACTATCTTCTTGCCTATGCTTTAAACCCCCGGCCTGACTTTGCAGGTAAGTAAGGCCTTTGCTGATGGCTTCTTTCCTCCCAAAGGTTCCTCATCTGAGATATTCTCAAGCACCATCTGGCATTGAAATCTTTTTCAGACGCCTGGGTGTGCATCTCAGCTCTGCATTGGCACCACTCGCAGCTATTGCCTGCCCAGACATGGGATGTAATATCTTTACCAGTATATATTGAGATGCCACGGCCTCAGCTCTTTTTTTTTTGTTTTCTTTTTTTTGGTTTGCCCCCCCACCCAATTCACTTGGGATTGCTACTTAGCTTTGCTACATTTATGGAAACTGTACTGTGTCAGGGGGCGCTTGAGTGCCTGAGCAAAATGGCCACAGGTTAACGTTTCTCCTCCCCACAAAGGCAGGCCCATGAGAATTATGCCAGCTTTGGACCGATACAGTGCAGGGTAAGGCACCTACAGGCTGCGCTTGCCCTAGGGCTCATGCTATCCAACTTTCAGGAACATTGAATGTGCGGATCGCCGGCGTCACCGAGCGTGGAGGAAGGCTCGGAGCGGTCCGCCATGTGAGGTGCCTGCAACTGCTGTACCCGGGCTGAGCGGCTTTGCAGTATGAGCGGAATAGGGGGCTGTTGGGCACCCTCTGGGGACAGTGCTGCACTGGTGCTTAGGGGTAACATAGGCAGGCAGCCCGCTGTGTCCCTGCTTGACGTACCACATCATCCCTGCTGAACATAAAAGAACCCTGTGCTCACCCTTCTGGTCGGTGGCGGGTGGATGTGGGGGTGGTTTGAGACAAGCGACCCCACCGGCAGGACTGGAAACGGGCTTGTGCGCCCACCTCATGGAGCTGGGGGAGGGGCAAGGAAGTGCAGAGGCCCGCGCTGCATGCCATATTCAGCCCAAGAACAGAGTAAAGTGGAGCAGCCCACTCTGAGACGCCCTGACATCTCTGCAGATAAGGCACTGGCAAAGATTATCTGATGAAGACTACGAGACGCGGACATGCCAGGCACGGCAGAGTACCAGTGTTATTTTGATTGACTACCTCCAAGCTTGAGTGAGCATGTGAATGCACTGCTCCAGCCACGCATTGCATGGCCCAACCAACCCCTGCCTTAAACAGCTCCTTCTGCCTTCTATGCTTGCTCACATGAATGGTTGTCGCTGCCAATGGCCATTCTTACAGCAGTGCAGTGCAAGAATCTCCGCTATTAGTCCTGGCCAGCAAGAGAAGGTGGGTCAGGTGCTGCTTAAGAGACAGACTTAATCTACATGTGTGCACCTTAAAGAAAAAAGACATCTGACCCCAATAATAGTGCTATCTATTGCGCACAGGGCAGCTCCAGTAAGCCGCCTGCCCACTCACACATGCGGAAGTGGTTCCACACAGTAAAATAAGCTTTTGTATCCTGTGCACTGGGCCTGCTTGCTTTGGTAAGGGTCTACCTTGCTGTGGAGTGCACCATCACCACCTGCCTGCCTACTTGCCTCCAGACCACATAGGGTTTACCACATAACGCATCTACCCTGAAGGCGGGCTGAGTGGGCTATGTCCCGAAGATCATCAGACTGAGATCGCAAAAGTAGGCGCCAACAGCTCCCCCGTACCGGCTTGCGCACCGGTTAGGTGCAAGGAAAACATGGATGTACTGGCCCACATGCAGGCTTTCTTGGCTGAGATGAAAACCATTTGACAAACTCACTCAAGAGACGCATGACACAGTGCAGGAGGTGATGAAGCCGCTCTAGGATATCATGGGCCTACTTGACCTTCAAGCCGAGCAGGTGGCAGATAATGAGAGGCGCATCAGCACGCCTGAGGACAATCATGAATCCACATCTACGGATGTGGACTCGCTGATCAGAGAGGTTCAGCGACTCACCGCCCAAGTGAAAGACAAGAAAACCGGTTGCGCCGGAATAACCTGCGCCTGGTCGGTGTCCCAGAGAATTAGGAAGGTGAGGGCATTGAAAACATCCTATACGACCTCTTCCGCGTGGGTCTGAAGCTTGCAGACCCACTGTCACTCACCATAGAACGTGCCCACTGGGCTCCAGTCCCGAAGGCACTGGCGGGGGAAAGACCCTGCATAATCATATTTCGTCTACTCAACTTCCAGCACAAGGTGGCAATACTAAGATCGTATCGAGCAGCAGGTTCTGTCCAAATTGACAAGGCTATGTTGCGCCTCTTGTAAGGAACACATGGTGGCAATAGTACGACAGACACAAGTGACCACAGTTAAAGGGTGTTTGTTGAACTTTTGCAGGGGTGTGATAAACGCCTAAATAAACCTAAATCTAAAGATTGGGAGCAAGCTACAACCTACAAATAATAAAGAAGGCAGTCTTAGTGATGTCTTATCAACATAAAAGAGCCTATACTAAAAAACCTATTGCCAATACTTACTACTAAGTTACAAATAGTGTGGGGTGAAGTTCATGAAAAAAGAAGTGTTCACCAAATGATAAGTCAGGCTAATTGGGCCGTTGGCCTCCCTTCCCTGCGTTTTCAGCACGGGGCAAGGCGGTACACTCGAACAAAGCGCACGCTCTGGATGCTGCAGCACAAGGATACAGTTCATTTTTTTTTACTCTTTATTTAATCCAATGAAACAATTACAATTCATAAAAGATAACCATAAGTTAAACAATTAGAGCATAACAGAGTACAAAATATAGCAAGTATATTAAATCAAATACAGAGAAGTACAAAAAGCAAAGGAACATATAGTCTCTGATTGTAAGTTTACTACTGATCAATTTATCATAAAAAACACTTTTTCATCCTACCCACAAAAATGCATCATCAAAGACACCACAAAGATCAACCCTCCCCTCCCACCACCCCCCTCAAAGAAAATTAAACAAAAGAAAAAGAAAAAACATTCTGACAAAGCATCAGGCATAAAACTCATTGAATCTACCCCATTGTTCATTATAGATCTCTTCTTTGTGTAATCTACCCAATTTCAATTTCTCAAAAAGTGAAAGAATTTGCACCTGAACTAGCCAATCTTCCACTCATGGCTTTTTCCTAGTTTTTCAGACACGTAATATTAGTCTTACAGCCACCAACAGGACTTTATTAATGAAACATAACATTAGATACTCAAGATACCGCACACCACTCAAAGATTTCATTATCACTGCTAACGGATTTCTAGGAAAAACAATCTCACATACCAAATCAACCCTGTCCAAAACTTCCTTCCAAAAATCCACTACTTTCTCGCAATCCCATAACATGTGTAACAAAGTACCCTTTTCTTTCAAACAACCCCAGCACCTATCGGTATCACCAAGTCCCAATTTACACATCCTATCTGGAGTCCAAAAAAGATGCCCTAAAGTCCTCTGATAAAGCGCAAATTCAAATCAGCCTTTACCCTAATTGGAACCTTCCACATATATTCCCACTCTTTCAGAGGTATAACCTCTGCAAGTTCTTCAGACCATGTACATCTCAATTTATCCCATAGAACTAAGGAACGATTTTCAGTCGGAAAGGGTTTAAAAAAAGTAGATACTCTATGTGAAACAATAGAGAGAAAATTACACCTTCCCGCCAATATTAAAGCATTCAACAAATTATACCTTCGCAATTCCCTTTGATGTAAACCAAATGTAACTTTCAAATCATCAAGAGACTTGATACCCCCATCATACCATATATCGCCTTTCAACAATATGCCCCTATTAATCCAGCTTCTCCAACACATCTTATTATACATTTGTAAACCCGGATTCTGTCAGATGGAAGCTTCCTCATATAAATATAACCCTTGCCCACCACCAGTATCCAAAGAAATGATAGCATCTTTAGTGACTTTCACAGATTGTAATTTAGGCACTTGCCTAGGCAATTTACCAAAGCAGTATAAACTTTCAACACAAAGCGGTCTTAACATATGTTCTTCAATTCAAGCCGATAGCGGAACCACTGGACCATTCATAGAGAAGTAAATAGACTATGTCTTTAACAGAAAGCCATTGAAATAAGTTTCAAGAATGGGATATCCAAAACCACCTTCAGATGTCCCCCGGATCATAAGATACCTCGGTATCTTGGGCCTCTTCCCAGCACCCATAAACATTCTTGAAATACCTTATCTACCCGACCCAGAGCCTTTTTTTAAAAAATTTTAATGGAAGAGACTGAATAATGTATAAAACCTTAGGTAAGAGTACCATCTTAATGGCATTAACCTTTGCCCAAACCGACAATGGTAGACTTTGCCATTTACGAATGTCTTTCCAAAGAGCTTCAATGACTTTATCAACATTAAACTCAACTATGGTTTTCACATCTTTAGTGTGGTACACAGCCAAATATTTCACAGATCTATTTTCCCATTTACAATTCCAATTTAACAATTGATCACGTACAGGCGTGTCACCGGCTTGGAATACTATAGTTTTTTCCCCAATTGATTCTATACCCAGAGAGTTTACCCACCTGTTCAACCATATCACAAAGTATATTTCCACCCATTTCAGGATTATGGAGGATGATCGTAACATCATCAGCATAAGCCAACACCTTAACCTCAATTTCTCCTATCTTAAAACCTAAAGAGTCTGATATTGTCGAATATAAAGTAAAAACGGTTCCAGAGCTAAATTAAAAAGGTAAGGCGATAAAGGGCACCCTTGATGAGTACCTTTGAATAATTTGAAGGAAGCTGAAAGTACCCCATTTACCCAAACACTAGCACTAATATCGAATTGTAACGCCCCCACAACATTAATGAACAATGGACCAAAACCCATCTTCATCAGTGTAAAATTTAAGAAGGTCCAGTTTACCCTGTCAAAAGCCTTCTCGGCATAAAAAAAATAAAAAGCAGATTTTCAGCTTCTGAACTAGAAAGATTCAGAACATCTAATAGTGTTCTGATGTTATCATAACCGAAACGCTGTTTCATAAAACCTACCTGAGAACTATCTATCAGAGCTTCTATATGCTTATCAAGTCTATAAATCAGGATTTTAGTGAAAATCTTCAGGTCTACATTAAGAAGGGAAATGGGACGATAATTACCACACTTAGATGTATCTTTCCCCAATTTTGGAACTACAGTAACAATAGCTTCCCTCATCTAGGGACATAATGTACCTTCCATTAAAAATCTATTTTAAAGATCACATAGTTCTGGGGCAAGCAGCTCACTGAAAGACTGATAAATTTCAGTCGACAGACCATCCGGCCCGGCGACTTTCCAATCTTTAAATCATGAATAGCCCGAAGGACTTCATCAATCATTACTGGAGAATCAATAGAGTCCCTAGCATCACTAGACGGACAGAGAACTTCAATTTTATTAAAAAACTCTTCAAGTTCATTTACTGACGGACTATAGGCCTCAGCATATAGATTAGAGTAAAGAGAATGAAAAGACTCACCAATATCTTCTCTCTTAAATACCATGGTACCTGAACCATTATCTAGCTTACGGATAAAAGAGCGTTCAGTAAAACCTTTCAATCCTCTTGCCAGCAACCTACCACAACAGTCTCCACTCTCCCAGAAACACTGTTTTGAATAGAAGATACCACGATCAGCTTGAGCCTCAACTTCACATTTCAACAATTCTCTCACCTTATCCATACTAATACGATCTCCCCTAGACTTAGTACGGGCAAATGTAGACTGAAGTATACTTCATTCCAATTCCAGATCTTCCATCTTATTCTCCCCTATCCGCCTGACCCTAGCAGTCCAGTTCATCAGTTCTCCTCTTATCAAGGCCTTGAAAAAGTCCCATATTATTAGACTATCAGCGGAACCAGTATTCTCAGCAAAAGAATTCACAATAGATCCATTTAGCGATGTTAAAGCATTTTCCTCTTTCAAAATGAAAGGTTTTAACCTCCATCTACCATAATCTCGTCTAAAGAGTCCAAAATGTAGTTTAACTTTAACTAGCGAATGGTCAGAGAGAAACCGTTCACAGATCTTTGCCTCCATCACAGCTTCGACTAAGGTGTCGGAGGTGAGCACATAATCCTGGAAAACGAGTCATGGGCCAGAGAATAAAACGATAAGCCCCTTTCCCCCTTATGTAAAGTTCTCCAGGAATCTATCAGGTCAAACGTTTCAATAAAATATTGAAATTCCTTACTAGACTTCTGGCCAGTAAAATGACATTTTGAAGACCTATCCAATTTGTATTTCAGGACACAATTAAAGTCACCCCCCAGACAATTGGCTCTCCTTTCATTCCAAACAGCTTAGTTAGAGAGTCAAAGAAACCACCAGAGACGCATGGACCGTAACTGAACCAATAGTAATAACTCTATCTGCATATTTCAAATCAACCAAAATCACACGACATGCATAATCCATAGCCACCCTTTCCACGTTTACCCCCAAACCTCTCTGAATCAATAACCCAACTCCTCTTGACTTAGAAGGAAAGCAATTCAGCCACACTTTCGTGTATCGCGAATTAGTAAGAAGCTTCTCCATACCGTCCAGAAGATGTGTTTGTAGAAGAAAAATCACATCAATCCTCTCCCTCCAAAGTCTAGATAACATTTTTTTTTTACTTTTTATTGGGCAATTCAATCCTTTCACATTCCACGTTCCTACCGTACTTAACCTATTTGATTATCCAAAATCGCCAAAAAGAACCACATAACCTTAAACCAATAAGCTGAACAAATGGAAGAAATATATTAATTTAGAGCCAAAACATATCATGTAGAAGATAACCCCAACCCAGACAAATAACATAACAAAACATAACACGAAAACAAATTAAAATACCAATTGAAAAGAGCCTAACCAAAGTCAAGTCCCTTAAAATAATATTTACATACACAGACCAAATCCTAACCATACCACCCAGAAACCTGTATCCACATTGTAAAAGTGTTATTGCCCCCCAAACCCCCCGCCCCCCGATACTTCCAAATTGGAACAGAAAAGAGTGAAAGAAAAACAAACTTCAAAGCATGCTAAAGAACATCAGATAGGTGTTTCTATCAAACATAAATCATCAGGTTGCGACACCATAATCATAGTGTCAATATATGTAAAGTCAGAGTTCAGACAGCACACAGTAAGAATATGATCCACCATTGAAGACAACAGTCAATCCAACATCCACCCAATTCTAAACATTGCTCTCAGCATCAGCAAGGTAAAACAGAGTAGTAACAAACCAAAAATAACCGCTCATAATATGGATGCTGTAACTGATCAACAGTGACAGCAAAGTGCTTAACTGCCCCGCCAAATGTTTCATATGAGCGCTACTGTCAGGTCTATCTTTCTCTCAATCCAAAACCATTTTATATTTTTGAATTCTAATATCTTATTCACTCCAAGATTCATACCCATTAACATTGACCAAATCTACTAATTGAAAGAAAGAACATACAATAGAGGACTCACTTCAGAAACAGTACGCAGATGTTCATCATTGTCAGTAGACACTCATGTTGTCCAGCTAATAGGGAGATGACCCTCATGTACCCCATACCCTATATCCAACAACTTTAAACTAAAGTAACCATTGGAATCAGTGTATCTAACTAATGCATACCAAACAAATCACTGGCACATACTGAATGTATGTACTTTAATGTAAAGATACACTACACTAAATTGAACGGTGTCAGCTAATATAGTGATATTCTGATCAGAAACTATGTTTTCAACTGTTGGATGCAATGCAGGACAAAGATTATGACAGAAAGGTAAAACACCCTTTATAGAGTACGGTTTCTCAAAGAAATCCCAGCTAAACACCTTCAGTGATTCTTTAAAAATCCTCACTGTTGAAATGGAGTGCTTAACAGGATAGGCATTACAACAAACAGACCTCAGCTAAATATGTACCTGAAATAAGCTGGCATAAAGCAAACCTTCACTTTCAACTTAAAGTAAGTAAATATACAAGCAATGTACGAATAATCCGACAAGAAAATGCCCAGCCCAACGACTTTACATAGCTGCCAAGCATTAAAAATGAAAGGTTGCTACATTAGGCGAAAAGGTATCATGAAAAGACACCAACACAGACCAGGACTGCATGGGGGCGGTTCAAAAGAGTATATCCTAACATGAAGGTAGTTCAAGTCCCCATAAACAGAGTCTCGGCAGACCCCCATCCAAAAGAAGGCAATCATGGCAGTCTTCAGAATGACCCAGTGAAGCCAGTGTCGGTTTATCACTTCACTTCGATCCTGAATAAACAATGATGATCTAATATATTCTGTAGATGGCCCTCTCCTACATACGAGCCTCCACGCTTCATGTCTTTCCCCCTCACCTTCTCGCGGAGTACAATCTTTTAATCTCTGAAGACAAACTGCAGTTATAACAGACAGATAGAACACCTTCCGGACACCTTCACACACAGTTACCTTTGCTCCGTGAAAAGGCATGTGACCTCCTCGGGTCCAACTCTGGAGGGCAGATCATACATTATTTTATTGCTTTAAGATGTGGTTGGGGCCATGCAGACCATCTCACCCTGCAATGGGAGACCCCTATGCTCAGTGCAGCGGGCAACAGCAGACCGCTCATTCGCTCCTCGACGTTAGCGCTGCACTATCGTCCGTGAAGCAGCCGCTGCATTGTGCGTCACCCCCTATCAAATCAAAGAACAATGATACATCAGTTCACGGCAAAAAATAATTTAGTTCCTGGAGCCGCTGTCCGATGATTCCTCATCCATGCACAAAACTATGAGGACCGTAATTGCCGTAATACAGGAAGTTGGAATCGGGAAGTCACATGCTACGTAGAAGGTGTAGGTGCTTTCCTCAAAATAATAAGCACTCGCTTTCTCACTCCGCGTGACCCGAACCAAACATAAACAAAAGCAAAAAAACAGCCGTTTGAAGAAACTGTTTAAAGAAAAAGCAATTAATAATAAAAAACACTACAAAAATATAAGTTAACTCTGACCAATCCAAAGAGTAATGAAAAATATAGAAATGGTCCCAAAAAAAACAAACGAAAATCACTTCCCTTTTTTTCTTCTGCAGTACAGTTTTTTGAGGCATTGACTGAGCCTCCATTGGAACAGTTTCCTAATCTGTCAAAAAGGCTTCAGCTTGCTTATGATCAGCAAATGAATGTATTTGACCTTCCACCACCACACGCAGGATTGCTGGATAAATCATATAATATTTCAGATGCTTGCCTCTTGCTTTCTCTTTGGCAGCATGAAGGCATTTCCTTTTTTCCATAACATCTTTACTCAGGCCAGCAAGCACCATTATTTTGTTGCCTCCCCATGCAAGGTCGCCAATTTCTCGAGATTTCTTGTGTCTGGGGCACTGACCTAAAGCTGGTTTTTGACCAAGGGATCTATGCGCCCTTTCAATTTCTATTGGTATTTTAGGGTCCAACCTTAGTACAGAGATTAAGGCTTTCTCCAAAAAGGATACAGGATTGCCATGTTCAGCATTTTCAGGAAAACCGGCAATCCTCACATTGTTTTTCCTAGAAAAGTTTTCTTGTTCAGAGAGCTTGGAAGCCAGTTTCTCATTCACCATCTCCAAATGCCTCACTTGATCTGCAAGACGCACAGCCTGATCATCAATTGTAGTGAGATGTTCCTCTACAGAGATCACTTTAGTAGTGAGTTGCAAATACCTTTCTTCAGCATTAATCAGCTTCGCTTTGATTTTTGCCATATCAGTCCTCATTTCAGTGAGTAAATCCAAAAGCTTTTCATCTCTTCCATCTTCCTCACCACCTTTCTGTCTTTTGGCAGGTTGAACAACACCACCCAAACACGAGTTGTCAGCCATTATTAATAAGGAGGGAAGTATTGTATTTCAACAGTAGACACAGGAGCTCTGCACCTAAGCAGCCATCTCTGGAGCTGGCAGTTCGAGAATCACCCATGAAATTCTTTTCAACTTTCAATTGCAGTCACGTCGCTTATTCCAAATGCTTCATACACTGTTCTCTTTATACAATGTTGCTGCTTGCAACCTTGGTTCAAAGATCAATCTGGTTTGGTATCCGTCTTTCTGACTCACCGGCTGTATTGCCTTTTCGGACACTGCTTTGCTCTAGGAGGCAAGGACAGTACCGCTACACCAACTGCTCCTCCCCACTTTGGTTATCGACACAGGAGAGACACTGACACACTGTGCAGGTTTGATCAGCATTGGTTCCTGGTCTTCGGTTTCTTACTTTCCAAGGCTCTTGAAAGTAACAGTCTTTATAGGTCAAGGGTGATTCCCTTCTTGCAACCCTCTGCGGTCTCGCCGTCTTTCTCATTGTATTAAACTGCCATCTTGGAACTGCTGTTTCCTCATGTGTTTTGCCTCGCTCAGAGTGTGCTTTTCGTGCTCCGCCTTTTATCTGTGTGCAGAAGTGTGATGGAAGTCCGGTGTGTGTAGTGATCCGTAATTCTCTGACCTTGCCTGACCGTGGTGTTGGGACATGTGAGTTATACAGCTCTGTTAGTTATCGCTTACTCTGACTGTCCGTAAGAAAGGGTTTGTGTCGGGAAAGGGGTGGTGTGGGGGTTGAGTTCCTAGGTATCCTACCTGGTAGGATAAGGAATAGGTTTTAGAGGGAAGGGGATACCACGTCTCGCTGTCCGGTGTCCCACTTGCATTCCCTAAAGATCCCTCACTCAGGTGATTCTCCTACACTGGTCCACTCCAAGGAACTGGATCCAAAAGCAATGGCCGTGTCCTGGCCACCTGGATGAGAGATCCCTGGGACTAGCGGGTGAGACACTGTTAGGGAGAATTCTCAGAAATGTGCCAATTCCCTCCACCTTAGAGACCCCCCCCAACTTTGCTGGATTTTGAGGACTTCATTTTTTTAACCTGGAGTGAGTGAGACCCTTTTTCCCACTCATGTATTTTAATGTGATTTTGAACTCTGTGTTTCTTTTGGTTGTGGAGTCTGACAAACTCCATAGGCATCATCTTTTACATTGTATCACACAGCACCTTCAGTGCAGTGACACAGGGAAGTCTTTCAGATTTCCAAAGGTTTGAAGACCTCTGGAATAAACTACCGTTTCCCAGAGCAGCAAAGTGAAATTGACTTTTACTTACAATTGTAACTTTCTAGACCCAGCACACACCATCTTACAATAGGGTGCTGGAGGGGTTACTTAGTATCCCCTTTGTCTAGCTTCTCATGTAACATTTATATGTTACCCTTTCCTCGATGAATGGCTGGTGGCAGTGGTTTCATTTTAACTACCGTGTGCATTTACCGCAGGCTGCGTTCTCAGCTGCAGTAAAGCACCCAAGCGTGCCATTTTTGTCAAAATGGCCCGGTCTTCTTTTTTCGCCATTTCTTTGTGGAAAGGTCCTTCTTGAGATTTTACTCTGCGCGCCAAACAAGGTTTATCCCATTGTTCGCTTTGTCTTTGGCGGGATTCACGAGTGAAGCCCGACTCTGGTTCCAGGGTGTCAGGGGTGGGCAGGACGTGAGGGAGGTGCCAGAAACTCCCTGTGCTTAGTCTCCTAGGAGACCCAAATGCACTCTGTGATGATTGGCTGGCTGACTGTCCGGCAAGGACAGCCACCCTGCTGGATGACTGACAGCTAGGCTGGAATGAATGGGAGAGAACAGAATAAAAAGCGAGGCTTTTTGTTTGGAAGGCAGTGTCGACCACTGCACAAAGGAACCAAAGAAGAGGGTGCCTGCTGCAACTCCTGGACCGTTGGTTTGCCCGGTGAAGTCCTGCTGCTGTGCTGAAACTCCAAATTCGTATTGACAGAGAAGCCCAGGCAAGGACGACTTCTCCCCTAGAGTTGGTGGGACCAATCAACTCCAAAGTGAGCCACCTGGACATTCTCTCGGAGCTGGTCGCATTTCCACAGAGTTGCTGCTGGAAACCGAAACGCCAGGGAGAGGAATACCAGATTATGTGCGTTGCTTTTAAGTTGGCCAAGAGCTCCAGGAAGATCCTCCGGACTCCCAGGAAGCAGGACTGACCGAGCCTGAGCCCCCTCAACAGAGTGTGGGACCCCAGAAGCAGCAAAAGTCCATCTCGACAGCCAGAAACTGCAGTGTTGCTATTTACGGTAGTCACGAGGAGCTGAAACACCAAAGTGCCACTTGTTGGAAAGATTGCCGGTTGCGAGCAGTGACCGTCCCATTGCAGTGCAGGAGTCCCCAGAAGTCCTCCCTCTTGTCCCCATGACTGATGCCCAGGAACAGTGAGATCTGCAGAGCTGCACAGGAACAGAAGTCATCTGCTGCACTTTTTCTTCAATGCAAAGGTACCTTAAAGCCTGAGAGTACAACTCTTGCTGTAGAGTTGCTTGCATCTTCTACTACTCACAAGTCTAACAGCTTGTGGCCCTACATTGATTATTCTTTTTCTTCAAAGACTTCTAAAACATTGTTCAAATACTTTTCTTACTTACCTGCAAAGAAGTGCTTCAGCTCATATAGACTTTTGGCCATTGACTTTGGGTTAGCCTGTTTAACTGAATGACTCTTCTTTGGGGATCCGAAAGTATTTGCCTGCTTAAAAATATTTGTGGTCTCCTGTATGTTGTAATAACCTTTTTGCTTTGACTTACTCTTAAGTGATTCTAAATGCAACAGTGAGATATTAATGTCCCCAGCACCCTAGCTATTGAAGTCACCTAAGGGTGTAGGTTGTGACTGAGGGCCATCCCAAAAGGGTCAAACTGATTTAGAAGCTAAGTGTGTAGTTTTGAAGTGTATTTGTGTGTTGCTTTTATATTGCTCCCTCTGAAGAAGGCTTATTCTAACTGACTGATAAATAAACGAATAATTGTTTATTCAAGAAACCTTGTGTGCAAGTGTTTATTTGAATACTTGTCACTGTTAACCTCTGTGTAACTCCACTACAGCTCACATTGACCCCTCTTGAAATCAGCCTGACTGCTCATCACTCTAACAACGTGTGTAGTACAAGCTTATACCAATGGTTGGGTTTCCTTTTACCTGTAGTCAGAGTTGTTGTAGTGCACCCAAAGAGTACTGCATACAATCTTTGCCTAACAGACACCTTCAGGTTTCTCACACTCTTCAATGTCTATTCAATGGAAGTAAACAGGTGTCGGAGGATTTAATCCGATCTTTGCTGAGCTCTGGGGAACTGTGCACCGACATTACCTTAAATTCCCGGCGGCATGGACCATGCAGGTTGACAACTGTGGCACACCTTTGACGATCCCAGAGAGGCATGGAAATTCCTAAAAGAACAAGACCTAGACACTCTACCTGAGGAACCAGAGTGTAGCACAGCCTGTAACACTGAACCACTTGCCTTGTATCTCAAACGGGGAGCGCTTGCCGGAAGAGGATTGGGACATCGGAAAAGGAACTCAGAGCGACAGTGTGCAGATTTGCCTATGGCCTATCCCCATTGTTAGGGAGAATTCTCTGTAAGGCCAATTTCCCAAACATAGTGAGTCCCCCAGCAGCTTTGCTGGATTTTTTGGGGTTTATTTTTTTTCTCTCCTGCTAAGAGTGAGATTCTTTTGCTCCCACTCTTAGACATGATTTGAGGTGTTCCTTTAACTTGCCATGTGTTTTATGGGCTATGGGGTCTTTTACTCCATAGGGTCTTGTGTGTTTTTTTGATGTGGGTTACACAGCACCCTCCGTGCCGTAACCCAGGGGTGTCGTAGCGACACCCCCCTCCCTCCCCCCAAACATAGACTCCATACCCTGGGACTGACTACTGTCTCCCAGGGCATGTAAAGTCACCATTGGCTTTGCTAGTCCCAAATTATGAACAGAAACGAGTACAAATCATCATATTGTGGACGTACTGGTCGGGGCAATTCGATTGCCTCGGGGTCTGTTGGTCGAGGGGGCACGTCTCCGTCCCCCCTGATCGAGTTTTGGCTGGTGGCAGTGGATACTACTTTTTATATTCGACCGCAAATATATCTCTATGGGATTTTCCCATTGTTCGAGGCTACCAACTTTAATTATTTAATTCTTATAGCCTCGAACATACCACCGGTTTATTTATTTAATATTAATTCGCCGGTTGGTATTTTTTGCCAGAACTCGATTCTAAAATGGCGTTTGTGTTCTCTTCTGTGACTCCAACCCAAGTCGAGCCCTTTGTTCCACTTTTTGGCGGGCTTCTCCACAGAAGCCTCCAAAAGTGGTGCCACTTTGTCTGGGTACCACAGGGGGTGTGGGAGGGGGTTTAGGCACCCTGGACTGAGTTACCTTGGTTACTCAAGTCGCACTCTTGTGTGATTGGCCCAAGTGGTGAGCCGTCCGGCTCACCACTTAGCATGTTTGATTGACAGCTAGGCTGAGTGAATGGGGGTATGTTGCATAAAAGCAGGTCTTTGGGGACTGGAACTTCAGAAGTCGCCATAGGACCTAAGAATCCGAGGAGGGAGAAGCTGAGCCGGCCTGCAACGACGACACCACCGGTGGAGCCCTGCTGAACCGTCTCACCACTTTTCCCAACGGCAGAGGAGATCTCCAGTCCGGAGAGTCTTCTTCCTTCGACTTGTGGGGATAACCAGTCTACCTTCTTTTCGCCTTCCTTGAACATCTTGTGGCCGCCTTGCCTGTGCCAAGCACCCCGGCAACCGGGATACCACGTTTTCACCACTACCGCGAACCGAAAGGGTAGTACCTTTGTACCGGAGAACTCCACGGCTGGTTTCTTCCCTGGCAGTGCAACGACCTTCATCTTTCCTCCACGACGAGATCTTCTCCTCCTCTGGACGACGCTGCGACTTGCACCCGCTGCCAGGAACAACTGCCCCCGCTGCAGGATCCTTTCCATTTAAGGTACCGTGTTCCGCCTGGCTTCCCTTGCAACCGTTTGAACGGGGTGTATTAAATCCTCGTATCTCGATCCTGGGTTAGCCTGGGACACCTTAGCTAACTTTCCTGCACTGAACTAAACCTTTTTCGAACTACCTCCACAAACTTTGAAGACCCTGTGTAACTCTCTGATATTGGGCATCTTCCGCCTGGCTCCCTTGAAAGTGGGCCTGGCACCTAAACTTCCTTGCTCACCAGTAGACTGTGCCTTCCTAACTTGCTGTGGTTCTTTAAAAAGTGTTTAGTGTGTATGCTTCCATAATACTGCTTTTCCCTCCCCTTTTTATTTAACTTGTTGGAGTGCCATCGAACGTTAAGCGCTCACCTCTGTCTGGAAATAAGTGGTGTTAACTAAGACTTGTCCAACAAGTAATCAGGGATGTACATATGATAATAGTGATTGTGTTTTGAACGTATCTTACCAATTTAGTGCTAGTGTGTTTTATAAGTGTGTGTTAAATAATTATATACTTTTACACCCAAGCTCTGGTCAGTGTTTGCTTGTGCTACTGTATTTCTGTACCTATTTTGTATGCTCTGTATACTGCCTAACTCTTCTTGAGGTAAGTCTGACTGCTCAGCCACAGCTACCAGTGAATCTGTGTGGTACAGACTGCTACCAAGTGGGTTTACTGCCAAACACCTGTAGTCTTAAATCTTTTGCAGTGGTCCCTAAGGGAACTGCACAGGTTTCTGCCTAACACCCATATAGATTGATGCACAGAGTCGGGGCTAAGCAGAGACACATAATTTACACCAGCCCCCTGGATGGGGTGAGGCAGCTCACGCGGCGTACGATCGCTGTCTGGGGCGCTCATGGTTTCATCCACCATGAATGACCTTGAGTGACTCTCTGAATCGTGTGGCCTTGACCAGACTGCTAGCAAAAGAACACTGCTGATCCCGGGAATCTCTGGGCACAACGCACCCTAACTGAATGTAAACGTTTGCAAACAGCGCTGATGTACAATTGTACTTGTCGCAGAACTGCGCGTAGCCCGGGCCATGCCCATGTGTCCTGGTTCCCCTTACACATATATATATCCCTACTTGTATGGGGCAGACCGGCTGCCGGGGGTCCATGCTGGATTCGTCTGGCCTCACCCGTGTCAGTGGCTATCACTGTTATTTTGGGTCCATGTTCCTTGGCTCCAATGTTGCCCAGTTTGGGCTGTTCATTAACAATTTCATTCAATTGTTTATTTTCTTTTTTTTTGTTCTGGGCCCTGGTTTCGCACAAGTTGCTTGAACGACATGTATACCACACAAAGGTCAAATCTTCTCCGACAACCAGAGTTATCTGCTCACTGTGTTCGATATGCCACACTAGGGGGGGCCGGGGCCCTTCACAATGTGCAAAAGGTTTATACAGCAGGCTAATGCATCTGGGTGGCGGACTGCGCTGTGTTTTTACGATGCATGAGTTGAACGAGTGTGTTGCGTCCACGCTGATATGCTGCGCTACATTGGACCTGTTATGGAATCCACTGGTGGCGCTGGGCCACAGGTTTTAGGTTGATAACGACACTTGTATGTGTATAACTTTCAATATCCAAGGGTTGGATAGCCAAGGGTTGGGGCATCCGATAAAGTGGAGGAGACTCCTTAACTATGTCAGACACGTTAAGGGAGATGTCCTGTTCCTCCAAGAAAGACACCTGAACACTGTTGTTGCCACAAAATTGTGTAGGGGCAGCAGCTCACTCCGCATACCATGGTAAACGCGGGGTGTCTATCGTGATCCTCGAGGGTCCCCCTTGTTATATCCAATACCAAAGCAGGCAGGAAGGAGGTTTATGATACTACATGGCACCCTATACCATCAGCACACTACCCTTGTGAACATCTATGCACCAACCACTGACACACCAGGATTCTTTACCCACACTTTTGCTGTGTGTACCCCCTTCCTAGGCCATCTAACACTAATCGGGGTGACCTTAATGTTGCCCTTGACCCGACTATAGACAGTCAGACGCACCCAACACTATACCCCAATAGCTGAAAAAAGCACGCACTCTCCTGTCGCTGTTGACCCAACTCTACAGACTTCTGGTGACAGACGCATGCAGGTAACAAAAGACTTAACGTACTTCTCGCATCACCATTGCAGCTATTCTCGGCTGGACTACTGGCTCTTGCCCTACAATGCCATGCATATGGTTCAGACGTGCTCCATTCTCCCAATGACCTTGTCCGACCACACCCCGGTTCTCTTGCGCATCACACTACATCACAAACTGAAGTCTGTTCTTTGCTGGCACCTTAACCTAATGGTGCTGACTCATGCTGACTTTGTTGAACACCTGACACAGGACACAGAGGTCTTTTGTCGGGATAATGTCTCAGACGAATTCCCCATAATACGATGCTGGGGCGCATATAAGGCATACTTGCAGGGGCAATGCCTCTACCACTGCACATATGGAAAGGGCAAGAAAAAACGCTCACGTAAACCCTTCGGGCGGATGACTGGAACCATAAGGCTTCGCTCCAGGGCAGAATTAGCGTGCTTATCGACACTCAGAGCGCAAAAAGCATTTAATAGGTGGGTCAAAACATTATACACGGAGGGAGACGGAACACTCCGACTGCTTGAATTAGTTAGGAGGGGAAAACGGCACATGCAGATTGTTGAGGCTATAAATGACAATGCAGGTAGGTTGCTGATCGGAGACAAGACCATTAACAATCGCTTTGCAGAATACTACAGACACCTATACGCTAAACCCCCACACAGGGGCATAACATTTTGTACACAAGTTTTTGCAGCTTCTTCCGACCATAACTGTGGGTGATTTAGGCCAGCTTAACCCGCCAATTACAGATAAAGAGTTATCTGCTGACATCCAAAGCTTATTCCCTAGCAAAGCGTCAGGCCCTGATGGGTTGCCGGTTGACCTCTACACACCCCTGAGGATGTCCTAGCCCCCAAGTCGGGTCAGATGTTCTGAGAGGCAGTAGAAATAGGCCCACCTCCCTGCTTGCGGCGAGTATTATTGTATTCTACATAAAAGGTCGAGACCCACTGCGGTGCTGTGCTTACTGACCGATTTCTTTCATAAATGCTGACACAAAAGTGTTTGCTAAATGCATAGTGCAGCGCCTAGAGAGGATTATGCCTTCTCTGATCCAAAGACATGAGAAAGAAGTTATATTAAAGTTCTGGCAAATAAAACCTACCAAGTTAAGTTAATATTAAAATTCACCGGCGGTATGTTAGAGGCTGTCAGGAAAAAGTGGTAGCCTCGAACAATGGGAAAATCCCATAGGGAAATATTTGCGGTCAAATATTTATGGTAGTAACCACTGCCACCAGCCAGAAACTTTTGAGAGAGGGACTGTACGGTACCCTCTCGAAAATGAACATAAGGGAAAAACTATTAACCCTTTCCAGTACCTCCCATAGTAAGATGGGTTGTACTGGTTTAGTTCATAGGATTTGACTAGTAAAGTCAATGGGGAAACAGGGGTGTCGTAGCGACCCCCAAACATAGACTCCATACCCTGGGACTGACTACTGTCTCCCAGGGCATGTAAAGTCCCCATTGACTTTACTAGTCAAACCTTGAGTCAGTGTTTGCTTGAGGCACAGTAATTGTGGTCCCTTTGTGTAATCTCTGCTACTGCTCGTATACACTTGAGATAAGCCTGGCTGCTCTGCTACTGCTACCACTTTAACATAGTAGTACAGGCTTGTACCAAAAGTAAAACTTGTATTACCACCTGTGGTCTTCATTGTGTGTAGTGGTCCCTAAGGGCACTGCACAGGATTCTGCCTAACAATCCCCCATCTACGAGCCGCTCTCCACCAATAGTAAATTGTATTTGCGGTAGAGGTAGAATAGTTTGACCTCCCGGCCAGGATGAGAGGACCTCAAATGCAGATGATCCAGAAGATATGGAGATGCCCATGGCTCCTCCATTTGCTTCCATTTGAGAGCTACTTCTGATGTCTGCTAGGTAACTGTATGGGACAACTGAGCCGCATGATTATATCTAAATAAGTCTGGAATCCCCAGCCCACCAGTTCTGATGCACCTTAGCATCACCCTACCCCCTACACTCCCAGATGTAAGTCATATTTCAATAGATTGCCTTTCTTCCACAGATTCTTCATGCAGCTCTGCTGCTCGGAAATATTGTGACAGGGGGGATGTAGTGTGCCTGGACTCTGTCTTCGATCTGCCTTGCTCGGTGCTCGATCGTCTGCTCCAGACATGACCTTCGGTATCGTGTATATACTGCGTCACTATGCCTGTACCTCAATTCCTTTTTTCCACGCGCTTCACATGCTGCTCTTGAGGAACATAGTATTATCGAGTCATGGACTCTTTTTGACAAAATTCTCGTCAGATTTAGTATTTTTTTGTTGACTGTGAAATGTTCATGCCGCGGATTTCAGGATTTAAGCACTGCACTGACTCGGAGTCCAAGATGTTGGTGACCGATCCACATGACGTGTGTGTGGTGCCTCGGCACGGGTCATGACACTGAGGGGTACGCGTCGTGTGGAAAAAGGAATCACAAGTCCCTTCGAGAGCAGGCAGCCAAGCTTGCAGTGGGCTGACCGCTGTTGAAATCACCTGTGCGGATTCTCAGAGGCTGAAACTGAGGGGCCTTCCCCCGAGAAAAAGAGAAACAACATCTGCACAAGACGACAAAGCAGTCTCACTCACTGAGCCACTCTTCCTCATCTTGGGACGCCACCGGCACCAATTGACTCCCTGTCTGAGCGAGGCAATTTTTCGGCGGGGCCGACTGTTAGGGAGAATTCTCATAAATGGCTGATTTCCCTTACCTAAGGAGTCCCTCAGCAGCTTTGCTGGATTTCTAAGATTTATTTTCTCACCTGGTAAGAGTGTGAGCCTTTTATCCCACTCTTACATGTGTTTTGCTATGTGTATTTGACATTTTGTTTGATCTTGGGCTATGGAGCCTCACCTACTCCATAGATACCACTTTCTTGTGTGTTACACAGCACCCTCAGTGCAGTGACACAGGGGTGTCTTTTAGACTTTCCATTTTCTGGGACTGACTACTGTCTCCCAGAACATGTAATGTTGCCATTGACTTTATTAGTATTTTAAAGCCATAGACCCAGTACACACCCCATCGTACATGGAGTAATGGAAAGGGTTCATTCTTATCCCTTTTTGTCTGTACCTCTTGGACCATTGTTTCTCTCCCTTTCCATTAAGACTTGGCTGGTGGCAGTGGTAACTACCCTATTTTTTCTACCGTGGTTATGTTATATAACCATGGTATTGTTTTAGGCTATTAGATTAGCCTTGAACTTAAACCTGCTTGACCATATTGATTTTGATATTGTTCCGGCTGGGTTTAGTCGCCATTTCTTTTTGGTAAAGTTTTTCCTACGTTTCGCTCTCCGCACCAAACCAGGTTTGGTCCCTTTGTTCACCATCTTTTCGCAGGCTTCTGCACCGAATTCCTCCATTAGGCGCATTGAAAGTCTGGGTAGGCAGGATGTGAGGGAGGGGTCTTCGGACCCCTGCCATGGGTTCCTTTGGTAACCCAAGTCGCACCCCTGTTTGATTGGTCATGGGGCTGTCCGCCCAGGACAGTCACTCCTGCTGTGTGATTGAGAGCCAGGCTGTGTGAATGGGGGAAAACTGCATAAAAAGCAGGTCTCTGGGACTGGAAGAGACGAGTCGCCACTGGAACGAAAAACCTAGGAGGAGCTGATGGAAGAGGACCCCTACCACGACTGAACTGCCTGGTGAAGCCCTGCTGCAGGTCCGAATCCTCGAACTCCAACGACAGAGAAGATCCTCCAGGAAACTTCTTCCCTTGAGCTGGTGGGACCAACCAGTTCGCCCTAACTTCAAGCCTGGACCCCTCCTCTGGTCGAATTCGCTGTACATAGCTACAGTGGGCCGGATAGCCAGGAAGGTCGGACCCTGCTTGGGTTTTAAGGAGCGCACCTTTTATTCGTCGTTTTGCTCTGCTGCTGGTTTCTTCCCTGGATAGCGCAGGACCCTCCAGTTTCCTCCTTCGTGTCAGTCCGACAGTCGCTTCAGGAACCGTGAGTCTGCAGGAACTACCAGGAACATCTACCTCAGCTACAGCTGCTTCTCTGTTTTAAGGTACTGTGCAAATCCGGTTGCTCGTTTTGTTCAGCCGCGGTGAAAGTGTTTGAAATCTTTCTCCAAACCGAGGGCTTGTCCTCTTCTCTTTGAACTAACTTTTCTACCAACCAACCACGGCCAGCACCCGTGGCACGAACTTTACCGCGAACTACCCCGAACTGCGTGATCTTAAGCAAAAGACTTTTGACCCATTGACTTTGACCCTAAGCCTTTTCTACCTGATGCTATCACTGTAGTTCCTCTTGTTCAATTGACCTGAGAACTTACCTGTTGGTGTGGTTTAATTTCTACCTAACTTGTTTTTTCCCTCCCATTTAAATTGCTGGAGTGCCATTTTGCTCCCACTTCATTTTATGAGCTTAACTTGTCTGGAATTTATGGGAAGTGGTGTGGTGTATTAAGATTGTGATTTTTAAGACTGCTTATAATAGTGTAATGTTATACAATTGAAGAGTGCAATAAATGTATATTCTTTTACTTGAAACCTTGAGTCAGTGTTTGCCTGAACCATAGTAATTGTGGTCCTTTGTGTAACTATTTTGATACTGCTCACTTACTGACAGATGCTTCCCGAGAAGGATGGGGAGCCCACACCGGAAGTCTTAAAGCAAGAGGCCTGTGGCTGCCGGAGGAGAAGTCGTTGCACATCAACGTTCTGGAGCTACGGGCAGTGTTTTGGGCCCTCAAATCATTCCTGCCGTCCCTCAAGGGCAAGGTGGTGCGGGTCTTCACAGACAATACCACCACAATGTTTTACATCCGGAAACGGGGGCACCAGATCCCCAGCGCTCTCCAAAGAGGCTCAGGACTTCTGGCACTTGGCCGTCACCCAGGGGATGTTCCTCATCCCGTTTTAATCTGGCAGGAGTAAAGAACACGGTTGCTGATTCTCTAAGCAGGGAGCTTCGCTCTTGCTATGAGTGGTAACTTCGGCAGGACCTAGTGAAGAACCTGTTCTGCAAAGATTGACTTGTTTGTGATGGCGACGAACACCAAGTGCCGGAGGTTTGCCAGCTGGTTCCTCCAGCAGGAGAGCATGGGAGACGCATTCTCATTCCCTTGGGAAGGCCTCTTTCTGTATGCGTTGCCTTTGTTACTTCGAGTCATCAGTCAACTCAGAAGGTGCCGGTTGAGCCTCGTTGCACCGGTGTGGCCGAGGCAGATCTGGTACCCGGACCTTCTCTGCTTTCTCAGCATGTTAGCGTCCCCCACCAGTCAAGCTGCCGGTGGTCGCGGATCTTCTCGCCAGGGAAGGATGCACCATTCTTCACCACGATCCAGGGTCTCTGAACCTGAAGTCCTGGCTCCTGCAGCGCTAGAATTTGGTGGCTACGATCTACCGGCGGACTGCAAGGAAGTTCTCGCCAAGGCTAGTGCATCGTCTACTTTGAAATGCTACGGAGATTTGCTATTTGCTGCCGTTCCCAGAAAGTCGACCCTCTGAGGGTCAAGGCCCCTCAGGTGCTTCCGTATCTGCTGTCGTTGGCCAAATCGGGGCTGGCTCACGCCTCCATCAAAGTTCATCTGGCGGCTATCTCCCGCTACACCAGATCTCCAGGACGACCCTCCCTGTGGTCACACCGGTTGGTCATGGAATTCGTCAAGGGACTATTCCGCTCGTTCCCGCCGGTGAAGGCTCTGGCTGCATCGTGGGAGCTCAATGTGTTACTTACTAGACTCATGGAACCCCCGTTCGAGCCTATGCATTCTGTTCCACTCAAGTTTCTGTCGTGGAAAACAGCTTTTCTCGTGGCCATCACTTCTGCACGACGAGTGGGTGAGACACCTTATTTGACTTTTCATGAGACGAGGGTGGTGCTGCAGACGCACCCCTCCTTCCTGCCCAAGGTGCCGTTGGACTTTCATTTAAACAAGCCCTTGGTGTTGCCTGCATTTTCTCTGATGCCTTTGTCGCCGGCTGAAAATACTTTGCACTTGCTGGATGTGGCTAGGGCGCTGAAGTTTTATGTGGCCCACACGAAGATTTTCCAAAAAACTTTTCAGCTCTTTGTGAACTTTGGTCCTGTGAACCATGGGACGCCCCTGTCCAAAGCTTTCATTTCCAGATGGCTCTCCGGCTGTATTACCCACTGTCACCGGTTGGCAAGCAGACCGCTGCTTGGCCGTCCGAGAGACCATTCCACTAGGGCGATTGCTTCTACAACGGCGTTCCTTTCTGGTGTGCCCCTGCTGGACATCTGCAGGGCTGCTACGTGGAGGTCTGCAATGAGGTACTTTCCAAGGCCAGAGCATCGTCTACTCTTAAATGCTATGGACATAAATGCAAGACGTTCGCCGTTCAGTGCCGTACAAAGAAGATAGACCCTCTACGAGTCACTGCTCCGCAGGTGTTACCGTATTTGCTGTTGTTGGCCAAAGCAGGACTGGCCCATGCCTCCATCAAAGTTCATCTGGCGGCTATCTTCTGCTGCATGGTCACGTTATGGTCACACAGTCTGGTTAAGGAGTTTGTCAAAGGACTGTTTCTTTTGTTCCCTCCGGTGAATGTTCCAGCCCCGGCGTGGGAACTCAATGTGGTACTGACTAGGCTCATGGGGCTTCCATTTGAACCTATGCAAACAGTTTCATTGAAGTTCTTGTCGTGGAAGACTGCGTTCCTCGTGGCTATCACCTCTGCACGACGAGTGGGTGAGATTCAGGCCTTGTCCTGTAAGCCTCCTTTTTTGACTTTTCACAACACGAAGGTGGTGCTGAGAACGCACCCCTTCTTCATGCCCAAGGTGCCGTTGGACTTTCAACTAACAGAGCCCTTGGTGTTGCCTGTTTTTTGTTTCCGGCGCCTTCGTCGTCGGCTGAAAGGACTTTGCACTCGCTGGATGTGGCTAGAGCACTTAAGTGCTATCTGGACCGCACAAAGAGTTTCCAGAAGACGTTGCAACTTTTTGTAAACTTTGGTCCTGTGAACCATGGGAAGGCCCTCTCCAAGGCTTCCTTTTCCAGGTGGCTCTCGGGGTGCATCACCTATTGTCACCGGGTTTGCGAACCGACCATTGCCTGGCCGTCCAAAAGCCCATTCGACCAGAGAGATTGCTGCAACTTCGGCGTTCCTGTCTGGTGTGCCCCTGCTGGACATATGCTGGGCTGCTACATGGAAGTTGACGCATACCTTCACAAAATTCTACTGCGTCGACAGGGATTCCAGGGAGGAGTCCAGAGTCGGCGAAGCAGTGCAGCGCAACCTGTTCGCTTGAAGGTGAGCCTGGTGAGGAGGTAAGAGATGCTTATGTTGAGCCTTGCCACCTCCCGTGGTTCTGCATGTGTGTACTGCTATGTATTCTTTATTCATGAGCATGTGAATCCATACCAGAGCCCATGCTGGAGAAGGAACAAGTTACTTACATGTAACTGTTGTTCTCCAGCCTGGGTCTGGCATGGATTCACATGCAAACCCTCCCGCCTAACCCTCTGCGTCTTTTCTCTTCGTCCTACTGCCACTTTACGTGCTACCAAATCTGAACATGACTGCCAGAGGAGGGGTTTAGGTGGAGGGCAGTCATTGGCTGGTGGGCGGTATGACCCAGAGTTTAGTGATTGGTTGTTAGGAGAACGACAGTTCAGAAATTAAACGAACAGATTTTTTTCTTTACCGAGGATTCCCAGCCTGACGCCGGGAATATTCATGAGCATGTGAATCCATGCCGGAGAACAACAGTAACAGGTAAGTAACTTGTTCCTTCCTCCACGCTTACGCTCCACAACCTCTTGTTTACTATCAACCTCAAGTCTCAGCTGCAGCTCACGCAGAGCCTCACCTTCCTGTGCCTCATCTGGGACACGTGCTCCGAGAAGGTATTTCCCTCAGAGGACAAGGTTTACGGCCATCAAGAAGGCCACGACGCACTTCCTTACCAGAGTAGTGACTTTGGCTTGGTGGTACCAACACATACTGGGTATCATGGCAGCGGTCCTTCTGGCCGTGCCACACACGAGACTCTGGATGAGGAGATCACAGCTGCACTTCACAGCCTCATGGACTCAGTAGAAGGGCTCTCAAGCGGAGCCGGTCAGCATACTGCCTTCTCTCCACTCAGACCTCACGTGATGGTCCAGGGACTGCAACCTGCGGACGCGCAAGCCATTCCGGCAGCCGCCCCCGCAGGTCACCATCACTACGGACTCCTCCCTGGAAGGCTGGGGAGCCACTCTGGACAGCCACAGCGTCCACAAGTCTTGACTCGGCAGGAGTCGCATATCAACTGGCTGGCACTCAGGGCCATCTGCCTACCCCTCAGAGTCTTCCTTCTGCTTATTGGGGACAGGACCGTCCTGAGCCAGACCGACAACTCCACCAGCATGTACTATGTCAACAAGCAGGGGGGTACCAGGTCCCCTCCGCTGTGCAACCTAGCGATCAGCATGTGGGAATGGGCTCTGGAAAACATCTACCTCACGGCCAATCACATCCCGCGGGAGGCCAACTTGGAAGCAGACAGGTTCAGCAGACTGGTAGTAGACAATAACGAGTGGCAATTGAACGACCAGGTGCTTCAGGTGGTCTTCAACACATGGGGCCTTCCTCAGGTGGATCTATTTGCCCATTCGCCTTCTGCTGGGTCCAAAACACCACCTGTCCCAGAGGGGAGGCAGTGTTCTCCACCCCGCTCCTCAGAAGTTAGCCCTTGCAGCGTGGTTCCTGAGCAGATCACCCTCAAGCACCTTAGCCTTTCACGGGCTAACCTGGAGATCATCCAGGACGCTAGGAGCAAGGCCACTATGAGCCAATATGAGAGTAAATGGAGCAGGTTCTGTCACTGGGCGGACTCTAATGAGATCAACGCACTGACGTGCACTCTGGACGATGTGCTCTCCTTCTCGGCACACCTCGCGCTCTGAGGCATTCAGGTGGACACATGTCGCACCTATCTAGCAGCCATAGGGGCCTACAGAAATTCGGAGGAGGAGGTCTTCTCCTCTTCCAACCCGATAGTCAAACATCTGACGGACTTGTCCAAGATTTACCCACCCATCAAGAAACCACACCCTGTGTGGGACCTCAATGTGGTGTTGGGCACCCTGGAACACAAATCATTCGAGCCAATGGCGTCCCCGAACATCAGGCTCATCACCATTAAGACAGCTCTGCTAATAGGACTCACCTCGGCTCGCAGAGTCGGCGAGATCCGGGCTCTGGTGGCATCGGAACCCTATACCACTTTACACAGGGATAAGGTGGTCTTGCGGACTCAACCGGCGTTCCTACCTAAAGTACCCTCCGCTTTCCATCTAAACGAGGAAATAGTCTTACCTACATTCTTCGCTGACCCCAAGGACGAGGCTCAGAGTCTTGCACTGTCTGGATGTGAGACGTGCTCTGAAATTCTATCTGGACAGACCCAAGGGCTTCTGCAAGTTGGACGCACTTTTTGTTACCTTTTCTGAGCTCCAGACCCGGTTATCAGACATCCAAGGCTTCTATGGCACGGTGGATGGTTGCGGCCATCAAAGAGGACTATGAGGGGCAGCACACGCTGCTGCCAGCCAACATGCACTCTTACGCGGTCAGCGGCAAGGCCGCGGCCATAGCATTCCATCAGCGGGTTCCGTGGCAAGTCATAAGCAGGTCGGCCACCTGGGCCACCCCTTTGGCTTTCTGTAAGCATTTCTGTTTGGACGCCGGCTCCAAGTCATTCGTGGCCAGCGGACAGGCGGTTCTAAGGAACTTGTTTGCTTAAGGAGGGTCTCCTCTCCTTCCTGGGGCTACATTTAGTTGTAATCGCCCATGCAGTACGGAGAAAAGGGGACGGATGTAAAAGTAATTACTTAGTCCCCTTTCCTCCATACGTCACACCATCCTCCCCCCTAATAACACTGGTGTCATTAGGCAATGTTAAATATTGTCGGGTAGAGTCAGGGAGGCGCATGCTCCCAGGGCCGTGCGCCACGCATCTCAACTTAAAAGAGAAGCTAATTCTGGTGAAAAAGGTTCCGTTTCCCATCCTTAGCGAGGGACACCCATACAGTATGCAGGAAAGGGGACTATGGACTAGGAGCAAGTTGGTCACTATGCTGAGTAATTTATAATTTTGACACCGGCTCAGTTCATCGGAGCAGTCCTAGGCAGTAGGGAAGGCTTATCCTCCGGAAAAAAGAGTCGGCAACATAGCCCAGATGATGCATTTGTTTCAGAACCACGCCACCCTTCCAGCGGCTTCCTTCCTCTGCCTCTTGGGTCTCATGGCCTCCTGTATTTTTCTAGTGCCAGAGGCCAGGCTGCGTATGAGATTGCTCCAGTGGCTTCTGAGGGACCAGTGATCTCACTATCTGGGAACGCTCATAGATCTCCTTTCAGTGTCCAGCCAGGTAGTCCGCGAACTCGGCTGGTGAAACACACGCAGCAATCTCTTGGCGGGGGCACCCTTCGGGCCTCCTTGGCCCGAGTGATCACGGATGGGTCTATGAAGGGTTGGGGCACCAACTGCGAGGGTTTGCAGGTGAGCTGCCTCTGCTCTCCATCGGAAGCCAGGTGGCATATCAACAGGCTGGAGTTGTGGGCCCTCAGGTTAGCCCTTAGGGCTATTGCCGCGTCGCTTAGTGGGAAGCTTGTCCTCGTCCTGACAGACATGGTGGCCATACACTACCTCTGCAAGCAGGGTGGTGTGCGCTCTGCACAGAGGCAATTCAGATGTGGTTCTGGTTGCGAGAGAACCAAATCTCAGTCTCAGCAGTTCCTTTGGCGGGGGCAGAAAACACCTTGGCGGATGCTCTAAGCAGGCAGAGCATGGTCTCACACGAGTGGGAAGTGTGCCAGGAAGTCATAGAGGAGGTCTTCGTGCTCTCGGGTACCCCAGCAGTGGATCTGTTTGCACATAGTCCAACTGGAAGTGCGAACAGTTTTGCTCAAGGGTATTACCAGCGAACAGCGCACTGTGGGACGTGTTTATGGTGGATTGGATCTTCCCTCTCCACTACGCCTTCCCCCCCGATTCCCGATATCCCTTGGGTTCTCAGGTGGTTGAAAAGATTTCGAGCGACCATGATCTTGATAACCCCGGATTGGTCGAGGAGAACTTTGTACCCCGATCTCCTGAATCTGACCATCTATCCACCTCACTGGTTGCCTCGGCGTCCGGATCTCCTAACCCAGTCGGAGGGTCGAGGGCCCCACCAAACCCCAGATTCCCTCAGCCTACATGCGTAGCTCTTGAGAGGATGAGGTATGATGACTGGGACCTCTCGGAGGAGGTACCTGAGGTGTTGCTGGCTACACGCAGACCTTCTACAAGATCTCTGTACGCGTGCAGGTGAAGAGGATTTGAGGTGAGTTATAGTGAGCCCGAGACTGGCCCTATCTCTTGTCCCACCACCACAGTGATGGGAGTTTTTTCTGTCACTGGCCTCTTCAGGCCTTCAGGTTGCCTTAGTCAAAGGGTATTTGGTGTCCGGTCTGTGTTCAAGAGGTCCCGAGACCAAGGTCCCTTTGATACTATTCCAGTCATGGCCCATTGCCTGAGGGGCCTTCTCAACAAGTTTCCGCCAACCCCATTTGCTGTCCCAGATTGGGATCTTAATCTGGTTTTTACCTACTTGATAGTGGCTCAGTTTGAGGCTATGCACTAATGTTCTTTGCGGCTGTTATCCCTTAAGACAGCCTTTTTGGTTGCAATCACATTTGCGAGGAGGGTTAGCGAGCTGAAAGCCTTGTGCTGTAAACATCCTTTTCTGAAGTTCTTTCATGACAAATTCTCTGTTAAAGTCAGACCGGGATTCCTTCCTAAGGTGGTTTCAGAATTTCATCTGTCCCAGTCTATTGATTTACCTGTCTTTTACCCTCCTCCACATCCCTCGAAAGAGGAAGAGCAGTTCCACCTCCTTGATCCCAGGTGAGAGTTAAGTTTCTCGGTTGCTTTCACATCCGAGATTCGGAAATCAAACCAGTTGTCGTGACCCATTCCTCGTCTAAAAAAGGTTTTGCCATCACTAATCAAACCCTGTCACGTTAGATTATTTTGTGCATATCTGAGTGTTACCAATCGGCAGGCAAGGAGCTTCCAGCGGGCATCAGTGCCCACTCAACCAGAGTGGTTTCCGCCCCTACAGCCCTCCAAAGAGAGGTTGCTGTTAGGGATATATGCCGAGCAGCCACTTGGTCAGCCTTACATATATTCACCGAGCACTGTGTCTTGGATGTTGCACAGGGAGCTGATGCATGGTTTGGTAGGGTGGTTCTACAGAATCTACTGGTTTAAATCTTTCTGCCCTCCTCGGTTTTTGTAACTGCTTGGGGAGTCTATCAAGATGAGGAATCTGCGGGAGAAAAACAATCCACTGCAAAGAGAAATTACTCACCATAATGATCTTTCTATTTATTCTTCTCCCACAGATTCCTCATCAACCCTCCCATCCACCCCCTCCCAAAAAGTTCTGTGGGTTGTCGCTTGTGTCCAAACGAGAAGGCATCTGGTGAAGGCTCTTGGATGACCGCTTCTGACTCATTCGTTAAAAAAAAAAGGAGAAGAAAATCTGTTTTTTCCATCATTGTTGTGGAGGCTTGGGGGGGAAGATCACCCTGTTGGGATGTATCCTCGTTAAAGATTTTACCCTGCTGGTTAGCCTCCTCCTGTGGTTTTTCCTTCTGCAGCGTTCAGACGCAGGCGGTTGAGGGGAACTGAAGCATGAGGCGTAGTGGCGTGCTATATGTACGACAACTGACATCACTTCCGGAGCCGGCGATCGAGCGTCGGACAAGACGGATCGACGGCTGAGTCGAGGTCCACTACACCCCTGTCGAAAAGTTTCTGAACAGCAGAGCTGGATGATGGATATCGATCAAGAGGAGGAATTTACAGAAGAAGAATCCATAGAAAAAGATTTACGATGAGTAATTTCTCCAATTACAGGAAACGGGAGGAATGCATAGTAGAGGTTGAATGTCCACTCAACAGTCAGTACATTCACCTGAGCTACGTGCAGAGGAAATTCTTTTTTTAAAAAAAAAAATGTATTTCGTTTCATACAAAACTTTTAAAAACAAACAATTTTCAAACAAGATTCATACATCCATCCTTATCATATTGCTCAGATCTCAGAATATTTCTAGGAATTGTCTTCATTATCTTTCCTGTTGTACAGGTTTTTTGTCCATTTCTTTCAGGAATGATATTAACGCAAATGTTATCTTGTTGTTAGAGCCATCATGAAGTGCACTCCACCATTCATCAGGGTGCCATGTTCTTTGCTCTATCTCAGTTCCAAAGATTTTCTGTCTCTCTTCTTCCATGTCTCAGCAATAGAGAACAAGATGCTCAAGTGTTTCAGTCTGACAATTACACAGCCTGCAGACTGTATTGCTTTGAGTTGTTTTATTTAGAATGTTAAGAATTTCCTTTGTTTGGAATTGATTCATCCTGAACTTTAAAAAGACTTTCCTTAAAAATCTACATGGACATTTTAGCAAATATTTTGATAATTTATTAAAGGCCTCAGCTGGCACTATTTGCATACATCGGTGGCAAGATCTTTGTTGTTCTGTTTTCCACCAGTCCATCTGCCACAATTTCTTTTTTACTTCATTGGGATTTGTCCATAATCATCTCTTTGGTAGTATTTAAGGTCTGAAGTATATTTTCACATTTCTGCTCCCACATCTCTTGAATTGATTGATTTTTTTATTTCAAGGTTCTTCTTTAGTACTTTAAATTGAGGGAGAAAATTTGTAGCAGATACTTTACTGTATAACATCAAGGTGTTCCATATGACTTTTGCAGTTATAGAGATGAGACTGAGCTCGTACCTGATACAGGCAAGAGGCGTACCAATAATTGGTATTCACATGATTCCCATGTGCCATATGAGCATCCGAAGGAGGCTTCACTTCCATATATCAATGCCGGGACTACTTTTATGTTGTACAAGTCCCAAACTGGTTTAAGACTAAACTTTCCATATTTTTTATTGATCATCGCAGCTTGTGCTGTTAATTGACTGCTTCTCTGTCGAATTGCTCTTACATTTGACTCGTCATTGATATTCGAGTTTATTATCACTCCCAAGTATCTCGTCTGAGTTACATTTCTTAGTAGTTCACTACCAATTTTCCACTGAATTTTTTTTTTTGTCATTATTCCCTTCCCTTGCATGTTCTTGAATTCGAAGGTTTCGGTCTTCGAGATGTAATCCTCCAATACCTTCAATTTATGCTGGAGACCAATAGGCGTTAAATCAAGTAGCACCATATCATCAGCATAAAGGATCCAGTCAATCAAATTCCCATTGATTTTTGGCAAAAATGTTCTAGTGTCTGTCAGGTGTTGTCCCACGTCATTAATAAAAAAAAGTTGAATAATACAGCACCTAGTGGGCAACCTTGTTAAACACCTTGTTCAGTTTTAATTGCTTTCGACAGTGTTCAAGACGGATTTTGACAGAGGCTCCTGAGTAGAGTTCTTTTATAGCTCTTATGAGTCCTTCAGGACAGTTCTGGGCTCTCATTTTACTCCACAACAAGTTTCGATCCACTGCATCAAAAGCATGGGCTAGATCAATGAAGGCAAGATGTATTGTTTTTTTCTTCCTAATTGCCTCCATTTTTAGTAGATTAAGAAGAAATAAATTAAGATTACAGCCTATGCCCTTTACGAAACCTGTTTGATGGAGGTCAAAGGAGTCGGATTGCTGTATCCATGTTGTTAACTGGATTTGCAATTGTGTTGCAAAGATCTTAACTACAACGTCTAAAAGCGCTATCGGCCTGTAGTTACCTGGCTCAGATCTTATTCCTTTTTTAAAGATAGGGACTATTGTAGTGCTTTTCCATGACAAAGGAATGGTTTGTTCTCGTATTATGTTTTTAAAGAGAATGTAACAGAATTCAGTCCATTCCTTAGGGTTTTCCTTTAATGTGTAATTTGCCAATCCGTGTGGACTGGGTGCTCTCGATGTGCTTAGCTTTTTGATGTTTTCTGCTATGTTTTCTTTCGAGATAGTAATATTCCAGGTCTCATGTTTGTCGCATAGACGATTTCTGGGGCTTATAAAGTGTAGTGTAATGATTAATCCATTGTGCCTCACTTACCATGTTGGTAATGAGCGCTGTTTGATTTGACTCAGTCTTGTTCAACATTGCCCAAAATTCTCTTGTTGTTTTATTGTGCAGTGTTCGCATCATTTCTTCCGCATCTTTTTGTTGTATTAAGGCTCTATGGGCCTTTATACAATTATTGTATTTTGTTTTCAGTGTTTTTTCCCCTTCTTGTTGCTTTTGGGCGTTCTCATGTTTTAATGCCCGAATGTTTCTTCGTAGTTCGCGTTTCTTTTCTACCACAGTTCGGTCATAACTATGGCAATGACGAAAGTTAGTTTTACCGTTAGTGTTGGGCGTCTCTTTAAATTGTTCTAGCAGTGGAACATAGTCCGGCTCTATATTATTTTGGATGTAGGCCGTCAAGTTTTTATTTTCATGCTGTTAAGCATTAGCCTATTACGACCAGGTACTACAGTAACTTCATTTGACCAATTTTCAGACTTATCAGGTCTCATTTCATGTTTAATTCCAATTGTGACTAAATTATGGTCACTTTCGTCCATATTCAGTACTTTCAAAAACACAACTGCATCATCAATGCTCTCCGATACAACAAAATAATCAATGACTGAATTTAAAGCCCCGTTTTTCCAAGTGGGGTTGGATGGTACATCTCCCGGTGTGTTCCCGTTGAGTATTCTAAGTTCCCTCACGGATATATCACTAAGGAGATGTTGAGTTAGTAAATCTGTTTTCAGACATGTTCGACTAGAGCCTTTTACACCCGATAACTTGTTAAGATTCAAGTTCCAATCACCACATATCAGATTTGCGTTTGTCTCTTGTGACATAATTTCATCTATTGCATCACACAAATCATCCAAAAAGGCCCAAGTCCCTGTTGATTTTTGTTGCCAGTATATATTAATTATGTGTGTTGAGTTTTTTAGCCAGCCTTTGTTAACATCCATCCCCATTTTTACAGTTTGAATGTAAGGGGTCACATTTCTTGTGTCAAGGATTCTGAAACCACTGCATAATTTTACCAAAGTGATCAGACCGGTCATAGGTCTACCCCTTTTCTGTATAATAGCTGGGTTAATTGCTATCTCATACCCAGATACCAGGGGTAGATCCTACCAACCAAGTTTCCTGTAAACACAGGATATCCAGATTTTGTAAGGCAGCAGGAGTGTCTTGAAAAAGGTGAGCATGCCCTCTTGTATTCCAGGATCTGATTTGAAGAATGTCGTTGTTTTTTATGTTATGACACTAGCTTGATTTATTTTGATTTAATGAGCCGGCCAGCCAACTCCAATCATCCATGCATGCAGTTTGCATTTAAATTGTTCGTTTTGGCTCTTATCTAAATAAACCGGCACAGGGATTGTGATCTTTATTTTCCTTTTTTCGTTTGTTTTAGCAGGTTGTTCCAATGTCGAAATTGCAGTCAGATTACTAGCTCGTTTATTGAGCTCGTTATTCCGGAAATTAACCAAGCTTTCGTCTCGGAGTCCAGTTATATTTCTAATTGATTCAGTTTGATCCGTTCTCAGATTTCTTAGCTGGTTCAGTTGACCATTACTGAGCTCTTCAATGTGAAAATCAAGCCTGCTTAGGGCGGTTTGATCCATGATTTGGTTCCTTACATGTCTTTCATGTATGTGTAATAGGACCAGATCGGTCTGTAATTCATTTACAAATTCTACTATTTTTAGGTCTCTTGAAGACAATGTTTTCAATAGTCCAGTATGTTTTAGTAAAGTTAACACATTTCTTCTGTTCAATATAAGCCCATCATTTGTCTTATAAGCTCTTTCTAACAAAAGGCAGACATTGGGATTGATGTTTTTACAAGTTTGTGCTACTTGTATCTTCTGTTGTGGAGAGACTTTTGCACCTGCGATGGAAAAAGTACTCCCTGCAGGGTCTTCTTGATTTTGTATTCTCCCCGGTCGATTATTTGGGAGGCTTTTCAATAATTTCTCAGATTCACGTTGATGACTCTTCTGAGAGGTAGGTTGTAGAAACTCTTGATTTATTGATTGATTTTCCCTGTCTTGTTTTTGATGGATAAGATTCCTTCGCTCTTAAATAGTTAAGAACCTTTCTTCCATGTCTGTGGTGTTAGTGCCAGTAGTTTGTTCTCTCTCTCACGTCACTTTCAATAGGGTCCATTATACATACTCGTTCCTCATTATTTCCTTTTGAGATCAAATCCCTTGGATTATTGTTCTCATAAGCTGAAGTAGTCATTACTTTTCTTGACTTGCAACTTGGTGAATTCCCAGATGCTTCAAGATCTACTTCATCAGTATCATAGTCGCCCTCTACTATCTCACATGTTGATAAGTTCATTAAGTCGTCAGTTGTGTTGTCATCACCAGTGATATTAGAGCGTTTCTCATGGTCATTATGAATTTTATCCAGATCTTTAATAATTCATTGTTTGAAGGATCTTGTTTCTTTTCGCTCCTTGCTGTAAACTCTGAGAGATTCAGAGGTTTGAGATTTCTTGAGAGGAAATTCCCTGGAGCAGAACAGCTCACACTTCCTGTTCACACTGGAAGCCAAGAGGTCCAACGTCCATAATCCCCCACTGGGAGAGTTTGTCTGCTATAGGCTTCCGCAATTGCATTCCTGGTTCTTGCAAGATCTGTCAGAGATGCGTCATTCTACAGAGCCCAGAACCACAGTCTTATTGCTCCTCTACACTGTGGTAAATAACCCATACCACCCTACTTGTTGAATTGGTACATGGCTACTCTGTTGTTCGTAAGGGCCAGAACATGCTTGCCCTTCACAGAGGGGAGGAAGTCAACAAAGACCAGCCTGAACACCTTCAATTCCAGCAGATCTATGAGTTCCCAAGACTCTGAGGGAGATCACGGCCCGCTCACCATCCGGACCAGCAGGCTTGCACTCCCAATCTTTGAGGGACGCATCAGTAACCACTGTTAGCTCAGGTCAAGGTTGCTGAAGCTATGCCCCTTTCAACCAATTGTCTTGCAAGAACACCACGCAAGATCTTGATAAACTTTGCTCGAGACCTGCAAAAGGTCTTGTATGTTCCCTGGAAACTGAGATCACCGGGAACAGAGGAGCCACTGAAATGAAAAGTCAGACCTTCGGAAACACTGCAATGCAGAAACCATGAGACCCAACAAGTGCAGAAAGGCTGAGGAAGGATGTTGTTCCAGGTATTTGAGGGCTTGATTTTGCTCCCCGATCCATTGGCGAAAAAGCTCTGTCAAAGCGAGTTTCCCAAACTGCACCGATAAATCAAAGGGACTGGGATAGTGAAACCTGAATTCTTGAAGTTCAGGGAGAAGTCCGAGCTGTGCAACAGGTTGCACGCACAGAACAGATGTGCCGACGACTTGTCTGTGGAGCCTGCTCGGACAAGCCAGTCATCCAGGTAGCGAGAGACATGAATGTCTTCTCTCCCGAGTCAAGCTGCAACCACTGCCAGCTGCTTGGTGAAGACCCTGCGTGCCTAAAGGCCCAACTGCAGGAATTTTAACTGGTAGTGACAATGGCACACAATGCATCTCAGGTAATTTGTGTGCTTAATATGGATAGCAACATGGAAGTAAGCATCTTAAAGATAAAGGGGAAACCAGCCAGTCCTGTCGATCGAGGGTATGGAGGATCTGGGCTATGGTCAGCATGTTGAATTTGTCTTTGCACAGGATCAAATTAGTAGACTCAGATCGAGGATGGGCTGAAATCCCCCACCCTCCTTCAGAGCCAGAAAGTAAACTGAATACTGGCTTCTGCCTCAGAACCAGCTCTGTCATGCCTTTCATCAGAAGGTGACAAACCACTTCCAAAATGAGAGGGTTTGACTGCAAAAGACAGCTGCAAGGATGGTGATATGGAGGGAATTGGGTGAAGGGGGGGACAATATCCCTGGTAAACAACCTGTAAGGCCCAAGCATCGGATGTGGCATGACACCATTCTCAGCTGAACCAGGCAATTCTCAATCCCTCTGTTGACTTTCAAAGGGGCTTAGCAGCTAGGCTAGTAGAGGGCACCGCATAGGTGAAGACAACACCTTTGAGAGCTCCTCTTCCCATAACTCCTTGAAAACTATCTGGTTGCAGTTTGCCAGAGGTTGCTTGACCTCTGTTACAGAAGGGATACGTGGTGGAGGGACAAAACTCCCTACTTTCACTTATGGGAGCTGAAGGTGGCTGTACTGCCAGACTAAAAGTCTTCACTGTGGACTTGGAGGACAGGAACATTTGTAAGGAGTTGCCAGACATGGTCACAAAGAGATTATATACCCATCAAAAGGGATTTCCAGAAGCTTTGACTTCATGTCCTGGTTGAACCCTGTAGTCCCCCTTACTACAAACACGCAGCCGCGTCCAGGCCTGACTGTAATATCTGTCGGAATGCATCTTTACCGTCCTGGACGAGGGTCCGAAAGCCTACAGAGAGGTGCTCGGCTGCACCAGAGACGTGGAGTTCCTATGAGCGAACAGAGTGTACGGGAAAGGAACTGAGGTCATGGGGCACGGTGCATTGATCTATACTGTGCCAACGTCATGTCTGGCGTGGAGCACATGTCAGAGATGAGCAGAGCATACTTGGAGCTGCACTGCGCACTCTGGTGGCGCAAAACCATCCGAAATTCAGATGCATTTAAAACATCAGATGAGGTAGGAATCCATTTTATGGACTTAATGGGTTTTTCTGTGAATTATTATACTGGTTATATGCCTTTGATTCCTCTAGAAGCCACACCCCTGAGTTTGCTTAGGAGAATTCCCTGTAAGTGTTTGTGTAGCAGGAAGCAACCGTTGGCTGGCCACCTCATGTTGGAATGGTGCATGTGTGCATGATTGGGGTTTTGGGTTGCCCTCTATCTGTGTGTTTGATATAAAAGCTGACACATTGTACCATAAACATTTTCAACTTCAGGGATTTGAGCCTGAAGATGACTGAGACATGGCTGACCTGGATATTACAATGGTAGCTCTGCACAGGTGTCTTTTACACTCTTGAACTTCAATGGTGATAATCTGCCCCTCACCGCAGACCTGCGACCGGCACTTGTAAGGAAAGATTTTCTTTTTGCTAACTTTCCCACCATAGTTTCCTCATTAAGGGCCCCTGACCCAACTCACACTCTCCTGAGACAAAGTCTTCACTGCTCATCCATGTATTTTATTGGGTTTTGGCTAACCTCTCAGAGCTCCCTGTTCATCATGTTATGTGAAGTTATGTTACTTGGCATTTATAAAGCGCCTTATGTATCATTGGTATGATCTCAACGCGCTGGTACGTTGAATGCCCTTCGGAACCACAGTTCAAGTCAGTAGAGGGAGAGAGAGAGTCGTATGGTGTGTGGGCGCTCCGGATGTGTGTGTAGCTGGTGTGGTTGTTGCATGATAGCCGCTTCTTAGCAGTAGGTGTGGTGCTGAGGAGATCAGTTGGATATGTTCTGTCTGGAAGGTGGACACCCACACTGACTTC
Source organism: Ambystoma mexicanum (assembly GCF_040938575.1). Taxonomy (NCBI): domain Eukaryota; kingdom Metazoa; phylum Chordata; class Amphibia; order Caudata; family Ambystomatidae; genus Ambystoma; species Ambystoma mexicanum. The sequence continues at coordinate 304,427,104 of NC_090937.1, forward strand.
TGGCTGTGTTAGGCCTGAGGAGACGCTTTAGCTAGGATGGCCTCCTAAAGCACAGGCACAATGCCCTGACTCTGATTTTCCCAGATTGTTCAGATTGATTTCTAGAACCTGGCCTGGCGGACAGATTTTAGGGGGCGACCCTTAGTTGGGGTGTGTTAGGCAGAATCCTGTGCAGTACCCTTTGGGAACACTACACAAAATTGAGACTACAAGGGGCAGCACCATTCACCTTTGGTAAAAGCCTGTGCCACAAAGAAAAAGTGGTAGCAGTGACTGAGTAGCCAGGCTTATCTCAAGAGTAAGTGAGCAGTATCAAATAGTTGGACAAAGGATAGCAATCATTATGATTCAGGCAAACACTGACTCAAGGTTTTCAAGTAAAAGAATATACATTTATTTTACTCTTCAGTTGTCTAACATTACACTATTATTAGCAGTTTTAAAAATCACACTCTTAATACACCGCAAGACTCCCAATAGTTTTCAGACAAGTTAGGCTCACAAAATGAAGTGGGAGCAAAATGGCACTCTTGATTAAAGAAGGGAAGGAAAGACAAAGTTAGGTAGAAATTGAACCACTACAACAGGTAAGTACTCGGGGCAATTGAACAAGGGCAACTACAGTGACAGGATCAGGTAAGAAAGGCTTAAGGCTAAAGTAAATGGGACAAAAGTCTTTTACCCAAGATCACACAGTTCAGGGTAGTTTGCGGTAAAGTTCATGCCACGGATTCCGGACGAGGTTGGTTGGCAGAAAAGTGAGTGTTCTAAGAAGAGAAGGATGAGCCCTCGGTTTGGAGAAAGGTTTCACATACTTTCACCGCGGCTGAACGAAATGAACAACCGGGTTAGCCCAGTACCTTAAACAGAGAAGAAGCTGTAGCTGAGGCAGATGTTCCTGGTAGTTCCTGCAGGCTCACGGTTCCTGAAGCGACTGTCGGACTGACACGAAGTAGGAAACTGGAGGGTCCTGCGCTACCCAGGGAAGGAAACCAGCATAGCAAAACGACGAATAAAGGGTGCGCGCCTTAAAACCCAAACAGGGTCCGACCGTCCTGGCTATCCGGCCCACTGTAGCTCTGTACAGTGGATTCGACCAGAGGAGGGGTCCTGGCTTGAAGTTTGGGCAAACTGGTTGGTCCCACCAGCTCAAGGGAAGAAGATTCCTGGGGGATCCTCTTGTGTCGTTGGAGTTGAAGATTCGGACCTGCAGCAGGGCTTCACCGGGCAGTTCAGTCGTGGTAGGGGTCCTCTTCCATCAGTTCCTCGTGTCTTTCGTTCTACTCTTCCATACCCAGAGACCTGCTTTTTATGCAGTTTTCCCCCATTCACACAGCCTGGCTGTCAATCACACAGCAGGGTGGCTGTCCTGGCAAGGACAGTCGGCCAGCCAATCAAACAGGAGTGCGACGTTGTTAGGCAGAATCCTGTGCAGTTCCCTTAGGGAGCACTACAGAAGATTAAGACTACAGGTATGAGCAATAAATCCCCTTTGGTATCAGTCCGTACCACAAAGATTTAGCTGAGACTTATCTCAAGAGGGAGATGAGCAGTATTCAGGGTTTACACAATAGGACTACAATACTAGGGTACCAGGAAACACTGACCAAAGCTTTGTATTAAAAAGAATATATATGTTTATTTTACACACTTCTAGTTCAAGACATTAATCACAGTTATTAGAGCAAGTTAAAATCAGTCAAGAAAAGTATACACAACTCCCTAGTTAAATTGTAGACAAGTTTGAGCAAGAGTGAAAACTGAGCAAAACGGCACAGTGAAAACCAAACACAAATGGCACTCTAGCAATTTCTCACAAGGGAGGGAAAGCACAAGTTATACAGGAATATCTTCTTACACACCCCAGCAACACTTCCCATAAGTTTGTGAACAAGTTTAGGCAAGGCAGTACTTTAAGTTATATAAGGCTTAAATGAAAACCGAGCAAAATGGCACTTCACAAGTTTTAAAAATGGCAAGAAAAATGTGGTTATAAGAAGTAGGTGCACCAACACAGTTCTAGTTGAGAAGCAATCTAGAGAAGGCAGTTCTAACAAATTTAGCCAGATTCAATAGGCCTGTGCCAGAGTCAGTGCTACAGGGCAAAGGGCCCAGGAGAAAAATGTTCTTGTAGCTGCAGTCAAGTCTTTGGTTAACTATTTGAAAAGTTGGATGCAGAAGGTGAAAGACCATGTTAGAGGATAGGGGCGGCCAACCCAACAGGGAGATAAAGGATTTAAAGCACCTTTAGCACTACCACACGAAAAGGGCTGCCTGGCAGAACAATGTACCTTGAAATGTAGAAGAGGCTCCTGCGGTGGTGGTTGTTCCTGGCAGTTGCTGCAGTTCGGGTGATCCAGCAGAGGAAGAGGGACTCTCGTCGTGGAGGAAGGTTCGAGTCACTGCACTGCCCAGGGATGAAACCAGCCGCGGTGCTGCCCAACAAATAAAAGGTACACGCCTTTAAATCGCGGGCTGGGTGGACGGGTACCTGGCTATCCAATCTGAGTACAGGGTACTGGCGATTCGACCAAAGCAGGTCCAGGAAGGCGATTGGCAAACTGGTTGGCCCCACCAGCTCAAGGGAAGGAGGCTCTTTGAGATTAAGATCTTCTCTCGTCGTGTGGAGAAAAGTGGTGAGACGCTGCAGCAGGGCTTCACCGGTGGTTCAGTCGTTGCAGATGTCTTTGGCTTCTCTCCTCTTCGGCTTCTTAGTTCCAGTGGCAACGTATTGCTCTTCCAGTCCTCAGGACCCTGCTTTTATGCAAAAAGATCCCCTTTCATACAGCCTAGCTGTCACTCACACAGTGGAGTGGTCATCTTGGCGGGAGACCCTCCAGCCTATCAGGGCAGAGTGCGACATGGATTGCTGAGGCAACCCTCTCTAGGGGTCCTACTTCCCCTCCCACACAATGGATCCACCCCAGACTCAGTGGCGCCGAAAGGAGGGCTTCTTGGCAGAAGCCCGCCAAAAGGGCGAACAAAGGATTCCCGACCTGGGTTAGGAGTTTAGAGAAAGACACGAGAAAGAATTTATATTAAAGTTCTGGCAAATAAAACCTACTGGAGTAAAGTTAATATTGAAATAAACCGGTGGTATGTTAAAGGCTGTCAGTAAATGCGGTAGCCTCAAACAATGGGAGAATCCCATAGGGAAATATTTGCGGTCAAATATTTTTGGTAGTAACCACTGCCACCAGCCAGAAACTTTTGAGAGAGGGACTGTACGGTACCCTCTCGAAAATGAACATAAGGGTAAAACTATTAACCCTTGCCAGCACCTTTAACCCTTGTCAGTACCTCCATAGTAATATGGGTTGTACTGGTTTTGTTCATAAAGATTGACTAGTAAAGTCAATGGGGACTTTACATGCCCTGGGAGACAGTAGTCAGTCCCAGGGTATGGAGTCTATGTTTGGGGGTCGCTACGACACCCCTGTGTCACTGCACAGAGGGTGCTGTGTAACGCATGTGGATAAAGATGGTTCCTATGGGGTGAGATAAGCCCCATAGACATTAAACACAAAAAATAGCCTAGAACACACATAGAAAATAGGCCTAAGAGTGGGAAAAAGAGTCACTCTTAGCAGGAGAAAAAAATAAACCCTTCAAATCCAGCAAAGCTGCTGGGGGACTCTATAGGTAAGGGAAATTAGCCATAAAATGAGAATTCTCCCTAACAGACTTGGGTTATCAAGGGAACCCATGGCAGGGGTCCGAAGACCCCTCCCTCACATCCTGCCTACCCAGACTCTCGGGCGCCTAAAGGAGGAGGGCCTATGTGCAGAAGCCTGCGAAAAGACGGTGAACAAACGGACTAAAACCTGGTTTGTCGTGTAGAGACGAACGCGAGAAAGACTTTACCAAAAAGAAATGGCGACTAAACCCAGCCGGGACAATATTAAAATGAATATGGTCAAGCGGGTTTATGTTCGAGGCTAATATAATAGCCTAAAACAACACCAGGGTTATATAACATAACCGCGGTAGGAAAAATAGGGTAGTTACCACTGCCACCAGCCAACTCTTAATGGAAAGGGAGCGAAACAGTGCTCCAAGAGGAACAGACAAAAGGGGGTAAGATTTGACCCTTTCCAATACTCAATGTAAGATGTGGTGTACTGGGTCGGTGGTTTAAAGATACTAAGTAAAGTTAATGGCAACTTTACATGTTTCTGGGAGACAGTAGTCAGTCCCAGAAACTGGAGTCAGTGGGAAGTCTGAAAGACAACCCTGTGTCACTGCACTGAGGGTGCTGTGTAACACACACAAGAAAGTGGTGTCTATGGGGTAGGTGAGGCTCCATAGCCCAAGATCATACAAAATATCAAAACACATGTAAGAGTGGGAAAAAAGGCTCACATTCTTACCAGGTGAAAAAAATAAACCCTAGAAATCCAGCAAAGCTGCTGAGGGACTCCTTAGGTAAGGGAAATCAGCAATTTATGAGAATTCTCCCTAACAGGGGAAAACCTGAGAGGTTAGCCAAAACCCAATCAAGGTAGTAATAGAGAGCAGTCAAAGATATTCTCAGGAGAGAATGAGTGGAGTCAGGGGTCCATAGTGAAGCAAAAGGTAATTCAATTGAGACAGGAATGTACAAAAATACTATATTTATTCGAGGCCCAAAACGCACATCAGAAAATGTAACCAGGCTATATGTAACCTAACAAACTGGGCATCTCTGAACTTGAAATATTGCTTTATACACTTAAACGTTCCCAATAGATTATACTATTCTCTTTCTAGAACAGGTCTATTTCAAACTGATAAGGTGAAAGATTGCCCTAGATGCCATACTTTGATTGCAACCTTGATGCATATGTTGTGGTCCTGTTTGAAACTGAGTGGGTACTGGCACTCTTTCATTAATGTTTTAACAGACATACTAGGTCAGCAGTTAAGCCTAACTGTGCGTGACTGTATGCTGGGCTATACCAGCAAGATCGGGATTACCAAACCCAGATTTTTAAATTTGGGATTGCATTGGCCAAAAGAGCAATACTAATTAAATCAACTTGGAAGGAACCCGCCCACATGGGATGCATGGCTACAGGATGTTATCTGGGCTAATGATAACAAAGAACTGTACTTCACTCTTCTACCGAGTACCAGCCGATCCAAAGACATTTAGTCGAAATTTCGAATATATTTAGCAAAAGCGGCTCTGCCGTAAATTAGTTTTATATTCATTACCACACTTTAGATTACTTGCCATTTTATACATGTCCAATTGATACATGATCTGACTAAGTCCTGTGATGTACTACTGCTTGAACAACTCTTGGGACTATTGTATTATACGTACTCCACCAAGTGTTGCAAAAATAAAGAATATTTCAAAAAAGTGCTTCTGAAAGTGCTGTTGTGGCTAACGTTGCTCCTGGGCCCTTTATTCCTGAGAAGAACGCTGTGGTGATTATTAACACCAAAAATAACCTATCACAAACTTACGAGGCTAAGCTCAGCCCGCCTCTACCCACAATCCTCATATTGGCAGTGTGTGCACATTCTAGGAAGTGCTTCTGAAAGTGCTGTTGTGGATGTGTGGGCGAAGGCCCGTGAGTTAGCGGTGCATCTTACTCTCCGAAAAAGGTATTGTAAAACACTGCACTACGCAAACATTGTCTGTTGGATTTGACACCAAACAGTGTCCTGCATGAATAGAAACGTTTAGTCCCTAAAGACAGGAATGCCTTCAGACCTAAAGATTACAAAAGTAGATGCAATCTAAGCAAACCCCAGTAAAAACATTACAAACTTCGACAGCTGTAAAAACTAGGCTCTTGAGCTTACGCTCTCGAACACGGTCTATGACGGCAGACATCAGAACGTTTTGTTTGCTCGACGCATCCAAGTCAAAAAAATCGGTTACAAACAAAACACTGCCCTTAGTGATTCTTCCGGCACAATGCAATAACTGCAGCCAAGCACTCGATAATTGACTTGGCAACATAGCCGGATTCCCTAATGGCAGCAGGTTTCTATGAAACTATTTCCCAAACCCGAATTTCGGAAGCAGCACCTTTACAGCCTCAGAATAGTGATGTACACATGACTCATATTAGAACTGACAGCACCTCATTACAACATGCAGCCCGAACACTGGGCCAGATACACAATCCTCACGAAGATATCTGTACTTTACAGGAAACTGTTGAGATAGCTAGTGTAGTAAACCAGATGGCAAATAGAAACAAGTGACCCATCACATCACCGATCCTTCCTTGCTCTCCCAAAATGACTACTCCCTCTCGACGCCGAAATGCCCACACTAGCCTATCGCAGTCCCCTATCATGTTTGATCCGTCCAGCAACAATTCATCGGCCCTCTCCATTTCTTTTGCACGACCGACTCCAAGGAAACCAGTAGAGAGATGGTCTATTTAACAGCCTCCAAGTATAGGCTCTCCAACACCACCTCTGCTAGAATGAACGGCAACATCGATGAATACAGCCGAGATCTTTGACAAAACTGTGAGACATTAAATAATAAAATGGATGTCCAAACTAACTTGCTTCAGAACCTCTTACAAGTGAAAAGCCATAAAAACGGCCAACCCATACAGAGTGATCTAATAAGTTTATGTGAACTAATAAATAGCAAGATAATATTCTCAAACCACTAATCTAGAAAAATGATTGCATCCTAACATGGACAAACCCGGAACGCCTTTGGCATGCCCCAGTTCTACTAATCAATTAACTGTGGTCGAATTGACAAGCTCACAGGTGCCCGCAACACCTTGTTGGGCGATTAATCCATTAAGTTGCGACACAGGTTTGAATAGCATAGAAGCTCCCACTTGCACCCACTCTGATACCTAATGCATTACAAAAATACAATTTTACCATCTTTACAAACCCAAAAAAGAAAGGAACTTCTAAACCCGCCCAACAACCTAAAACAAGCAAAAATGTTAAAACAAGCTCTATGCAAAATCATTCGAAATCGAAACATTTCTTGTGAGCCCTGTCACTACCCAAGAAACAACTTCATAATGTCACTGCAGCAATTCCAAAAAATACATGAACATATCCTTGAATAGTAAAACCAAACAAGTTCATTTGAAATGGGTCACTCATACCAACTCTAGTCAAGAACCAATTGATGAGCTCTTGCTTGCAAATGCCTCTCAAGATCAGAAAAGTGCCTGCACGTGACTCCTTAAAACCAAGTTCTAAGCCCTGACAACAAAACAGTGCAAATCAAGAAAGTGAGTATCTGACCTGCAGAGAAGAGAGATCATAGTCAAGTCAGTGGCTCAGTATCTACATGTCACTGAATACACACAAAAGGTCCTCATGGGATCATCTGCGTTCAAAGACTAATTTACGAGACTTGCACCCCCAAACTCACTTAATGAACAGCAAGTGAGTAAAAAAAAAAGAAAGTCCCTCACATAATTTCGTAGCCTCACAGGCTAAGAAAGTTGTGAATTGAAAACCTACGTACTGCCATAGCTTGATAATATACTGTAGACCCAGACCATACCCCACCTATGCTTTAAATGGGGCTTGTGTCCCGATTATCTTCAGTGACATACCAACTTTAGAGGATCTTTCTACTTCTGACATAACTCGAGTAGAATTTCCCGATGATTCTGACCTTTCTACGGCCAGACTGTAGATACAGTCTGGTATTGTTTTCAATACAATATGGCAGACAAGGCACTCACTCTTTGAGTTAGGGTTTTGCCTTAGCCATGAACCAGGCAACAACATAGAGCTGCCTACAGCTCTAACTAGTGCAGGTTTCCAACCTAGAAATGGGACAGCACGGCCGCCAACCATCCCGGTAACGTGCTCACAACAATCCTTTGATCATCACCATCAAATTCAAGTCAATGGACACAAGCAATACTCTTCCCGCTCATATTCAATTGAATATGAATAGCAATTTAAGAGACGCGAATCACAATGTTACTGACTAATCAGTTGGAACACAAAGGTGCATAAGCACCTCAAGAATTAAAAAAAAAAATTGAATAGGTTCCTATGACATCATCGCTCTCCAAGAGACCTGGCTTGTGGAAACCCCAGTTTGGGAAGATCACACAATTTTAGTTCTATCTGCTAACATCCAGGCCAAGGTCAGACCTATGGTTGAATTGCTGTTAGCTGTAAAACAATTCAACAGGTCTGAAAGTAGAGGCTTGGGCGGAAGGTATCTAGTCATTGCATCAAATGTAATTTCATCTAACACGATACCATCGAATTATATGCAACGAAAACCTTACCATCGAAGTACACTTTCGTTGACTATAATTAGATGGTAGTATCGAAATGAATAATATTTGTTTTTTTGCAGTAGGGTTACATTAGGGTTAGGGTTGGGGCTAGGTTTAGATTAAGGGTTTCTTTAGGGCTGGGGTTAGATTAAGGGTTACATTAGGGTCAATATACCCCCCCAATATAAAAAAAACATTAAAACGTTACAAGGAGCTGGCCAGTGCCGTAATATCAGGACTGGACCGCTCCATGTGACGTTTTAACGTTAGAAAAAAATGCATTGAAATCTTTTACATGTAAAAGTGCATTTTCATTGAAACCAGTCCATTTATATTTTTCGATGGACTGGTTTAGATGGAAAATCACTTTTACATGTAATAGCCTGTCGATGCATGGGTGGGTAAACAATGCTTTGGTTTCGATGCTGTGGCATTTCAATGCTACAGTTTCGAGGAAATTACTAGGAATCGAGGGGGGGGGGCAAATAGCTATAGCCAACTGGTTAGAATAAAAACACTTAACAAGGTATTAGCCTTAGTTAACTTGTACTGGAACCCTCAGCCCTACCAGCTGATGCCTTTTTCAGGGCAATCCATATTAAACGTAGTCATGTTGGACTCCTCAATAACGTCCACTATTGTGGCCGGTGATTCAAACATTCATTGCATGACAAAATCAACATCTAGCGACACCACACTAATACGTAGATGGAACTCGCTGATGGCCAGCAGAGAGCTAATCATGCTAAATGGAGCTATAGATGAGGACATACTGCCAAACAACACATGAAGGAGACAAAATCAAGAGGCAATCATAGACTACATCTATGTAGATAGATCCTTATTTTCTATTGCAACAATGTCCCAAAAACTTTGGCTAGCTGGAAGCATTTAAAGCCTATGTCTTATATTGTGTGATATAACCATAAACTAATGAAAATGTATTTTTGAGGTAAATCATGTACTTCATTTCACCCTTATGTATTGCTTACTGTGCCTCATTGGTATTTGTACAAAACAAATGTATTTGAGCATGATTATTTCAGATTCAAATTGCAAGGTACTAGCCAGGCATGAAAAGTCACCCGCCCACCTCAGTTCTCCACATGTACAAAGAACACCATATATTACACGCCAAGAGACAGTTATAATTAGTCAACAGCTAGTGGCATGTGCAGATTTTGAAGACTGGTTATATTTTTTTTAATTTTGTCCTGGATTGTTATTTAAATTACATTTCTTCTTTGATTTTAAGATTAATCTCAATCTTAATCCTACACCTCAAAGGTCCCTTTACTATTGACATCAGGTGTTGGTTGCATGTGACTTTACATAAACGTGTATCATCTTACTTTTTATACCAATGTATTCAAAATAATTTCAGGAGATGTTGAAAAAGTGTCACCTCTGTATGGAATCAATTGTACAAGCCAAAGACCGTCAAGCTGCAGAGGCTAACAAAAATGCTAGCATCCTTTTGGAAGAGCTGGATTTGGAGAAGGTAAGTCTTTTATCCTGATATACCACACAGCACATATTAGAAAATAAGGCCTCCATAAAATTGCTAGGTTTGTGGACTGTGGTTTTTAGTTAACTTGAAAGAAAATGGTGCACACCGCAACAATCATAGCAAAGGGATTTCAATTACCTCCACTGTGTTTTTCACCAATAGAACTTTCATAAGGCTGCAAGTTCGCAAAATGAAAGTGAAACAATTGCTTAAATATTTGAAGAGTGTGGTGCAAAGTATGCCATAAACTGTCAAAACCAGCAAGTTTGAGGTAACCTGTGAAGGGCAGAGTTAAATATGTGGGGGGAATAGCCTGTGAGTAATGGTTGTCTAGTCTACCCCTGTTAGGACAGTTTAGGGCTTAGTAAAACCGTTCAACTGAGGCAGTACAAGACTTTACTCTTAGTATAAGGCTGTACCACCTGAGGGGAGCGTAGACAGAGCAGCCAGTCTTATTTTAAGAGGGAGTGGGGGCTGTAGAATCAGTACAATAAAATTGTAATACAAATGGTCCAAAGAAACACGGAAACACTATGTATTGTAAAAAAAAAAAAATACATGGTTTATTTAAATACAAGTAGGCCCAGATGAATCTTGGGCGAAATAAGCACTATCACAGATCATATAAACACATCATATAAACACATTATAGAAAAACACATTATGCTTGAAGGTACACAGACCAAAGCATATAACCTAATTTGGAGCACCTAACAGGTATTCTAGGGAAGTCAAACCAATAGTTACTTTTTAGATTACTTTCAGTAATATAAGGGCAGTAGATCCTAGCAGTTGTACCTGTGACGCTGAGCAAGAAATAACTTAGCAACCCAACTGGACAATATACTATGTGAATAGTGGAACACTTATTCTAGGAACAGTAAAACATCTGTAACTCTGGTTCAGGATAAGGTATTCTAGGGGAGTTGGACCTTGGGGTGTAGTATTCAATTACAGTTGCTTTTCAGTTCACAGACTAAGTGTAGCAAAAAAATCCCACTTATTTTAGGATAACAGAGTTATGCTCAAGGTAAGTAAAACATATACACTTTTTACAGGAGCTATCAGCCACTTAAAGGCAGGTGTAAACCTAAGACTCTTTTTGTGCCTGTCGCAGACAAGGGAAAGCAAACCCAATGTTACTCTTGATGAAGGTTATTCTAGGTAGGTAAAACCTAATGCAGACTTATTCTGGACAGGCTAACAGCAAGTCTGGGGAAGCAAGACCCGGTTGGGGACACTCATACATTTATCCTAACAGGAATAGTGAAGTGAAACCAACAGCATTACTTTTGGGAAGAGGCCCAACCAAATCACAGGTGAGTAATATACCCTTACATTGACTTTCTGTTCGAATGGCCAAACAGTTTCTAAGGAAAGAAAGAGGTTACATATACTCATCAGAATCGCAGAACATTTCTAAGTTAAGTAATAACTTTATGTAACTGTACACTCAGAGTTAGTTACCAACCAACTACTTTTGCCAGTAAGTAACTTTTTAAACATGTATTCTCTTTTCTAAGCAAAAGGCCCAATCCTTAGAAGTCTTTCCCTTATTCTTCGAGCATGAGTTGCAGAAGGGTGGTCACTAGGGTCTAGTGTCCAACAGGCAGGTCAGGATAGGTTCTTAAGTAGCAAAGGTCAGACTGTTAGAACAAGTAAGTACTTTACTTTAGAGTTATTTGAGGGTCCAGGGGCTTCACAAAAGACACCCTAGGAGGATTCCAGCAGGGGCCTGGGTGCACTGGACGAGAGGACTCCCAATCACAGAAAACCCCCCAAAACTACACAGGAATCACAAGAGAGTTGAGGTAAGTAAAAACCCAAGCAAGCAGAGTACCTCATCACAGAAGAAGATTTTTGCAGCAGGAGTACCTCAGGATCTGCAGCCAAAAAACGGTTTTAGAATTCCTTCATTCAGAAGACAGGACACTGGAAGGACATTTGCTGCAAGGATCACAGGGAAGGCTCTAGGCAAGCTTTTCCTCATGGATGGAACTCTATGGATTTGGCACCTTTTTCGGGCGCACAGAAGACGACAGAATATCGCTGGTCGGATTTTCTTAGTTTGCAAGTTCCAGCACTCAGGTGAGGGGACTTATCGGTCTGGAATTGTGCCTCTGGAGATCCAGCAGGCTACCCACGAAGTTTCAGCGAGACTCAGAATTCGGAAGACCATGCACCGCACAATGGCCCGAGGTACCAGGGTATTGGGGTATTGCATCCCTGCAAGGTCGCAGCACAGCGTGTTATAGCTCAAAATACAGGACCTCTTGAGTCTAGTGGGTCTCACCAGGCTCTGGATCGCCGTTTTCAGAGTCCATTGGTCAATTAGAAGGAAGGGCTACAGCAGGCTCTCTGGTCGCTGGAAATCGTCTCGGCTGCAAATTCTACATCTTCCTTTTCGGTTTTGGTTTCAGTGGTCGACTAACTCTTCAGCTTCCACAATCAGACTTTTATGCAGGAACCCAGCCAAACAAACAGCCATACAACATTCAAACTTGGGGGGGAGGAGGTGGAGGTTGGCAATACTTTCAGGACAGCCAGCCTCCCTGTTTGAACTGGAATCTCTCACCTGCAGAGTTTTTGACTCCTCCCTCGCTTCCTGCCTTCACAGACACTCTGGAGCCTGGGTGGGAAGTCCACAGGACTCCTGCAGAAGATAAAAATCACACAAAGGAATTTCCTGCCCTGTATGGCAGGGGAAGGAACAAGGAAGGACAGGGAACACTAAAATGGCGAAACAACAAGACAGGGACTCATTTTGGTAAACTGAGCACCCATGGGTGCCTTTACCGGGACTGTGGAAACAGCCTGCGTTAAAGGTGCACTGAATTATTAAAAAGTTTCACTGCCACGAACCATTAAAAGTATGTTTGTCCTTGTAACATAAATGTTACATTTAAAATGAGAAAGGGGATACTCGGTATCTCCCCAGCACTCCACATACGGTGGGGGGTGCTGGTCTCACCTAATTAAATGTAAAAAAAAGGATCCAAAGATCCTTTCTACCCTTGGGAACTGTAGTTCTCACAAGGTTTGCCAGAGAAACTTTAAAAGTGGAGCCTCTAGGGCAACCCAGCAACAACAGGCACTTATTGCCAAAAAGTTGTCAAAGAGGATAACTTTTAAAAGACACTATGGAGAGTCTAAAAAATGACACCCATAAAAAGAGTAAAAGATTCTGTGCGTATGGATAAAGGTTCGCACCCTGGTATAAGTAAAAATAATCCACCAGTAAAAGCATAAAGTTCTGGGGTTGACAGAGGCCAGCAAGATTTAACATTACTATGAAAATCTTACCTAACAACCCCCAACATAACTATTACCTTGTCTGACTCACTCTCTTAATATTAATACACATGGATGACCAACTGAGAGGCCTGTGCTAGCAGTTTGCATGATTGGGGAGGGTAGGAGAGCGAGAAAGAGGCTATCAAGGATCATCTCAAGTTGGGCAGAAATTGAGTTGCACCACAGGCCAGACACCAAGTCCTGGTCAGCTGGTGTTATGGAGATGTCTCTCCCAAAACTCTATAGTCTTCACCTTCAGTGGAGTGCCAAAGGGATACCTAGTATCCCCCTTCTCTCTGCTTGGAGAGTTATGGCTGGTGGCAATGTACGTGTTCTACCAATAATTGTGTATTTTTTGTATCGCAGGCTTATGACCATAGCCTCGGTAATGCACAATAGGGGCACCCAAGCACAGTCTTGGGGCTTCCCTTCTTTTTTCACCATTACTAGCGTGGTTGTCTTTGTTAGCCCTTCTTCTACTATTCTGGGAGGGGGAGGTCAGTGTGTGTGTGTGTGTGTTTTCCCTTTGGCGGGAACCAGTAGGTATCCCTGCATAGGCTCCAGAGTGTCTGGGCAGGCGGGAAGTAAGGGAAGAGTTTTCCACCCCCCTGTCCTTTGTCTGCCAGAGTGCCTGAATAGGTCCAGCTCCCACAGGGGGTCTTGGTGTCCTGAATGGACAGCCAAACGCCCCTTTCTGTAAAATTCTGGGAGAGATTGCAGAGTAGTGCGTGCTGGCACTGTATCAAAGGTGAGGCTTCTGGAGTGAAAAGCAAGTCGACCACTGGAACAGAAATAACCAAAGAAGGAGATGACCAGAGACGTCTGCACACCCTTTCCAACAATGTGAAGCGACCACTGCTGTCCTGACCCCGTTTTCTATGCAGCAGAGGAGCTTTGAAGAGGACTCCTTCCCTTTGGTTGGGGCAACAACCAGTCCCAACACAAACATTGAAACAAGCCATCTCCCAAAGTCCTTAGGAGCTTACAGAGCTGCAGAACCCCAATACCACGAGACCCACTGCCCATTTTGAGTACATTGTCGTGGAAAGGCCGAATACGTCCAAATATTTGCTGGACCCTTATGGACACTCCAGGGATCCGATCCAACTCGCCCAGACCCCCTCACCAGAGTGTGGGACTGCAGGAAGTGAAGAAGATTGACCAAGCGATCTGTGTCCTTTGTTGGTGCTGCAGAAAAGTCGCCAAAACTGCAGTGTGAACCAAGAAGTTGCTGAAAGTCATGCCACAGGTCCTCCCTCGAGACTTCTGCTGAGAGATACCGTCCATTGTCCTGCCTTCAGTCACCAGACCAAGGAATCCAGAGGTCGGTCCAGAGCTGCAGCATCACGGAGCATCCAGCAAAAACATTTTCTTCTAACCTATGGTACTGTGGGGAAAAGGGTATTGCTTACCTGATTCCAAGAAGTCGCTCCAGAGCATTAGAGTGCAATTGGAGGTGCCCAGTGCAACCCCCTCTTAACTCATACCCAAGTCGCAGCTGGTCTCCCATTCTCGAGTCAGATTTTAGGTCTCCTTTGTTAGTTGTTAACTTGCTGCTTCAACAACATGAGAAACGAAGAAATCCACAGGAACTCTTCGCAATTCGCTGCTTGTCAAGACTTCAAGTTAGCTAGGGTTGTGTTTTTTTGGACTTAAGACTTACAAGGCATAAAACCCATCTCTAGAACCTTGAACTAAGCTTATGTTACAATAAATATTTTCCTCCCTTTAAGTGACTTTACTATGTGTTTGCAGAGTAAATGTATTACTGTATAAACTGTTGAAAACAGCACGCTTCGAAACTACACCACAAAGCGTCCACTCCCTCCAAACCGAAATAGCCAGATAAGTCTTCTTGGAGGGCATACACGCACAGATCTTCCACAAAGGCATCGCCCACGACGAAAACTGTGCGTCTTGCCATGTTTGCCAGCCGCAGTACACAGAGTAATGGACAAAGTGAATACTGCCCTTTCCTGTGACGCACACCCAGAGCACGTGATTGGCCAAAGGCCATAGTCCCATTCCCATTGGCCAGCATGGTAAGAAGCGCAGAATGTGGCATGTGCCTTTCCCCAAGTACAGCGAGGGCCGCACCCCTCCAAAGCTGGAGCAAACCTTCTTCCCTTTGCACTATCTTCTCTGCAGCACAGCACTACCTCATTGGTTTACGCATAAGTAGGCACACGCACATCCTCCAATCGCATTGAAGCCGCCATCCTCCAACACTGTCACTCCTGTACAACACTTCAAATGTACTGTTACACATTTACAATACAAGTATCGTGCCATTCCAAAGCACGTCCACTACAAAGTTTTCTAAAAGTATGCAAGATTTCGCCATCCACATATGGCCACCCATGATGTGGCACATGTAATCCTGAAACTACTGCAAAATCCACATCCTTTTCGTGATAGTGAGGACAAGGGAGGTTGGTGGGTGGGGGGGGTGGCGACATAAGCAATATCAAGCTGGGTAGCGGATTAGGGCTTCCATCATAGGTTTTTCATTATTTTTTTTTGTTTACGTTTCAGTTTGCCTCTTTTCACGTTTTTACCACATTCTAGTCAATGCTTCTTGCACCGTGTAAAAGAAAACAGCATTGCCAATGGTGCTCAAATAAATGCCATTTCTACGGAACCACTGCATATGTTGCAACCTCATGATCTCATAGTGGGTGGAGAACATGCCAGCAGACTGCATAAATTCACACATGCTTCTGTTTATAACACCCCTTCCGACCTCTGGCTGGGGACAAGTTACACCGTCATGGGCCCATACCCCTCTTGCTGTTATGCATGAGAAAACGACCTTGGCAGTAGCAAAAATCTGCATCACTGCGTTCATCTACCTCTTGAAGTGACTTATTAAACATCCACACGACATGTAACCCACATGTACACTTTCATAGTGCACGACAACCAAGTCAACGTTTGTGATGGAGGCCACATACCTGCAAAGGCGAACCATCCTGCCAAAACTGCAGTCACCCTGAATGCCCCAGAAATCATGTACTCTTCCAAGCCGACATTACCAGCAACTCCTCTTTGCACACAACACATGTGCAGATAGCACCCAAAGGCATCACCGACAATAAGCACTGTGCGTCTCTGAATCTCTACCAACCTCACGACACAATATTTGGACAAATTGTTACCACGCCATCCTGTGAACCACACCCTAAACACCTACTTGCCTATTGGCCACAATTCAATTCCCTTGTGCACCATGGTCATAATGGCAGAATGTGGCACGTGTGCTTTCCCAACTGCAATGAGGGCAACAGCCCAATAACGCACACACAACACTTCTTCCCTTTGCACAGGCATTTTTGCAGCACTCCCCCATTGGGTGTTGTCACATTTGCAAGCAGCAAGCACATACAAAACCTCTGCATTGCACACTATCATTTCTCTACACTCCATGTTTACCATTACACACTCTTAGTACACGTTCAGTTTCATTCCAAAGGCCCTCCGCCAGAATCTTCTGCTAAAAAATGCACGATTGCAGCATCCACAAAGATCCTGAGGCGCACCCAGCACACCTTTTGCCATGCACACAACAGTGCAGCCCTTTCCACACCCACCACAACACTATGGATCCATGCCTGCGACCATGTGGGCACCTAACATTATGCACAAACGTAACATACGTAGAGCCACTTCTACCCAAATCCCCCACACCATAAAACACTCATTCAGCAAAAAGTGTCACAATTAGCAGAATCCACAAAGATACCACAACCTGCACCAACCCTACTCACTACCATTCACAAATTAGTGTTTCACTGGCAACCTATGCACAACAGCGTCACAACATTCGGCCTATTTCAATAAATCTGCACACAGCACTGTAACCAAGCACATATAAGCTGCACTTCACCCATACCCTCTTCCATACTCGCATTACATAAACACTGCACCCTGTGTCCACACTACACATCTTCTCCCTGCCGTACACCAAATACTGTAGCATGTTCCAACTATCACCACAACCATGGAACCCACAATACACGCTTTGCAACTCACTTGTGCTGCTCTAGCACGTGTACAATGTGCTCCACACCCACTCACCAAACATCCCCACCCTGGTCCTAATGCACTGTCAAACCTTCAATGCTGCAGTGGGTGTACTCCTTGCACACATTCACCTCACCATAATGCAACCATTTATGCCAGCATTTCACCAAGTACCACTATGCACATACGCAGCAATGACACAAGCACTTCTACCCAACCTCCACACCGCAAAGCATATGCACAGTGTTAAATGCAACAGTTACCATAATGTACACACATTGCACTGTCTCCGGCACCCCTACGCCCTTTCATTCACATACTATTGTCTTACGCACTTCCACTCAGAAAGTATTGTCACTGCCAACCTAACCACAAAATGCTCACAACATTGCCCACACTACAAGCAATCTGCACACAGCACACTATCCAAGCACATAAAAGCTGCCCTTCAACTATACCCTCTGCCATACTGACAATATGCAAACATGACACCCAGTGGCTACACTGCGTAACTTTTCACTGCAGCATCTCCAACCACACATCAAAAACATTACCACGTTCTAACAGTCACCTGACCTACTCGAACCAATTTGCACACACCACACTATGCAAGCACCCCCCTCTACCGGATGCAGTCTCACACATGCATTGCTACGGTGGTTGAGCTGAAGCCCTAGGCTCTTGAGAGCATGGCCTCCGGCCATGCACCCAATGGTGTAATCCTTGAACAAACCCACCCCAACTGCATGCACCCATGCATGCCACCATGTCCCCAAACACCACTATCCATCGGCATAGCACAGGCAGCCGTGCTACCACCTACCCTATGCCATGTGCAATTCACTCCCCTTCTGAAATTCACCTGCCACTCACCACAGAAAGAAGTCGCCGCAAACAGGGCACCAATGTAGAAACAAAACACTGGCTCCTGCACCCCTGTGCACTTTCATTCACATAGTACAGACGTACCCACTTCCATTCACAAAGTATTGTCACTGCCAAGCTATCCACATACTGTTGTCAACATTGGCCCTACTCCAACCAATCTGCTCACACCACACTATACACGCACCCCCCTTCTACCGAATACGGAGTCACACATGCATAGCTGCGGTGGGTGACCTGAGGCCCTAGGCTCTTCAGAGCATGGGCTCGGGCCTACGGCCTTCGGCCATGAACCCAATAGTTTAATCCTTCAGCAGACCCACCGCAACTTCATGCACCCATGCATGCCACCATGTCCCCAACTTCTGCATTCCATCCACATAGCACAGGCAACCGCGCTCCCACCCACCCTGTGCCATGTGCAAATCACTCCCTTCACACCACACCAATACTGCAGCCACTCCTCCATCTCTTTCCACTTATTCACATATGTCACATTAACCACTTCTCACTCCCCCACACTTCCCCTCCCTTTTTGCGGCAAACACATGGCGTATGGTATATTTTGCAGACCCTTCCACCGGCGCACTGTCCTCCAAGACACCATGGCAGCATTTCTCAAACATTGTTGACGCACAGCGCGCTTCCCTCCAGCCAACCACTGGGCGCGTTCAAAGTTCTCCAACGGCACGCCGTACTGCAAGCCAATGACACTTCGGTCCACGGAGCAAACGGGGAAATGAGTCTGCGGCGCGGACCTAGATATCACACATTTTTAGAGATGTGCATTTCAGTCGTTTGCAACAAAATTATTGGTCAGATTCCCACCAAAGACACAAAAGCACGCGTTCTGACCCAAGCCCCCGCTCCTGCCGCAAATTTGGTGAAAATCCGTCCAGCCGTTCGGGCTGTAGCCGTGCGCAGTTTTTTTCCCCATTCAGTCTATGGGTAAACAAAATAATTTGGGACCCCCCCCCCTTTTAAACGCCCCAAACCCCCCCCCCCCCCTCCCCCCTCCTGCATGAAACCTCACCGAAGTTTGGGGAAAAATTCAGAGTGACCCATATACTTTTTTTGCAAAGCCGGAAAATTGGTCTTCCTATGAGGTGGCCGCTACCGCGGGCCGTGTAATATACTTTTTAGATCACTATATGTGTAAGTGCTTCTTTGTTGTGCCTGTCTACCTAAGATTCAATGTAATTACCTACAGCTCACATCTTCCTCTTAAGATGAGCCTCACTGCTCTTCCACTCTACCAAGGTCCTAAGCTTGTTCAGCCTGATACGAAGATTTGGGGATCTACAAACCACTGGGATAGATTACTAAAGTCTTATTACCAGTAGGACTTTAAAAAAACTCACTTAACTGCTGGTAACTATATGTAGATGGGAAGATTCCACTGTGCTAGAATGTGATAGAACTTTGGACGGGGTGCATAGTGCTTTATGGTTGCTTAGGTCTTGGCATATGGGCGAGAGGGTGCCAAAAGGTGTTGTCTAAGGAAGATCTCCCACCTGCAGAGATCATACTGTGCTGCAGACTGCTCTGGATCTGATTTTTTGGTAGCATTATTTTACTCAATTCAAGGGGGTACATTTGAGTTATCTCACTCACAAGAGTATAAAAGCAGGCATCACCCAACTAACACCTGTAAAAATAAGTGTATTAAATTCATGATCATGTGCAGTGGTTCACATCATGGCTGAAGAGCCGGTAAAATGGCTCAGTGGTTTAAACACTTGTTGCTGTGATCTGTGTTTAATCTGCAGGTTCAAATCCTGGCATGGCTAACTCAGCCTTTCATCCTTCCAAGGTCGATAAATGAGTACCAGTTTCGATTGGGCAATAATAGTAATGTATGTAAATATGTCCTATGTAAAGCGCTTTCGATTAAAGCGATATATATAATAATTCTCCAGCATGGGGTCTGGCATGGATTCACATGCTCATGAATATTCCCCGTCGTCAGGCTGGGAATCCTCGGTAAAGAAAAATCAGTATCAGTTTCGTTTCTGATCTGTCTTTCGTAGTAGTAACCAATCACTGATCTCTGCGTCATACTGACCACAGCCAATGACTGCCCTCTACCTAAGCTCCGCCTCTGGCAGCCATCTTCAGATTTTTACTGCACGTTCAAGTGTTGGGAGTCCTCGTGCTTAGCTCTCGAGCTTTTACTGCGTGTTTCGTGCTTTTTCAGGTGAATTTTCACATTTTTTCGGTTAATCGAGCCTCAAGCTCCACCTTTTCTACTCCCGTTAACGGCTACCCATTGCGGGATTTTCCTACGTCCCTCAAGGGTGAAGATTTCGTCGAATCAACTTTTTCCAGAAGATTCGCGGCCTACTTCGTGATGGCCCAGGATGCGAGTTCCTCGCCCGGACCCAAGCTGTTTCGCAGCTGCCCTGGATGCGGGCTGCAGAATGTATTTAAGGAAGACGAACATTTGCGATGCCTCTACTGTCTTCATGGGGACAAGACTTATGTAGAGAAGGAATGCCAGTTCTGCAAGAACTTGTCGGAGCGGACCATGAGGGACCGTCGATCCCATCTCGCCAGCTGGTTGGAGAAGGGCTCAACGGGTGAGAAGAAGAAGAAAGGGTCCGAGCGGGCTTCTAAGTCCTGTACGGGCGCCCCGGCGACGGGGGCCCAACACCAGGCCAAGCGCTGCGAGTCCGCTGGCTCCGGGAGCGCCGAAAAGTCGGGCTCTTTGGTCGCCAGGCAGGGCGCACCTTCCCCGGCACCGTCAACCATGAGCCAGCGCTCCGGTTCGGGGAAGAGGAAGTCCGAGACCCCGGGTAAGCTTCGGGAGAAGCCCCGTCCGATCTCGGAAGAGGGGGAGCGAGGCGTCGCCCCTCCCCCGAAGGAGAAGGCCCGGGACGCACCTAAGGTGGTGAAGGCCCCTGCTCAGCAGGCAAAGGCCTCTATCGAGGCGATCGCAGCGACTCTGGCCAAGCCGGCAGAGACCCCGCCAGCGGAGACTGCCTCCGGGACTAGAGTTTCCCTGCCTCCAAGGAGGGAATCCTCTTTTCAGCCCATCGTCGTGGCCGCCATGATGGAAGAAGCGAGGCGGGGGGGGGCACGGTAGCCTCCTCGAGCTCGGAGTCAGCCTCGGAGGAGGAACTGACTGAGGCCGTGAGGAACCTCGAAGTCCAGTTCGAGAAGGTTCGATCCCGTAAGGAAGATCCTCGGGAGATAACCGAGGAAGATTACGATGGCGAGGAAGAGCAGCCTTCCCTTCCGGCGCAGCCGGAACCTAGGCCTCAGGATGGCTCGGCGGCCATTTTGTCTGCCATCCAGTCCTTATGCTCTGAGATAAGGACGAGATTCCCAGGCCGGAGGATCCGCAACCTGGCCCGTCGGGAAGCCCTCAGACCAAACGACGGAGGACCCAACCCTCTCCTCCGCTCGCACCCGTAAGGCCTACAGTTCCCTCCTCATCCTCCCACAAGTCGGGAGATGACAGTGCTTTGGGCTCGACGATGGGTTCTGAGGGCGACGACGACGGAACGGGTCTCCCGTCGCACGGGCCTCGCCGCCCGACGAGATTGGCTCATTTCACACCATGGTCGCCAGGGCGTCCGAATTGTTCCAGCTCTGCCAGGAGGAGCAGAAAAAGGAAGGTTTCCTCTATCAGCGCCGGGAGGCCAAGAGGAAGACTGTCATTGCAGTGCCTCTAATCGATGACATCTGGGAGGAGGGCCTGTCGGTTCTCAAAAACCCCTCCACGGCACCAGCCAAACGGGACCGGTACGAGAAGAAGTACCGGGTCCCCGAAACCGCTCCCCTGTGCCTAGGGGTCCAGCCAATGCCAGACTCGGTCGTCTCGGCGGTGGCGAAGAAGAAAGCGGCGGGGTCAGGAGCCTCGACGTCGAATTCCCCGCCGGACGGCGAGGGAAGGAAGTTGGACGCCATGGGGCGGCGGGTCATTTCGTCGTAGGCGACGACGATCAAAACGGCCAACGCCCTGGCGATCGTGGCCCGTTACGACAGGGAGCTCTGGTTTAAGCTGGCCCCGTATTGGACTTCCTGCCGGACGACAAGAGGTCCGAGGCCCTGGAAATAATGCAAGAGGGCAAGAGGGCGAGGTGGCGTCGGACCACGCCATAATGGTGGCAACCGACATCGCCGATACCGGGTTCCGCCAGCTGGGCAACGGTGTTTGCCTATGACGACGGGGTTGGCTCCGGGCGACCGACTTTGGTCAGGACGTCCAGACCAGGGTGTTGGACATGCCGTTCGACTGCAGCAACTTGTTCGGGAAGGCGGTGGACGAATCCCTCCAAGCCATAAAAACGGACATGGAGACGGCCCGCGCCCTAGGAGCCCTTCAGCAACGACGGCCCTTTCGGAGCTCCGGAGGCAGACAAGGTGCCTCCAAGGGATCCAGCGGTGGCTCGTTGTCCTACCGCCAGGCGGCACGCTCCTCGTCTCAGGAGGCCTACACGGGTCGCGGCAAGCAGGGAGCGCCTGGCCGCCGTCGGCAAGGTGGCCAGGGCGGCAAGGCCACCACCTCCAAGCAGGACTGAACCGGCCGTGATCTCGGGCACCCACCGAAGCACCCCGGTGGGAGGCCGGCTGACGAATTTCGTCGGCGTGTGGAAGTCCATCTCCACCGACCGTTGGGTGCTGGATACCCTGGCAAGAGGACACTCTATCGAATTCCTGAAGAAGTGCCCTCACGTTCCACCTGTGGCCAGGAAGGAAAATCACGTCCCGCAACTGCTGTTGGAAGTACGGGCGATGCTCAGGAAAGGCGCCATCGAGCTTGTCCCGAAGAGGCTCCGGGGTGTACTCAAGGTACTTCCTCGTCAGGAAGAAGACGGGCGGCTGGCGCCCCATCCTGGACCTTCGTTGTTTGAACAAATACATCAGATCACAAAAGTTCAGGATGGTCACCCTCCAGCACGTGCTGGGACAGCTGGAGGAAGGCGACTTTCTATCGTCGTTGGACCTGGAGGATGCATACTTCCATGTTCCCATCCTCAAAAGTCACTGAAAGTTCCTCAGGTTCGTCGTCCAGGGATGCCACTACCAATTCAGAGCACTGCCGTTCGGATTGAAGTCGGCCCCCAGGGTCTTTACCAAGTGCCTAGCACCAGTGGCGGCGCGGCTGCGCCTGCAGGGGATTCACGTCTACCCCTACCTGGACGACTGGCTCATCCGCTCAAGGACGAGGTAACTCGCCGTCGAAAACACTGCGAGGACCGTCCAGCTACTCACAGACCTGGGATTCGCCATAAACTACCCAAAGTCCCACCTGGTGCCGTCGCAGGTGGCACTGTTTCTGGGAGCGAAGCTCGATACAGTGAGGCGCCTGGCGGCACCGTCGGAAGAGCGGACGAAGACCATTCTAGGCAAAGTGCAGCGCCTGCTAGCCACGAACGTGGCCAGGGTGAGGTCCATCAAGTCCCTCCTGGGGATGATGTCCTCTTGCATCTACCTGGTGCGCCTCTGCAGACTACGGATGCGCCCTCTTCAAGAATTTCTCGACGCCCGTTGGATGCAGGCGATGGGCACCTTCGAAGACAGGGTCCCCCTCAACGAGGTGTTCCGGCTGGCGATTCAGTGGTGGGGCGTTCGTGCGCACCTCACGGCGGGCAAGGACTTTCAGACACCGGCGTACCAGGAGACGGTAACGACGGACGCCTCCCTGGAAGGTTGGGGCGCCCACACCGGAGATCTCCACGCGAGAGGCCTCTGGCTCCCGGAGGAGAGGCCCCTGCACATCAACATCCTGGAACTCCGAGCGTGTTCTGGGCTCTCAAATCGTTCCTCCCTTCGCTCAAGGGCAAGGTGGTGCGGATCTTCACGGACAACACCACGACAATGTTTTACATACGGAAGCAGGGAGCCACCAGATCCCCAGCCCTATCCAAGGAGGCACAGGATCTGTGACACTGGGTGGTCGCCCAGGGGATGTTCCTGGTTCCCTTCCACCTGGCAGGAGAAAGAAACACCATCGCCGACTCGCTCAGCAGGGAGCTGTGCGCGTGTCACGAGTGGGAACTGCGCCAGGATCAGGTGGATCAACTCTTCCGACGATGGGGCAAACCCCAAATCGACCTGTTCGCAACAGCGACGAACTCGAAGTGCAAGAGGTTCGCCAGCAGGTTTCCCCAGCCGAGAAGCATGGGCGATGCGTTCTCGTTCCCCTGGGACGCCTATACCTGTATGCGTTCCCTCCGTTGCAGTTGCTGCTTCGACTCATCAGCCAGCTCAAGAGGTCCCGGTGCAGGATGATCCTCGTCGCACCGGCGTGGCCGAGGCAGATCTGGTTCCCGGACCTTCTGGACTTGTCAACGTCCCCTCCCATCAAGCTGTCGGCGGACGCGGACCTTCTCTCCAGAGAAGGAGGCGCCATCTTCCACCACGACCCGGCGTCGCTGAACCTGCAGGCTTGGCTCCTGCAGCGCTAGAGTTTGGAGGCTACGATATACCGGCCGATTGCAGAGAGGTTCTTGCAAAGGCCAGGGCGTCCTCGACTCTCAAATGCTACGGTCATAAGTGGAAGAGGTTCTCTATATGGTGCCGAGCACAGAAGATCAACCCCCTACGGATTACGGTCCCTCAAGTGCTGCCGTACCTGCTATCGCTGGCAAAGGCTGGGCTAGCCCATGCCTCCATTAAGATTCATCTGGCGGCGATCTCCAGATATACCAGAACCACAGGACGGACGTCCCTGTGGTCCCATCGACTGGTAAAAGAGTTTATGAAAGGACTGTTCCGGTCTTTCCCGCCGGTGAAGGCCCCGGCGTGGGAACTTAACGTGGTGCTGACCAGGCTCATGGGGCCCCCATTCGAGCCGATGCACTCCGCACCGATGAAGTTTGTGTCGTGGAAGACTGCATTCCTGGTGGCCATTACCTCCGCACGACGAGTGGGAGAGAGCCAGGCCCTATCCTGCAAAGCACCGTACTTGACTTTCCATGCCTCGAGGGTGGTTCTTAGGACGCACCCCTCCTTTATGCCCAAGGTGCCGTCGGACTTCCATCTTAACGAGCCCCTGGTGTTACCTGTTTTGTTCCCGTCTCCTTCGTCGCCGGCCGAGAGGACTTTGCACTCGCTGGATGTGGCTAGAGCGCTGAAGTTCTACGTGGACCGCACGAAGAGTTTCCGGAGGACATCACAGCTGTTTGTGAACTTTGGACCTGTGAATCAAGGGAAGGCTCTCTCGAAGTCTTCTATTTCCAGATGGCTCTCCGGCTGCATCATGCACTGCCACCGGTTGGCTAACCGACCGCTGCCAGGCCGTCCGAGAGCCCATTCGACCAGAGCGATCGCTGCTACTACGGCGTTCTTATCTGGTGTGCCCCTGCTGGACATCTGCAGGGCGGCTACGTGGAGGTCGACGCACACCTTCACGAGATTCTACTGCGTCGATCGGGATTCCAGGGAGGAGTCCAGGGTCGGCCAAGCAGTGCTGCGCAACCTGTTCGCTTAAGGTGAGCCTGGTGAGGAGGTAAGAGATGCTTAATGTTGAGTTTTTTGTATTGCTTAATGTTGAGCCTTTTACCACCCCCCCCGTGGTTGTGCATGTGTGTACTGCTATTTATTCTTATATTCATGAGCATGTGAATCCATGCCAGACCCCATGCTGGAGAAGGAACAAGTTACTTACCTGTAACTGTTGTTCTCCAGCATGGGTCTGGCATGGATTCACATGCGAACCCTCCCGCCTACCCCTCTGCGGCTCTTCACTTGGTCATACTGCCACTTCACATGCTACCAAATCTGAAGATGGCTGCCAGAGGTGGGGCTTAGGTAGAGGGCAGTCATTGGCTGTGGTCAGTATGACGCAGAGATCAGTGATTGGTTACTACTACGAAAGACAGATCGGAAACAAAACTGATACTGATTTTTCTTTACCGAGGATTCCCAGCCTGACGACGGGGAATATTCATGAGCATGTGAATCCATGCCAGACCCATGTTGGAGAACAACAGTTACAGGTAAGTAACTTGTTCATTTTTTTCATTTGTAGAGCGCACTACAGCCCGCAGGCATCGAGGCGCTATTACAGGAGCAAGTGAGTAGGCTTGATTCAGGGTTACAAAGAATACGGCCCAACAGTAAAGTTACTTGGTTATAGCTACTAGGTTACAATTACAGGAAACAAATACAGGTAGTTGGTAAGATTAATGCAGACAAAGGTGGATGAATATTTGGCTTCGGAATAGTGATTACATACAGAAAGACACCGTAGTTCGAAGCCAGTAGTTGTACCATTTCATGGGGGGTCTGATATTTTATAGGGAAGACAGCAGCCCCAATGAGCAAAAACAAATGCAGATGGGAATGTAAGGTGCGTTGTCATACAAAAAGCCTGGTCTTAACTGCATTGCAGAAAGATAGATTAGTGTTAATCATCCTGATATGACAGGGGAGGGAGTTCCAGTACATGGCACCATAGTTGGGGAACTGGTACCGCCATCACGAACCCTATGGATCTTGGGCACAGAGATCATGTTCAAGTAATCCAACCTAGTAGGCCTAGCAGAGGTAGGTTTAGTAATTATTTGAGCCAAGTAAGGAGGTGCAAGGTCATGGACACATTTATGCGTCAGTGCGAGGGTTTTAAAAACAATCCTTTCTTTAACAGGAAGCCAATTAACCCTTCTTCTCACCTCAGAGATGTTGTCCCTTTTTGAAATGCCTGTGGCAGCCCCAAGGGCGTTATTTTGTACTAGTTGTAGTTCAGCAATATTCTTGCAAGAGGTTCCTACAAAGAGGGCATTGCAGTAACACAATCTTGACCCAATAACTGCCCTAACAATGGTGAGGCAATTCTATTGGGACAAGAAGGGTCTGGCTGCATTAAGTAATTTGGCATGGTAGGCTGAGGAATAGGCAATGGCATTAACCTGTCCAGGTAAACACCCAAGGTGTTGACTGATTGGGACACAGTGATATGGATTTTATCAATAGTGAAGGAGTTGTTATTGCTTGTCCAGTTTACCCAAAGTGAAAGGGGATCCCATTGACAGAAGTTCAGTTTTCTCGCCGTTAAGGCATAACCAGTTTTCTGCCATCCAGGATTGGATCGTTGAGTAAAGGATGTTGAGGGTGTTCAGGTCAAACTTATAATCACCTGAAAGGGGGATAAGCACCTGGGTGTCAAAAACATAGTGTATGAGATGCCCAGTGCGTCCAGAATGTTGAACAGAGGCCTTGTGAAAAGGTTGTAGAGGGTGGGTGCAATGCATGAGCTCTGTGGGACTCCACATTTGATGTGACTTGGATTGGCGCATGATGAGTCAGAGAAAACCTTCATGGCCCTGTCCTGTAGAAACACAGTGATCCAGGCACATGGCCTAAGGAAGAAATGAGCCGCAGTGGAGAGATGGTGGCAGAGGGTCTTGTGGTCCACCAGGCCAAAAGCTGCGGATAAATCAAGGAGCAGAAGGAGTGCAGGTTTGCCTGCGTCTCTGGGGTCGTCCATTTGATTTTTAAGATCTAAGAGGGGCGTTTCCGTGACGTGTCGTGGCCGGAACCCAGATTGCCGAAGACCATGAAGGTTGTCTTGAAGGAATTTTTTTACTTGCATTTAGGCTGCTTTAACCAAAAGTTACAGCAGAAAAGGGACAGTGGTAATGAGTCTATAATTCCCTGGGACCGATGGGTCGAGGCAGGGTTTCTTAAGGAGCGGTCGTACCCACGCTTCCTTAAGTCCAGTTGGCACATGGCCAGACTGGAACGAGGCATTAATGGATGTAGTGATGAAAGGGGCGAGGGTGGGGGGTGCAGTCTTCAATGAGCTGGGCTGGGCAGGCGTTCCCTTTACAATTGGAGGGTTTAATGGATTTGAGGAGGGCAATGACTTCAGGTTCACTCATATCCTTAAATTCAAACGTCGGGGATAGAACAGAATTACAGGGGCCAGGTTACTCCGACTGTTAGCGATAAGGAGGTTGAGAGCCTTTTGGTGGTCTAGGATTTTAGTTTGCAAGGTGTCAAGCTTATCAAGCATAGCAGATTGAATGGTGTTAGACCAGTTTTCATCCTTCAAGAGAGTAGGAGGCGGGGTGGAGGGATTTTCCAAATCTCTGAAGATGGCAAAGATTTCTTTTGTCCCAGATTTAGCATTAGCTATTCTCGTATTGAAAGATGCAGCTTTGACCTTAATTATGGCAGTTTTTTAGTCTTTGGAGATAGCCTTGAAGGATACTTTCAGGGCATCATTGGGGTTAGTTTTCCAAGTTGAAAGCGCTACCCTTTTCTTGGAGCGTAGCTCAAGAAGCTCCTGACTGAACCAGGCATTAGAGTGCCTTGCTCTTTTGGCTTTTTTTAGGGTTAGAGGAACAATGGCGTCGACGGCTTGCGTGATGACCAATTTGAACGCACTAGCAAGAATTTCAGGGTTCTTGGAAAAGGGGGCATGAGGGCAGGCACCGTGAGGTAGGGAGTCCTATTCTCCTTGGTGAGCTTGCGGGAGCTTCTCTAAAGTGCTGCAGGGAGAGGGATCCTTAGCTTGCGGGGCCCTTTAGAGATATTAAAGGCGAATTTAATGCAGCAGTGGTCAGACCAAGGAATGGGGGTAATATCCGTTATCAGTAGAGAGCAAGACCCAGTTCAAAGTTCAACCTTTAATGTGGGTAGGTTTAGAGGTGGATAGGGCTTTATTCAAGGCAGTAGCGTGGGCATTGCTGGGGTCGTTTAGGCCTAGATTATCTCCCTAGAACATGACTTGGGATGTTTTTTCAAGTTGTCAGAGCGAGTGAAATAAGACTTTGTGTAAGTCGGTGACTGGGCCGGGGGGGGGCGGCGGCCGATAGACGACATGGACAGAGATGGTACAGTTGGGGGATAGCCTAATTTTGAGCAGAAGGTAATTGCAATTATGACCAAGTTCCCCTTCAATCCTCTTAATAGAGAGGGACTCCCTAGCAATGACAGCTACCCCTCCACCCCTCTGTGAAAAACAGTTTTGCCGGTAGATGGTATAGCCGTTAGGGATGGCGAGGGCAAGCGTGGGGCCAGAAGTTTCGTTCAGCCAGGTCTCGCTCAGTACCAGTAAGTCGATTATCCCTACTGATAAGGTCATGCACATCTAAGGCGTATGCTGGTAAGACCAAGGCACACTTCAGCGGGGAAGCAATTGAAGGACACAGGTTGGACGTAGGAAGGGAGGTGGCCACCTGTGGGTCATTCATAATGGTATTGGGGAGAAGAGGAGTTTGGCTAACAGCAGGTCAAGCCAGAACAGTGGCATTACAGGGCAGATGCTGTACATGGATGGCAGGCAATGGTGCAGCAACAACAATGGCATTACAAGCTACAAGTGGTACATGGATGGCAGGCAGTGGCATATCAGGGGACACAGGCATTATAGCAAGGGGAACAATGGGCACGAGCAAGTTGGTACCTGCAGTCGTAATGCTGGAGGCGCCGATGCTGAACTGGGTGGGCAGGCATGCGTCTTGGCTGAGCGGCTTTAGCATAGTCAGGGCAGTATGATTGCCATTATGATCTGATGCGTAGTTCATATTCTTGGCAGCCTGAAATGGCAATGTTATAATCCGAGGTGTATGCACAAAGGAGTCCGATGGCGGAACAATACTAATGGGAGTATCGGGTCATGGCCGAGTGGCGGGGGGCAGCAGGGCTGTAACCGCAGACAAAGACATGGTGTTGAGCGGTGCCACAGGAAGCTGAGGGGCACGAGGATCCATCGCAGATGCGAAGGAGAAGCGCCGAGCTGCTTCAATGGTAAGGAGAGGGCTGATTAGTGTGGGCGCATTACTTGGGGTGAACAGAGGGGCGGGTATCATGGCAGAGGGTGGAGGTGTGCTAAGCTATAGTAGAATGAAGGCACGGTGCGTGCCTCTGGCTCCTAGGCGTGCATTTCTGGAGATCAAATTCAGAGTAAAGGTGCGGGGAGGGGCCTACAGGGTACGCGCGCTGAGGCGCTGGTTTCTAACGGACGGTGAGGCAGGGCTAGGTAGATGAGTATTCTCTGCGTCAGTTTCCTCGATAGCTGGTTTAATGACTGGTGCAGTGGGCAATCGGGTTGCGGCAGGACCCTTACCTTGGGTTAGGGGGCTGGTAGCAGCGACATCGAGCAGCGGAGGCCTTCCCTCCGCGGCTTTGCGTCCCGGCACGCCTCCCCTCCATTTAAAGCAGGAGGGGGAGGGCCGGACAAGGTGTGGTGGCAAATTAGGACGCTGGGGGACAATGTGTTTACCGGTTACCACGGTAACCACAGCAGGGGCCATTTTGTGATCTGCTACGGCCTTTTGGTCCAGACTCAGGACGGGCTGCTTTCTCCAGCACTCTGGTGCTTTAACTTCAGATGGATCAGCTGAGTAGTTGAACAGCTGATGTCTCCATCGCAGCGGAGCTGCAGAGAAGGGAGCTAGGCCTTTCCTCCTGGCCTTCCCTCCACGGCTTTGCCTCCCCTCCATTTAAAGCAGGGGGGGTGGGCCGGACAAGGTGTGGCGGCAAATCAGGACGCTGGGGGACATTGTATTTACTGTTACCACGGTAACCACAGCAGGGGCCCTAAAAAACCAATAATCTTTCCATCTCAACACATAAAGTGCAGGGTGTAGCAGCACAACCACCATATCACAAATGAAACCGATAAGCTGTAACACCGTGGGCCTGCTTTGCATGCAAAGAAAGGGTACAGCAAAAGCAGAACAGAAGTTTCGAATGGATTTCTCGGGAGGATAGCTCAGGGGCAACAGGCTCGCCTTGGAAGCAAGACGACTTGGAGCAACACAGGTTCGATCCCCAGGTCCGTGCTTAGAAACCTCTGGGTATTAAGCACGTTATAAATAACCGATCATATCATATTGTGTCTTCCCACGCATTCCTCATCTTATCACAACTCCTTCCAAAGTCCGTTGCTTCACATTTTTTTTTTTTTTCGGTCAAGTGCGTCATGCATCTTCGACTTGATGTCCCTCGACAACCTCTGTCTGCTCTTGAGGCTGATGTCACCAATTAAATATATAGCACACACCGCACCCATTACTTCAGTTCAATTTTTCTGCTTGCTTCACTTCGGACACTACGAGTTTTCGAGAGTTATTGTTAATATGTCGACCACTAAAACCGGTTTTAAGAAGTCCGTAGAGTGCAGGTCAGCCACACGAATATCTAGCAGCGTTGGAGCTCAAGGATGCATACTTCCACATGACAATACACCCAAGACACCGAAAGTTCCTCAGGTTCTTGGTCCAAAGCCATTATCAGTTTCGTGTACTTCCATTCGGCCTGAAATCGGAACCCAGAACGTTCACAAAGTGCCTGGCACCAGTAGTAGCCTTCCTCCGAAAACAGGGCCACCACGTCTACCCGTACTTGAACGACTGGTTGGTTCGAGGGTCAACATATCCACATGCCTTGTGTTCTCTCGGACAAACAGAAACTCATCGCCAACAATTGGGCATTGCAATAAATTACACAAAATCTTGCACAGTTCCCTCAAATAATTAGGTTTTCTTGGGCGCTCAATTTCTCATCCCTCATCAGACAGGATGAAGAAATTGATGCTAGAACTCTTTCACTCCAAACAATCTAGTAACGGTCTGCACATACATAGCCCTCCTAGGGACCATGTCCTCCTGCATCCCTCTAATTCCCCACTGCAGACTGCCCATGTGGCCATTGGAAAGGTTTCTGGCTACCCAAATGGTCCCAAATCCAGAGTCCCTGGTGAGACAAAGTTACCATCACTCGGACTCTGTTAAGCACGCTAATATGGTGGCCATACCCCTGCAACATCGCAAAAGGAATGACACTGGTGGAACGAAATTACAATCTCACGATTGCGACGGATGCCTCCCTGGCAGGATGGGGAGATCATTTGGAGAAGCACCAACTCGGACCCCCGAAGAAGCCATACTCCACATAAACGTGCTGGAACTGCGGGCATTACATTGGCCTCTGAAATCCTTTTTCCCTCTAATCAAGAATTTGGTGGTTCGCGTCCTCACGGACCACACAACCACAATGTTTTATCTGCGCAAACAAGGCGGAACACGGTCAAAAACCCTGTTCCAAGAAGCGCAGACCATTAGGCATTGGGCCATCCAACACAAAATTCTGCTTCAAATCCTCCCCCTGCCGGGGATACAGAACAAGCAAGCAGACTCCCTCAGCAGGGATTCATCAAAGTCACACGAATGGCAACAGCACAACATCCAGGTATCCAAGATTTTCTCAATGTGGGGTCATCCCCCACTAGACCTTTTCGCCACTCACAACAACAAGCGGTGCAAGAGATTTGCGAGCAGGATCCCGCATCCTGACTCTCAAGGGGACGTGCTCTCGTTCCCATGGAACGGCGTGTTCGCATATGTGTTTCCACCATTTCCTCTCATCAGGAAAACGATACAGATGATACGCAAGGGTCACTGCAAAATAATCCTGGTGGTGCCATACTGGCCCAGGCAGACCTGGTTCTCGGACCTCCTGCAGCTGGCAGTGGACAATCCAATCCATCTAGGATCTCAAGCCAATCTCCTGACCACGCCGAATTTGGCCATTTGACCATTCTTCAAGACTGTCGGCATCTTCTAGCAGCTGCTAGGTCCCCTTCTAACTTTTATTATAACCACAAATGGAAAGGATTATGTGCATGGTTTGCGCAACAGCCCAACCTGCATCCACTGGCCATAACACTGCATCAGATTCTTCCTTACCTGCTGGAATTGGCAACAGAAGGTCCAGCGATTGTTAGACAGAATCCTGTGCAGTGCCCTTAGGGACCATTACACACAATTAAGACTACAGGTTGTGATAAAAGTTTTACCTTTGGTACAAGCCTGTACTACTATGGCAGAGTGGTAGTAGTAGCGGAGCAGCCAGGGTTATCTCAAGAGTATATCAGCAGTAGCAGAGATTACACAAAGGGACCACAATTACTGTGACTCAAGCAAACACTGACTCAAGGTTTCAGGTAGAAAAATATAAGTACATTTATTTCGAGGGGATGGGGTCCTCCGACGGATTCCATATCTATGACAGGTAATCACCACAGCTGTGTTGCTTCGGAAACTTTTTCTGCGTCCTGCGTCGATGCGGACCTCCTCCGACGTCATCCGATGTGATAAGTAGGACGCACGCCGCCCGTAGCCTCAGTTCCGTTTTTTCCGCGAACGTGTTGCTTCGTGAATCTCGGTTACGCCTCGACTCTTTGGAGTTCTGTTCTTCTCGGTTCTTCGAACCTGTTCGTTTTTGTGAGAAAATCCTTCATGTGAAGATGGCTTCTACTTCGTCTTCAACCCCGCGTCCGGGCTTCAAGAACTGCGGGGAGTGTGGGTCCAAGATGTCGGTGACGGACTCGCACAACGCCTGCCTCTGGTGCCTCGGTGAGGCCCACGACACGGATGACTATCGACTGCCAGTCGCTCACGTCCAGAGCCTTACGGGAACGTAAGAAGAAGTTGTCGTTAGGTCAGGTGTCCAAGCCCCGGAAATCGAAGTCTGCGCAGCTTTCGACGGATGATTCGAGAGGTGACTCTCCGCATCGTCGTCGGAAGTCTCGTGGGTCTCCTTCTA
This sequence comes from Ambystoma mexicanum, assembly GCF_040938575.1. Classification (NCBI taxonomy): domain Eukaryota; kingdom Metazoa; phylum Chordata; class Amphibia; order Caudata; family Ambystomatidae; genus Ambystoma; species Ambystoma mexicanum. Next base: position 304,460,554 of record NC_090937.1, read on the forward strand.
GGAGTCGGTCTCGCCATTCCTCGGCCTCTTCGAGGCATTCTCGGAAGCGCCGACAGCCGTCGTCTTCCATGTCCTCTTCTGAGGACTCTGCCCGGCAAGTCGCTTACCCCACCAGCCGTGCAACGCCGGAGGAATGGGCTTCCTTCGGGAGGAAGATGCTGGCGATTCTCGAGTCGCAGGGTACTAAGCCGTCAGCGCCCCCGAGTGGGGTCGGCCATGAGAGGTCGAGAGACACCGCTCGCAAGAGTGGTCGGCACGAGTCACGGCAGAGTTCCCGTTCGGACAAGGGTACTCGTTCTCGACGTACCCGTTCCAGGTCCCGGTCCTTGACGCGTTCGAGACCGTGTGCACCTGTGATGTCTTCGAGGAAGACATCGATGCCTGAGGCGTCGAGGGAGTCGACAGGCTTTCTCGAGGCTCCGGCTCCAAGGAAGTCGTCGAAGCCATCGACGCTCAGGTCGTCGAAGGACACGCTCGGAGCTCCGGCTTCGAGGACTGTCGACGCCGTCGATGCTGGCGGCGCTGCATCTGACGTCGACGCCGATTTACTCGACGTCGACACCGATTTACTCGACGTCGACGCCGATCCTCTCGGCGCCGATGCCTGTTCTCTCGACGCCAGCGTCGATTCACTCGAGGCCGGGGTGTCGGAGGTAGCCTGTGGCAGGGGGGAACCCCCTAGGAAGGCTCTGGTTAAGAGCAAGCACTCTCGGGTGCCTTCTTTTCACCACCTGGAATATATTTCGGAGGTGGATGAGGATTCTGATGGCCTGGTTCCTAGTCAGGTTCCAGATGAGATGGTCTCGGGCCATAGCCAATTTGACGATTTGAGGCAGTCACTGCATGATGCCAGTGGACTGGACACCTCTCCGGAGGTAGAGTTTTGTAGGCCTGAGCCTGGCTCCCATGCCGATTCCTCATACTGGCGCCTTATGGCTAGGGTCTCCGAGTACTTGGGATGGTCCCCCAACTGACCTGGTACTGCCGTTCCATATGGCTCTACAGAGAAGGGTGGCGGCGGCTTGGACTGCTCTGTAGAGTCTCCCGGTAGTGGGCAGGTCCTTGTCGCGAAAATACCGTCCAGCTAGTAGCGACCCCTGCTACTTGACCAGGCACCCCACTCCGGAGAGTTTGGTGGTGCAGGCGGCCACGGCCCCGGCAAAGCAGGCGTCGTACCCTACCATCCCTCCTGATAGGGACGACAAACGTTTTGATGGCTGGGCGAAGAAAGTTTTTTCTTTAGGTGGTATGGCGCTTCAGGCGGCCAACTCCATTTGTGCCTTGTCTCGTTTCACACACACTCTGTGGAACTGTGTTGCGTTAGCGGCTGAACATATTCCCGAAGGGGACGAACGGGATGGTTTCCTTGCTATGGTCCAGGATGGTAAGGATGCCATGTGTGAGTTCGTTCAGTCGGGTTTGGACATGGCTGAATGCGTCAGCAGGTCCATGGCCGCGAGCACCGTGAAACGCAGGTTTGCGTGGTTGCGGAAGTCGGGGTTTGCTCCTGATGTGCAGTCCCGGCTCCTCAACATGCCCTTTGACGGTGAACACCTTTTTGGCAGCAAGGCTGACGAAAGCTTTGAGAGGTTGCAGACCTCCAAAGCTGCAGCGAAGTTGTTGGGCGCTGCAGTTCGCCAACCTCTGCCTTTTCGTCCTAGGGGACAGCAATGGAGGGGTGGTTCCTTTCGCTATTACTCGTCCTTCAGTAAAGCGAGAGGAGCTGGCAGTCAAAGAGGCCAACGCAGGGGTACCAGAGGTGGACGACAGGGTATCCGTGGTGCCAAGGCCGCTCGGGCAGTTGCCTCTGCCCTCAGGTAACACCGCAGCCGCTACCACTCAGTCATGAGGCCATGTCCCATGGTTCGCCGGTTGGGGGAAGGCTGGCGCAGCATCTTGTAGAGTGGCATGCCATTACTTCAGATATGTGGGTTCTGGAGATCATAACCCACGGCTACTGTTTTCCCTTTCGGCAGAGGCCTCACGACAATCCACCGGGGAACCTCTCTTTGCAGAGTCCGGATCCGCTCCTTGCGCAGGAAATTCAAGCCTGCTGGAGAAAGGTGCCATAGAACTGGTGCCTTTAGCGGATAGGAATAAGGGATGGTATTCCCCTTATTTTTTGATTTCAAAGAAAGACGGGGGATTGAGACCCATCATGGACTTGCGCGGTTTGAACAAACTCCTCAGGAAGGACAAGTTCAAGATGGTTACTCTCTCTCAAGTCCTCCAGGCCCTTCAGCTTCAGGACTGGTTTGTGTCTCCCGAGCAAGTCCTGGATCATCTGTCCGTCACCTGCCACTCCCTTCACAGGCTGGGCTTCTCCCTCAATTTAAAGTCCTATTTGACGCCAACACAGCGGCTCCAGTACATCGGAGCAGTGCTCAACACTTCGCTGGGGCAGTGTTTTCCTCCCCCGGTGAGGGCTCTTCACATTCAGCAGATGGTGCACAAGTTTCAGCATGCCCAGACGCTCCCAGCGTTCGAGTTCTTGAGGTTGCTTGGCCTCATGGCATCCTGCATTCTTCTGGTGCCAGAGGCTCGCCTGCGGATGAGATCTTTGCAGTGGGCACTCAAGATGCAATGGTCGCAGTCCTCCGGCAGGATGTCGGACCCAGATCAGTTGCCGCCCTCGGTCACCCGGGACCTTCTGTGGTGGGCCGTCGAAGGCAACTTGATGATGGGGGGCACCATTTTGGCTTCCCTGGCCGGAGGTGACGATCGTGACGGATGCATCCCTCACGGGATGGGGAGCTCATGCCAACGAGCTGACAGTCAGCGGTCGTTGGTCTCCGTCGGAGTCCAGACTCCATATCAATCTGTTGGAGCGGAGGGCCGTCAGGCTAGCCCTGAAGGCTTTTCTGCCGACTGTGCGAGGAAAGAATGTCCTGATCCTGACGGACAACACAGTGGCCATGCACTACCTCAACAAAAAGGGGGGGGCAGGGTCCCTTCCTCTGTGCAGGGAGGCGATGCAGCTCGAGTTCTGGGCCATCCAGCAGGAAGTTTCGATCTCGGCAGTTCATCTGGCCGGAGACGAAAACGTGACGGCGGATGCTCTGAGCGGGCAGAGCACGATCTCTCACGAGTGAGAGTTGGCTCAGGAGATTCTCCTGGAGATCTTCGCCCTTTGGGGGACCCCTCAAGTGGATCTCTTCGCCTCCAGTGTCAACCGGAAGTGCGAGAGGTTCTGCTTGCGGGAATTTCCTCCAAAAGGAGCCTTAGGAGACGCGTTCGTGGTGGAGTGGTCATTCCCGCTGCTGTACGCGTTTCCTCCAGTTCCCGTCATCCCGCAAGTTCTGCGGAGGTTACGGAAGTTCGGTTCCCGGATGATCCTCATTGCTCCGGCGTGGGCTCGGAGGACGTGGTACCCGGAACTTCTCGACTTGTCCATCTGCCCTCCACATCGTCTTCCCTACCAAGACGATCTGCTCTCACGGGAGGGGGGTCAGGTTCTCCATCCAGAGGTCAGATCCCTCAACCTTCACGCTTGGAATCTGAAAGGTTGAGGTATAAGGATTGGGACCTCCCTGAAGACGTGATGGAGGTGTTGCTCTCGGCCCGACGGCCAGCAACAAAGTCTCTGTACCGTTGCCGTTGGCGTAAGTTCTGCGACTGGTGCAGAGTTCAGAATGTGGATCCTTTTGCATGTCACATCCCCATGGTTCTGTCCTTTTTACTTTCTTTGGCCCACAGGGGCTTGCAAGTGGGTACCATTAAAGGTTACCTGGCGGCGCTGTCCATCTTTAAGCGCTCGTCTGAAGAGTGTTCCTACTTTAAAATCCCTTTAATTTCACAGTTTCTGAAAGGGCTCACTAATGTGTTCCCTCTGTCACCTTTCCTGGTGCCCAGTTGGGATTTAAACCTTGTTCTGAAGTTTCTTATGGGTGCTCCGTTTGAGCCTTTACATTCTTGCCCTTTGAGGCTGTTAACTCTGAAAACTGTGTTTTTAGTTGCGGTTACTTCCGCTCGCAGAGTGAGTGAGTTACAGGCACTTTCAGTTAAGCCACCCTTCACTGTATTTCACAAGGACAGGGTTGTCCTTAGAGTTCGTCCTTCTTTTCTTCCGAAAGTGGTTTCGGAATTTCATTTGAGCCAGAAGGTTGTTCTGCCGGCGTTCTATCCTCCTCCACACCCTGGTAAGGAAGAGGAGAGGTTCCATAGGCTTGATCCTAGGAGAGCTTTAAGCTTTTATGTTTGACGCATGTCCCGGGTCAGAGTGGACGATCAACTCTTTATTGGTTACGCTGGAAAGCGTTTGGGACAAGCTGTGACGAAACAGACTTTGTCTCGATGGATTATTTTGGCCATCTCGGAGTGTTACCGTTTGGCGGGTAAGGACCCACCGGCTGGCTTGCGGGCCCATTCTGCCAGGGGTATGGCTGCATCTACTGCCCTGCAGAGGGGTGTTCCTATTCGCAACATCTGTGATGCAGCCACCTGGGCTTCAGTACATACATTTGTACGTCACTATTCCCTTGATTCCATCCGAGCACAGGATCTGGCCTTTGGCAAGGCGGTCCTTTGCTCTGCTATTTGATTGGCAATTCTAAATTTTGATTCTAAATTCTTTCCCCCTCCTTGCTCTGGTACTGCTTTGGGAGTCTGTCATAGATATGGAATATGTCGGAGGACCCAATCCCCTCGAAGAACAAGTTACTTTCTTACCTGGTAACGTTCTTTCGATGGGATGGTCCGACGATGTATTCCATGTCGCTCCCTCCCTACCTTCCCCGCTGCAGAATTTCTTTTGCGATTGCAGCTTACGTTCCGCAAGGCTTTGTGTCTGACTGGCAGTAGACTAATGTCACACGTTCTGGGGGAAAAAACTACAACTGAGGCTACTTATCACATCGGATGACGTCAGACGTCGGAGGAGGTCCTCGACGACAGCGCATCAACGTTATCGACGCAGACGCCGAAAAAGTTTCTGAAGCAGCACAGCTGTGGTGATAACCTGTCATAGATATGGAATACGTCGTCGGACCATCCCATCGAAAGAACGTTACCAGGTAAGAAAGTAACTTGTTCTTTTAAACCATTCGTTATAAACACAACACTTCTATTAAACTTCAATAAAAACCACATGTTAAATATAGTACAACTAACCAATTCACTTAGTACAGTTAGTCTCAAGGTAAGTACCCTGTGTTGGAATGACCCGGTGTTAGGCACAAAAACAGGTTACCGCGGATACGATTGCAATCACTTTTTGACAGTTCGGTCTACTAAACAAACGCGTATCCGTGACATGAAATGCTACCGGGGCAAAAACACACTTAGCATCTGAGATACCCAGAGGGAGTTGGAGGCAAAAATCACAGGCAATATTTTGGTTATGCAGGCAGAATCAAGAAACATTCAGAGACAGGAGTTCAAAAGTCAAAATTGCCGGAGCCAGGGTCGAAAGACACCGGGGCCAGTTGCCGAAGATCACACGGAGCCAAAAGTACTTTGATATTGTCAATGTTCGGAACAAAAGTTATAAGAAGGAGGGAACACGAGGGCTAGCCTTGGAAATGAAGAAGAAATGGATTCACTCACTTTCCTCAACAGAACACAGTACCTTGTTCCAATGGTGCAGCTGGTGCCCTGGCAGTTGTTCCTGTTGGTTTCCCGCAGACCCACGATTTCTGGAGCTTCGTCGAGAAGGAGGATGTCTGAAGGGGGTCTGCACCACACAGGGATGAGGCCGACAGCAGCGACACGGAATAAAAGGTGCGCTCCTTAAAATCAGGAGAGGCTCTTCAGGTGGCTATCCGGACCACTACAGCAGTGTGCAGCGATTTCGACCACGGAAGAGGATCCTCTGGCTGTAGAAGATGAGCTGGTTATTCCCACCAAGCTCAAAGGAAGAAGACTCCAGACTGGATCTTCTCTGAGTCGTTGAAGGGCAGATAGCTCAGGACTGCAGCAGGGCTTCACCGGGACGGGGTAGTTGCTGCAGCCGCCGTTCTCTCCGCTTCTCTTCGGTTCCTTGTAGTTCCAGTGGCGGCTCTGACTTCTAGCCCAAGAGACCTGCCTTTTATGCGAAAAACCCCCATTCACGCAGCCTGGCTGTCAATCCCCCAGCAGGGGGGTTGTCCAGCCCGGACAACTACCCTGGCCAATCATGACAAAGTGCGACTTGGGTTTCCTAGGATACCCTGTGCAGGGGGTGACTACACCCCTCCCTCACATTCAGCCCACCTAGACACCCAGGAGCCTTGAGGAGGGCTTCTGGGCAGAAACCCGCCAAAAGACAGTGAACAAAGAAGGCAAACCTAGTATGCCGCGCAAAGTAAAACACAAGAAGGACGATTTGGTCAAGCGGGTTTATGTTCGAGGCTAATATAATAGCCAAGAACAGCACCACGTTTATCTAATATAATCGCGGTAGAAAAGTTAGGGTAGATACCACTGCCACCAGCCAAGTCTAAATGTTAAGAGCGAAACAATGCTCTAGGAGGTACAGATAAAAAGGGATACAAGTTAACCCTTTCCAGTACTCCATGGAAGATGGGGTGTACTGGATCTGTGGTAGATTGACTAAGTAAAGTTAATGGTAACTTTACCCTTTTCTGGGGGACAGTAGTCGCCTCAGAAATGGAGTCGTGGGAAGTCTCAAAGACAACCCTGTGCCACGGCACTGAAGGTGCTGTGTGACACACAAAAAGAAGGGGGCTACTGAAGTGGTGTACTTCAGAGTCCACATTCACAAAAACAGGTAGAAACACATAGCAAAACCCAGGTAAGAGTGGGGGAAAAGCTCTGTCTTACCAAGTGGAAAAAAATAAACTCCAGAAATCCAGCAAAGTTGCTGGGGGACTCACTAGGTGAGGGAAATTAGCCATACATGAGAATTCTCCCTAACACCGATCTCTTCTGTTAAGATACACTTATCGCCAATTTGTAGATTTACAAGAAAAAGATGATCTCCCCTCTTCTACATTGACAGACTAATCAAGCACTTATTAAAAGGGTTTTTTCGTACCTTTTCTCCAAAGAAAAGGATTCCATCTGTATGGAGCCTGAATCTGGTCCTGGCAAGGCTTATGAAGCGTCGGTTCGAACTTCTGTATACAACACACATCAAATTTCTCATCAATTTTCTTAGTGGCCATTACGTCCTCTAGACAAGTTTCAGAGCTACAAGGTTTGGTAGTAGTTCCTCCATATTTACATTTGCGAAAGACAAGCTGATACTCTCCACCAATCCTCATTTCATCCCAAACGTTTCTTTGGAGTTTCACAAAAAAGCAACCATAACTCTAGCTACATTCTTTCAAAACGCAACTTCACAAGCAGAGAAAGCCCTACACTCTCTGGACGTGAAAAGGGCATTGAAATATTATCTAGATGGAACAAAATTCTTTAGATCGACTAAACAGGCGTTTGTCACTTTTGGCCCATCCAATAAGGGAAAATCCATTGAACAGGGCATTGCAAGATGGATTTCATCTACAATCTCCTTCTGCCACTCGAAGGCCAATACGCTGTTGAAAACTGCACCTAGAGCGCATTCTCCAAGGGCCATGGCTGCCTCTGAGTTCCCCTCAGAAACATTTGCCAGGCGGCAACACGGGCAGTGCCGCACACATTTACCAGGCACTACTGCTTACATCAGCAGCACGCTGAAGACATGCAGATGGGACGAGCATTACTTCAATGGATGTTCAAGTAAGGTAAGCCCTGCAGCTTCCGGGGTTTATTCCTTTGTCTACTTGCGTATGTATTCTTCTCGCATTAACGCAGAACATTTGAAAGTATCTAATCTGTGTTTGCCTGGTTTATCACATCTTAACATGTACACTGCTATAAAATCTATTCACAGCATGTGAATCCATGAAAGATCCAATGCTGGAGAAGGGAGTAGTTTCTTATCTGTAACTCCATTTCTCCAGCGTTGTTATCTTTCATGGATTCTCATGTGCCCTCCAGCCTACCCCTACAGGCAAACAACCTATATTAGGAGTATCCTCCAGCTGGAGTGGTTAAAATCTGAGGGGAAGCTGCTGGGGTGGAGCTATACACTCACCGTCCTATTGGTGGGACCAAAAGCACCCATAACGACGTCGATGGGGCACCCAAGGTGTCAAATTTTTCCATAGGAAAATTACTAAGTCAAGGTAACGGGGGATTCCCAGCCTTAAGAGAGGGAATATTCACAGCATGTGAATCCATTAAAGATACCAACACTGGAGAAATCGAGTTACAGGTAAGACTACTCCATTCACTTTGATGCACACCATTCTTTCAGGTCGCTTGCCAACTCACGGCTGTGCGCGCTTCTTTCTTGTTTCGTGTTTTCTGATTTTCGAGTGAATGATAGTACCACAGGCTTAACATCGCCTCCCAACCATTCACCAGGCAGGGTCGCTTGCGTCCTTGGAACACATTGCAATCTTCACTTGTTGGATCTGGCCTTCTCCATGTGTCTGTCGCGATCTTTTGGCGGCAACGACCTCCAGTAGGGAAGCCTTGGAGTTTTCGGCCTTCTGCTCTCGTCCCTTGGTCCGTCGCTCTGCTCCAGTAGGTGTACTCTGTCGCCCTCTTCCTCGGCCCAGTGTTTGTGTTACGGGGGAGGGTGGGAGACGGGACAATCCTAAAAAATAGGATGGAGTAGATAAACAAAAGATGGGGCAATAATGCTTTTCACTATCGGCTGTCTCACACCCACTCTCCGAACACCCCCCACCCATGTGATCCTGCCGCACTGGTCCACCCCAGGGTCTGGATCCAAAGGCGATGGCCATGCCATGTCACCTGAGAGAGAGATCCCCAGGGACTAGCGGGTGAGACACCCTCTTATTTTCTCACACCGCCACTTTGGCTCCAGACCCCTTCCTCCTGGACGAGGTCCTTCAACTTCTATCGAAAAGCACAATAAAGCTGGTGCTACGCTCAGAACGAGGGAAGGGTTGGTACTCCACTTTACTCTTACGGCCCGTCCCCTTTCCTCCAAACTGCATAGGCGTCCCTTCCAAGGGACGGGAGGCGGAACCTTTTTCACCAGAAAAAAACCTTCTTCCCCTTTAAATTTGTAGGCGCGCGAATGTGCTCTCCTGACTCCACCCCCCGGTGTCACTCCTCAGTCCCCTTTTCTGCTCCAAGTGGAACGGGCCGATTTCACCAGTGCTCCTGGGTTTGGCTTTGGCTATGTAATACCACACGCTCTTCCCTGAATTCTTCTTCTATCTTTTTGTCTTCTCTTTGTCATTCAGGTACTCGGTCTTCCGGCGTCACGCTCCTTCCTGGCGCATATCGACTTCAGCAGGTATCCAGCCTGCGAGGGGCTCTTCCCTACGTCTGACCCCCCGCCCCCACGCTCTTTGCCTTTGCTTCCTTGGCCCCGACCACGGCTGGCAAGGTTGTACCACGTGCGACACACTGACTCCACGCGCACTGAAGAACAGGCTAGCTAGGTGGGGGGAGCTCTTCGAAAGATCGCCTCCAGAGGACTTGAAATACTTTGTCAAGCAGAGATCGAGGCCCAAATGAGGGCTGCTATTTTCCATCGCACCCTGTAAGAGCGACTCCTTCCTGAGGAAACGGCCAAGCAGGAGGCACCTCTCGGGTTCTAGTACCAGCACACGCACCAAGGCTAATCCAGCTATCGGCTTCTCGGCCGAGGGGTCGTCGGATCCTTCCAGAATCAGTGCTGAGGGGCCTGCAAGGTTCTTTTACATGGTGTACACCCGAGGGGCAGTGCCCTAGTACCGGCTCAATGTCTGAGGGGGCGCCTGCACGCAGCACTACTGGCAACAATGCCGAGGGCTATACGCCTTCCAGGCCTAGACCTGAGATGCAGGGTAGGCCTCATGCTCCACCTCCAAGAGTCTTGGAGGAGGCCGGGCCCAGGGATTGATGCACCACGACTTTGGCACGTGGCACGCAGCTCGACAAAATGGCCGCCACGCCAGAAAACATGGCCACTCTTCCGATGCCGCTCCTAGGAACAGAGCTGGCGGGTGAATGAGTTTCAAGGTGGTGCTGGTGTCAACCAGGTACGTGGCCTATAGTTTATCCATCAGCAGTGCAAGACAGGTTTCCCCTGCTATCTAGACAGAGTGCTCTCCGGCCCCAGCTGCCCCCAGCCACTCAGTTAACATCCCCTGCCATTGCTTCTGCCTCCGAAGACAGGCTCTTTGAAAGGTTCCTGGTGCTGATGCGAACCGCTAGACGGGCGTCATCCTACGGGATGCAGTCAGGGCCTTGCTCCCCCGGTCACTCCACCGGCACCCAGAGTCATTCCTCCCTTGGCTCCGGCACCACAGGCCCCAGCGCAACCCCTGCCGGCTCCTTCGATTGCGGCCCCCCTGCCTTCCACAGCTCAGGCGGTCCTGCAGCATCCTCTGGCTCCAGTCTCTGTGCCACAGCCCATGGCGCTGGCACCCCTCCTACCGCTCCAGACCAGCCGGACACTCAGGCGGATACAGACGAGGAGTAGGACCCTGACATGCCGTCAACAGCAAAGGCCTTCCACGACAGGATTGCAGGTTTGGCAGAATATCTGGGCCTTCCTCAACCCGAGGTAGGGCAGCCCGAGGAGGGTCTTTGCAGAAGTCCTCACCCTAAGACCCCCTACCAAGATGGATATCTCGATGCAGAAGGACCTTGTGGGGCTGGCCAAGAAGGGGTGGCCCAAGCCACACTCGGCCCAACCAGTCAATCTGCGCCCCGATGCCAAGTATAGACAGATGGAAGGGGATACACTCTTGTTATCAACGTACCCCCAATTACGATGGTTGCGGCGTCACTCTACTCTAAGCCGGTCATCCTCTGCCACCTCGTCCTCGGCGCTGCTAGGCAAAGAGGAGATTATCTTGGAGGCGTATGGGAAGAAGCTGTACTCCAACGCCTCCCTGCACCTGCTTCAAGCCAACGTGGATGCCATGCTGGCTGCTGCAAACCAGAGGTGGCGGGAAATAGCGGACTTCGTTCCAGATTTTCCAGTGCAGAGCCAGGCACGCTTCAAGACGGGTCTAGGAGAATCCAGGCTGGTAGCGCAGGACATCATGGAGTCCACCGTGGCCCACATTGATACCTCTTGCCGGGCAATATGCATCGCCACGGACATGAGAAGGACGGCCTGGCTTCGGGCTACTAAGTTTAACCCTGACGTCCAGGATCGCATATTGAACCTTCCTTTCGAAGGTAGTGACCTCTTCCACTCTACCACCGATGAGGAATTGGATAAGAAGAACAGCTCGCAAACTGCGAAGTCTTTATCCTGACGAAGGCAATGCCCAGGGCGTACACCCAGTCACATCAACGCTCTGACAAGGGGCAGGCATTTGGCGGGTACCGGGGATTCCAGGAACAGAGGTCGAGACAACCTGACTGCTCTCCGAGTCAGCACTGGGTCAAGCAACAAAAAGGGAGGGAGAGCATAGGCTTCTTCCAGTCCCCCTCCTCTGCAGCAGCCTCAGACGGCAAAAAGGCATGACGCGTCCCTTCGGGTCCACGTGTCTCCAGTGGGTGGCAGGCTTGCCTCTCGCGTGCATTTCTAGCGCCAGAACTTTGTGGACCCTTGGATCTTCTCTGTAGTATCCAGTGGGTACCGACTACCGATACCTTCCTCTCCTCCACTCAAAACAGATTGGGACGGAAACTCTGTTGGCGGAAATCTGGTCGCTCATCGAGAGCTAAGCAGTGGAAGAAGTACCAGCCTCCCAGAGAGGATTAGGTTTCTATTCAAGGGTTTTCGCCATACAAAAGAACCACCAGGCTGGCCTGAGAGTTGTGTTGGACCCATCGACCCTCAACCTCTCCCTCCCTCTTCAGAGATTCAAGATGGGTACTCCAGCACTCATTGCGGAGACAATAGACAAGGGAGACTGGATGTGCTCCCTGTATCTGAAGGACGCCTACCTACATGTACCGATTTGCCAGCCTCATCGCTTCTTCCTACGCTTCAGGATCATGGACTTTCATTTCCAGTACAAGATGCTACCCTTTGTCCTCAACTCAGCCCCCAGGGTATTTACCAGACTCATGAATGCAGTATGCAGCTCTCCTCAGGGCCACCATGTCTACCCATACCTGGACGACTGGCTCGTTAGGGCGAGATCCCCAGAGGGGGTTACCCACACTTCCTCCACGCTTATGAACACACTCCACGACCTGGGGTTTACTTTCAACCTCAAAGTCTCAGCTGCAGCCCACGCATAGCCTCCCCTTCCTGGGCCTCATCTGGGATACGAGCTCCGAGAAGGTATTTCCCTCGGAGGACAAGATTGCGGCCATCAAGAGGGCCACAACGCATTTCCTTACCAGAGCAGTGACCTCGGCTTGGTAGTACCAACACCTACTGGGTATCATGGCAGCGGTCCTCCTGGCTGTGCCTCACACAAGGCTCCGGATTAGGAGATCACAGCTGCACTTCACAGCCTCATGGAATCGGGAGAAGGGCTCCCAAGCGGAGCTGGTTGACATCCCGCCTTCTCTCCACTCGAACCTCACGTGGTGGTCCAAGGACTGCAACCTGCAGACGGGCAAGCCCTTCCTGCAGCCGTCCTCGCAGGTCATCATCACTACAGACTCCTCCCTTGAGTGCTGGGCTGCCACTCAGGATAGCCACAGAGTCTGGAGACGGCAGGAGCAGAAGTCACATTTGAACTGGCTGGAGCTCAGGGCCATTTGGCTAGCCCTCAGTGCGTTCCTTCCGCTCATCGGGGGCAGGACCATCCTTATCCAGACCAACAACTCCACCAGCATGTACTATGTCAACAAGCAGGGGGTTACCAGGTCCCCTCCGCTGTGCAGCCTAGCAGTCAGCATGTGGGAATGGTCCCTGGAAAACAGCATCTACCTCACGGCCGTCCACCTCCTGGGGGAAGCCAACTTGGAAACAGACAGGCTCAGCAGGCTGGGAGCGGAAAATTGCGAATGGCAATTGAACAAATAGGTGCTGCAGGTGGTCTTCAACACGTGGGGCCATCCTCGGGTGGATCTATTTGCCTCCTGCAAGAACAGGAAGTTCCTTTGCTCCTTGGTGGCCAGCGAGACCGTGGTTCTCCAAACTGCTCAGCCTCACGGACAGACCACCCACCTTCCGCTGGTTCCGGCACCTCTCCTGTCCCAGCAGGGGGGCAGGGTCCTCCACCCCACGCCTCGGAAGTTAGCCCTTGCAGCGTGGTTCCTGAGCAGATCACCCTCAAGCACCTGAGCCTATCAGAGGCTAACCTGGAAATCATTCAGGGCACCAGGAGCAAGGCTACCAGGTGCCAATATAAAAGCAAATGGAGCAGGTTTTGTTACTGGGCAGACTCTAAGCAGATCGAACCCCCCCCCCTTATGTGTACGCTGGACAACGTGCTCTCCTTCTTAGCGATCCTCACGCACTCGGGTTTTCAGGTGGACACGTTGCACTTACCTGGCAGCCATAGGGGCCTAAAGAAATTTGGAAGAGGAGGTCTTCTCCTCCTCCTCCTCCAACCCGATTGTCATGAAACATCTGATGGGATTGTCCAGGCTTTACCCGCCCATTAAGAGGCCACACCCCGTGTGGGACCTCAGTGTGTTGTTGGATGCCTTGGCGCACACACCATTCAAGCCAATGGCGTCCGCTGACATCAGGCTGGTCACCATTAAGACTGCTTTGCTGGTGGGTCTTACCTCTGCTCGCAGAGTCAGCAAGATCCAGGCTCTGGTGGCCTCAGAACCTTACATCACTTTCCACAGGGGTAAAGTAGTCCTGCTGACTCACCTGGCGTTCCTACCTAAGGTACCCTAAACGAGGAAATAGTCTTACCTACTTTCTTTGCTGACCTCAAGGACGAGGCTCTGATAGTCTTGCACTGTCTGGATGTCAGACGCGCTCCGAAATTCTAAAAGAGAAGTGAGTGGGCACCACGAGGTAAAAATCTTATATAAATAATAGTTAATGTGAAAGTGGTGACAATACATCTAGTTCACAATTATGTTCATAAGGAGCTGGCTGCGATAAGTCTGGAGACACCCTGACTCAAAATTACATCAAAAGCTGGAGACCGAGTAAAAATACTTGGTCACACAGCCGTTCTCCGTCGGACCCAACCTGTGTGAGGAATTATTTAAAGTTGAAGAAAGTTCAATCAAGTATCAAAAGTAGTACACTTGTTCCAAATGAAAGTCTGTTGTTTTAACAAAAGTAATCATTTATGCATAGAAACTCAAAATTGGGCTATCACTAATACATTCTTAGTGAGGAAGCAGTTGCCACAACTCATAAGTAGTTCAAATTCAATATGCCTATGCATTTTGGAAAATGATTTCCGTCTTCAGGGTAAGTCTAATAAATTACAGGTAAGTAACATTTGCAAATTAGTATCATCATAATATTGAGCAAAAAGAAAACAGAACACAAATCATTGTCATAAAAATAAAATATAACATACCAATCAGTCGAAATTTCCAAGGGTGATATATCAAAGGAGAAAATGGAAAATTGAAAAAGCACAATGAGTGGATTATCCGTGTATAAATTGTGTGACCAGAGAGAAATATGTATAAACTCCGTTTACTTTGATGGTGTGGCAAGTAATACAGGAAAAAGAAACGTTTGTTGTTGGTGCCCGGAGTAAAATGGGCAAACGAAATGCAGTGGATACAGCGGTTGTAATGTAAAGCACGGATGTATTTAAAAAGAAGAATAATTTGTGAACATGGAACAAGGAGATCCAATGGGACCGAACCTCATACCGTGAATCATACAGACCGCTGGAGTCCTGCTGTATGCAGCAGAGCAGTGTCTCCGACTGCTGTGTTAGGCCGTTGTCAGGACAGCGGTTCTTTTGTAGAACACGTGACCACCTCGCGTCTCGGAGAGGCCGGCGGCCACGAACAGAGGTGAATTGCAGGTGGTTGGCTGCACGGGCGCATGGAACAAATAATTGAGGCATTGCAAAACAATGCCAAAAAATGTAGTGACCCTAAATCCGTAAAAATAAAATAGAAAATAAAAAAAATAGAAAAATCACTAAATGATAGATAATGTCAAGATTGGAAGGTGGTTTTGCGGATAATTGTGTGCACATGAGTGTACAGTAAGTAATTGTCAGGCATTACATGATGATGTCAAGAATTATGATGCAGCTCAATTCAACAAAAAGGTTTTTTCAGATAATAAACATAGAAAAACTACTGTGGGAGAAAGAATGCATGCTACAGGTTACATACACATGGGGTATTATAAAAAAGAAACACTGTGTTGATCATAAATGTCACGGGTCTACTAAGGATCAATGTAAAAAGTATTACATTAGACAAGATGGTGCAACCTAGCCGCGGAAGGTGTATCCAGATGGCGGCACCTTGGGTCCCAGACAAAAGTCCAGGACTTGCGGCAAGGTTGCTGCTTGGTAACATGAAAGAAACAATAGGATAAACATAACAATTTCCATCCAGAAAGCAGAAATAAAAACCAAAAATGGCACAGAGTTAGGAAACATGCAGCAAAGTTACTACTTACTTGCATGAAAGGAGCAATGAGATCAACAAGCACCATACATTTAGAACGGTAGAATACATGCATGATGTATGGTTAGGAAGCATAGGTTCACAGGCATAGCAGTAAGTTTCAAAGATAGCAGTGATAATTGATTTCCTCGTTAAGACCATTCGCGACCAGACTGCAGAGTTTATCAATCCAAAATGTCTCCCTGCGGTTAAGACGCAGGCCTAAATCTTCATGAGGATTGTTCCTGGTCACAACCTCGAGGATCAAGAACCTTATTTATAAGGTTATGGTTATTTTTCGACCCAATGATGGGCCACAGCTGAATTAGGGTTAGAATTGCGGATGCAAGACCTGTGTTCATTCCACCGTGTTTTGGCTGGTCTGGTTGACTGACCCACTTAATATTTCCCACATGGGCATTTGATGCCATATATGATGTTAACACTGCCACAAGGTCCAAATGTTTTGAGGAGAATCTTCCTACCTGTACGTGGGTGGAAAATGACATTACCTTTGATCACAGAGTTGCAATTAATGCAGTGTAGACAGGGAAATGTGCCAGTGCATTGCGTAATAGGTCTTTTAGAAGGTGGTCTCGTATGTACTAGTTCGTCCCTGAGGTTCCTGCTTCTCTCGTAGGCAAACACTGGTAGTTCGCTAAATAAATTCTGTACTCTTATGTTCTTGAAAATACTCCAATGTTTCTTAATGGTTTTCTTAATTTTGTTGCTTTAAATGGAGAAGTTCAACACATATACCAGTGATTTAAGTTCCCTATTGGGTTTCCTCGGGGCGGATAGTAAAGTCTTGCGGTCAAGAGTATTAACTTTTTGAACTCCCGAATCCAATTCTTCCTGGTTGTAGCCTTGTTTGAGGAATTTCTCTTTCATTTCAAGATGTTGTGAAATATAGTCTTCTGGGTCACTAACAATCTTTTTAACTCAAAGGAGTTGGCTGTACGGAAGGTTCTTTAGTAAACTTGGTTGATGAAAGCTCAAGCGGTGCAGCAGATTATTGCGATCAGTGGGCTTCCGGAAGAGAGTAGTACAGTAGCCGCTGTCCTTCTTTATTATCTGTACATCCAGAAAAGTAATCCTATCACGTGATGTCTCTCTGGTGAATTGAACTCGTTTGTCGATGTTGTTGAGGTACTCAAAAAAGGCATCAAATGCTGCCTCGGTGCCTGTCCAAATGCCAAAAATTTCATTGATAGATCGTGCCCACAGATGGATATCTTTCTTCCATTCTTGCTTGCTGAGTATGTGATCAAGCTCAAATTTGTACATGAAACAGTTGGCATATATAGGCGCCATAGTGGCGCCCATTGATGATCCCGAGATTTGTAAGAAAAAGTGGTTGCGATATTGAAAATAAGAGTTCTCAGCGATAAATTGTAGGAGAGTCAATATGAATTCTTTTTGTGCTCGTACATCTGGTGATTGAAGTAACAACCATTCAACTGCTTCAATTCCAAGGTTGTGTGGTATAGAGGTATATAGACTCTTGACGTCAATGGTAAACATCAGCTGGTTTTGTTGAACAGTTGCAGAGTTAAGTGTCTGAAGAAAATGAGTAGTGCCGCGGGTATAGGTTGGAGTTTTCTGTATTAGTGGTTGTAAGAAAAAGTGGTTGCGATATTGAAAATAAGAGTTCTCAGCGATAAATTGTAGGAGAGTCAATATGAATTCTTTTTGTGCTCGTACATCTGGTGATTGAAGTAACAACCATTCAACTGCTTCAATTCCAAGGTTGTGTGGTATAGAGGTATATAGACTCTTGACGTCAATGGTAAACATCAGCTGGTTTTGTTGAACAGTTGCAGAGTTAAGTGTCTGAAGAAAATGAGTAGTGCCGCGGGTATAGGTTGGAGTTTTCTGTATTAGTGGTTGCAGAAAAAAATTGATGTAAACACCCAGTGGCTGATTTATGCTGTCCATCCCTGCGACTATTGGTCTTCCGGGAGGTTTGATCGGATCTTTGTGGATCTTGGGAAGTATGTAAAAGTTTGGGATTCTAGGGTGGTCATTTGACAAAAACTTGTATGTATGTTCATTTATCCAGTCCAATTCTAATGCCCTGTCGAGCAATGTCTCCAAGTTGTGTTTTATGGAGATGGTTGGATCATAATCCAGTGTGGCATATGTTGTACGATCTTGTAGTTGTCTCAAACATTCTGAGTCATAATCCGCAGTGTTGAGGATGACAAGGGCACCTCCTTTGTCTTCAGGGCGGTTAGTTATGTTTGTATCACCGTACAGATCTCTGATAAGTCTCATTTCATGGGGTTTGAGGTTCTTATGTGGCGAGGTTCTGTAACTGATCCATTTGAGATCCCGGGTGACAAGTTTCTGAAAAATATCGATAGACGGTACATTGATAGGTGGTACAAATCTGCTCTTGGCCCTAAATTCTTGGAAGTCAGGCATGCTGGTTGATATATCTTGAGTTTCCAATTCTTCAAAGAACACTTTTAATTTAAGCTTCCTTACAAACCTAGATAATACGATCTTACTGTCAAATTATGTTGTGCCATAGGTTGGTACAAAGCTCAATCCTTACTGCAATGTGTCTTCTTCCAGCTTGCTGAGTATTCTGTCTGAGATGTTGATGACAAAGTTTTCCTTAATTGGAGTCGCGTTTGTGGTTTGGGTCTTGGGTTTCCTCCTCCCCCTGCGGGTTCTTTTGGGCGGGCGCCCAAAAAAGCCAATGCAGAGGCTGCTGGTGTTGAAGGGCTACTTGTTCTCTGAAATTCTATATGGACGGGTCAAGGGCTTCCGCAAGTCGGACGCAGTTTGTCACCTTTGATGGCTCCAGACCCGGTTATCAGGCATCCAAGGCTTCTATTGCACGGTGGATGGTTGCAGCCATAAAAGAGGCCTATGAGGGTCAGCACAAGCCACTGCCAGCCAACATGCATGCTCACGTGGTCAGAGCCAAGGACACGGCCATCGCCTTCCAGCTGCAGGTTCCGTGGCAAGTCATAAGCAGGGTGGCTACCTGGGCCACCCCTTCGGCTTTCTGTAAGCACATAAGTAAGGTCTCGGGAGGATAGCTCAGCGGCAACGTGCTCGCCTTGGAAGCAAGACGACACGCAGCAACACAGGTTCGATTCCCAGGACTGCGCTTATAAACCTCTGGGTATTAAGCCCGTTATAAATAACCCATCATATCATATATATCATATCATTACTATTCGGACACCGGCTCTAAATTAGACACGGCATTCGGATAGGTGGTTCTAAGGAACTTCTTTGCTTAAGGAGGGTCTCCTCTCCACCCTGGGGCTACATCCAGTTGTAATCGCCCATGCAGTATGGAGGAAAAGGGACGGGACGTAAGAGTAATTAAAAGTACTCTTACGTCCCGTTCCCTTTCCTCCACACTGCATGGGGTCCCTTCCAAGGGACAGGAGAGTGAACCTTTTTCACCAGAAAAAACCTTCCCCTTTAAATTTAGAGGCGCATGGGGATGCAGCCCTGGGAGCATGTGCTGCCCTGACTCCGCCCTCCGGTGCCACACCTCAGTTCCCTTTTCTCCGTCGACGTGAGTGGGCCGAATTCACCAGTGCTTCGGAGTTTGGCTTCGGCCATGTAATTCCGCGCGCGGATACTTCTTCTCTTTTTTTTTAATCATTCAGGTACTCCATCCTCGGGCATCACGCTCCTCCCCGGCGCATGTCGACTTCTACAGGGTTCAGCAGGTGACCATCCTGCGGCGGGCTCATTCCAACTAAAGATCCCCAACGCCCTGTGCCTACGTTGCCTTGGCCCAGACCACGGCTGGCAAGCTTGTACCACGTGCAACGTGCTCTTCCAGAGATCGCCTCCAAAGGATCTAAAGGACATTGTCCATCTTCGATCCAAGCCCAAGGTAGGGCTGCGCTTTTCCAGCGCACCTCGCAAGGGAAACTCCTTCCCAAGGACTCGCCTGTGCGAGAGGGACCGCTCAGGTCCTCATACCAGCACGAGTACCGAGGCTACATAAGATACCAGCCGGCAGGCCGAGGGGTCAGTGGATCTGCCCGGTGACAGTGCTCAGATACCGGAAGGTTCTTTTACCGGGTCTTCACTGTTAGGGAGAATTCTCCTCCTAGGGCTAATTTCCCTCACCTAGTGAGTCCCCCAGCAGCTTTGCTGGATTTCTGGAGTTTATTTTTTCCACCTGGTAAGAGTTTACATCCTTTTTCCACTCTTACATGTGTTTTGGCCTATGTATTTTTACTCATTGTGTGATCTTGGGCACTGGAGCACACCACTCCAGGTGCCCCTGTTCTTTTTGGGTTACACAGCACCTTTAGTGCAGTAACCCAGGGTTGTCTTTAAGACTTCCCTCTGACTCCATTTCGCTGGGGCTGACTACTATCCCCCAGAGAAAGGTAAAGTTGCCATTTACTTTACATAGTCATTTTTTACCACAGACCCAGTACACCCCATCTTACATGGAGTACTGGAAAGGGCTAATCTGTACCGCTTTTCTGTCTGTACCTCCCTGAGCACTGTTTCGCTCTTTAAACATTCAGACTTGGCCGGTGTCATTGGTATCTACCCTAACTGTTCTACCGCGATTATATTAGATAAACATGGTACTGTTCTTGGCTATTATATTAGCCTCGAACATAAACCCAATTGACCAAATACTTTTTCTTTTGGCTCCGGTTGGGTTTATTCGCCATTTCTTTTTGTTAAAGTCCTTATTGTGTTTTACTTTGCGCGGCAAACTAGGTTCGCCTTCTTTGTTCACCGTCTTTTGGCTGGCTTCTGCAGAGAAGCCCTCCTCTTGGCGCCTGGGTGTCTAGGTAGACTGAATGTGGGGAAGGGGTGTAGTCACCCGTATCCTAGGAAACCCAAGTCGCACTTTGCCATGATTGGCTGAGGTGGTTGTCCCGGCTGGACAACCCCCCTGCTGCGTGATTGACAGCCAGGCTGTGTGAATGGGGGTTTTCACATAAAAGGCAGGTCTCTTCGGCTAGAAGTCATAGTCGCCTCTGGAACTAGAAGGAACCGAAGATAAGTGGAGAGAACGACGCCTGCTGCAACTACCCCGTCCCGGTGAAGCCCTGCTGCAGTCCTGAGCTATCTTCCCTTTAACGACTAAGAGGAGATCCAGTCCGGAGTCTTCTTCCCTTGAGCCTGGTGGGGATAAACAGCTCCTCTTCTTCAGCCAGAGATCTCCGCCGTGGTCGAAATCGCTGCACACTGCTGTAATGGTCCGGATATCCACATGCTGAGCCTCTCCTGTTTTTAAGGAGCACACCTTTTTCGTTGTCGCTGCTGCCGGCTTCATCCCTGTGTGGTGCAGACCCCCTTCAGACGTCCTCCTTCACAACGAAGCTGCAGGAATCGTGGGTCTGCGGGAAACCAACAGGAACAACTGCCAGGGCACCAGGTGCATCGTTCGAATAAGGTACTGTGCTCTACTCGAGGAAACTGGGTGAATCCCTTTTCTTCATCCTCAAGGCTCGTCCTGGTCTTCCCTCTTTCTTATAACTTTTGCTTCCGAACATTGACAATATCCAAGTACTTTTGGGCTTTGCTGAATCGTGAACTGTCTAACGGTGCGATCTTCGGCACAGGTCTCCGGTGTCACTTAAACCTGGCTCCGACCCTTTGACTTTTGAACTCCTGTTTCTGAGTGTTTCTTGATACTGTCTGCCTAACCTAAATATTGCCTGTGATTTTTGCCTCCAACTCCCTCTGGGTATCTCAGGTGCTAAGTGTGCTTTTGCCCCGGTAGCATTTCATGTCACGGATGCGCGTTTATTGAGTAGACCAAACTGTCAAAAAGTGATCGCAACCGTATCCGCGGTATCGTGTTTTGTTCATAACATCGGTTCATTCAAACACAGAGTACTTAACTTGAGACATACTGTACAAAGTGAATTGGTTAGTTGTAGTATATTTAAGGTGTGGTTTTGTTTAAAGTTTAATAGAGGTGTTCTGTTTATAACTGATGGTTTAAAAATAAATTTACTTATATTGTTTACCTGAAACCTTGAGTCAGTGTTTGCTTGAGCCACAGTAAGTGTGGTCCCTTTGTGTAATCTTTGCTACTGCTCATATACTCTTGAGATAAGCCTGGCTTCTCTGCTACTGCTACCACTATAACTTAGTAGTACAGGCTTGTACCAAAGGTAAACTTGTATTGCCACCTGTAGTCTTAATTGTGTGTAGTGGTCCCTAAGGGCACTGCACAGGATTCTGCCTAACAAACGGTGATCCCGATGCAGAAAAATCTGGTTGCTTTGGCCAAAAAGGACTGGCTGAATGTTAGGCAGAAACCTGTGCAGTTCCCTTAGGGAACACTGCAAAAGATTTAAGACTACAGGTGTTGGCAGTAAACCCACTTGGTAGCAGTCTGTACCACCCAGATTTACCTGGTAGCTGTGGCTGAGCAGTCAGACTTCTCTCAAGAAGAGTTAGGCAGTATGCAAAGTATACACAATAGGCACTCAGACACACCAATACAAGCAAACACTGACCAGAGCTTTGGTATCAAAGTATGTAATTATTTATTTAAAAACACACTGTTTGAAACACTCCAGCACTCTTATTGTAAAATATTCTAAACACAGTTACTATTGTAATATATACACCCCTTTTTCCTTATCAGATAAGTCACTTATTTTCATACAGAGGTGAGCGCTTAACTAGATGGCACTCCAATATGTTTGTGAGAAAGAGAGGGAAAAAAAAACAGAATATGGAAAGGTACACCACTCTGAGATTCAGGAACACTGTTAGCAAGGCAGAAGAGCAAAGTCACTGGTGAGTCAAAGTCCAAAGGCTGGGCCCACTCTTAGAGAGAGCAGAGCACAAATGCGCCCAAGATCACACAGTTACACTAGGCTTTGAAAGTCTTGCAGAGGGTTCAAAAAGAGTTTAGAGAGGCGTTAGGAAAGTTTAGCCAGGGTGTCCCAGGCTAACCCAGGTTCGAAAGCTGGGGGCTAAATCTACCCCGTACAGTCGGTAGCAAGGGAAGCCAGGCGGGACACGGTACCTTAAGTGGGAAGGATCCTCCAGCGGTGGTAGTTGTCCCTGGCAGTGGGTGCAATGTCGCGTCGTCGTCCAGGGGAAGAGAAGATCTCGACTTGGAGGAAAGATGAAGGTCGTTGCACTACCAGGGAAGAAACCAGCCGCAGAGTTTTCCGGTTAAAGGTGGTACCTTTGTTCGCGGTCGTGGTAAACCGTGGTATCCAGGTTGCCGGGGTGCTTGGCACAGGCAAGGCGGCCACGAGGTACGTCGGGAAGGCGAAAAGACGGTGAAACTGGTTATCCCCACCAGTCAAAGGAAGAAGACTCTCCGACGGGAGATCTCCTCTGTCGTTGGGAAAAGTGGTGAGACGGTCCAGCAGGGCTCCACCGGTGGTGGTGTCGTGGCAGTTCGGCTCAGCTTCTCCCTCGTCGGATTCTTAGGTCCTGTGGCGACTTCTGAAGTTCCAGTCCCCAAAGCCCTGCTTTTATGCAGAAAACCCCCATTCACTCAGCCTAGCTGTCACTCAAACATGCTAAGTGGTGAGCCGGCCGGCTCACCACTTGGGCCAATTAGGACGGAGTGCGACTTGATATGCCTAGGCAACTCAGTCCAGGGTGCCTAAATTCCCCTCCACCCCTCCTAAGTACCCCAGACAGAGTGGCACCACTTTGGAGGGCTTCTGTGGAGAAGCCCGCCAAAAAGTGGAACAAAGGGCTCGACTTCGGTTGGAGTCACAGAAGAGAACACAAACGCCATTTTAGAATCAAGTTTTGGCAAAAAATACCAACCAGAGAATTAATATTAATTAAATAAACCGGCGGTATGTTCGAGGCTACCATAAATGATTAAATAAAGGTAGTAGCCTAAAACAATGGGAAATCCCATAGGAAAATATTTGCGGTTGAATATAAAAAGTAGTATCCACTGTCACCAGCCAAAACTCGATCAGGGGGGACGGAGACGTGCCCCCTCGACTAACAGACCCAGGGGCAATTGAATTGCCCCAGCCAGTATGTCCACAATATGATGGTTTGTACTGGTTCTGTTCAGAATTTAAGACTAGTAAAGTCAATGGTGACTTTACGTGCCCTTTAGACAGTAGTCAGTCCCAGGGTATGGAGTCTATACTGGGGGGTCACTATGACACCCCTGTGTCACTGCACTGAGGGTGCTGTGTAACACACATCACAAAAACACATTAAGCCCTATGGAGTAAAAGACGCCATAGCCCATTAAACACATCTAGATTCAAAGAAACACACTCAAATCATGCCCCAGAGTGAGGGTAAGAGAGTCTCACTCTTGGCAGGAGAAAATAATAAACCCCAAAAATCCAGCAAAGCTGCTGGGGGACTCACTAGGTTAGGAAATTCAGCCTAAACAGAGAATTCTCCCTAACACTCAAGCCCCACTCAGTCCAGCCGGTCAATCAACGCCTGGAAACCAAGTACAGGCAGATGGAGGTGGATACACTCCTGCTATCGGCCCACCCTCAGTCGTACTCTTCGGTGATCGCTGCAGCATCACTATACTACAAGCCTCTGTCGTCCTCTGCCTCTGCGGCGCTGCTAGGCAAGGAGGAGAAGATCTTGGAGGCATACGGGAAGAAGCTGTATTCCAGCGTGTCCTTGCACCTTCGTCAAGCCAATGCAGAGGCCATGCTGGCAGCCGTTAACCAGAGTCTCTGGCGGGAAATTGCGGATTTCCCCCCAGAGCTTCCAACTTGGAGCCAATCATACTTCAAGGCGGGATTGGCAGAGGCCAAGATGGTAGCACAGGACATCAGGGAGTCCACCGTGGGCGCATTGACACCTCTGGCCGGGCCATCTGCATTGCCACGGACATGAGTAGAATGACCTGGCTCTGTGCTACGAAATTCAACCTGGATGTCCAGTAACGCATCTTACACCTTCCGTTCAAAGGGGTTGACCTCTTACACTCCACTACGGACATGGAGCTGGACAAAAAGAAAAACATCTCACAAACGGCTAAGTCTTTATCCATCCTTACAAAGAGCACACCCAAAAGTTTCACCCAGTGACAGCAGCGCTCTGACAAGGGGCGTACATACGAAGTGTTCCGCGGCTTCCAAGAGCGGGGGTCCAGGCAGCCTGACCGTTCGCCGACACAACATCGGCGCAAACAAAAGAGGGGGGGGGGAGTAAGGGCTTTTCCAGACCCCCTCCTCCACAACAGCCTCAGAGGGAAAGAAGGCATGACACACCACTCCGGGTCCACATGTCTTCAGTGGGGGACAGGCTTGCTCTCAATGCACATTTTTGGTGCCAGAATTTCGCGGACCCCTGGATCCTCTCTGTAGTATCCACAGTGTACCGCCTCCCTATACCAGCCTCCCCTCCACTCCCACAGGTTGGGACAGCAACTCTTTTGGCGGACATCCGGTCGCTCGTCGAGAGCCAGGCAGTGGATGAAGTCCCAGCCTCCCAGCGAGGCTTGGGCTTTTACTCCAGGATTTTCGCCATTCAGAAAAAGAACCAGGTGGGCCAGAGAGTTTGGCTGGACCTTGCCACCCTCAACCTCTCCCTACCTCTACAAACATTCAAGATGGTTACGCCAGCTTTGGTAGCGTAGACAATTGTGCTCCCTGGATCTGAAGGACGCATACTTGCATGTCCCAATTTGGCCGCCCCCTCATTCCTTTCTACGATTCAGGGTTATGGGCTACCATTTCCAACTCGGCCCTCAGGGTCTTTACCAGGCTGATGAAAACAGTGGTGGCCCTCCTCAGGTCGCAGGGCCACCACATCTACCTGTACCTCGACGACTGGCTTGTCGGGGCGACATCGCTGGAAGCGGTGCACCGCACTTCCACGCTCTTATGAACACACTGCTCAGGCTGGGTTTTTCACTCAAACTCAAGAAATCACAGATGCAGCCTACGCAGAGGCTGACCACCTTGGTTCTCATTTGGAACACATGCTCCGAGAAAGTTTTTCCCTCAGAGGACAAGATCACGCCCATCAAGAGGGCCACGGTGCACTTCCTCAGCAGAGAAGTGACCTCGGCCTGGTGGTACCAACACCTACTGGGTCTCATGGCAGCAGGCCTACTGTCCGTCCCCCACACGAGACTCAGGGTGAGGATACAGCTGCATTTTGCAGCGTCTTGGAACCAGGAGCGAGGCTCTCGATCAGAGATGATCAATGTTCCTCCGTCGCTTCTCCCGGACCTCATTTGGTTGTCCAGGGACTGCAACCTGCTGACGGGCAAGCATTTCCGGCAACCTATCCCACAGGTCACCATCACCACGGACTCCTGTCTCGTGGGTTGGGGGGGCCAACCTGGACAACCACTGCGTCCATGACACCTGGACCCAGCAGGAGCAGGAATACCACTTCAATTGGCTGGAACTGAAGGCCATCTGGCTGGTAATCAGAGCCTTCTTTCCAGTTATCGAGGGCAAAGTCGTCCTCATTCAGACAGACAACTCGACCAGCATATTCTATGTCAACAAGCAGGGAGGTACCAGATCCTCCCCCCCTGCTGTGCAGACTGGCAAGTCAGCTTGTTTGAATGGTCCCTGGGGAACAACATCTAACTCACTGCCGTCCACCTGCGGGGGAAATCCAACCTGGAGGCAGACAGGCTCAGCAGACTGGGAGCGGACAACTACGAGTTGCAGTTGAACGACCTAGTACTGCAGGAGATCTTCTGCAAATGGGGACACCCCTCAGGTGGACCTTTTTGCCTCCTGGAACAAAAGGAAGTGCCAACTATTTGCCTCCTGGCAGGGTCAGGCCCGGGTTCCCTGGCCGATGCATTCCAGATCCGGTGGGACGGAATAAGAGCATAGGCCTTCCCACCCACACCGATGATAGACAGGGTGATATGCAAGATCAAGGAGTCTCTCGCCATCTCCATTCCGATAGCACTGTGGTGGCCAGACCATGGTTCTCGGAGCTTCTCAGCCTCTCGGAGAGGCCTCCCATTCGCCTTCCGATGGGCTCAGCACATCGACTGGCGCAGCAGGAGGGCAGGGTCGTCCACCCCACAGAAACTAGCTGTCACAGCGTGGTTCCTGAACAAGTCACGCTAGGTCACCTCAGCCTTTCCCAGGCTAATCTAGAGATCATGCAGGGCGCCAGGAGCAAGTCTACCAGGACCCAGTATAATAGTAAGTGGACCAGGTTCTGCCACTGGGCAGACTCGCTAAGGTCATCAACCCACTTGCATGTACCCTGGACGACGTGCTCTCCTTCTCTATGCATCTCTCCCATTCAGCTGTGCAGGTAGACACTTGCTGCACCTACCTGGCAGCCATTGAGTCTTACAGAAACTCGGAGGAGGAGATCTTTTCCTCTTCCAAACCGATTGTCAAACATTTGACTGGAATCGCCAGTCTCTACCCACCCATCAAGAGGCCGCACCCCGTGTGGGACCTCAACATAGGTTTGGGTGCCATGCCGCACAAACCATTTGAACCAGTGGCATCCGCGGACATCAGGCTGGTCACCATTCAGACGGTCATGTTAGTCGGCCTCACCTTGGCTTGCAGAATCAGCTAAATCTAGGCGCTGGTCGCCTCATAGCCATATACTATCATCGGAAAAACATTCCACGAGAGAATCTTCGCTAAAAGCGAAAACCTCGTCGTCTTTGTCTAAGAAGGAGAGAAAAGAACAGTCAAGATCCTCCTCATGTGATCATCATAGATCATCCTCGAGTCGAGACTCTGCAAAACACAGATCAAGTTCAAAAAAGGCGGGAACGCCTTAAGGATCTGCGCAGCTACCAGCATCGTTGACGGGAGGACGATCGTCGACGCCCTCACTGCCAATGACGCAGATAGTCTCTTCAGGTGTTCCGCCGCAGGGGACGGCGACGACGGCAGTGCAGAATTTAACCTAGTCGACGGAGACTCCACAGGAGACCTTGCGACCCGAGGTATACGACCCGGTTTTACCGGAAACCTTGTTGCAGCAGGAGGCCTTGTCCATATCCTCTGTGGACGACGAGCGTGAGCAGTTGGCTGGACCTGCGGAACTTGGGTTACAAGGGGTTAGCAAGCTGACTCTTTCGAGCGGGACAAGTATCCCGGTTACAACCCCGTTACTTAACCCTCAAGCTGTTTTATCTCTGGAAGTTCCATCTACATTGCAGACCTTGTTGAAGAAATTGGATGAGAAGTTACCTCAGGTCACAGCTCCGACGAGACCAGTCGTCGACGAGCCAGGTCCTTCCCATCGACCAACTCCGATGGCGTCGACGGCAGTGCTGGCCCGTGAAGGCCTTCCACGTGCACGCCTGGAGGAAGGAGAGCTGCTGGAATCCGAGTCAGAGAGAGAGTCCATATCGGATATATCGTTATCCCTCTCCAGGGACCCGACCTGGGAGTCGGAAGCGGAGATGGAAGCTCCGAGAAGCCCAGCCCAGCCATCACCCACGGATGACATTGGTTCTTTCCATGCGATGATGAGTAAGGCTTGTACCGAATTTGGACTGGCCCAAGAGGAGGAGAAAAAAAAGACTGTTTTTTGTTCGCTCATATGGGAAAGAGAAGGAAGTCAGTGTTTTCGGTCCCCATCTTAGATCATGTATGGCAAGAAGGACTACAAACGATGCCTTTTCAGAGCCGGCAATAAAAGGTAGACTGGAAAAGAAATTTAAGACTCCCTAGTCCACTCCGAAATGTTTGTCCTCTCAACCGGTCCCAGAGTCGGTGGTATCAGCGGCTGAGGCGAGAAAGGCAAGATCTCAGCACAAATGCACGACTCCTCTGGAGAACGAGGCCAGGAGACGAGTTGCCTTTGGCAAGAAGTTGTTGTCAGTGGGTGCAACAACAGTGAAGGCGGCCAATTCTCTGGCTATTATGGCCAGGTATGACGGAGAGATGTGGCATCGTTTAGCACCTATACTAGAACATCTCCCAGACGAACACAGAAAAGCTGCGATGTTACTCGTCCGAGAGGGGGAAGAGGCCTCTAATCACTCTATAAATATCACTGTGGACCTGGCAGAATCAGGTTTTAAGCAGGTTAACAACGGCGTGGTTCTGAGGAGGCAAGCATGGCTCAAGTGCACCAGCTTTCGACCTGAAGTGCGATATAAGGTGTTGGATGTGCCCTTTGAGGGAGACCACCTTTTTGGTGAAAAGGTGGACGAGGCCTTGAAAGGCATGAAGGGAGACTCTGGCACGGCACGTTCTCTGGGAGCCCTCCAGAGTGGTAGAAGTTTTCGTTCATTTCGCCCCTTTAGAGGAGCGTCAGGAAACTCGCGGTTCTTGTCATCAAGGGACCGTACTTTCAATAGACCATCGTACTCCTCTCAGGGCTTCAGGCAGGCTTCTCAGACCGCAAAAAGACGTCGGGACTATCGGGCCTCTAGGAAGTGGGGAGGTTACTCCCCGTCGTCGAAAGACAATCAATTAAAAGACCAGCAATGACGGGTTTCAGAACGTCCTGGGAGGCAGGGTGTCTCACTGTGTCGACGAGTGGGAAAAGATGACCTCGGACCGGTGGGTATTGGACACTGTGAAGTTCGGTCATTCCTTACAATTCAAAAGAAAGCCTTCGCACATTCCACCAGTGTTTTCGGCTCAACCCCACCTGAATGTGTTAAAACAAGAGATAGTGCTTATGCTATAAAAAGGGGCTCTAGAATTGGTACCTGTGTCGCAGAGGGGTCAAGGAGTGTATTCCCGATACTTCGTGGTGAAAAAGCCCAACGGAAAATGGCGTCCCATTCTCGACCTTCGAGACCTCAACAAAACCTTAAAAAATCTAAAATTCAAAATGCTCACACTTCAGGAAGTGATCCGGTTGATTCAACAGGGGGATTTTCTGGCGTTGTTGGATCTCCAGGACGCGTACTTACTTTTTTTGTTTTCTTTGTTTTAACCAATTTGGTTTTTACAAAAGAATTTCGCGTTTGTCGTCTTTTCTTATCATTTATACGCTACTTTGGACACCACTTTTCGTCGAGAAGATTCGGGAAGACTGGTCACTGGTTCACCCGGTCACATAGAGACCTTTGTGCGAGATGGTGCCTGTCGAATTGGCTCTTTTTAGTGCCACTATCGGGAATTTCGCTGCCATCCTGGACCATCTGGCAGAATCGCCTGCGATCATCCGAAACCATCTGATTTCTTCATTTAGTATTGATGCCTGTGAAGTAAGTGGTGCCAAGTATGCTTGCCTTTCGAGTGTTAGTGCTGGGCATGACATAAGGAATGACAAATTGTTTCTACCTGTTCACTATCTCCACACATGCAGCAGTTGGATGAGGACGAGAGCGCTCGGGTATCCAGGATTTCTCTAGTATGTAGCAAATTTAGTCACGCTCGCATGTAGGTTTTTCTTAGTTCTTTCTCTGGGAATTTCTCACAGTACCTTAGTGGAACCTTTAACTGGTTGTGGGTTGGTGATAGATGCTTTAAGGATTTCTACAGCAGGATCTTCTCGTTTGTATTTATCCAGTCTTGTTGGTCGAGTTTCTTCTTTACTCGTCCTGGATTTGTAATTAAGGTTTCCTCGGTACAGGCAACTACTTCAAGCTTTTATTGTACTTTTTTGACCCATGCAGTTAGCGGTTTGCAGGTTCCTTTGTGGATTTCTGATGCCACCACCTGAAAAATCAGCAGCAAACTTGGTGTCAGAATTCTTCTGTATAGCTGTGTAGCACTTTGGACCACCACAGAGGCTAGAGATGGTAGGCCTAGGTCGCGCCGGATTGCCGGCATTGGGGCTGATTTAGGCAAGCCCAGCACCGATTTCCACAGAAATCCCTCCAACTGAGTCCAGATCTCTGGAGACAGACTTAGGTCGGCGGCCATTGCGTAAGTTATCGCTGGGACTACTTTAGACTTGTAGAACTGGAGAGCTCGGGTCCATGAGAATTTCCCACATTTTATCCACTGCGTGAGTTTGCGCCGCCAGATTTCTTATTTTTTCCACAACGAGTTCTGGAGGGAGTTTTCGTTCAGTTTGTTATCGATCAGGACACCCAGGTATTTCTATTCCTTTACTACTTCAATTTTTGTATTTTCGAGAAACCAGGACGGACTGTTAAGGCTTTTCTTGGTTGATTTGGAGAATAGAAAGATTTGTAGGTTGTTACTTTCCATGTATGTGGTTAGGTTGGTTAATTGCCTTTGAAGACCTATTGCGGTTTGGTCCATAAGGATCAAGTCATCGGCGTACCACAATCTTGACACTTTACTGTTTCCTACTTTAGGCGGGAATGAACTGACCAGTTTTTCAGACTCCTGAAAGTCACCATTAAAGGCAATAAACAAGGCTGGGGCCAGAGGACAGCCCTGTTTGACTCCTCGCTCCGTGTGGATCTGGTCTGAAAGGACCCCCTGTTGGCTTAGGCGCACCCGTAGAGATGTTGCTGTATGTAGGGCCATTATTGGTTCTAGTACCGGGTCTGGACACTGCCAGGTTGTTAGCTTTGACCATAGTTTGTTGAGGTCCACCGTGTCGAAGGCCTGCGACAGGTCCACCATCGCCATGTAGACCTTGGGCGCGCCTCCCTTCACTTTGGCTTTAATGATGTTGAGAATTAGGAGATTCATCGTCATGCCGGCGCCCTTCTGGAAGCCAGTTTGGAAGATGTCTGCTGCCGGAGATTTATTGTCCCACTCTTTGAAGTGCCGCAACAAGAGAGATGTGAAGATCTTCCCAAGTAGGACTATTGGTCTGTAGTTGGTCGGGTTGTCCCTTTTCCCCTTTTTGAAGATAGGAACCAAAACTGCTTCTGTCCATGTTTTAGGAATTTGTTTCCGTTTGTGGCAGTAGTCGAATAGCTCGCCGATTGCTCGTGCCCAATCATTCGGATGTTTTTTCAAATCTAGGTTAGTCAGCCCGTCAGGACCCAGGGCCCTTGATGATTTTAAGTTAGAGATTACACTGCAGATGTCTTCCACATTTGAAAGTTGAATCCATGGTTCGGTATTTGAGGATAGCGTCTGTGGTGCCGTAGTAGTCGGAAGTCGATAGAGTTAAGTAAAGTGCGAAATCCAGTTTTGTTCAGGGATGGAATTAGAAAGTAAATGTACATTCTGACCATTTGTACTCTTGAGAAGGGACCAAAAGTCGCTTGTGCTCCTTGAAGCCCAGGTGTTTAACATGGCTTCTGCGCTGTCTGATAGTCTGCCGGTGTTGCTTTAGCCATGATTTGTAGTGTGTTGCTCCAGTATGATAGGTGGTCCATGATTTGTTGGTTTTGTATTTCGGTGCCAGTTTTTTTAATTTTCTCAATTCTTAGATGTACCGGTGGTTTCTCGTTCTCCCTGTCGATGTCATTGGAACAGTGGACTCGCTGCTATTTCTTCGGGTTACGGCTGAAGGCGTCAGCAATCCACCTCCATGGTTTATTTACCACTATTTCAGTCGTTTCTGTCTTGTGTCTTTCGCGTACTTTCATATACCGATGCGTCGACGACACAGAAATTTCCTAAGGTTTGTAGTCTGGCAGACCCACTACTAGTTCACAGTGCTCCCCTTTGGACTGAAATCGTCTCCCTGGAAGTTCACGAAATGCCTAGCCCCGGTTGCAGCATGGTTAAGAAAACAGGGGCATCATGTCAACCCATATCTGGACGACTGGTTAGTGAGGGGATCGTCCCCTATGGCAACTCAAGCAAGTCTAGAGGCCACCATGCAACTTTTGCGACGACTTGGATTTGCGGTAAACTTCGAAAAGTCCTCATTGACTCTGTCAAGAAGCTTAGTGTTCTTGGGTGCACAGTTCGAAACTCAGACAGGATTGGTGAGACCATCCGTGGAGAGGATCCACAGACTCAATCAGCTGGCAAGGCAATGGAGCGTCAACACCAAAGTGTCGGTGAGGAGATATATGTCGATACTGGCGCCATGGCTTTGTGCATCCCTTTGGTGAACAACTGCCGCCTCTTCATGAGGCCAATTCAAGAATTCCTGGCAGACCGATGGACCCAGAGCCAGGGACTTTGGTCGGATAAACTGACCGTCGACAACGAGCTCCTGCAAGCACTTCGATGGTGGCAAGTCGTCGAAAACCTATCCAGAGGGGTTCCCGTTCTCCTGCAGGAACCGGAGTTTCACATGACCATAATGACGGCGCGTCGCTGACTGGATGGGGGGCACATCTGGGCACTCTCCTAACGAAAGGCCGGTCGTCGTCGTAAGAGTCGCTCCTTCATATCAATGTGCTATAGTTGAGGGCAGTGCGTTGGGCCCTGAAAGCTTTTCTACCACACATAAAAGGGTCAGTGGTGAGAATAATGACCGACAATACAACAACGTTTTACTTGAGAAAACAAGGAGGTACTCGCTCCAGAACTCCTTCCACGAGGCTCAGGAAGTATGGCAGTGGGCTCTACAACAAAATATAACCATGGTAGCCCACCATCTTCCGGGAGTAAAGAACGTGCAAGCGGATTCCTCAGCAGGGAAATGGATCAGATACACGAATGGGAACTGGATGAACTTCAGTTGTCGAAGATTTTCAGAAATTAGGGACAGCCTTCTCTGGATCTCTTTGCGATGAGGGAGAACAAGAAGTGTGAACAGTACGCCAGCAGATGGCCACAGATCGATTCACTGGGGGAAGCGTTCTCCTTCCCGTGGACGGACAAGTTTCTGTATGCCTTTCCCCCGTTTCCACTCATACGACGGACCCTGCAGTGGATTCACAGGTACCAATGTCATGTGATCTTGGTGGCTCCTTATTGGCCGAGACAGGCGTGGTTCTCCGACCTGCTACAGCTTTCAATAGCGCAGCCAGTAACGTTTCAGAAAGTCCCGAACCTCCTGACCTGGGACAAGAGAACAGTGTGGCACCACGATCCGGACAGTCTCAACCTGACAGGATGGCTCCTAACTTCTCGGAGTTTGGTACCCTGACTATTTCATCGGATTGCCGTCAAATTCTGAAAGCCGCGCAGGCTCGGTCCACGAACACTTCGTATGCATGCAAGTGGAGGAGATTCTGCGTGTGGTGTCAAAATCAGCCGGGGTTGCAGCCCCTGAATGTAACTCCGGAGTAGCTTCTGCCATATTTGCTACATTTAGCGGAGAGTGGGTTATCTTTTTCATCGATAAAAGTACACCTGGCAGCCATTTCAAGGTTCACGCGGAGAAGGCAGTCATCACCATTGTTTAGTTATAGGCTGATCAAGCACTTCATGAAAGGTTTATTTCGTACATTTCCACCGATAAAAACTTTCCTCTGACCTGGAGTCTTAACCTAGTGTTGGTGGAACTAATGAAAGCTCCCTTTGAACCCATGGCTTCCTCATCTATGAAATTCTTATCGTGGAAGTTGGCTTTTTTGGTGGCTATCACTTCAGCACGACTCTCGGAGATGCAAGCATTGGTCATAGATCCTCCGTACTTGAGATTCTTTAAGGACAAGGTGGTGCTGGCAACCAACCTTCATTTTATTCCGAAAGTTCCTACTCTTTCATAAACATTCGTCGATTGTACTACCTACATTTTTCGCGACCCCTTCATCGGTTGCAGAAAAAGCTCTCCATACATTAGAGCTTTTTTCACGTCCAAAGTTTTATCTTCATCGGACTCAGTAGTTTAGAAGTACACAACAACTGTTTGTGGCTATGGTCCGTCGACGAAAGGAAAGGCAATCTCAAAACAAGGACTAGCTCGATGGGTCTCGTCGACGATTGCCTTTTGTCACTCGAAGGCGGGGAAACCGCTTGCTGGAAAGGCGTCCGAGAGCCCATTCCACATGATCAACTTCATCTTCTGCGGTGTTGTGGGCCGGAATTCCGCTGGGAGACATCTGTCAGGCGGCATCCTGGTCGGTGCCACATACATTTACCTGCCATTATTGCCTCAAATGGCAGCATGCCGACGATGTACAGATGGGACGAGCAGTCCTACGTCATCTGTTTCAGTGAGGTAGACCCTGTTTAAGGGAATGTCCTTTACTGTATGTGTATGTATATATATTTCTGAGGCTTGTGGAATCTGCTTAGATCACATGCTGTGCATAGACCGACATCTAGTGGAAGTTGCGGAGTATTACAGTATGTTTTTCGAAACTCGAAAATGGGCGTCGACACAGGGCGTGCCAGTAATACTATCCCTAGTGTGACGTCCACTGTACCCATGATCCTCACGCATGTAGGACCCTCAGATTGTTTTTTTCCGCCATACTGGTCGGAAGCATTCGGCGGAGTTCCCTGGCATTAGCCATACTTTGAAAAATATTGTTATTTCCCCTTCTTCTCCACCCTAATGTCGAGTCACCGAAATTCGACACTCGACGCCGCAACGGAGAAGAAAGCGACCGTCGAGAGCTTCACGACGGAGTGGGCCTAGGAAGGCCTCTGGCCTCGACCCTACAAGTAGGGAGAGTGGGGGGTGGACATACTCTACACTCTTATTTATTTATTTATATATATATATATATATATATATATATTCCTAAACTTAACAGCCCGCTGCCTCAAGGTGCGTATGGAGGGTACCCCTTCCAATTTTGCCCAAAGTGCAACCGCAAGTATCCTTGGGTTGACAGACACGCCACGTGCAATCTCTGCTTGCCAAGGGATCACCCTGAGGCAAATTGCAGAGCGTGTAGTAGGTTCAAACCTAAAACACTAAAAGACCGTTCCACCAAGCGTTGGACCCACCATGCCAGGCGTCAAGAGGCCATGGCCGCGGAGGGTGCTTCAGCGACGGCTGCGACGCCGTACTTTCGGATGGCGAGGGCAACACGGCGTCGAAATACAGCCAGGCGCAGGTCCCCGACCTCGGAAGGTCGTCCGGCAGGGCGGCTATGGGGAAGACCCCGGCGACGAAAGCGCAACCCAAAGCACCTCCAAACACAGCAAGTCCCACCGAGATTCGACGCGCACGTCGAGCTCTCGGAAAGAGGCACATAGGGACGGTCCGAATCGGTGTCCTCTGGGCGTTCGCGATCTAGATCGCCGCATGACGCCAGGCAATCATCCACTATTGCCAAGAGTGCCTCGCTCCCCAAGGTAACCGAGTTTCGATCGTCGGAAGACGAAACCGACCTCTATCCCCAGACCGCACTCCAGGAATCAGTGTCGGCAGCCCAAGTAATGCCCATTACCGAATCCCAACCTACACGGTCGAAGGATAGTACCACCACTACCGAAGCTCGACGCCAGGCGTCGAAAAGCTCCGAAGGCCCAAAGAAGCAGTGTAAACACTCTTCCTGCCATGGGGAGGGGGGAAAACAACAGAGGAAGCAGTCTCAGCCTACTTCCACACCGCAGAAACATTCCACTTCACACAGACAGACAGGTCTCACACCTCTATTCTAGATGAGACCGGGAAACTCCCCCCAGGCAGAGTCATTCCCAGTTCAAGAGAGTGGTCTAGTGAGTACGTAGATAGTCTTGTCAGGAATGTCATCATTGGCAGATTTCTATGCTAAAAATCCCGAAAATGTTCTCACTTATAACCCCGACGGGTCAGCACCCTCAGGCTCCAAGGATCCAATCCCCCCAAGTAAAAAGTCCTGGTTCGAAACAACACAGTCTTCAGATCCCTTCCACATTCACCCTTATTCTTAGGAACAAGAAGATCCTTCCCTTTGTGAGGATACAGATTTGGGCATGTTGGAAGAACAGACTGGGACAGGCTACTATAGGGGCGATGAGGAACAAGAGGAGGAAGAGGACGACCCAGAAATATACAGGGTGGATTCCCCGGTAGATAAAGAACCACCGGTTACCGACTCCCCTGTCGACAACCAGCCCCTCCTAAATGAAGTCCTATCTAGAGCAGCAAACCACTTCCACATTGACACCCAGGGTGCTCAAGAGGAAAGAGATTTTGCCGAAGAGTTGGTGGGAGAAAGGAGACCTGTTGCGCAGGCCATCCCTATCCTTAGGTCGATCCAAAGAAGAATAGACCCTTCACTGGTAAACCCCAACCTCACCAGGGCAGTCAACCCCAGGATTGAGAAGCTGTTCAGGGCAGCCCAATCAGACCCACTGTATATAAGAGGGCATCTGAAACCGGATTCCATAGTCGTTACAAACACCAGCAAGAGGGCAGGAACACCCTTATCATCAGAAGCTCCTCCTGACGAGGAGAGCAAGAAAATGTATGGGTTTGGCAGAAAGGTTGCCTCCACTTCCGCCTACCAAGCAAGAATCGCCAACTCCACCACCCTGCTGGCGAGTTATAACTGCCACCAGCGATGGAAGTCGCAGCACTCATAGATTCCGCCCCAGAGCCCCTAAAGAGCCAATTGGCACGAGTCTCAGCGGAAGGAAGAGCCGTATCCGGTTGCTTTTTAAAGGCAACCTTTGATGCCGCCGATAATGCCGGTAGATTGATAGCAGAGGATACTGTTATCAAGAGACATGCTTGGTTACGGCAGTCTGGATTCAAGGCCGAAACCCAAGCATCATTGTTAGACAAACCGGTGGAGCCAGATCTGTTGTTCGGTAAGGCGGTCGAGGATGCGCTGAAAAATGCCAAGGACGAGTATGAAACACTCAAGTCCCTAGGTCAACTAACCACCAAACCCCCTAATCAAAGGGGTAATGGCAATTTTCGCCGCAAGCGCGGACAAAATTCCCAAAGAGGGTCAAACTATTCCCAGGGCCAGGGTACGCAGTGGAACAATAACCAACAGTCTACCCAAGGTTGTAGCAGGGGGAATAAGAGACGACGGTGTAAAGGTAGAGGCAGCCCCAGTAGACGCGACGGCACGCCTCCACCAAAACAGTGACGCTCCGCTCAGGGTCCCTTCTCACGCATCCCCAGTAGGAGGGGATCACATCAGACAGATGGGTGCTGTCCACAGTGTCTGCAGGATACTGCATAGAACTGTTAGAGCGTCCCCGAAACCACCCTCCACGACAAAGAACACATTCTCTGGACCACCAAAGTATCCTCCTCGAGGAGATCGTCAATCTGCTAGTAAAGGACGCGATCAAACTCGTCCTGGGACACCAGGTAAACAAGGGTATTTATTCAACTTACTTCCTTGTACCAAAGAAAGATTTAACAATGCGCCCAGTATTAGACTTACGGCCTGCAAAAGTATGTCAAGCCCCAAAGGTTTCGCATGACAACTCTCAAAGAGGTAATCCCCCTCCTAAAAAAGGGGGGACTACATGGCAACATTGGACATGAAAGATGCCTATTTTCATATTTCCATGTTCCCAGCGCACAGAAAGTACTTGCGCTTCAAGGTGGACAGTCGGCACTACCACTTCAAGGTACTGCCCTTCGGAATAGCCTTGGCTCCAAGGGTATTCACCAAGGTACTGGCGGTGGCGGCAGCACACCTATGCAGGGAGGCAATCCCGGTGTACCCTTACCTGGACGACTGGCTCATCACGGAGGAAACCCCAGCGATTTGCAGAACGAACATTCAAAGAACAATCGACGACCTCTTTGAATTGGGTTTCTCAATAAACGAGAAGAAGTCAAGTCTGGTGCCAAGCACCTCCAAACAGTTCCTAGGAGCTGTCCTAGACACACAAGAGGGGTTGACCTTTCCATCAGAGGAGAGAATTCGGAATATACTACTGCAAACTCTTCAATATCAGGCCGGTCGTCAGATAACGGTACGCAAAGCAATGCGTTTGCTAGGCATGATGGCGTCATGTATTTACCTGGTCCGCCACGCGCGCCTGCGCATGCGTCCCATGCAGGAATGGTTGGCGAAACAGTGGTCTCAGGCAAGTGGTCAGTGGGACGATCTAGTGGTCGTTTCGCCAACACTGGTACAAAGCCTTCACTGGTGGACAAGAGAAAATCTGTCCAAGGGGAAACCCTTTTACGATCCCGAGATACAGGCGATAGTCACAACCGATGCATGCCTGACAGGGTGTGGAGCTCACCTCCTTCACCACACAGCTCCGGGTCTCTGGTCTCACTCAGTGGCCAAGAATCACATCAACCTGCTAGAGCTTCTGGTAGTATTCAGAGCGCTTCAAGCGTTCACGCCCTACCTGCTGAATCTGTCAGTGCAGATCCGGACGGACAGCACTACAGCCATGTTTTACATAAACAAGCAGAGAGGAACTCGTTCGCCAAATCTGTCCAAACTTGCCTAGAGAATTTGGACATGGGCACTCAAACGGAACATCTTACTGTCATCGCAACATGTTCCCGGGGATCTCAATTCTCTAGCAGATGCACTAAGCAGAGATCCCCTCCTAGAGGAGCATGAATGGTGTCTACACAGAGAAATTGTAGAAGATCTCTTCTCTCAGTGGGGTTCCTATTCGCCACAAGCGAAAATGGACAATGCCCAAGATTCGCGTCCAGATTCCCACAACCAGGCTCCCAAGGGAACGCCCTGTGGATGAACTGGTCAGGAATGTTTGCATACGCTTTTCCACCAACTCCTCATCAGGAAGGTGGTGAACAAGATGAACAGGGAATCGATGACGCTCGTCCTAGTTGCTCTCATGTGGGCGAGACAACCGTGGTTCCCACACTTACGCAGACTGGCGACGTGCAAACCCATCAAACTCCCGGGCTGGTACAACCTCTACTGTCCCAGCATCAAGGTCAAACAGTACATCCTCTACCCAGCTCAATGAACCTAGCAGCATGGCTCCTGAGGTCATAGAGTTTGGACATCTAAATTTACCTCAAAGATGTATGGACATCCTAAAAGAATCTAGGAAGCCTAACACGAGGCACTGCTACTTTGACAAGTGGAAGAGATTTGTTATCTGGTGCCAGAATAGACAAATCAACCCAGTTGATTGCACTCCTTCAACTATTGTTACATACATGCTCCACCTGCTGGATGCAGGACTGGTTTTTAACTCACTGAGGGTGCATCTGGCAGCTCTGTCAGCATACACTACCTCCCATAACAAGGTGTTGTGGTGGAAAGTTCCAGTGGTTAAAGCCTTCATGGAAGGAGCAAAGAGACTTCACCCTCCTATTTCAAACCCACCACCATGGTGGGACCTTAATGTTGTGCTAGCTAAACTCATGGGCCCCCCATTCGAACCCATGCATAAAAGCAGTCTCAAACACCTGACTTATAAAACAGCCTTCTTAGTAG
Organism: Ambystoma mexicanum; assembly: GCF_040938575.1. NCBI lineage: Eukaryota > Metazoa > Chordata > Amphibia > Caudata > Ambystomatidae > Ambystoma > Ambystoma mexicanum. The sequence goes on from NC_090937.1 coordinate 304,499,933, forward strand.
CTATTACATCCATAAGAAGGGTTAGTGAAATTCAGGCTCTTGTCAGTGCAGGATCCTTTCTTTACAGTCCACAAGGATAAGCTGGTTTTGCGTACACACCCTAGGTTCTCACCTAAGTTTATTTCCAAATTCCACGTGAACCAGTCCATCGAGCTTCCGGCTTTCTTCCAAAACCCACAAAACTCGGCTGAGGTGAAACTACACACCCTAGATGTGCATAGGGCGGTCCTCTACTATGTAAACAAGACCAGACGGCTAAGGAAAACAGACCAACTGTTTGTCTCCGTAGCTACAGGCAGAGAGGGGGGGGTCGCGTCTCTAAAGGTGCCATCTCTAAGTGGATTATTAACTGTATCCAGCTTTCTGAAAAAACTCTGCCTTTCACGCCAAGAGCCCACTCTGCAAGAGGCATTGGGGCCACTCTGGCTTTCATTGCAAATGTACCCCTTGACACCATTTGCAAAGCAGCTACTTGGAGCTCTATTCACACTTTTACTCAGCACTACTGCATTGACACCCATTCCAAGACAGATACACAAGTGGGACAAGCGGTTCTAAGACATTTATTTGCTCATGACCCTTCTCACATCCCACCTCCTTCGGGTACTGCTCGCTAATCTATGCACAGCATGTGATCTAAGCAGATTCCACAAGCCTCAGAAGAGATTCATTACTCACCGTAATCGTATTTCTGATGCTTGTATCTGCTTAGATTCACATGCGACCCACCCTTCCTCCCCTCTGAGAGAAGGCGCATGGATGCTTGTAGTCTTACCTTTCTTTCTATCTGCTTGGATTATCTGTATTCGCGCTACTCCTCATGCTACCTCATGTCAGAAAAAATACAATCTGAGGGTCCTACACACGTGAGGGATCATGGGTACAGTGGACGTCACACTAGGGATAGTATTACTGGCACGCCCTGTGTCGACGCCCATTTTCGAGTTTCAAAAAACAAACTGTAATGCACCGCAACTTCCGCTAGATGTCTGAATCTAAGCAGATACAAGCATCAGAAATACGATTACGGTGAGTAATGTATCATATATATATGCATACACATGTTATAGTTGCTGGTATTCTTAGAAGTTAGCGTGTAACCGCTGAAGTTATAAGGGAGAGAGGATTTGTTTGAGTTGTTATTGGTTTGCATTCACACCTCCAGAAATCAAGAGTACTTCTATACAATGTATTCTAAGCATGTGAATCCATGAAAGATCCAATGCTGGAGAAGGGATTAGTTTCTGACCTGTAACTCCATTTCGAGGGGATTGGGTCCTCCGACGTATTCCATATCTATGACAGAAATCACCACAGCTGTGCTGCAGTGATTACCGTCATAGATATGGAATACGTCATCAGACCATCCCATCGAAAGAATGTTACCAGGTAAGAGAGCAACTTGTTCTTCTCCAGCATTGGTATCTTTCATGGATTCACATGCGCCCGCCGGCCTCCCCTACATGCAAACAATATATACCCCTTCCTACTTTGGGGAGTTAAAATCTGATGGGAGCCGCGGGGGCTGGGCATTTATACCGCTACGTAAGCGCCCCAAAACAGCACAGATAGGTCACAGAAGCGTCGAAATTTTTCCTATGGAAAACGTCTATATAAAGGTACCGAGGGTTCCCCAACCTGACGAGGAATATTCTAAGCATGTCAATCCATGAAAGATACCAATGCTGGAGAAATGGAATTACAGGTAAGAAACTAATCCCTTCTATTAAATTAAAACCACACTTCAAATATACTACACACAACCAATTCCCCTTGTGCAGATCAATTCAAGGTAAGTACCTTTGGATTTGACATACCGATGTTGTGAAACAAAGACGTTACCGTGGGTTAATACGCAATCACTTTTTGACAGTAATGACAGTTCAGTCTTACCAAAGAAAGGCATACCCGCGAGAAGAAAAGTTACCGTAGTCAAACACACTTAGCACATGAATTAACACGAGAATAGGGGATAAAAATCATAGGCAATACTTTTGTCAAGACAGCTAGAATCCGAGGACACTTTCTAAAACGTAGATAAGTCAATAGGCCTGCGCCAGTGTCAAATGGGACAGGTTCCTGTTGTCGAGGATCACAAGGTTAGAACAGTACACGATTCGAGATTGCCAGGAGTACTTGGATATTGTCACAAGGGAAGTAAAAGTTATAAGAGGGAAGGAAGACGAGGACAAGCCTTGGGTGAGGAAAAAGGCTTCACCCCAATTCCTCCAAGTTGGACACAGAACCTTATTCATTTGAAGAAAAGCTGGTGCTACGGCAGTTGTTCCTGGTAGTTCCTGCAGACTCACATGGTAGTTCCTGCAGACTCTCAGTTCCTGGAGCTTCAGTCGTGGGGACAAGGACGACGACGTCTGGAGCGATCTGCTCTACCCAGGGATGAGGCCACCAGCAGCGAAGCAACGGTGAATGAAAGGTGTGCTCCTTTAAAACAGGAGATGCTCTTCAGATGGCTATCCGGACCACTACAGCTGTGTGCAGTGATTTTGACTAAGAAGAGGATCCTCTAGCTGTGGAAGGTGAGCTGATTGATCCCACCAGGGTCAAGGGAAGAAGACTCCGGACTGGATCTTCTCTTGTCTTTGAAGGGTAGTTAGCTCAGGACGGCAGCAGGGCTTCATCGGGACTCGGAGTTGCAGCAGCCGTCGTCTTCTCCGCTTCTCTTCGGTTCTTTGCAGTTCCAGTGGCAACTCTGACTTCCAGCCCAAGAGTCCTGCCTTTTATGCCAAAATCCCCCATTCACACACCCTGGCTGTCAATCACTCAGCAGGGGGGATGCCTGGCCCGGACGACCACCTCAGCCAATCAACATGAAGTGTGACTTGGGTTTCCACGGAGACCCTGTGCAGGGGATGACTAAACCCCTCCCTCACATTCAGCCCACCTAGACACCCAGACGCCAAAGGAGGGCTTCTGGATAGAAGCCCGCCAAAGGTCAGCGAACAAAGAAGGCAAACCTGGTTTGCCGCGCAAAGTAAAACACCAGAAAAAAGAAATGGCGATAAAACCCGACCGGAGCAAAAATAAAAAAGTATTTGGCCAAGCGGGTTTAAGTTCGAGGCTAATACAATAGCCCAAAACAGTACCACGTTTATATACTATAATTGCGGCAGAAAAGATAGGTTAGGTACCAATGCCACCAGCCAAGTCTTAGTGTTAACGGAGCGAAACAAAGCTCCAAGAGGCGCAGACAAAAAGGAGTAGAAATTAATCGTTTCCAATACTCCATGAAAGCTGGGGTGTATTGGGTCTGCAGTTTAAATGACTACATAAAGTAAAAGGCAACTTTACCTGTTTCTGGGGGACAGTAGTCAGCCCCAGAAAAATGGAGTGAGTGGGAAGTCTTAGAGACAACCCAGTGTCACTGCACTGAAGGTGCTGTGTAACATCCACAAAAAGTTGGCCTCATGGAGTGGTGTCGCTCCAAAGCCCAAGATCACACAAACAGTAGAAATATACATGGCAAAACACATGTAAGAGTGTGAAAAAGGTTTACACTCTTAACGGGGGGAAAAAATAAACCCCGTAAATTCAGCAAAGCTGCCGAGTGACTCACTAGGTAAGGGAAATTAGCCATAAATGAGAATTCCCCTAACAGCTACACGCCTCAGGAGCAGAGACCTAGCGCCTTGAGGGTGCCAGGCCCCTAGGCACCCGGCGGTTAACGAGTATCCTTTCTTTGAGCGCTTCCTCCTACTCATGCGTTCCTCTCCGATGACAGGGCTCCTCAAGGATATAGTGAAGGAGGTGATCCTGTAGGTGGGGCCTCCCCAGCCTCCTCCTCTGGGTCCTCCACCGCTACTGGTGTCAGTGCCGGTCCCTCCCCTGATCCAGGCCCTAACAGTTGTTCAGACGCCTCCACCTCTTCCTGTACCACCAACGCCGCCCCTCAACAGCCGTTGGACCTGTCTTTGGCTCCGGACCTTGGGGGCACCCTGCCAGCACTTGTGTCACAGGGCCCAAACCACCTGGTCTGTTAAAAAAGGGGGGGGGTGACGCCCAAGAAGAAACCTCGGCATCCGTTAAGGCCTTTCACCAGCCTTCAGTGTGTGGAGGAGTACTTGGTGGTCCCTCTGCCCAAGGATGCCCCCAGGAGGCATGAGAGCTAGCAGGGATTTTGGGCAAACTCGCCACGATCCGGTCTGGCATCCCACTCCAGAAGGATGGCCTCCAGGTGACTAGAAAGGTCTGGGAGAAGCCCAGGCCAGTGCCCAGATGAACAAGAAGTTGGACAGCAGGTTCAGGCTGATGGACGGGGAGCCGATTGTTAGGTAAGATTGTATGCAGTACCGTTTGGGTGCACTAATACAACCCTGACCTCCTGGCAATAGGAACCCAACCTTTGGTAGAAGTCTGTACTACACAGGTTGGTAGCATGTTCAGCAGCCAGGCTTATCTCAAGAGGGGTCAGTGTGAGCAGTAGTGGAGTTACACAGAGATTCGCAATGACAAGTATTCAAATAATCTCTTACACACAAGGTTTCTTTATTAAACAATTATTAATTTAACAGTCCGTTTCATTAAGCCTTCTTCAGAAGGGGCAATATAATAGTAACACACAAATACACTCCAAAATGCACACTCTTAGTTTCTCTAAATCAGCAAGTACCCATTTGGGATGGCACACGGACACTTCCTACACCCTCAGGTGACTTAAATAGCTAGGACACTGTGGACATTAATATATTACTGTGGCATTTAGAGCAATACTTAGAAGTATGTCAAAGAAAAAGGTTATTAGAACAAAACAAGAGATCTCACAAATATTCTGAAGCAGGTAAGTACTTTTGGTAACCCCTAATGCAAAGTAAGTTAACCCCTCGTGGGAGGAAGACAAAACACACAGTCGGAGGGAAGAAGTCATTCAGGGAGCCAGGCCAGGCCAAAGTCAATTAGGCAAAAGTCTAGGTGAGCTGAAGCAATTCTTGCAGGTAGGTAAAAGTCTTGCACAATGTTTTAGAAGTCTTTGTAGAAAAGAAGAATCAAAGTATAGCCAGAAGCTGATTAGGCTTGTGAAGTAAAGACGCTGATAGCAACTACAGAAGCAACCAAGACAAGTCTCCACTGAGAACAAGTGAGGTGACACAACAAGAGGTAAGTTGTCTTGGACGTTACAGTACCTTTGGTTAGAAGAAAAACGGTTCAGCTGGCTTCTGTTCCTGTGCAGCTCTGCAGATCCTGTGTTCCTGGGCCTCAGTCGTGGGGACAAGAGGGAGGACGTCTGGAGGACTAGTGCACTGCAACGGGACAGTCGGCAACAGAAAAGGACCAACTTCTATTCAGTGGCACTTCGCAATTTCATCTCCTCACGTCTCAGCAAATAGCACTACCACGGACTCTTGGCTGTCGAGATGGGCTTTCCTTGCATCTGGGACCCAGCACTCTGTGCAGGTGGCTCAGGCTCGGTTAGTCCTGCTTCCTGGGAGTCCAGAGGATCTTCCTGGAGCTCTTGGCCAACTTAAAAGCAACTCACACAATCTGGTGTTCCTCTCCCTGGCTCTTCGGTTCCAGCAGCAACTGCAGTGGAAATACAAGCTTGGAGAGGATGTGTAGGTGGCTTACTTTGGAGTTGATTGTTCCCACCAACTCAAGGGGAGAAGTTGTCCTTGCAGGGCTTCTCTAGTCTAGATGAACTCAGAGCTTGAGCACAGCAGCAGGGCTTCACTGGGCAAACCATCGGTCCAGGAGTTGCAGCAGGCGTCTCTTCCAAGTTCTTCTTTGGATTCCTTCGTCCAGTAGGCTCATTGATGAAGGTGATGACGAGCAAACCGAGAAGCAGCAGGGCGAAGAGGGCTTTGAGGACCAACCTAGGCCACAACCGCCTTCTCCTCCGTCGCCACAGCCGCCTCAGCATCCACCTGGAGATATCTCGGTGAACATTCTCACTGCCTTGCATACTCTGTGCTCAGAGATCCGGATGAAGATGCTTCTTGCAGCGTCGGCGCCAGTACCGTCAGAGGAACCACCGGCCAAGAAGAGGAAAGTTCACCCTCCGCCTCCTTGCCACGAAGGATGAGACGGATCCTGACACAGCAGCGACAGGCACTGGCACGGACGACAGCGGCGGATTGGGGGATCTCCTGTGTCCTCCTCCCAGATCTTCACCACCCGACGAGATAGGCTCATTCCATGCCATGATCTCTAGGGCCTCGGAGCTATTCCAGCTTGTCCCTGAGGAGAAGAAGAAAGAGGGTTTCCTATACCAGCGCTGTGAGGTGAACAGGAAGACCGTATGTTCAATCCCAATTTTGGATGACATTTGGGAGGATAGACTGTCCCTCGTGAAGAACCCTTCCTCGGCCCCGGCGAAGAGGGGCTGTTATGAGAAGTAGTACAGGGTGCCGGACTCTGCGCCTAAGTGCTTGCAGTCCCAACAGTCTCCGGACTCTGTGGTTTTGGCAGCAGCCAAGAAAAAGTCTTCGGGCTCCTCCTCTTCGGCAGCCTCCTTTCCCCCGGACAGTGAGGGGAAGAAGTTGGATGCATGGGCGAAGAGTTATCACGTCGGCAGCGACTACCATCAAGGCCGGCAACACTCTTGCCATTGTGGCACGTTAAAACCGGGAGCTTTGGTTCAAGATCGCTCCCATCCTGAACTTCCTTCCTGACAAGAGGGCGGAAGCTTTGGAGATTCTACAGGAAGGCGAGGTGGCATCAGACCACGCCAATACAGTGGCCACGGACATCGCCAACACAGGGTACCGCCAGATGGGCAACAGCGTTTGCCTTCGTCGGCGGGGCTGGCTGCGGGCCACTAATTTTCACCATGATGTTCAGTCGAAGGTGTTGGACATGCCCTTCGGGGGCAATTTGTTCGGTAGACTGTGGATGAATCTCTTCAAGCCATCAAGGCAGGCATAGACGGCTCGTGCCTTGGGCACGCTTCAACAGCAACAGCCGTCCTTTCGGTCTTCCGGCAGAAAATCCCAAGGTTCTTCCAAAGGATTCGGTGGAGGTGCTTTGTCCTACCTCAACCCTCCCGCTCTTCGGCCCAGGAGACCTACAGGGGCCGTGCTAAATCTGGAGGAGGAAGTCGTTGTCACCAAGGTCCCCAAGGCGGCGCTTCAACGTCAAAACAGGATTGAACCGGCCGTGATGTCGGGCCCCCACCCGTGCACCTTGGTGGGAGGCCGGCCGGCGAACTTCATCAGCGTGTGGAAGACCATCTCTACCGACCGTAGGGTGCTGGACGCTCACACTCTGGAATTTCAACAGAAGTGTCCCCATATCTCACCAGTGGCCCGGCAGGAAAACCACGTCCCTCGAGGTGCGGGCCATGCTAAAAAAAGAGCGTGATGGAGCTTGTCCCAAAGAGGCTCTGGGGCTCAAGTGTACTCTCGTTTCTTCCTTGTCAAAAAGAAGACCGGGCGTTGGAGACCCATCCTAGACCTTGTCGTCTGAAAAAGTACATCAAGTCCCAAAAGTTCTGGATGGTCATTCTTCAGCACGTACTAGGACAGCTAGAAGAGGGGGACTTTCTATCCTCGCTGGATTTGGAAGATGCTTATTTTCGCATCCCCATCCTCAAGGGTCACCGCAAGTTCCTGCGCTTTGTGGTTCAAGGGCAACATTACCAGTTCAAGGCACTTCCCTTCGGGTTGAAGTCAGCCCCAAGGGTTTTCACCAAGTGCCTGGCGCTGGTGCAGTTGTCTTTACGAGGGATCCACGTATACCTTTACCTGGACGACCGGCTCATCCAAGCAAACTTAAAGGACATCGCCGACAAACACACGGCGAAGACCGTCCAACTCCTGACGGATCTGGGGTTCTCAGGGAACTATGCAAGTCCTGCTTGACTCCATCGCAGGACGCGCTGTTTCTGGGATCCCGACTCAACAGTGTCGTGCCTGGTGTCTCGGTCGGAGGAAAGGCCCTTTTGGGCAAGGTGCAACGACTGTTGGCACTAATGGTCGCCACGGTGAGATCCATCAAGTCTCTGCTCGGCATGATGTCATCATGCATCTACCTCATCTGACTATGCGGATGCGTCCACTACAGGAGTTCCTCGAAGGCCGTTGGATACAATTGTCGGGAAGCTTCCAGTACAAGATCAAGCTTACGAGAGCTTCCGTCGAGCGATACGGTTGTGGGGAGTCCGCTCACATCTGTCCGAAGGCGTGGATTTCCAAACCCCACCATACCAGGAGACTATCACGATGGACGCTTCTCTGGAAGGTTGGCTAGACAGTTCAGAAATTAAACTGATTTTTTCTTTACTGAGGATTCCCAGCCTGACGACGGGGAATATTCATGTACATCCATGCTGGAGAACAACAGTTACAGGTAAGTAACTTGTTCCTTTCCCTTACTCCCCTTTCTAATCGCCAAGCTGCCCTTCTAATTAGACATGGAAAATACACCTATTAACTTTTGCCCATCTTGTAACAAAATATTTCCCTGGAAGGACTCGCTCCAAATGTGCAACCTCTGTCTTCCAAGCGATCACAACGAGGGCCACTATATAGCTTGCAAGATTTTTAAGCCCAAAACCTTAAAGGACCGCTAGATAAAGAGCTGGTCCCACCATGCCCTCCAGGCTGAGGCCTCCATAGACGTGGAAGGTGCCTAGAGCAACGGCAGCATCGGCATCTTCAGTGACGACAAAGGCGCAAGGGAAATTAGATTCCCACGTGCAAGCCCCCGACCCCACCAGACAGGCCAGCTTCACTGTTTCGGGGACGACACCCGGCGGCATCAGTACAGACAAATCAACCCACACAAAAGACACAACCTAAGGCCATAAGTCGACAACACAGACTACACGGCCACACACATCATCCGAGTGGAAGTTCCACCACTTTACTGTCCTCTGGGCATTCGCCTCATGATAGGCCCCCGAAGTCGAGAAAATGATCAAATTCAGACACTGTGTTGAAAAATACAGCTGGTAACTGAACGTCGAAACCCATGGCGCCTGCTCCATTATCTGCCGAAAAATGACTGTCCACGCACACATCGAAGTCTGCTAAATCATTGCAGACTTCAAAACTGTCTCATCCTGTTAAGAAACACGTCCCTGAGACACTGCTGAAAACTCGGACTTCGAAACACCACACTTCGAAGTCCCACCAATCACATAGGGAAAAGGAGTTACCCAAGGGGAGGGAATTATGTCTGGAACTATGAAGCACAAGATGCAGCCCACTCGTGAACTACCTGAAACTTCTAGTTATCCCTCCTGCTGTCATCCCAAGTTCATCACAGTGGTATGTGGAAGACATAGACCGTGTAATGAGAGGTATGTCTTTTATTGCTGATTTTTTTTTTAAAACAAATGTTCAGGCTCTTCACAACTTGCAAAATACACCAACAGCTAGTGGGGCAGCATTGCCACTACCCCCCCCCCCCCTCCCTCAAAAAGAGCACAAGCAGACACCCCTCAACATGACCCAGACCAGTTTCAACTCGATGACCCGAACCAAAGCCTCCAGGACACTGGAGCGTTTTCGGACTCCGAGGGTCAAGAGTGTTAGGCAGAAACCTGTGCAGTTCCCGTAGGGACCACTGCAAAAGATTTAAGACTACAGGTGTTGGCAGTAAACCCACTTGGTAGCAGTCTGCACCACCCAGATTTACCTGGTAGCTGTGGCTGAGCAGTCAGACTTCCCTCAAGAAGAGTTAGGCAGTATGCAGAGTATACACAATAGGCACTCAGGTGCAATAATACAAGCAAACACTGACCAGAGCTTTGGTATCAAAGTATATAATTATTTATTTAAAAACACACTGTTGAAAACACTCCAGCACTCTTATTGTAAAATATTCTAAACAGTTACTATTATAATATATACACCCCTTTTTCCTTATCAGATAAGTCACTGTAAAACACCACTTATTTTCATACAGAGGTGAGCGCTTAACTAGATGGCACTCCAACCAGTTTGTGAGAAAGGGAGGGAAAAAGACAGAATATGGAAAGGTACACCACTCTAAGATTTAGGAACACTGTTAGCAAGGCAGAAGAGCAAAAGTCACTGGTGAGCCAAAGTCCAAAGGCTGGGCCACTCTTAGAGAGATCAGAGCACAAATGCGCCCAAGATCACACAGTTACACTAGCCTTAGAAAGTCTTGCAGAGGGTTCAAAAAGAGTTTAGAGAGGCTTAGGAAAGTTTAGCCAGGGTGTCCCACGCTAACCCAGGTTCGAAAGCCGGGGGCTAAATCTACCCCGTACAGTCAGTAGCAAGGGAAGCCAGGCGGGACATGGTACCTTAAGTGGGAAGGATCCTCCAGCGGTGGCAGTTGTTCCTGGTAGTGAGTGCAAGTCGCGTCGTCGTCCAGGGGAAGAGAAGATCTCGACTTGGAGGAAAGATGAAGGTTGTTGCACTACCAGGGAAGAAACCAGCCGCAGTGTCTTCCGGTTAAAGGTGGTACCTTTGTTTCGCGGTCGTGGTAAAACGTGGTATCCCGGTTGCCGGGGTGCTTGGCACAGGCAAGGCGGCCACGAGATACGTCGGGAAAGCGAAAAGACGGTGAAACTGGTTATCCCCACCAGTCAAAGGAAGAAGACTCTCCGGCGGGAGATCTCCTCTGTCGTTGGGAAAAGTGGTGAGGCAGTCCAGCAGGGCTCCACCGGCGGTGGTGTCGTGGCAGGTCCGCTCAGCTTGTCCATCGTCGGATTCTTAGGTCCTGTGGCGACTTCTGAAGTTCCAGTCCCCAAAGCCCTGCTTTTATGCAGCAAACCCCCATTCACTCAGCCTAGCTGTCACTCAAACATGCTAAGTGGTGAGCCGGCCGGCTCACCACGTGGGCCAATCAGGATGGAGTGTGACTTGAGTTGCCTAGGCAACTCAGTCCAGGGTGCCTACATTTCCCTCCACCCCTCCTAACTACCCCAGACAGAGTGGCACCACTTTGGAGGGCTTCTGTGGAGAAGCCCGCCAAAAAGTGGAACAAAGGGCTCGACTTGGGTTGGAGTCACAGAAGAGAACACAAACGCCATTTTAGAATCACGTTTTGGAAAAAAAATACCAACCGGAGAATTAATATTAGTTAAATAAACCAGCGGTATGTTCGAGGCTACCGTAAATAATTAAATAAAGATAGCCTAAAACAATGGGAAATCCCATAGGAAAATATTTGCGGTTGAATATAAAAAGTAGTATCCACTGCCACCAGCCAAAACTCAATCAGGGGGGACAGAGACGTGCCCCCTCGACTAACAGACCCTGGGGCAATCGAATTGCCCCAGCCAGTACGTCCACAATATGATGGTTTGTACTGGTTCTGTTCAGAATTTAAGACTAGTAAAGTCAATGGTGACTTTACATGCCCTGGGAGACAGTAGTCAGTCCCAGGGTATGGATTCTATACTGGGGGGGTCACTATGACACCCCTGTGTCACTGCACTGAGGGTGCTGTGTAACACACATCACAAAAACACATGAAGCCATATGGAGTAAAAGACCCCATAGCCCATTAAACACATCTAGATTCAAAGAAACACACTCAAATCATGTCCAAGAGTGAGGGTAAGAGAGTCTCGCTCTTGGCAGGAGAAAAAAATAATCCCAAAAATCCAGCAAAGCTGCTGGGGGACTCACTAGGTTAGGAAATTCAGCCTAAACAGAGAATTCTCCCTAACAAAGAGGTAGATCATTATTATGACGACGTCGAGGAGGACATTTATGTCTTACCGTCTCCAGTTCATGCTGACCTACCGGTGGCAGACTCCCCAGTTGATAACCAACTACAATTCAATGACATGCTCCTTAAGGCAGCTGATCATTTTCAAATCAAGACACTGAGACACTAGTCTACAAGGACTTTGTCAAAGAGATATTGGGCGACAAAAAGGCAGCAACCCAATTTATCCCCATATTGCAATCCGTGCAGAGAATAAATAACCCTCTCTGATAACACCAAACCTAATGCGGCAGTAAACCCCTGCATTGAAAAAAATGTTCCGTCCAGCACTCTACATCAGGGGCCAATTAAAGCCAGACTCTCTGGTGGTTACCGCCACAAGGAAAAGGGCCGGGAACACCTCTTGCATCATCAGAGGCCCCCTGGACAAAGAGAGCAAAAGAATATACACTTTCAGGAGGAATGTGCCCACCTCAGAGGCATATCAGGCAAAAAGTGCCAAAAATATCACTCTTCTGGCCAGCTACAACTTCCACAAGTGGGAGGAAATATCTACATTAATGGCCTCAGCTCTGGAGCCACTAAAATCACATCTCTTCCTTGCAGTAGCAGAAGGGAAGGCTGTGTCTAACTGCATCTTAAAGAATAATTTAGATGCAGCGGATAATGCTGGTAGGATTATCGCAGAGGGCACTCTTCTAAAGCACCATACATGGCTGCCCCAATCCGGTTTTAAATTGGAGACACAAGCAACCCTCCTCAATATGCCAATCGAGCCTAACGTTCTCTTCGGCAAAGCAGTAGAGGGCGCTCCTAAAACAGCAAAGGAAGAATATGACACCTTAAAGTCTTCGGTTCAGCTTACAAACAAACCCTCAGGCCAAAAGGGGAAACCATCATTTCCATCGTTTCAGGGGACAAATGTTGCAAAGAGGATCTGGTTACAACCAGGGTCCGGGGTCATCCTGGGGTTCAACTCAAGGCCAATCCTCTCAGGTCTTCCAGAGGGGCCAGCAAAGATCTCATGGCTGGGCAGATCCTCCTCCTCCAGAGGTGGATCCACACCCCCAAAGCAATGACCACCCGCTTCAGGTCCCCTCCAATGCCACTCCAGTAGGAGGAGGTGTAACACATTTAACCCACGCATGGGAAGGAATCGCTGCGGACAATTGGGTGCTTTCTACCGTGGCGGGCGGTTATTGTATAGAGCTACTCCAAAGACCCTCCTTCCAACCCCCGTGACAAAAAACCACCACGAAGGAGGAACAGCACATACATCTGGAAGAGGTGGAAGCGCTGCTGTTAAAGGATGCCGTCTAAATTGTCCCAGCGAATCAGGTAAACAACGATATCTATTCAACGTACTTCCTTGTGCCCAAAAAAGATCTAACTATGCACCCAGTATTAGATCTGCGCCCTGCAAACACCTTTGTCAAGCCACAAAAATCTGCATGACTACGCTACAAGAAGTAATCCCACTGCTAAAGCAAGGGGACTACATGGCAATATTGGATATGAAAGATACCTATTTTCATATTACAATGTTCCCAGCACACACACAATTATTGCGTTTCAAGATAGCAAACCAGCACTACCAATTCAAGGTCCTACTCTTCGGTATAGCATCCGCTCCAAGGGTATTCACCAAGGTACTGGTGGTGGTGGCAGCACACTTGCGCAGGGAGACGATTCCAGTGTATCCCTACCTGGACGACTGGGTGATCATGTGGGAAACACCCCTAATTTTCAAGCAAAATGCACAAAGAATGATCAACCTTCTTTTCCAATAGGGCTTCTCAATAAACGAGAGTCAAGCCTTTTACCAAACAAGACCAAACATTTCTTAGGAGTTGTTATAAAAACAGAGGAAGGGTTGGTTTTTCCATGAAAGGAAAGAATCAAAAACATACTGCTGCAAATACCTCAAGCCGGTCACCAGATAAGCGTACGCAAAGCAATGCTTTTGCTCAGCATGATGGCATCTTGCATTTACCTGGACCCACACGCACGTTTGCGCATGCGCCCGTTGCAGGAGTGGTTGGCGAAACCGTGTTCTCAGGCAAGCGGTCAGTGGGATGATCTAGTGGTTGTTTTGCCAACACTAGTAAAGGCTCTAGGCTGGTGGACAAAGGAGAATTTGTTGAAGGGAAAATCCACGACCTGGCAGTGCATGTGGTAGTTACAACAGATGCATCACTCTACGGGTGGGGGGTGGCAATCACCTTCATCTCACAGCATATGGGCTGTGGACTCACATCACAGCACAAAACCACATAAACCTGCTGGGACTTCTGGCAGTATACAAAGTGCTCCAAGCCTTCGAAGCGCACCTGACAAATCAGTTGATGCAGATCCTGACAGACAGCACCACTGCAATGTTCTATATCAACATGCAGGGGGGGGGGCACACATTCTCCAAATGTTTTCAGGCTAGCACAGAAAATATGGAAATGGGCACTCAAACGGGGATGTTCCTAACTTCACAACATGTACCAGGGGAACTGAACACCCTAGCGGACTCCCTGAACAGAGATTCGCTTCCAGAAGATCACGAGTGGCAACTCGACAAAGATGTCGTAGATCACATTTTCTCGCAGTTGGGCTACCCCACACTAGACTTGTTCGCTACAAAAGAAAACAAGCAATGCCCAGACTTTGCGTCCAGGTTTCCTCAACCAGACTCCAAGGGGAACGCCCTATGGATCAGTTGGTCAGGGAAATTTCCCTACACTTTTCCCCCAACTCCACTAATGAACGGGGTGGTGAACAAGATTCACAGGGAACAAGTGACGCGTATCCTAGTTGCTCCCATGTGAGCGAGACAACCATTGTATCCACATCTGCGCAAACTGGCAATGTGCGACCCAATAAAGCTCCCGTGCCAGCCCAACTTTCTTTCCCAGCACAGGGGAACAACATTACACCCTCAACCTCACTCACTGAACTTAGCAGCATGGCTCCTGAGGTCATAGAGTTTGGACATCTTAACTTACCTCAAAGGTGTATGGATATCCTCAAGGAGGCACGTAAACCAAACACCAGACGCTGTTACTTTGACAAGAGGAGAAGATTTGTAATTTGGTGCCAGTCAAAACAAATAAACCCGATAGAATATATTCCAACTCACATTCTTCACTACATGCTACACTTGTTAGACTCACGGTTAGTATTGAACTGAATCAAGGTTAACCTTGCGGCGCTATCCACATACACCACCTCTCAGAGTAAAGTATCATGGAGGAAGGTACCTGTCATTAAGGCATTCATGGAGGGAGTAAAGAGACTCTACCCTCCTATATCAAACCCACCACCAGGCCGGGACCACAATGTAGTACTTAAACTCATGGGAGCACCCTTTGAGCCTATGCATAAATCAAGCCTTAAACATTTCACGTATAAAACGGCTTTCTTGGTGGCAATCACCTCCATAAGGAGAGTCAGCGAACTTCAAGCATTGTCAGTGCAAGGCCCTTTCTTTGCTATCCACAAAGACAAATTGGTTTTAAGAACACACCCTCGGTTTTCACCCAACTTCATTTCAAAATTCCACATAAACCAATCCATCGAGCTACCGGCCTTCTTTCAGAACCCAACTAGCTCAGCTGAGAAAAAACTGCATACACTAGATGTAAGGAGGGCGGTGCTTTACTATGTAAACATGACCAGACCGCTCAGGAAAATAGACCAACTGCTTGTCTCGGTAGCAGCAGACGTACAAGGAGACCACATTTCAGAGAATGCCGTCTTCAGATGGATAGTCAGATGCATACAGCTCTGCTGCTTTTTATCAAGAAAAACACTTACTTTCACACCGAGAGCTCACTCCACAAGGGGTACATGAGCTACTTTGACCTTTATAGCAAACGTCCCGCTGGATGCCATTTGCAAAGCAGCTGCATGGAGCTCAGTACACACTTTCACTCAGCACTACTGCATTGACTCACACTCTAAAGCAGATACTCATGTAGGACAAGCGGTTCTAAAACATCTATTTGCCGCTGGACCTTCTCACAAACCACCACCTTCTCCTAACACTGCTTGCTAATCTATGCATAGCATGTGATCTAAGCAGATTCCACAAGCCTCTGAAGGGATACATTACTCACTGTTATCGTATTTCTGATGCCTGTATCTGCTTAGATTCACATGTGCCCACCCTTCCTCCCCTTGCTTGGAGTAGGTGGTGCATTGATGTTTATATGGGCTTTATCTGATACATATCTGCTTTAATACACCTGTACTCACGCTGCACTTCATACAAACCTCCTGTCAGAAACAAAACGATCTAAGGGACCTCAACGGCCGCTTGAAGGGCCATGGGTACAGTGGACGTCACGCTAGGGATAATATTACTGGCACGCCCTCTCGGCTTCACTTTTCAATTTTCGAAAAACAACAACTGTAATACTCTGCAGTTTCCACTAGATGTCGGCCTATGCATAGCATGTGAATCAAAGCAGGTACAAGCATGAGAAATAAGATTACAGTGAGTAATGTATCCCATATATATATATTGCAGTCTCAGTGGGTTGTAACCATATAGTATGCACAATCTATAAGCTATCGCAGTGCCGATTGCCTCCACCTAACCCAAGTACCAAAAATGGGAAAGGGATATGTGGTTCCACCTAGATGATACAGTGTAGAAATAGATATGCAGCTATACTCGTAAGTTATCTCTCAATGCTAGATACAATGTAATGCAGTTCAAAGTGCTACACCAGGCATACATTACTCCTGCATGATGGGCTAAATTTGACCCCTCATGTAGCAGAGCCTGCCCAAAGTGTCATTTAGGTCTAGATGATGCAATATTCTTTCATTTAATATGTGCATGTCTGTCAGTTCAGAGATACTGGTCTGAAATACTAGCCACAATAAATAAGATGCTGACTCTTGTAATTCCATTGGTGCCCCTTGACTGCCTATTGGGGGAGCTGACGGACTTCTACAAGCTGTTGGCAAAATGCCTTCTCTTATCAAAATGCCATATCCACCGATCTTGTCTAATGAATCCATCATCTGCTCCTCCCTCCACTTAGGAAGACTGGATGAAAGAGCTTGCCTTGAGCTGTGACATGGAAACTTATTTTTGTAATCTGACACCTCCACACCTATGCCGCAGTGACATATGGGTGCCCTTTAGACATTATCTGACCACCCTTTCACACCTGGTAGTAGTTGACTGATTCCTAATGCCCCTGTGTTAAGATAGTGGCCTGGATTTCCTGGTCACTCAGGCCTATCTATGCTTTAATATCTCAATTGTAGCAATATGTTTCTTTTCTCCAGCTTTGGATATTTCATGGATTCACATGCACATGAATATTCCCCGTCGTCAGGCTGTGAATCCTCAGTAATATTAAAGCAGTTTAAATGTAAAGCTTATATAGCCTATTTTTGTCACTTTGGGTCATACTTCCCCAGCCAACGATAGTACTCCTTAGCTCCTTCCTTTGTGGCCATCTTCCAATTTTTACTGCACGTTTGCGTGTTGGGAATCCTTTTTTCCCACCTCGAAATATCGTAGTTTTTGTCCTATTTTTGAGAGATTTTTCCAATCGTTGCTTCAACATCAGTCACTTTAGTCACTACCGGCTATTGGAGGACCAGTTGCCGGTGAAGAACCGAACCATTGACGGATCTTCTTGACCGTGTGATTACCCATCCTCATTCACTGCGAAGAGCCTTTTCAAGGCCTGTACGAGGTGTCGCCTTAAAAATGTCTTTGTGGAAGACCACCATGACAAATGCTTATATTGTACGCATCCGGAGCACGATATGGACCATTGCTCCATCTGCCAGTCTTTTTCTTTGAAGATTAGTAACCGTCATCTCAGGTTGGTGACTTGGCTGGAAGAGGGTGCCAGGGCCTCTGATTCACCTTGGTCCGCAGTCATACCTCTACCATAATCGGCAGACCCATATACTGTACTCCCTCGTGTAAGAGGTTGCGATCACACAAAGAACCTTCCCTGGGGAGGAAACTTAAAAGGGGACACACGTCACACACTTGGACTATCCAACCGTCAACGACTCTGTCGGCGCTTATAACACCGTCCGTTAGTTAACTGCCCCATCCACAACAGCTTAGTCTACTGCTAGAACGATCAAGTCACTGGTTCCGGCAATGCACTCGTCGGAGATGCAACATCTGCATCTACTTGGTCTACGAGCCACAGGCATAAAATGGTCAAGAACATCCAGAGCCTCACCGCCTGACCTCAAAGCAGCAAAACCATCGAACCTCCCCGTCGACGGCTGCCTTGTTTGCGATTCCTTTGTCTACATCGTCAACGACCACAACTACCGTCCCTACCAAATTGACAAGAGTTTCTCTGCCCCTGAGACTGTCCACGGCACCATTGGTCTCCCAGTTGTAAGCTCCAGCGTTTGCCACATTTCCCAGAGGGGCTAGTGTGGACAGGGAACTGCCTCCAGCATTGTCTTTTCTTCCAAGACACACCAGCCAAGCCACTCTTCACCCTGATGCCTTCTTTGTCCACTGCTACAGCACCACCTGCCACGTTCCCTCAAAGTGGTGATGTCTCAGATGAAGAGCCTCTGAACGTTTTATTCTCAGACCATGAGGAAATCGGTGAGCAGCCTGATGCTATCCTACCAATGCCTTGTCCACCAGTTCAGCCTCTTCCAAGACCTGCAGTTCCACCCGCTTCAATACCTGCTACCCCTTTGAGCACGCCAGCTGCACCCATTATTCTATCAACCTTGCAGACCATGGTCACGGAACTAGAACATTGTCTTCCTCCTCCGGCCCCTCAAGGAGCCCATAGTAGGAGCCCGCCTGTATTAACATCAAGAGGGGATTTAGTTCCACCTCAGCCGGTTCCTCAGTTCTCCGTTCCAGTCGCTACGCTCACCGATACTGGTCCTGACGGCACTGACACGGCTACAGACACTCAGATTACTATGACAATTTAATCCCAGCTGTTGGTGAGACACCATAACCGCCCTCCCGTGAATCACTTCCAGATGAAATGGGCTCTTTCCTTGTACTCTTAGCACGTGCTGTTATGCTATTTGACCTGGTTCCGGAGGAACAACGGAAAGAGGGTTTCCTATTTCAAAAGGGCGAAACCCCCAGGAAGTCATTAGTCGCAATCCCTATGCTAGACGACATCTGGGAAGATGGCCTTTGCGTGATGAAAAATCCTTTCTTGGATCCTCCAAAAAAGATTGCCTGGACAAGAAGTATAAGGTAACAGATACAGCTCCTAAGAGCCTTCGCACCGAGTCCTGCGCGGACTCGGTGGGATTGGCGGCTGCTCAGAAGAGGTCAGCCAACCTTTCTTCTCCATGCATGATACCCCCACATAAAGAGCGTAAGCAACTTGACACCTTTGGCAAAAGAGTAATTTCCACGGCCATTACAACCATCAAGTCGGCCAAATCATTGGCCATCCTCTCACAATACGACCGCAAGTTGTGGTACAAGATGGGCCCCATCTTCAATTTTCTGCTGGATAAGAGACGTGGCCCCTGTGCTTTTTGCATGAAGGGGCAGCCACTTTGATCCTGCCATTACTGTCATGGTAGACATCATGGGCACTGGCTTTTGCCAAACGGGGAGCGGAGCTCTGCTCAGTTGCCAGAGATGGTTGAAGGCAACCAATTTTTGTCCTGAGGTTCAATCCAAGTTTGTGGATATGCCATTCGATGGGCTGGGCCTGTTGGGGCAGAAGGTGGACAGGACCCGACAGGCAATCAGGGCTGATACTGCATGCTCCCTAAGCACCCTGAAGTAGCGACGACCGCTCTTTCATTCCGGTAAACGTTTCTCCAGGACCTGCAGAGATTACAGGCCGTCCTACCGCCACCCGTCTCATACCAGCTTACAGGAGGCGTACAGCGGAAGATCGCAAACGCACAGGGGTACTCGCCGACAATGCAGATCTTTCTCTAGGCCACAAACTCCCAAGCAGGCCTGACCAGCACCGGGACCCGTGCCCCACTCCACTTCAGCACCGCAGTGGGAGGCCGGTTGTTGCAATTTTTCGATCAGTGAGAAAATATCTCCACAAACAAATGGATGCTCAACATCATTTGGTAGGGTCACACCCTCGAGTTTCTGGTCAAATGCCCCTCCATCTCTCCCATGAAGAAAAGAGCACTACATATACCAGTTTCAAACAAGAAGTCCAGTCACACGGCGCCAATAGTTCAGTTTTTAGAACTACTTAAGTTGCAGCAGTATTTATTGGACATGGACAGCCTGACACGTGTTTCAAGCATAAACGTGCTCTTCTTCTGAGGCTGATGATAGTATATAAAGGATAATTGAGAAGGCCAAATAATATACAATTACATTGGTCGCAAATCAACAGAGATTGGCAAGGCGGACAATCAAATCAAATATTTCCAACCATATTTATGACATTCCATTGAAAAAAGAGGGGAGGGTGGAGGTTGGGGGAAGGGTTTAGTCAAAAAACAAATATATAAATGTAAGAAAGTCATGAGCAAATTTGATTCAAAGTGCACAAGGTTAATGAGATTTACAATGGAAAAAGGAAAAAGAAAAACCAAATAGTGTGTAACATAATGTTTTCATATTGATGATGGGTATATTGGAAGATGAAGAAGAGAGATAAAAACGCAAATATTAGTTTGGCTCTGTTTGAGATGCATGGGTCAATTGCAGCTGGGCAGATGCTTGCTAGAGCCGTTATATATGCACAACCATATTGCTGTAAAGTACCTTCTAAGAAAAGGGAGCATTAGAAGCTGTACCATCGCACCTACGGCCCTTCCAGGGTGTACTGCAGATATTTCCTGGTGAGCACAGTCAGGTGGGTGGAGAACCACCCTAGACATCAGATAGCTCAACAAGTTCCTGAAATCACAGAGGTTTTGCATGGTCACACTTCAAAACGTTCCTGAGCAACTAAACACAGCGATTTCCTAAGGATGCTTAGTTCCACATTCCCATAAATCGCAAGCATAGGCGCTTCCTTCGATTCGTAGTGCAAGGCAAGCATTATTTATTTTTTAAAATTTGATATACTTTTTTTTAAAAACAACCTTTTATCATTTACAATATTTACATCCTGTAACCTCAAGGGATTACTCCCTCCACTCGAAATGCAGAACTTTTTCCAAAGTCCATTATGCAGTCATTTAAATCAAAGGTTTTCGATTCGCACAAAAGATTCCTTTTAAAAAGTGTATCAGGGCAATTGTTATTGACAGTCTCTTTCCTTGTGACAGCATTTTCCATCACTAATCTGCAGAAAACTATGGTAGCTCTATGATGACTTCCAAGCCATTTAGTCCTTGTTTCTGAGAGTCCTGGACAAAAGGGAACCCAGTGTTGTAGAGGTTCCTCCAGGCCCAATCTGAAAATATGCTCCTTGTTACCCCCAGTAGATCTAGAACTCAACACCTCTCGAGTTGGGTAGAGATTAAATCTGAAGCGCATGAACTGCGCTTGATGATGGGGGCTTGGGAATTTCACAAGATATTTGAGTAACTCATTTAAACAACGAGTTTGAAGTTGGCTGGCCCCATAGAATGAAAACCCTGATCTTTCATGTTTAATCCAAATCCAATCCTGCGCCCAAAGTTTGCGTTTCACACTGGTAGGATTGGTAACCAGTGTGACTTCGGAAACCGCCATGCCCTTGAGGATTGTCGTGCTGATGAGCATCCATTCACATAATGTGCCGTCCGAACCTTCGGAAATAACTTTTTGCACCAGCTTGAAGCTTAGGAGCGGTTTAGGGTCAATATATTTGTAATACAATCTGAGTAATTTCCAAACCACCATGGCGTACAGGGAGGTCAGTGATAAACAAAGCAGTGTTCACACTGCAAACACCTCAATATGTTGTATATATTACTATTATTTATGAAAATTAATTTTGTGCAAAAAGAGTCATGGAGAGTATCTCAAATGTGGGTTAATTTGTTTATGTATATATGTAAAACATAATTTTAAACATTTTTAGGCATACAGACGAAACACAAAAACATATGTGCATATAAGATTGTGAGACAATTGCTGAACCAAAACAATAATAATAATAATAATATAAAGAAATATATATAATAATTCAATGACACAAATAAGAAAAGCAAAAGCCAAAATTTTGACAAATTATAAGTCATACATTGAATATTTACAATCCAAATTGTGAGGTACTACAAGGTATAATTAATAATACCCTGAATATTGAAGCACAATTAATTAATAATCATGCCTTAAATCTGTTAGATACGCTCTGTGACTCTTTTTGCATGAAATTAATTTTCATAAATAATTGTAATATATACAACCTATTGAGTTGTTTGCAGTGTGGACACTTCTTTGTTTATCACTGTATTTTGACCCCAACCAGGCATGCCCACAAGGGGTTTCCCCATTTGGTTTAATATTGTACAGGGAGGTCAGGCCTAACTCCATTCTTATAACTTGAATTGGAATATTTCTTGGCCGGTGTAAAACTTTCTTCCAGAAGAGGCCCAACAAGAGCAGCCAGGTTTTAGCCAGAAGAGCAAAGAACACTTGTGATGATGGAGACCACCTTCATGTGGTAGAATGCCAGTAGCGGACTAATGGTAAATATGTAGTATCTGTTGGAAATAATCCATGCCTGGGCTGCTAAGGTCTTAACGTTGCTTCGCAAGATCGCCTCTCTTGAGGCATCGTTGTTACCGATATTTACACACATACCTAAATATGTAAGCGAGCTTACTTTCACTAGCTTCTCACCGTTCAGGAACCAGGCGAGCTTGTTGCTGCTTCTTCCCGTCGATGCTTCCAGTATAAGTATTTGAGATTTCTTTGCGTTAATCTTTAGGCCATTTTCGCCAACGTATATTTGGAGAACAACAAGTTGCCTCTGTAGATCAATCAGAGTTTGGTCTATAAGGACCAGCCTATCTGCATATAAGCGTCTATCCAGGTGCTCACCACCCAGTTTGGGAGGGAAACTTCTTGCTTCCAACAGTGTTACCTACGTCCTAAATTAAGAAGTTAAATAGCATTGGGGCGAGCGAACAACCTTGCTTCAAGCCTGTCGTTGTCCTGATTGGTTCCGAAAGCAGGCCGTTGGCGTCCAATCTGACCCTAAAACAAATCTCGTTATACAGGTCTATCACGGCTTCCAGATTGTCTGACAGGCATTTCCGAGCTTCAAGCTTAGCCCAGAGCTTTGCACGGTCGACTGTGTCGAAAGCCTGGGCCAGGTCTATGAAAGCCAAGTAGATTTTAGTGTTTTTCTTGGCTTTCAGGCGGCCTATCAAGATATTTATTAAGAAGACATTGAAGGCGGTGCCTACGCCTTTAACAAAGCTGGTCTGCCATGTGTCATGGAGTCCCAGGGTCTTGCTCCAATTTTCCAGGCCCTGCAGGAGTAGAGCTGCGAAGATCTTTCCTGCTACATCCAGCAATGCTATAGGCCTGTAGTTGGTATGGGCTGACCGGTCACCCTTTTTGAATATTGGAACTCTGACCAAGGTTTTCCATGAAACTGGTACTTTTCTTGATTTCTTGAAGTGATTAAACAAAACCCACAGAAAGGATGCCCACTGCTCCGGGTGTTTTTTGAGCATAGCGTTCGACATACCGTCGGGACCTGGAGCTCTAGAATTGCAGGCTTTATTAATCAGGTATAGGATATCATCTCTGGTGGTGTTAAAGGACCAACCATCAAGCCCCGGGGAGCAGTTAACCACCTGCACAGCATCATTTGACCAGAAGAGCGCTGAAAAGTGGCCCATTGTCATGGCCACAGCCCCAGGGCACAAAAACCACACCATCTAGTGATTGGGGCAATGGGTCACTTGACTCACTCATGTCCCTTTGGGACCCATAAACACAGGGGCCCAGGCTGGACTCAGGCCTGGCGCCTTTGGCACCAGGCTCGTATAGAGATGTTAGCAGGAACACTTTATTTCAGTGCAGGAGTGCTTTTATTTTGCAAGAACTTTCCAGGAGCTGAAAGCCTTTATTCCAGAGAACATCCTCAAGTGCTGACTCATTGGGTGTGGCTCCCTAGGCCTGGTCTTCATGTGCTGACTCATCGGGTGTGGCAGGCAGGCTGAACCTGGTGGGCGTGGCTTCAGAAGCTCTGCTATATAAGCTGCTCCATCCTTAAGGCCAGTGCTTCGCGTTACTGTGCACTCGCGTGCAACGTGACGCTCACCGCCGCTTGGACCAGTTTAATTACCTTTGAAACCAGGCGTTCTCCTACATACTCACCTCCAGGAAACCGGTGCTTCATCGCTTCATCTGCAGACTCATCTTCTGACATCCAGTGATCTTGATTCCAATGCGGCAGCACCGCACTCCGCATCCACGAACTCAGACCCTGTGCAGAAGAAGAAAGACAAGGTTAGAACATCTGTCCTAGGGCTGCGCCGCATTTGAACCCTGCACGCCCCCTAGTTAACAACTTACCAGCTACTGTACCGCTGCAACTTCATTCCTCATTCCCTCCGGCTGCCGCCTCGAGCTCCGCAGCTTCTGCCGGGCCGGCAACATCACCTGCAAGGGAAGAAAGCAAAAGAGCAAACATCAAAAGTGGAACGGACAGCAAAACAAGAAAACAAACTTTACAATACAACAAAAACAGACGAGGAAAGACAAAGGCAAACAGGAACACTTTTATATAATGGCTTAGTCGCTGCAGGACTGGACTACCACGTGCAAGGGACCAGTGAAGGAACCTGGTCCATATCATACAAGAACCCCTGCCAGAAGCAGCAGGGGGGAGTGCTCGGCAAAACTAATCAACAGGTGAGCTTTCCAGGGACAGCACATCCCACGGTTATCATGGTTTGGGAGAAGGGGTTTGGAAGGGGATCAGGTGCACAAGCTGGCATACTCACGCAGGAGAAGTCCTAAGCAGCATCCCCTATTACCACCAGTCACCAAATAAGCACAGAGGGCGAAGTCGGACCCAAGCGACCTCACTCCCGGGAGGACTGCAACCGTGCCCCAACGCCTCCGCAGAGACCAGGTGAGTGTAACATCCGTCCAGGCACTAGGCAAAACTGCCCTGATCAATAAGGGCTCCTGAGGTGCATTCTGCATGATCCATACAAGACTCTGCCTTTCGCACTCACATCGGCTCCAAGAGTCTTCACAAAATGCCTACCTCCAGTGGCTACCCATCTCTCTTTGAGCAGGCATTTACGTATACCCCTTACCCGGACGACGGTTAAGACGTGCCCACTCCCCGCCACTGGCTCTGCAACACTCCAAGGAGATATGCAGTTCCTCACTTCTCTGGGTTTCTCTGTCAACCTTCGGTAGTCAGGCATATCGCCATCTCAGAACGCCCTGTTCCTCGGTTCACGGCTCAACACCCTGAGCTGTCTTGCTACTCAGTCTAAGGAGAGGGTCAAAGCCATACTCCACAAGATTCAACAACTATGCACATTACAGGTGGTGACAGTTCCCTCCATCGAGTCTCTGTTGGTGATGTCTTCTTGCATCCCATTTGTTCCACACTGCAGGCTTCACATGAGGCCGCTCCAACTGTTCCTCTATGCTCGGTGGCTGCAAGTGTCAGGTTCTTGGAATGACACGATTGCCCTCATCCCATCTTTCCACCAAACTCTCTAGTGGTGGAATCCTCTCGAGCAGATCGCTCCTTTTTGCCTCTCAAGTCAAAAGGCCACAGTCACTATTATGCTTCCCTGGAGGGATGGGTTGCCCACACGGGCCAACACCACGCCAGAAGCCTGTGGCAACCCAAAGAAAAAGCTCTACACATAAATGTTCTGTAGCTCAAAGCAGTGTTTTGGGCCTTGAAATCAATCAAGCCGTACTTCCAGCATAAGGTGGTTCACATCTTCACCGACATCACGACTACCATGTTTTATATCCGTAAACAAGGCAGTACCCGCTCTCGGATACTGTCCAAGGAAGCTTAAGCGATCTGGTACTGGTCATTGTCCCAGAACATGCATCTTCTTCATTTTCATCTACCAGGAATCCACAACACCATTGCGGATTCCCTCAGCGGTATTCCCTCAAAAAAACAAATTCTTCACATCTTCTCCCAATGCGGTTGCCCCGAAATCGACTTGTTCACCATGGCACAGAACTCCAAGTGCCCCCAGTTTGCCAGCCGGTATCCTCAAGAAGGACGCTTGGGGACGCTTTCTCCATCACGTGGGCTAGTTGGTTCCTCTATACATTCCCTCTGCATCAACTTCTACTGCGAGTACTAAGCACACCCAATCGGAGCTGCTGCAAGATGATCTTAATCGCCCCGGGATGGCCAGGCTAAATCTGGTACTCCGACCTACTTCACCTGTCGGTCGCTCCTTGCACCAAGCTGCTGCCTCTGTAGGAACTCCTTTTCAGAGATGGAGGATCAGTGCTGCATCACGATCCAGTGTCCCTAACATTCAGGGCTTGGCTCATGCTGCCGAGGAACACGGACACCGCATTACCTCTAGAATGCAGAAGGATTCTTGCGGAGGCTAGGTGCACCTTACACATTATCGTGATACAAGCACAAATCGAAACGTTTTACCATTTTGTATCAATCCCAACAGCTAAAACCCTCAGTTAGGCATGATTGTTTGCTGTACCCTTTGGGAGACTACAGCAACCTTGACCTCCTGGCAATGGGAACCCAACCTTTGTCATAAGTCTGTACTACACAGGTTGGTAGCGTGGCTGAGCAGCCAGGCTGATCTCAAGAGGGGTCAATGTGAGCAATATGTTTTTTTACACAGACTCCCAGTGACAAGTATTCAAATAAATTCTTACCTCAGGGTTTCTTGATTAAATAATTATTAATTTGTCAGTTCAATAAGCCTTCTTAAGAAGGGAGCAATATAAAGCAACACACACATATACTTCAAAATGCACACTCTTAGTTTCTCTAAATCAGTAAGTACCCATTTGGGATGGCACACAGATGGTTCCTGCACCCTGAGGTGACTTAAATAACTAGGACGCTGTGGACATTAATATATCACTGGTACATTTAAAGTAATACTGGGTTGGTGTCAAAGAAAAGGGTTTTGGAGTCAAAGGTTAAACAAATATTCTGAAGCAGGTACTTTTTAACCCCCAATGGAAAGTAAATTAACCCTTTCCTGGAAGAAAGGTAAAACACGAAGTCTGAGGTTAGTCTCTTTCAGGGAGCCAGGCCAGCCAATGTCAATTGAGCAAGTCTAGTTGAACTGAAGCACTTCTTCCAGGTAAGTAAAAGTCTTGCACAATGTTTTAGAAGTCTTTGTAGAAAAATAGAATCACTGTAGGGCCACAAGCTGGGAGGCTTGTGAGGGGTGAAGCTGCAAGCAACTCTGCAAAAGCAACCAAGATAGGTCTCAACTGAGAACAAGTAAGGCTACACAACAAGAGGTAAGTCCGCTTAGTTTTACAGTACCTTTCGTTAGAAGAAATGGTTCCAGCTGGCTTCTGTTCCTGTATAGGTCTGCAGATCCTGTTGTTCCTGGGCCTCAGTCATGGGGACAAAAGGGAGGACGTCTGGGGACTCCTGCACTAGAACTTGAAGGTCAGTGGCAGAAATGGGCAAACTTCAATTCAGCGGCACTTCGCGGTTTCAGCTCCTTGTGTCTCTAGCAAATAGCAACACTGGGGTTCTCGGATACCACTTCAGACCTTCTTCACATCTGGGTTCCAGCACTCTGTTGAGGTGGCTCAGGCTTGGTCAGTCCTGCTTCCTGGTAGTCCGGAGGATCTTCCTGGAGCTCAGGTCCGACTTAAAGACACTCACTGTATTTTGGCGTTCCTCTCCCTGGCACTTCGGTTCCTACAGCAGCAATGGAAGTACAGAGCAGCAGGGCTTCACCGTGCAAACCAACGGTCCAGGAGTTGCAGCAGGCGTCTCTTCCAAGTTCTTATTCGGATTCCTTCGTCC
Organism: Ambystoma mexicanum; assembly: GCF_040938575.1. Lineage (NCBI taxonomy): Eukaryota > Metazoa > Chordata > Amphibia > Caudata > Ambystomatidae > Ambystoma > Ambystoma mexicanum. The sequence goes on from NC_090937.1 coordinate 304,527,400, forward strand.
AGTGGTCGACTCTGCCTTCCAAGTCAAAAGCCTTGCCTTTTAAGCAGGTTTCTCCCATTCATTCGCAGCCTCAATCACACAGAGCGGCTGTCCTCCAAGGACAGCCCTCAGCCAATCACTCTTGGGTGCATTCCTGTCACCAAGGAGACTAAGCACAGGCAGTGAGTTTCGGGCACCTCCCTCATTTCCTGCCCCTGCCAGACATGCTGGAGCCAGAGGCAGGCTTCACTTGTGAATCCCGCCAAAGTCAAAACGAACAAAGGGACCAAACTTGGTTTGGCGCGCAGAGTAAATCTCAAGAAGGACCTTTCCAAAAAGAAATGGAGAAAAAAGACGACCAGGGCCATTTTGACTAAATGGGCACCCATGGGTGTCTTGCTGCAATTGCAGTCTGCGGTAAAAACACACAATGGTAGTAGTTTAAAGTAAACCACTGCCACCAGGCATTAATTGTAGAAAGGGTAACATAAAAATGTTAAACGAGAAACTGGACAAAGGGGATACTAAGTAAACCCTCCAGCACCCTATTGTAAGATGGTGTGTTCTGGGTCTAGAAAGTTACAAAATGTAAGGAAAGTCAATTTCACTTCACTGCTCTTGGAAACAGCAGTTTTACCAAGAGAAGGTATTTAAACCTTTGGGAAATCTAAGTGACTTCCCTGTGCCACTGCACTGAAGGTGCTGTGCGCCACAATGTAAAGATGATGCCTATGAAGTTTGTCAGACTCCAAAGTCAAAAAAGAAACAGAGTGCAAATCACAATAAAATACATGAGAGGGTGGGGAAAATGGTCTCACTCTCTCCAAGTTGGAAATGAAAAGTCCTAAATCCAGCAAAAAGAGCTGGGGTTCTATAAGGTAGAAAGTGATTAGCACATTTCTGAGAATTCTCCTTAACACCCTCTTCGGATCAAAGCTGCAGAAGTCTTGCCTTATCTCCTGGCCCTGGCAAATGCAGAACTAGCACATGCATCCAATTAAAGTACATTTAACAGTCATTTCTCATTATACTTGCATTACAGGCCGACCTTCTCTATGGTCCCATAGGCTAGTTAAATAATTCCTCAAGGGACTCTCCCAGACTTTTCCTCCTGTGAAAGCTCCAGCTTCGGCATGGGAACTCAATGTTGTTCTTTCCAAGGTAATGGGCCCTCCGTTTGCACCTCTTCACCAGGCTCCACTGACATTTCTATCATGGAAGACTGCTTTTTTGGTGGCTGTTATGTTCGCCAAGCATGTGGGAGAAATGCAAGCCCTCTCCTGTAAACTACCATACCTGGCTTTTCACCAATCCATGGTAGTGCTCTGGACGAATCCTTCCTTCATGGCAAAAGTTCCCTCGGATTTCCACCCCAATTAATGTTTGCTCTTACCAGTTTTCTTTGGTGCCCCCACTTCTGTAGCCTATAGGGCCCTGCATTCACTGGATATATTATGAGTGCTTTGAAGTTTCATCTTGCATGCACAAGAGAGTTCTGAAAGACATCACAACTGTTCTATCACAGCGTTCCTCTCTGGTGTTCCCCCTGCTCGACATCTGCAGAGCTGTTAAGTGGAGGTCTCTCCACACCTTCATTAACCAATAAGAGTCATGGATGGGCAGGCGGGAGGGTCGATTATGAATCCATGAGCTACCAATGCTGGAGAACATGATGTACAGGTAAGTAACTTGTTCCATCCTTGTATTTTGTTACAGCAATGATGCCTCTGTTTTGCGCTTCTTTTTCCATTTTGTACTGTCAAGTGCTTTGATCTTTTTAAATAAAGTGTTAAAAAAGGGGCTTTGTGCCTCATTGGCCACAATCTGTATTTGCGACTGATGATTCTTCCAGCTAGTGCACATTAAAGAAAGTCTGGTAAACCGGTCAGGGAAAAGGCAGTAATATTCAGGGCCGCATAGGATGGGAACTATCAGTCTCACAATGGTAAACAGTTTGTGATTGACAACCTGTTGGGGGGAAGTTTATGGATGAGCCTGAAAAGCATAAATGTCTGTCTGTTTGTTTGTTAGAGAGATTGTAATCAAAACTAGATTGAACCAAGTGTTTTGCTTTCATTTTGTATTTGAGTTCAGGGTTATTTCAGTTTTGCATGTTATTCCAATTAAGTCCCTTTCAAGCCACTTTCTTTAGACCTCATTAATCTGTAGTTTGAATGATTAACAAAGATACAACATAAAATACCATTGTACATTTCAGGAATCCTTCCTTTATTGGCTACAAAGGGATGGCGATGGCGGCGGTTAGTTGAGTTCTTGCTGCCGTTAACCATGTTCATCCTGTAGACTCAGCCTTTCATCTTTAGGATATCAACTTATTGATCTCGGGTACATTGGTTAATAGCAGTATTTGTTATTTAAAGTATTACGAAATGGCAAAAGCTAAGTAAGCAAGTGCTACGTAGGTATTGTTGTGAATAATGTTCATTCAATGGATTTCCTTTCTCCCGCAGATTGCTCATCTGATATATATCCCATCCAACGTCGCTGCTTCGGATTTTCATTCGACAGGAGGCATAGTGGACCTCGAGTCTGCCGTCGATCCATCCTGCTCAGTGCTCAATCGTCTGCTCCGGACGTGACGTCAGGCGTCGTGTATATATACACTCTGTCACTACGCCCCACACCTCAGTTCCTTTTTTCCGTGCTTGACCCGCTGCTTTAGGAAGAGTCGAGTCTTATACTCTATAATCGATTTTTTTCTTCAGAAAATCTTTTTCCTTGATGCGAGATGTCTGTCGCCCGGGTTTCCGGATTCAAACGGTTTACCTTATGCCACACCAACATTTCAGTTACCGACCCATATGAGTTATGCCTCTGGTGCCTTGGCACGTGTCATGCCACAGAGGGGTGTGCATTGTGCGCCAAAATGCAACCCAAATCTTAGCGTGATTGAGCTGCAAACTTGCTCTAGGTCGACCGCCTTCTAAATCTTCGGCACAGTCAATGGATCCAGTCCTCTGAGGCTGAGACGAGGGGTTTACCCCAAAAAAAGAACATTGGTGAAAGAAGAAACGGCCCATTCCAGGAGCCTCTCCTTCTCGCCCCGCAAGAAGAGGTGCCATTGTCGGGACTCTGATTCATCAACGGAAGGAGGTAAGCCGTCAGCTGGACCTACCACTTGACAGGAGTGGGAGGAATTCAAAATCTCCATGCTAAACATGTTTAGGAAACTTGCTGCTGCAGGTGCCATTGTCCCCTCCCCAAGCAGCAGGCCTCCGAGCCAAGAGCGGCACTCGCTGTTACCGACCCCTCATGAGCCCCAGTGCCGACTCCATCGACGTCAGAAACCTTCGAGCTTGACGCTGAAGAAGTCCTCGAGGCTCTCAATGCCGGCTCCTTCCCACACATTTCAAGGTGAAAGCGTCCGGGCGTTGCAGCCGCGGTCGACGTTGACAGCCACACTATCAGCGCCAAAGAACAAACCCTCTGTGCCAACGCCCAATGAGAAATCTTTCGCCGCTCTCATACTCTATTTTTCTCAGCACTATGTCGACCATTTTCGATGCCGATGACTCGGATGACCAGCGAGATGTTGACCCTATTTTCATGGGAGCCGGTGGCGTCGACTATTTCGACAACCAGGCTAAACTTCTAGGACTAGCACAGGGGCTTCACGAGTACAGTGGTTTGGGCACTTCACCAGACCTGGAGTTAGCAAAGCCAGCCCTCTACACATTACCATGCCAAGTTCAGGACATTGGTGGAAAGGGTGATTGACACTTAGGGTTTGAAATCTTCAGCAGTGCCAGTACCATGGTATAACCTGACAGATATATTGTTCGAAGGGCCAGTTCGAGAACGCAGCAGGCCTCTGAATCCATCAATTGTCGAACCTGTGACCTCTGTGGCAGCATCCCTCCTCCATTCCCCCAGTTGGCTCTATCATTATGGAGAAATATAGGCCGGCAAGAGGGGACCCTTGATCCCTCCTCTCACCCTTCCCCAGCTAGTCATTGAAGCTGCTTCACTCTCATCCAGATCATCTTCCACTTCCAATCTGCCGCCTGACAGATAAAGTAAGAAAATTGATGCCATGGCAAAAAAGGTTTTAACATCAGGCAGCATGGCTCTCTCTCAAAGCCACAAATGTGGCTAGTGGTTTTGCCAAATACCCCTTCAGTCTCTGAATGGCAGTGGAGAATGCTGCGCAGTACATCCGTGGGTGGGAGATGCGCGAGGTCTTCTTACAGCTGGTGGAAGATGGGAAAGAGGTCAGTCGCTACAAACGGGCCTGGACGTTGCCGACTGTGGGCTGTTCAATGGCATTGGCTATAACGCTGAGGAGGCAGGCCTTTTTGAAGTCTTCTGGCTTTGTCCAAAACCAGTTACTGGATATGCCCTTCGAGGGCCAATTCCTGTTCTGCCCGAAAGACGATGAATCCGTAGAGAAATTTAAGGAATCAAGCATTGATGCACGATCAGTAGGCCTGGCTGCGCAGCCAGCCAAACCTGCCTTCAGCTTTGCCTCCAGAGCCAGAGGCTATAGACTATGTGCACCTTATGGCTGAAAAGCACAACTCACGCCGGCCAGGCAAGGGCAGAAGCGTTTCTCGTGCCCCGGAAGGGGCATGGGGCTACTAAGGGCCAACATGCAGCAGCCGGGGCGACCCAGCCACCTAAGCCACTTTGATTTCCCCTCCCACAACATACCGGTTAGTGGACAGTTGGCAAACCACCGGACAGACCCCTGTCTCCTCCAATCCATTCGGAACAGGAGCTCTAGGATGAACTGAGAGCCCTGTTGTTGTGTGTTCTGCAAGACGTACCGCCTGAGCAGAGCGGATCGGGTTGGTATTCCAGGTACTTCCTGGTGCCCACGAAGGGAGGAGGTCTCAGTCCCATTCTGGACCTTGAACAAGTTCCTGAGGAAAGGCAAGTTCAGGATGGTGACGTTGAGAGAAATTCTCCACGCTTTCGAACTTCAGGACTGGCTGGTGTCAATAGATCTGCAGGACGCTTATTTCCATGTCCCGATTCATTGAGACCACATGAGGTTTGAGGTTTTTCATAGGGGACAAGCACTACCAGTTCAAGGAGTTTCCCTTTGCGCTGACCTCCGCTCCAAGGGTCTTCACCAAGCTCATGGCGTTAGTCGCGGCTTACCTTAGGAGATCTGGGGCCCAACTGTTCCCATACCGGGAAAACTGGTTGATCCTAGGCAAGTTGGCGTGGCAGGTTTTGGCTCATCTGGATGACACCTGCCTGCTACTGCACAGGCTGGACTTCTCCCTGAACTTGAAGTCCCATGTGATGCCGGTCCAAAGGCCCTAGTTCATTGAAGCAGTCCTAGATACCTAGGTAGAGAAGGCCTTCCCTCCTGAAAAGAGAGTAAACAGCTTGGCACAGATGATCAGCTTGTTCCGGAACTACGCCACATAAGCAGCGGCTTCCTTCCTCAGCTTCTTAGGTCTCCTGACCTCCTGTATTTTTCTAGTGCCAGCGGCTAGGCTGCACATGATATCCCTACAGTGGCTCCTAAGGGAACAATGGTCACAGTACCTTTAGTCCCCTTCGGATTCCATCAAGTTGTCCAGCCAAGTAGTCAACGACCTCGACTGGTGGGCAGACCGCAGCAATCTCATGGCAGGGGGGGAATCCTTCTGGCCTCGTTGGCCTCAGACCCAAGTGGTCACAGATGTGTTTCTGAAAGGTTGGGGTGCTCACTGCGAGGACCTTCAGGTGAACAGCCTTTGGTCAGCAACAGAAACCGGGTGGCACATCAACAGGCTGGAGTTGCGAGCCATCCTGTTAGCCCTGAGGGCGTTTGGTCCGTTTCTGGAGGGAAGCATGTACTGATTCTGATGGACAACACAGTGGCCATGGACTACCTGAACAAGCAAGGTGGCGTGCACTCCCGCGCCCTCTGCAGAGAGGCGATGCAGCTATGGTTCTGCTTATTGGAAAACCGGATCTCAGTCTCAGAAGTTCATCTGGCAGGGACAGAGAACAGTTTGGCGGATGCTCTGAGCAGGCAGAGCATGATCTCACACGAGTGGAAAGTGTACCAGAAAGTCCTAGAGGAGGTCTTCTCTCGCTCGGGTACCCCAACGGTGGACCTGTTTGCCGTGGAATCCAACAGGAAGTGCAGACAGTTTTGCTCAAGGGAATTCCCAGCGGAGGGCACGCTAGGGGACGAGTTTCTTGTGGATTGGAAGTTTCCTCTCCATTACGCCTTCCCTCCAATTCCCGTCATCCCTGGGGTTGCGAGCAGCCATGATCCTGATTGCCCCAAGCTGGGCGAGAAGGACTTGTTACTCGGATCTCCTGTATCTAACCATCTGCCCACCTCTTCGGTTGCCTCGGTGCTTCACCCGAGCCTAGCGTCCCTCAACCTACATGCGTGGCTCTTCGGAGGATGACATAAGATGACTGGGACCTCTCTGAGGAGGTGCTCGAGGTGAAGGTTTAAGGTGTAGTGCAGAGAGCCCAAGATTGACCCAATCAGTTATGTAGTTCCTTCTGTCACTGCTCTCAGCAGGCCTTGAGGTCACGACAGTCAAACGATATTTGGTCTGTGTTCAAGAGGTCCCTGGATCCTTGTAATGGCACAATTCCTGAAGGTAAAGTAATTATAAAGTTATTCCTATGGCTAAATCCCTAGCCAACATTTAAATGACCCTATTCTTTTGGTCCGGTATAGGGGAGCCTGTTCGGTTCTCTCTCTTTAATCCTATCCCTCTAAATTCTGGACTGTTAAATCTCAGAGCATGTCCGGTACCAGACCAGACCAAAAGAATTTCTGTCACAGTGGAGATTACTGAAGACACCATCTTTACTACTGATCCTGGGTCTCCACCACTGAGGACTAGGCATTGACTACCCTATCAAGTCTTGGACGCTAGAAGACACCCTCTAACACCTCACAGTGCTGAAGATACTGTTAAGAATACAAGAATCAAAAAGTATTCGTCCTGAAGAAAACGGCTACTAGAGAATCCCGCTGAAACCGGTTGACTAATCAATAGGCCTGGGGGATAACCCAGACCTTCATTCCCTTATAAAGAAAACTAAGGGTTTGCTTGAAGAAACTTAACCTGTTAACCACACACAGAGTGGTACACTTGACGTTTTGGCAAGCGAGAAATATACGTTTTGCCCCTTGTTTTTAGCAAAATCTCTCCCACTGACAACTGTTCTCTAAAACCAGTTGCTTTGGGTGTTGTATTGTTGTGTTTTTAATGATAAGACACACACATTGGGGGCGACAAATTAAAATACAAGAATCGACCTCCAATCTGTGTGCACGTACTAGACACCAGGAAAGTGTTTTTAGAGAGTTCAGGGACAAGATCTCAACACCACTTGTAGTCGGCCCAGAAACACCAACTAGGGCCCCTATTCAATTGGTAAGAGATTACGCACAGATAGGGTCATTTAAATGTTGGCTAGGGATTTAGCCATAGGAATAACTTTAGAATTACTTTACCTTCTTTTGTTTGTGTTACAATAATTTGGCATAAGCAGGAGGGAACTGCCTTTAAACTCCCCTTTGTGGTTACACAATTCCTGAAGAGCCTTGTAAATGTGTTTCCACCAACTCCCTTTGTTGTCTCAGATGGGGATCTTAATCTGGTTTTGAAAGTTTCGATCGCGGCCACGTTCGAGCCCATGCACACTTGCTCTTTGCTACTACTTACTTTTAAAGACAGCTTTTTTAGTCGCAACAACATCTGCTACGCACGTTAGTGAATTTCAAGCCTTATTTTGCAAACCACCATTCTAGCAGTTTTTTCGGGAGTGTCTCAAATTTCATCTGTCGCAGTCCATAGACCTCCCAGTCTTCTATCCGCCACCGCACCCTTTTAAGGAAGAGGAGCATTTCGATCGGCTAGATTGCAAGAGGGCCTTTATCTTCTATGTCGCAAGGACGTCTGAATTCGGGAAAACTGACCAACCTTTCGTAGTCTTCTCTTTAGCTCGTAAAGGTTTGGCAAGAACGAAACAAACATTGTCACGTTGGATATTATTCTCATAGTGGAGTGTTACCAATTCGCAGGCAGAGAGTGGCCGTTGGGCATCAAGGGGCCCTCGACTAGAGGGGTCACTGCATCAACTGATCTTCAAAGGGGGGTCCCTGTTAGGGACATTTGTCATGCAGCAACATGGTCTTAACTTCATACCTTTTAATAAACAATATAGTTTAGATTTTGCCCATGTAGCTGATACACGCTTTGGCAGGGTGGTGCTGCAAAATCTGTTGGTATAACTTTCTGCCCTCCTCCTTTGCATGTGGTTTGGTGCTTTGCTTATCTTTATTAAATACAACTATTCAGTTCCTAAAAGACTGCTATCTAAGAATCATATGTTGGTGTAAAGCTAAAGATGGAATTGGAGGAGATTGTGAGCACTAGCAATAAAGTGATGAAATCCTGAATAGCAAAATGAAAGGGTTCTTAAATTGTAGTACATTCCAGGAGATATTTTCTGTACGGGACATCACTGTACATCTTTTAACTAAACGCCAAGTATTTCCTGAATTTTCTATTGTTGATCTAGAAACTTTCTTCAATATGGTCAGTTGTGCCCTGTCACACAATTTACATTATAGCTTTTGGCTTTTCCCCAATCAGGAGTGATCAATGTCCATGCGGTGGTCAACAGTTGAAAAACAAACTGATATTATGATCAGAGGTCATGAATATCTTATTGGCCACAGTCCTCAAATAGCCACATTGTGTTTCCTTTGTGACTTGTGTCTGCAGTTGCTTTGATGTACTATGTTCAATAATCACTTATGTTGAAGCACTAATGTTCTCTCAGTAGGTGGCAATTTCCTCCCATTTTAGACTAATCCAACTAAAAAATTCTGCATAGGACATACTATTCCTGTACACTACTGTAAAGGTGTGGCAGGGTGACCCATCAGCGCTGTTTGAGATGGGACTCCTTGGATGGGGCTTTTTTCCATATAATGTGGGGGTGCTTGCGGACACACCCCTTCTTGGACAAAGCCCTGGGGTGACTGCTGACAACAGAAATGGGAGCGCCAATACCTGCCGAACCTAAAATGATGATGGGCATATGGGGAAATACTACTTATGGTCGATTTGAAAAGTTGTTTTTGTCTGCTACCATTTTATTGATAAAATGTAACATAGCCATGATGTGGGGCAAGCCTGAAAATCCTTTTTCTGATGTTTGTTAATCTGCTTAGAATCACATGCTGTGCATAGTCCCACATCCAGTGGTCAACGCAGAGTATTGCATCTTGTTTTTAGAAAGTTGAAAAGGGGACGTCGACATAGGCGTGTCTGTAACACTATCCCTATAGTGACGTATAGTGTAACCAAAATCCCTCACACGTCGAGGTCCCCCAGATTTTTTTTTCCGGCCAGAATACTGGTCACCTTAAGCAGAGCTCGTAAGAGACATTGCCATTGTCTCGACCCTTGGTCGATTTTGTTTATTATTGTTAACTCCCATCACCTCCAGCCCTCTTTCGACGGCCATTCCACATCCCCGCCGAGACCAGATCTTCGATGGACGGTGGTTTTCCACGGACGGTGATCCTATTGGCGCTGCCGACCACGTGGTACGGCCTACACAGTAGGGAGAGTGGGGTCGGGGCGGACATTTCTGTCTCATACTAGAATGCCTTTCCCTTTCTTCCCCCTTTCCTTCCGTGTTATCACTGGTTACGTCCTCAGCTATGGAGAGGACTTCTTTTAGATTTTGCCCAAATTGTAAAGGCAAATTTCCATAGAAGGGCAAGCATAAGCGGTGTAACCGCTGCTTGCCCCTCGAGCAGGACGAAACTAGTTGCGCGGCCTGCAAGCTCCTTCGCATGAAAACTCTGAAGGAGCGCAGAGTTAAAAAGTGGGCAGCCTACGGGATGTCGAAGGCTGATTCCTCGCCCGCTGCCGCCGAGTGCGACGAGGGGGATAGTGATGACTCTACCTCCGTAACAGAGGTTGTTGACCCCCAAACGGAGCGCTCTCGCTCCGTGGCTTCTGTCCCCGGCCCAGACCAGCACGGCTCTGGCCCTGCTTTGGGGGATGTACACACCGGCAACGCTGATGGAAAATTACACGTCACAAAACACACACCCCCGGCCATTCTTCGAGTAAATCGAAGAAGGCCTCTGCGCCAACGGGGACCACCGACCGGAAGGGTCGGCAGCCCTCCCGCAGCCGCTTTCGCACCCAGCGACCGGGCCGTCGAATACAAAGGGCGCTACCCCTAAAATATCATCCGTTGAGACGCATCGCAAGCATCTGTCGACAGCAAGGTTCCAGCTCTGCCGAAAACAACAACTCACGATCAGTTCCTGGATGGGAGGATGGTCGCTGAAAACATCGCGAGGATCGTCTCCGAAGACTCTCAAACGGCAGGTGAAGGATTCACCGAAGCCTACTGAGAAGGTCAAGGAGAAGCAGAGACCTAGCGAAGGTGCGACTGGAGCGCCGGAACCCTCCCCTAGGTCGAAGGAGAGACACAAAGACACTACTCCACCGTCTGGCCCGCGGGACAGCTTCTCGGAGGGCGACAGGGGAATTTCCTCCACTCTGTGGGAGAGATCTTGACGCCTGGAGGTGGCGGAGCAAGCCTTTCCACCCCTAGACTGTCCTGGGTCTTCCCACTGGACCAGGGAGAGATTTGAGACCTGTATGAACAGGTTGGATAAGTTTGTGTCCATTTCTGAGCACATCCCACCTAAAAGACCATAGGTTGTAATCCCTCAAGACCCTCTAGCCAAGGTTCCTAGACTTTTTGACCCCCAGGAAGAGGAACTGTATACATATGACCTCACTGAAGAGGATCCTCATGTTGACACTCAGGACGATGATGAATTAATGGATACTGAGGACCTACAAGATCTTGTAGGGGGCTTTGAGGAAGACCCTGACATGTGTGACCCACAGCCATGGCAGTCCCCTGGGGCGTCAACTGACCCTGATGCTTTAGATCTGGCCTCTCCACAGACTACTCCTGTCAGCCTTCCAGCCATCAACTCTTTTGTTTTGCTATTGTCACCCCGAGTGGGAAGGGTATGCCCAGACGTGGGTCCCTTGCCTGCTGGGCCTAGAGACCCAAGCTACTCCTTACTGATGACGCCCAACAAGGCTGAAACATGTCTGGGGATGCTTGTGGTCTCGTGCAAAAGGGATGTGACCTAGCAGTTCGGGCTGGACTACCCCTTTGGGGGTGGGACCAAGCCTGATTTGCATATGGTTTTTCCCCTTTTGTAATGGCTTGGCAGGCGAAGAACGATGGTCTGGAGGGTTGCCCAGAGCAATGCCAGAGGTCAGGATTTATTCTAAACCTTCCAGCCATCAACTCTTTTGTTTTGCTATTGTCACCCCGAGTGGGAAGGGTATGCCCAGACGTGGGTCCCTTGCCTGCTGGGCCTAGAGACCCAAGCTACTCCTTACTGATGACGCCCAACAAGGCTGAAACATGTCTGGGGATGCTTGTGGTCTCGTGCAAAAGGGATGTGACCTAGCAGTTCGGGCTGGACTACCCCTTTGGGGGTGGGACCAAGCCTGATTTGCATATGGTTTTTCCCCTTTTGTAATGGCTTGGCAGGCGAAGAACGATGGTCTGGAGGGTTGCCCAGAGCAATGCCAGAGGTCAGGATTTATTCTAAACCTTCCAGCCATCAACTCTTTTGTTTTGCTACTCCTGTCAGAGAGCCTTCACCTGTGGACGATCAGCCCACATTTAATGCCATGCTGCGCAAGGCGGCTGCACATTTTCAAATCGATATGGGGGAGACTACCCAAGAGGTTGATTTTGTTGAAATAATCATCAAAGAAAAGCCACCTGCTAGCCAAGCCATTCCTCTCCTCAATCAAGAGGCGCCTCATTCCCTCTTTGTCTACACCAGCCTCAGTCAGGGGTGTTAACCCACGGATTGAGAAGCTCTTTAGCCCCTCACCCTCAGATCCTTTATACATTAGGGGTCATTCCATCCCAGATTCCCTGGTGGTGACCACCACGAGGAAAAGGGCGGGGTTGCTCTGTCCACCAGTGTCCACCAGTGAAGCACCCCCCTGATAAACAGGGGAAAAAGCTCTATGCTCTCGGTAAGAGGATTACAGCCTCAGCGGCATTCGCTACGCGTATTGCCAACAATACCACCCTGTTGGCTAGTTACGCTGATGTCCAATAGGGCCTGTTGCGTGAAGGCTTACAGGAAGTCCCTGAACCTCTTTGCGCTCGTCTTTTGGCCACTGTTACAGAAGGCACTCAAGTGAACCAGAGCATCATTAAAAATACTTTAGATGCTGCCGAAACGGCTGGCCGTTCCTTAGTCCAGGGTGTACTCCTTAAAAGGCATGCATGGCTTAGGAACTCAAGGTTCAAGCCAGAGACACAGGCGTCCCTCATTAACAAACCCCTGGAGGACTCCAACTTGTTTGGAAAGACGGTTGACGACGCACTGGAAACTGCGAAAAAGAACATGAGACCTTAAAAACCCTGGACCAGATCACAAGAACCCCCAATAAGCGTGGATATGACAATAGTTGCTTTTTTCGTGGCCAACGACAACCTCAGCAACAGTATACCTCAGCCAGCAACTGGTCCTCCCCTCAAGGAACCAGTGGTTACAACACGGCGTATGCTCAGAGAGGCCAAAGTCGTGGCAAAGGAAGGGGTCGGCCCTACTCCTAGAGACTCCCCAGCCACCGCCACTAAATGACCCTATAATTCGGGTCCCCTCCCATGCTTCTACGGTCGGGGGCCAGTTAACATCTTTTCTCCAGCATGGGAGGCGATTACCACAGACCGTTGGGTACTGTCAACAATAGCTCACGCTTACTGTATCGAGTTCAGCCGGTCCCCGATATTCAGACCTGCAAAGGAAAGATGTCTCACACCAGAACACCACCTCATCCTTCTTCAGGAAGTGAAATCACTGCTGCAAAAAGGAGCCATAGTGATTGTGCCTCTGTCAAAGGTAAAGTAGGGCATTTATTCAGTATACTTCCTTGTACCCAAAAAGGATCTAACCATGCACCCTGTATTAGATCTGCGACCAGCAAACAAATTTGTAAAACCTCAAAGATTTCCTGTGGTGTGACTGCAGGAAGTAATCCCCCTGCTCACACAGGAGGATTACATGGCAACACTAGACATGAAAGATGCATACTTTCATATTTCAATGTCAGCGCACAGGAAATACCTCAGGTTCATGATAGAAGGCAAACACTATCAGTTCAAAGTGCTACCCTTCGGCATAGCCTCAGCGCCAAGGGTATTCACGAAGGTACTGGCAGTGGGAGCGGCACATCTGTGCAGGTTTTCCATTCCGGTTTATCCTTACCTCGACGACTGGCTCATAACAGGGGATTCTTACGAAACATGCTTAAATACCCAAAAGAATATAGACCTCATGTTCCACCTGGGCTTCTCCATCAACGAGAAGTCCAGTCTAGACCCCAGCCAAGTCCAGCAATTCCAAGGGGCTCTAATTCGAAAAAAGGACGGCCTCGTCTTCCCCTCCAACGAGAGGGTCCAAAACATGCTGTTTCAGATTCCTCAATATGTAGCCCATTGAGAGGTGACGGTACGTAAAGCCATGCGATTGCTAGGAATGATGGCATCATGTATTTACTTGGTTCCTCACGCGCGCCTGCGCCCAATGCAAGAGTGGCTCAACAGCCAGTGGTGCCAGGCCAGCGGGCAATGGGACAATCTGGTGGTTGTCTCGCAAGCCCTGGTTCTCTCGCTGCGGTGGTGGTCTTCAAAGCACTGAAAGCCTTCCAGACACACCTACAAGGAAAGACAGTGCTGATCCTCACGGACAACACCATGGCCATGTACTACCTGAACAAGCAGGGGGCACTCACTCTCCAGGACTGTCCAAGCACATCTGGAAGTGGGCTCTCAAACACATGTTCCTGTTATCACAACATGTACCAGAGGAACTCAATCTTCTGGCAGACGGACTCAGCAGAGACTTCTCTCTACCTGCAGAGTACGAATGGCGATTACACAAAGACATTGTCTCCAACGTTTTTGCAGAATGGGGCTTCCCAGAGATCGACCTGTTCGCAACTCTGGAGAACACCCAATGCCAAGATTACGCCTCCGGGTACCCCCAGAACCGCTCCAAGGGAAACGGCCTCTGGATAACATGGTCAGGGAAATTTGTCTACGCCCCCCCCACCCCCGACTCCCCTTCCCAAAAAGATAGTGCACAAGATGCACCAGGAACCAGTTACCATGATACTGGTGGCCCCCATGTGGGCCCGCCAACCCTGGTTCGCTCATCTGATGGAGATGTCACTGTCTTCTCCAGTGAAACTACCCTGCCCGTACAACATGTTGTCACAGGACAGGGGCCGAACGCTGCATCCATATCTGCAGACCCTGAACTTGGCAGCCTGGCTCCTGAGGTCATAGAATTTGGACATTTGCAGCTCCCTCAGAGATGCATGGACATTCTCAGAGAGGCTAGGAAACAGAACACTTGTTACTGCTACTCTAGTAAGTGGAAACGGTTCGTCATCTGGTGTAAGTCAAGGAGCATCAACCCCGTTGACTGCTCTCCAATTCATATTGTTTTATACCTGACTCACTTACTGGACTCAGGTTTAGTCTTTAATTCTATTAAAGTTCACCTAGCTGTACTCTCCGCCTACACTACGTCCCAACATAAGGTGTCATGGTGGAAGGTTCCAGTTATTAAAGCCTTCACGGAGGGAGTGAAAAGAATTCACCCTCCTATATCTAACCCAGCTCCCGGATGGGATCTGAACGTCTTGTTAACCAGGCTAATGGGCTCCCCCTTCGAGCCCATGCATAAAGCGAGCCTTAAGGATCGCACTCTTAAGACTGCTTTCTTGATAGCTATCACCTCCATTAGGAGAGTGAGTGAACTACAAGCGCTCTCTATCTTAGATCCCTTCGTAACAGTTCACAAAGATAAGGTGGTTCTACGCACACACCCTAGGTTTGCACCGAAATTCATTTTGAAGTTTCATGTCAACCAGTCTATAGAACTACCAACATTCTTTCAAAACCCTTCAAATTTGGGGGAGAAGAGCCTGCACACACTCTATGTGCGCAGGGCGGTCATGTTTTATATTGAAAGAGCTCGTCCTCTAAGAAAGACTAATCAGTTCTTTGTCTCAGTGGCGGCAGGAAGAGAAGGAGATGCAGTTTCCAAATCCACTATCTCTAGATGGATTGTCCAGTACATCACTCTCTATTTCTCTCTTGCTAAGAGAGAACTTCCCTTCAAGCCTAGAGCACACTCTACTCGAGGCACTGGGGCATCCATAGCGTTAATTGCAAATGTTCCTCGAGTCCATTTTCAAAGCGGCAACCTGGAGTTCTGTACACACCTTTACAAAACACTATTGTCTAGATGCTCACTCTAGATCTGATTCCCAGGTGGGAAAAGCAGTACTAAAACACCTTTTTTCGCTGTTCCTTCTCACAACCCACCTCCAACATCGGGTACTGCTCGCTAGTCTGTGCACAGCATGTGATTCTAAGCAGATTAACAAACACACCGTAAAAGCATTTCTGATAGTTGTATCTGCTTAGATTCACATGCGCCCACCCTTCCTCCCCGCTCGATGGAAGGAACATAGACTTATTACTTTCTCTCTTTTCTGTACTCACTCACGTTATTCATAAAGCTCCCTCATGGCAGAAAAAATACAAACCGAGGGACCTCGACGTGTGAGGGATTTTGGGTACACTACACGTCACTATAGGGATAATGTTACAGACAAGCCTATGTCGACGTCCCCTTTTCAACTTTCGAAAAACAAGATGCAATACTCTGCGGTGACCACTGGATGTCAGACTATGCACAGCATGTGAATCTAAGCAGATACAACCATCAGAAATGCTTTTACGGTAAGTAATGCATGTCATATAGCAAATGGATTGTAGACATGTGCATGTCACATGAAAGGATAGTGTATAATGCACGGGCTGCCCTGTTAAATTTCAAAAGATGAGGTATAAAGGGGAAAATGGGTAGGCAAGAGGGGGGTGGCGGGGAAGAAATAACATGGGTTCATGATGTGATTGCCGAGTGTAATCCTAGAACCTTTTACTCATCTCTACAATTGTGCTCAGTCTTTGCTCTGTTTTTAAGGCAATACAAAGTGTTATAAAAAAAAAAAATAATCACTTATCTTGTGGCAAGCTGACATGTTGTGCCGAAATGTAATAGTTTTGTTAAGAATCAGAAATGTAATAGTTTGGTTAAGAATGGACAATACTAGTATCCTACTGGTGTCAAACGTGCTTTGTTGAGGAAAGACTTGGCATCGACTATAGATCAGATGCGTGCGCTATCGACATATCGCTCATTGCCCATTTTTGATGAACCGAGTGGCTATATACCAAATGATCTCTCCTGTTTTCCTAGTTCCTACATGAGAACTGAATTTCGCAGAGTTCGTCTTAATTTAATCAAAACAGGCGAGATCCAATCGATCTACGATGATAAAATCTCTAAAACTGCAACTTGCTCTGTTTGTGATCAAAATGAAACACAGACTTTACACCATCTTCTTATCTGTGAAGGCAGACGAGAAGTCAGAGAAAAATACGTAGTTTTGCCCATGATAAAACTTGGATTTCTACAAATGCATTCTGGGAAAGACTAATAGCAGGTCCCGAAAGATGTTTAACTAGTGCTATATTTAAGGACCTTAGAAAAACTGAGTTTTCTAGTTCTAAAAAAATGCTTTTTATCTTCTTATTTCTGTAATTAATGGATGGTTTTCATGAATACTAATGTTTGTTATCGATTGTATAGATCTTATCCATATGTATTTTTTCCCCTCTTTCTTGTATTTAGTATTTTGCACTTTAATTTACGTTTTGTGAAAAGTCGTTTGATACGACTAACACAATAAAAAACATTTTTTAAACAATGTACACGGATGTAAAAATGTGCATGAGCTTAATTGTTACTAGATAAACATCTAGATTTTTCACATTTCGGTCATGGTTTTAATGTTAGTATCTGACAAAAAAATAATGTTCACTTTAAGCTAAGGGAAGAGAGCAGACGCCTGGCGTTGGCTGCCAAAAGAGAGAAGAGAAAGGAGAAAAGGAGGAAGAAAAAGGAGGAGCAAAGAAGAAAACTAGAAGAAATTGAAGCAAAAAATAAAGAAAATGTTGAACTGCAAGCTGCACTAGAAAGAGAGAAGCAAAGGCTTGACGGTAATTGTTACCTCTATTTCTGCACATGTGATTATTTTAAATGCTTTCACCATTTGTTTTCATTTAGTAGGGAGGAATCATCCACACAACATCATTGTTTTTGCATGATGTTCAAAAAATATATACATGGCAGCGTGCAATGTCAATATAAAACCCTGGAAATAATTTTCTTGTTGCAGGCTGGTTGTGACATCACAACTGACCTGTAATAAGAAAATGACATCACAACCGCTCTGTAATCGGTTATTTTGCTTCAGTTGTGTCTTATTGCCTGCTGCTTGAGCCAGCACAGAGCAGAACTCCAGCTGTTACTGCTGTACTTAAAGCCATGACAGGCTTTTCAAATAAATGGTTTCTGTGACACTTTGCAGACGGTAATTGACAAGAAACTGTTAATGGTAGATTGTTTAATGTGTGCACTTACGAGTTTAACACATCTGAGCAAGAATCAGCATGTTTTTACTTAATTTAAATTACAAAATGAACACTTTTTAAAAATGTATTTTATTAAACTGCTCAAACTGTTTTTCTGTAACACATTACAAGCAGCTTTATGTTAGCTTTTTAAAATCCAAATACATTCTATGATAATTATATAGAACAGCATGTGGAAGATCTCTTAAATTAGTTTAAGCAAGAGGCCAGGTAGTAAAGGAGATGACAGTGGGTGGCCACTGTACATAGAAAGGATATTCGCAGGTCACCTAAGAGTTCCATAAAGAAACTACATATTTGTCCTCGTCCTATATTTGATCACTGAGCTCATCAGTGACTTGCAATATCCTTATAACGTACAGTAGAGGTTATTTTATCCCATTTATAATGAAGGCCAAATATCGGCATCAAAAAGGTCAGGATGAAATGGGTGCCCCACACCAACCCTGAAAGATGCAAAGAAAGCACCACTGCGGTTGGTATATGTTAAATATCCAGTCTCAGTTATAGTTAAACATTACACCGGTGTGAAGGAAAGGAGTCAATGATTGCTGTAGAGAAAAATTCCAACACAGCGTGGAAGAGGGGGGGAGTTCCCCTCATGGACCTGGTGATAAAGCAATACGGACCTCTGTACGAGTTGTTGAGTAAATAATACGCTCACTGGATAATCCAGAAGCAGACTAATGTTCTGACACAAGTCTTTCCAGGTATCCAATTTCAAAAGCTAGATCACAACATGAAACTTGTCCAAGGTCTAGTCTTAGCGCACTGGTATGAGTAATGTAATTTCAAACAAGCTTGATGCATGTGAGATGTCCCAAGAAGCAGTCCAAAGTGTTAGACAAATGGTCAATCAGGAAAGCAAAAATGAGGAGTGTCACGAACAGAGGAAACAAAGTAAAAACCAGATTTGGCTAACAGACTGGGGCATCCAATCAGGAAGACATGGTCCAAAAAGTCAGGGTAGCAGACCAAAGCAATGAGTATTCGAGGAACACACTCTGTGCCAAGCTCACCCGAAGCATATGAAAAAATCATTGCTACTTCGTGTGCACGTACCAGAGCACTTGGGAAGTATAAACCTTATGACTCACTGTACAGGTGTCCTCTAGGGATGTAACGGTATACCGTTAAAGATACCGTGAACCACTCAATTGAACAATAATAACCATCACATTGTTTATACCGGTATACCGTTTATACCGTTAAGTGTGCTTCTCAATCTGATTTGGAAAGGCTGCAGTAAGCAAGTGCTGCGCAGTCTTGGTCTTGCACTGTTGGATGTGCCATCTGCCAAGTAGTTTCAGTTGGAGCAGTTTTTAATGCCATTCCATAAACCACACGTGCCTGACACAAAATCAATAGGTTAGCAAAAGGAAGAATAAATACAGTGCCAAGAAGGAAAAGGGTTTACTTTGGGTTGGCGGCTTTGGGGTCTATATAATTATAATGGATAATGTTTCCTAAACATATGACAATGGGGGATTTCCCTGGTTCTATCATTGAATTTACATATAATAAGTCACACTACGAAATTCACTCATCTCTGTGGGTATTCCCTGCTGCCATACCAAAGGGTAACATGTCAGTGATTACTGAACACCTTTTGGCCCAGAAGTAAACTAAAGGCTGTAACGTAAAGAGAATGTGCGTGTGTGTATGCGCACAAGCGAATACTACCATCAGCCTCCATTGATCTGTGACATGCAGGTTATAAAGATGCAAACATGTTCATCTTCACCAGTAGCCAGTGAGGGAGCTAAAAGCCTAAATGACCACTTAAGAAAAGCTATTCAGTTTGCTTTGCCACACTCAGCAGGGCTCCCCCCATCTCCTCTCCACACGTGTGTTTGTGTTTGGTGGAAGCAAGGGGTGGCATTTCAGTGGAAAGTATGTTGAAAAGCCCAATTCTGGCCCTGGGTGCCTGATTATGTTTGTGATGATAAATCTGACAATTTATGACCTTTTAGAAAATATTTGTTAAGATTGGTTAACTCCACCTGCTATACTGCGATAACCATGATATACCGTCATTTGGCAAGAAGGTTATCGTACCGTCATAAAACTAATACCGTGACACCCCTAGACTGTCCTCAGCCTTCTTTGAATACCCCTTTGCCTCTAGGATCAATGAATTGACCGGCTTAACTACCAAAGATTTGGGGGATAAACTAGTTCTTCATTTGGACCGGAGTAACTTTTCAAACTTAGGAGAGACCCCTTATTAAGTTGACCCTTGGTAGGAGCAGAATTTAACTTCACAACTTCTGGGATGAAAGTGGTGCCTTTTGAAGATATGTGACGAATCCAAGGATAACTTCACTATTTTTCCACTAACCAGCACTATTCTAGAGGTCAACCTACAACTGGACCAAAATAATGTGACCTTTTTCTCCCCCTAAGGATAAAAGACCAACTAAGATACTCCTGTAGACGAGCACCAGTCACAAGAGTAAATGGTACTGGGACGAGGAGGCCCTACAGGAGGCACCAACAAAAAATGCCAACAGCGTTCTAGTTGTTCTAAAACAGCAGGGAGTGCTCCTTGCATAAAGTCGGAAGTCAAAGCTGGACAGGTTTGACGAAGTGGTAGCAGTGGTAGCAGCAGAAGTTGTAATGGGAGTGGACAATGTGGAAAAAGCAGAGAAAGTTGAGTGGTATGTAAGCAGGCTTTGTGAAAGACAGGAAGGAGCAGGAAACGGTACAGCAGAGTGAGAAAAGGAAAAGTAGACCATCGTACTCCATACTTAAGAACGGTGGACAGCCACTGCAAAAGCCCAACAGCTGGCAGAAACCAGGGCTTTGCGCAGTGGCGTTACCTCAGTCTATCTAAGACACCACAATGTTGTTTCCCCAAGTCTGAAAAGCAGTAATGTCCAACACCTGAGAGTTTCCAGCCAAACCGTGAGATCAGCACTGGGTCTTGAAAAGCACTTCCAGATTAACTACAGACCGAGCTTGCAGACTGTGAACATTATAATTTCAACCTCCAAGAGAGGGTTTTATTGGATGCTCGGAGGACAGCACAATCTCTAGGACTCGTATCATAGAAGAAGGCGGATTCGGCAGAGCGAAAAGAGTGCCACCATCAATATCAGGAGAGACATGGAAATTCCATAAGAACACCTTCATTCGGATGATTACGACCATTACCGGACTGACAAGCGACAAACTAATTGCGACTTGTGAGCCTTTGTTTACCAGAGTGGCACCAAATTAGTCTATAGAAGCCGGCGAAGTCCACGATGGGGACTGCGCTCCAAACACGGACTGGAAAACAAGTGGAAAACAGAACTCGCTTTCCCATAACACCACTGCGAGCAGAGGCATTGGCTGCAAGTTCTATAATGAAGCCTGGGCTTCAATAGCCGATGCGGGAACAATGTGACCGAGAGGAGGAGAAGCATGATAAAGAATGGGAGAATCCACATTGAAGAATCTCGAACAGCGAAATCCCATGTATAGCCCAGAAGAAAGATGCTGTGTGATTGCGTTTTGCAGTGCTTTTCGGGAAAGAGTCAGCAGCACCGCTCGAGACTGCTACAACCTGGTGAGCATCTGACTGACAAAGCAGACAACAGGGCTGAAGTTACAGGTATGGAGTGGGGAGGGAAAGGGACCTAGGGTTTAAAAGTAACACATAAAGCCTGTTCTGAAACCCAATGAAACCACACCCAAATAATGGACCATAATACATCATAACACGTTCAGTGTGTAGATGAGTCCAGCATGTGAACTATAGACAAGAAGAATGAGAGAATAACATGAGCAATCTTATTCACCTCTTCCTCATACCAGTGGGTTGCTGAATAAGCGGCTAAGGAAATATTGAGCACTCTAATATCTTAATAATGTGGGACAAAAGCCAAAAATACACAGTGCATGCAGAAGAGCACATCACGCCTTGGTAGCACCAGAACCAGACATAACAGACTTACACACTTGGCAGGAGAATAGGCCAAGAAGGCCTCCAGAAACACCACTGGAAAAAGATTGCTGAAGAGGACTGTCCTCTTGGCATTTCTAGATTTACTTTTGAATATGGTTACCTACTGAAGTGGTATCTTGCAGAATATCAGCACGCTGTAAAGAAAGCACCCAAGTAACACTTTTATTTTTCCTTGTACGTATTGCAGCAGTTATAGGTTTTTGACACAGGATGGTGAACTTTATTTTGGACATCCGGACGACAGTCTCATTACTTAGTTTTGTTGAAGCAGGTAAACCCCTCATAGACATAGGAACAGTAAGGTATTTTTCCACCCCCTTTTATTATTTGAATAAAAGCATTGGCAAAACTACTACCTGTGTCAGTGTCTCCTTACTCTGACTCCTCCATGTTGCAAGTCCTTCCCAAGTAAAACTTTGACAGGGATATTTTCTTGGGCACTAACCGAGATAAATGATTTCCTATTAGCCATCTGAAGGGAATGTTAGAAACTGGGAAAGTCTTAACTGGGACACTAGACAACTTAGTGGCTTGCAGAGGACCCTGGCCCAAAGCAAGTCTGTCTCGACTGTGGCACTGGCAGCAGTGTCTTTGATTCCGATGATCAGAAGGCCCGCTACTGTAATGCAATGGACGTACTGCCGGGTATTGGAGAGAACTTCCCAAACTTCTTTTCTGGGAATTAACTCCTTCCCCTTCCAGGTTGAGAGAAGCTGAAGAAATCTCTATGGACTCTAGTGATTGGCCGGCTGACTGTCCGGCAAGGACAGCCACCCTGCTGGGTGACTGACAGCTAGGCTGGAATGAATGGGAGAGAACTGAATAAAAGGTGAGGCTTTTGGCTTGGAAGGCAGAGTCGACCACTGGACGAAGGAACTGAAGAAGAACTTGAAGAGGACGCCTGCTGCAACTCTTGGACCATTGGTTTGCCCGTTGAAGCCCTGCTGCTGTGCTGAAACTCCAAATTCGTATCAACAGAGAGGTCCCTGCAAGGACGACTTCTCCATTGAGTTGGTGGGACCAATCAACTCCAAAGTAAGCGACCTGGACATCCATCTTGGAGCTTGCTGAATTTCCACAGAGTTTCTGCTGGAAACCGTATAGCCAGGGAGAGGAACACCAGATTGTGTGCGTTACTTTTAAGCTGGCCTAGAGCTTCAGGAAGATCCTCCAGACTCCCAGGAAGCAGGACTGACCGAGCCTGAGCCCCCTCAACAGAGTGCGGGACCCCAGAAGCAAGGAAAGTCCATCTTGACAGCCAGGTACCGCAATGTTGCTTTTTGCGGTAGATGCGAGGAGCTGAAACACTGAACAGACACTGATTTGAAGATTGCCGATTGCAAGCGGTGACCGTCCCACTGAGGTGCAGGAGTCTCCAGAAGTCCTCCCTCTTGTCCCCACGACTGAGGCCCAGGTACAGTGAGATCTGCAGAGCTGCACAGGAACAGACGTCATCTGATGCACTTTTTCTTCAATTCAAAGGTACTGTAACAAAATCTGAGAACTTACCTCTTGCTGTAGAGTTGCTTGCATCTTCTACTACTCGCAAGTCTAACGGCTTGTGGCCCTACATTTGATTCTTCTCCTCTTCAAAGACTTCTAAAACATTATGCAAAGACTTTTCTACTTGCCCATCAGAAGTGCTGCATCCTATAAGACTTTTGCCCATTGACCTTGGCCATGCCTGTTATACTGAATGACTCTGCTGTAGGGATCCAAAAGTATTTGACTGCTTAAGAATATTTGTGGTCTCTTGTTCTAATATTTTCCTTTTACCAACTTATAACAGTATTCTAAATGCCAACAATAAGATATTAAGGTCCCCAGCACCCAAGCTATTGAAGTCACCTGAGGGTGAAGGTGTGTCTGTGGACCATCCCAAAGGGGTCTTTACTGATTTAGAAACTAAGAGTGTACAGTATTGAAGTGTATTTGTGTGTTACTATTATATTGCTCCCTTCTGAAGAAGGCTTATTCTAACTGACTGATAAATTAATAATTGTTTATTCAAGAAACCTTGAGTGTAAGAGTTTATTTGAATACTTGGCACTGTGAATCTCTGTGTAACCCCCCCCCTCCTTACAGGTCACATTGACCCCTCTTGAGATGAGCCTGGCTGCTCGACACGCTACCAAAACTGTGTAGTACAAGCTTATACCAAAGGTTGGGTTTCCTATACCTGTAATCAGAGTTGTTTGTAGTGTTCCCAGAGGGTACTGCATGCAAACTTTTCCTAACACACAGGAAATGGGTCAGAGGTCCCCTGGTATTCCCCTGCATGCAGCCCTGGAAGGTCACAGCACCTCGGAGGATGGCTCGATCTGCAGTTTGTCGTGGGACTGGTTGATCCCACCAGCCAAAGGGAAGGAGTCGTTCTCTTCGGAGCTCCTCTGATAAGAAAACAGGGTCAGAACAGCAGTGATCGCTTCACGGGTACTGGAAGTGTCTGCAGGCATCTCTGGTCGTCTTCAGCTGCAGATCTTCTGTTCCAGTGGTGAACTTGCCTTCTGCCTCAGAAACCTCACCTTTTATTTGGATTTTCCATTCATTCCTCTACAAACTCTCAACAGTTTACAGAAAGGAGCGGGTGGCTGTGTAATCGGGATAGCCAGCCCCCCTGTGCGAACTGGTTCCATACAGGCCCTCTAGCAGACAAAGGCCAGGGGAGTGTGAAACACCTCCCTTACTTCCTGTCTGGAGTTTAGGCGGGGACACACACAGGTTCCCACCAAAGGCAGGGACACACAAGCGTTCCCGCCAAAGGCAAAACTCACACACAGACCTCCCCCTCTGAGAATGGTAGAAGGGCTAACAAAGGACAACCACACAAGAATTTTAAAAAAATGAGCCACCATGTTGGAACATAGGTGACGCTTTGGTGCTTAACCGAGGCTGTGAATACAGTCTGCGGCAATAAAATAACACCAGAGTTGATAGTACACAACACTGCCACCAGCCATAACTATAGGGTTGTCACTGCGACTAAAGTCACTGGAGCAGAGCGAAGGGGGATACTGGGTATCCCCTTATCACTCCACTTAAGGTGGTGTGTGATAAGCGCTCATCTGTTAAAGTTTTAGGAAGGATACAAAGTATCCCTCTATCCTTAAGAACATTTGTTTTTAAGGATAGTAATATAATCTCAAAGGAGAACCCAAAGGGTTCCCAACAACACTGCGCATAGGGTGCTGTGTGCTGCAAAAGTGTAACACAGATGCCTTAAAGAGATATGGAGGAAAACAAGACTCCATGGTAAAGGGTAAAATAAAAAGAACCAAGTTCCCAAAAGTCAGAGCAAAGAATGAATGAATGAGGGGGAATAAGGCTCCCCTCATTCAGCAGAGACAGAAAAGGGTCCTGAAGTCCAGCAAAAAGTGCTGGGGTCTCACTAGTAGAGGGGATTATGCATAACACAGATAAATCTCCCTAATGCAGACCACCACCACTTTCCCCTCAACAGCTAGAACAGGTGCTCCAGGAAGAACTGCAAGTCCTGCTTTTGAAGGGTGCCGTGAAAGAGGTACCTCCCGAGCAGAGCGGTTTGGGCTGGTATTCCCGTTTTTTTATGGTGCCCAAGAAAGGGAGTGGATTCTGTCCCATCTCGGACCTCAGGGCCTTGAACAGTTTCCTGAAGAAGGGCAAGTTCAAGATGGGGACGTTGAAAGAAATTCTCCACCCTCTCAGGCTTCAGGACTGCTGGTGTTGATAGATATTCAGGATGCATATTTCCATGTGCCAATCCATCAGAAGAACAGGAAATTCCTGAGATGTCTCATAGGGGGCAAGCACTACCAATTCACGGTGCTCCCCTTTGGGCTGACCTCAGCCCCAAGGTCCTTCACCAAGCTCATTGTGGTAGTCGTGGCTCACCTCGGGAGTTCTGGCGTACATGTGTTCCCATACCTGGCAATCGGCTGATCCGAGGAAAGTCGACAGACCAAGTTTTGTCCCATCACGAGGACACCTGCTCACTACTCCACAAGCTGGTTTCCTCCCTGATCTTGCAGAAGTCCCACATGACACACCTCTTAGGTCTCATGGCCTCCTGCATTTTCTGGTGCCAGAGGCCAGACTGCAGATGTGGTCTCTACAATGGCTCCTGCATGGTCAGTGGTGTCCGTACTTGGTCACTTTGAGGAACGTCCACAAAGTGTCCAGGTCAGTGGCCGGCAATTTCTTTTGGTGGAGCAGCTGCAAAAACATGCTGGCAGGGGAACCTTTCTGGCTTCCGTGGCCCCCAGGCTAGGCTGGTCACGGATACGTCCTTGAAAGTTTGGGGCGCTCATTATGAGGATTTGCAACAGGCCGGACCTGTGAGCCATCAGGTTGGCCATGGAGGCGTTTGTGCCCTCTTTGAAAGGGAAGCATGTCCTGATTATGACGGACAATACGGTGGCCATGCACTACCTGAACTAGCAGTGCAGCCTGCGCTTATTACACCTTTGCAGAGAGGCGATGCAGCTGTGGTTTTTGCTTTTGGAGAATCAGATCTGTCTCAGCGGTACATCTGGCAGGGATGGAGAACGGTTTGGCAGACACTCTGAGGAGGCAGATCACAGTCACACACGAATGGGAAGTGTTCCAAGAAGTCTTCTCGATCTGTGGTACACCAGCAGTGGATACGTTTGCCACAGAGTCAAACGGGAAGTGCAGACAGTTTTGCTCGAGGGAATTCCCAGTGAAGGGTGCACTGGGGGATATGTTTGTCGTGAAGTGGGCTTTCGCTCTCTACTACGCCTTCACTCCAATTCCTGTCATGCCGTGGGTTCTCAGGAGGTTGAGGTTTCGAGCAATCCTGATCTTGATTGCCCTGGATTGGCCGAGGAGGACATGGTACTCTGAACTTCTGCACTTGGCCATCTGCCCACCTTTCTGGCTACCTCACCGACCAGATCTCCTATACCAGTCGGAAGGTCAGGTGCTCCACCTGAACCCAGAATCCCCCAACCTACATGCATGGCTTTTGAGAGGGTGCAATGTGATGACTGGGGATCTATTGGAGGAGGTACTTGAGGTGCTGCTGGCCGCACGTAGACCATCAACAAGATCGATGTATGTGGGCAGATGGAGAAGATTTGAGACGTGGCACAGAGAACTCGAGATTGACCCCATCTCGTGCCCCACCACAGTGATGGATTTCCTTCTGTCACTGTCCTCTTCAGGTCACCACAGCCAAAGGATACTTGCTGGCTTTGTGTTCAAAAGGTCTCTGGATCAAGAGAGTTTCTTTACATTCCTATTTATGGCCCAATTCCTGAAGGGCCTTGTGAATAGGTTTCTGCCGCTTTGTTGTTCTCCATTTGGTTCTCGCCTTCCTTATGGCGGCTCCCTTCGAGCCTTTCCATTCATGTTCTTTGCATTTGCTCATTTTGAAGACCAGATTCTAAGTAGCCATCACTTCGGCCAGACGGGTCAGCGAGCTCGAGGCCTTATCTTGCAAGCAGCCTTTTCTTCAGTTCTTTCGGGAGAAAGTTTAACTGAAAGTGAGACCAGGGTTTCTATCCAAGGTGGTGTTAGAATTTCATACGTCCCAGGCTATTGATCTTCCTGTCTTTTATCCGCCACCGCACCCCTCCAAGGAGGAGGAGCAGTTTCACAAGCTGGACACGAAAAGGGTGCTGGGTTTTAACATTGCCAGAAAGACTGAGTTCAGGCAGGTAGATCAGTTGTTTGTGGCCTTCTCTGTGGCCAAGAAAGGTGTGACAGTTACAAAGCAGACCATCTCACGTGGATCACGCTTTGCACTTCCAAATGCTACCACAATGTGCAGAAAGAACTACCTCCAGGCATCCAAGCCCACTCCACTAGAGGTGTGGCTGCCGCAACAGCCCTGCAAAAAGGAGTGTCGGTGAGGGACATCTGTCAGGGGGCAACCTGGTCCTCGCTGCATACTTTTGCCAAACACTACTGCCTGGATGTGGCATGTGGAGCTGAAGCTCGATTTGGGAGAGCGATTTGCAAAATGTGCTCCTCTAAGGGACTTTCATCCCACCTCCTTCACGAGTACTGCTTGGGGAGTCAATCTGATGACGAATGTGCAGGCGAAAGGTAATCTATTGAAAGAGAAATTACTGTAATGTTCTTTTTATGGATTCTTCTCCCACAGATTCCTCATCACCCTCCCACCAGCCCCTGCTATGAAAGTGCCTGAGATCAGTTGACTTCTCTTCTGGAAGGAACAGGTGAGCTTTTGTTTCAATAACTACCGTCCACTTCTTGTTGGGTGTCGCTGTCTTTTGCGGTCTCCCGTTTTACGCCCGGAGCCGACGACCGAGGCAAGGCGGATCAACAGCCGAGTCGTGGTGCACTACGCCCCCTGTCGAAGCATTCTGAGCAGCTGACGCTGGAATGGATAGCTAATTGATGAGGAATCTGCGGGAGAAGAATCCATAGAAATAACATTGCGGTAAGTCATTTTTCCTTCTCCGGACAGCAGCCACACAGTACTGGCTTACAGGACACTTCGGGTGAAGAGCAGCAGTTGCACGGTGTCCCTTTGTTGCTACAGGAAGAGGTCTCTGTTAGGCAGAATTATATGCCGTACCCTTTGGGAACACTACACACAATTAAGACTACAAGTGACGGTACAATTTCACCTTTGGTACAAGCCTGTACTACACAGTTATAGTGGTAGCAGTAGCGGAGCAGCCAGACTTATCTCAAGAGTAAGTGAGCAGTACATATAGTTACACAAAGGACAGCAATTGCTGTGATTCAGGCAAACGCTGACTCAAGGTTTCTGAGTAAAAGAAAATCTATATTTATTTACTCAACAGTTGTATAACATTTCACTATTCTAAGCAAGTAAAAAATCACAATCATAAATACACCACACCACTTCCCTTAAATTCCAGACAAGTTAAGATCACAAAATGAAGTGCGAGCAAAATGGCACTCCAGCAATTTAAAAGGGAGGGAAAGACAAAGTTATTAGAAATTAGGCAAAACCAACAGGTAAGTACTCCAGGCAGTTGAACAAGAGAGACTACAGCGAGGAGATCAGCTAGAAAAGGCTTAGGGCCAAAGTCAATGGGTCAAAAGTCTTTTGCTCAAGATCACACAGTTCAGGGTAGTTTGCAGTAATGTTCGTAGCATAGATTCCGGACGAGGTTGGTTGGTTGGTAGAAAAGTTAGTTAAAAGAGAAGAGAAGGACAAGCCCTCAGGTTACAGAAAGATTTCAAACACTTTCACCGCGGTTGAACGAAACGGACAACCGGATTTGCACAGTACCCTGAAACGGAGAGGGAGCTGTAGCTGAGGCGGACTTTTCTAGTGGTTCCTGCAGGCTCACGGTTCCTTAAGCGACTGTCGGACTGACACAAAGTAGGAAGACTGGAGGGTCCTGCGCCACCCAGGGAAGAAACCAGCTGCAGAGCAAAACAACAAATAAAAGGTGCGCTCCTTAAAACCCAAGCAGGGTCCGACCTTCCTGGCTATCCGGCCCACTGTAGCTCTGTTCAGCAAATTCGACCAGAGGTGGTGTCCTGGCTTGAAGTTTGGGCAAACTGGTTGGTCCCACCAGCTCAAGGGAAGTTTCCTGGAGGATCTTCTTTATCGTTTAATTCTGGCGATTCGGACCCGCAGCAGGGCTTCACCGAGCGGTTCAGTCGTGGTAGGGGGTCCTCTTCTTCCAGTTCCTCATTGGTTCTTTCGTTCCAGTGGCGACTCTGCCTTTCCAGTCCCAGAGACCTGCTTTTTATGCAGTTTTCCCCCATTCATACAGCCTGGCTGTAAATCACACAGCAGGGTGGCTGGCCTGGCAAGGCCAGTCCCCTTAGCCAATCAGACAAGAGTGCGACTTGGGTTACCAAGGGAACCCATGGCAGGGGTCCGAAGATCCCTCCCTCACATCCTGCCTACCTTGACTATCAGGCGCCTTAAAGAGGGCTTCTGTGCAGAAGCCCAGGAAAAGACAGCGAACAAAGGAGTCATCCCCGGTTTGGCGCGCAGGGAGAAACACGAGAAAGACTTTAACAAAAAGAAATGGCGACTAAACCCAGCCGCAACCAAAATAAAATGTATTTGGGCAAGCGGGTTTATGTTTGAGGCTAATATAATAGCCTAAAACCTTACAACGTTTATATAAGATAATCGCAGCAGAAAAGTTAGGGTAGATACCACTGCCACCAGCCAAGTCTTAATGTTAAGGGAGCGAAACAAGGCTCGAAGAGGCACAGACAAAAAGGGATAAGAGTTAACCCTTTCCAATACTCCATGTAAGATGGGGTGTACTGGGTCTGTGCTTTAAAGTGACTATATAAAGTTAATGGCAACTTTATCTGTTTCTGGGGGGACATTATTCAGCCCAAGATGACACAGAAAGTCGAAATACATATAGCAAAACACATGTAAGAGTGGGGAAAAGGCTCACATCTTACCAGGTGAAAAAATAAATCCTAGAAATCCAGCAAATCTGCTGAAGGACTCATTAGGTAAGGGAAATCAACCATTTATGAGAATTCTCCCTAACAGTCTCCTATCCAGGTCCTCTCTTGTTCAGTCCTGAAATCAGCAAAGCAGTTTTCAGATTTGATGGCCCTATGCAGCCTGTGAAGGCATCATGAAGCAAGATATAGAAAACAGATTCAACATTCAAACAAAAAGGTTTTATTAACTTAGATATCAGGTTGGTTGAAGGCCTAACTTGCCCTATGCTAAGGTGGGATTTCCTAACCTACAGAGTCAGAAAGTTCAACTAAGTCTGTCTGTGTCCAAAGCCTATACTTGCCCTCACAACTAAAGCTAAACAATGTGTAGTGATGGCAGCAATAAAAGAAAAATAGTGTTCCAAATAAAGTTCTGAGCTTCTTCCAACTCCGGGCTTACTTTTCAGCTCCTCTTCCTCAAGTTCAAAGCAGTTTAAGATAGAAGGTTCAAAGTTGAAAACAAAACAGTTCTCAAAGGATTTGGATCCTCCCCAACCTTCTTACACTGGGTCATTTTCCCTGGTTCACCAACTCATGTCTGTTGCAACACAAGTCTCTCCATGTATATTTTTATTGACTTGCTCTTTTTGATATCAACAATCTTGACTCCTCCTTTCTTTTCCTTTTTCATGCAGGGCACTCGCTCATGGCGCAGTTGTCGCACCACACAATCCACCCATTACAGGTCGCGCAGCCGATACCCCTTCTCCATCTGTTTTACCAACAATTCTCCACTGCTTTCCCTTGACAGTGACGAGTATTTCTTGTATCAGGATTTTCTTCCAACACTTTATCGTGGCTAGCTTGGCCACCAATCACTTGGTTACACTTTTGATACTCCTGGCTCTTGCCAATACAGGTTTCCTCTTAACCTGTAGTTCCTTGACCACTTGATTTGTGTCAATACTTGTTTCTCTTCTCACACCCTTGTTGGGATTTTGCTTTCTTTGCCAACACTTGCATTTCAATTAATTCATGAAGTGGTATTTGCCATCTGCACAATGTTGCTTTTATGCCATTCAGAACATGCTCATTATTTGCTTTGTCTCTGTGCGTCATTCAGAAATGCTTATTGAATCATACTCCTTATTTGCTTTTATTCTGTACGGTATTCAATAATGATTTCTGTTCGGAAATTCAAAACTTAAATGTTTCACCCTTGAAATCACCGTTTCAAGATTATAAGCTCTTGCTTGAGTATTCAAAAGTGCTTATTACAGTTTCCACAACGTGCATTATTCAGGAAATACTTATTTCAGGTTTTAGAGTGCCCCGGTATGAGTGTTAACCATCTGCACTCACCAGCTTTAGGTGGCAGCTTCTACGGTCTCTGCTCTTCTCTAGCAGATGTCGGGGAGCGCTGCTTGCTCTCTCGCAGGTCCGCGGCGATCGGATTGCTCTGCCGTCCACAGCTCCTGCTTGCCCCCCCACATGGAGGGTGCGTCAGACTTCCTGACCTTCTCTGGGCCTCCGTCGGACCTATGAAGGTAGTGGGAACCAAGGGTTCATTTTGATAAGAGAATGGGGGAATGCCATGTCTCACCTAAGGTTGCCCTCTTCCCCAAGCACCCTCCACCTTGCTTCTCCACCCCCGGGGTCATGGTCCATAAGCAATGGCCTTTCCCAGCCCAACTGAGAAGAGGATCCATGGGGAGTAGGTGTGAGGATCTCCTCCGGTTTTTCACAACGCCTAGAGCTTGCTCTACTATGGGCACATGGGCTACCATAGCATTCATTGCAAATGTTCCTCTAGATTATATTTGCAAAGCGGCAATACTGCTTCGACACACACTCTAAGTCTGATTCTCGGGTTGGACAAGCGGTGCTAAGACATCTTGTTGCTACTTTTCCCAAACAGATTCCACCACCATTTCCTGGTACTGCTCGCTAGTCTATGCACAGCATGTGATTCTAAGCAGATTCACAAGCTTCAGAAGACATACATTATTCACCATAATCATATTTCTAATGATTGTATTTGCTTAGATTAACATTCACCCACCGTTTCTCCCCTCTTGAAGTAGAAGGAACAAAGTCATCGTACACCTTCATCTGTACTCACTCACACATTTGTAAGGCTCCCTCATGGCAGATCAAAAGCAACCAGTGGGACCTCAACGCATGAAGGATATTGGGTACACTTCACGTTACATTAGGGATAGTGTTCGTCACACCCATGTCTACCTCCCTTTACGATCTTCGGAAAAAGTTGCAATACTACCGATTACCACTGGATGTCAGACTATATGCACAGCATGTGAATACGATCATCAGAAATATGATTCCGGTGAGTAATGTATGTCATTCCCTTACAATCCAACCTCCCTCACCCTGTTACCCTGCACAGGACATAACCACAAACACTTCCATGCATGTCTGCAGAATAGACAGTGTGACTTCCCCAAGAAACACTGAGACGAGGAAGAACACGGAGTACAGGGATGAGGACGAAGTGCAGAGTAATGTGGAATAATCCACCAAACCACTACATACGCATTATTCAATTTGTGTCAAGCAAATCAGAATAGAACTTTCAAAGAGAAGAAAGACTTTCTGAAGGGAGAAGCCCTCCCATGAGAAAGCTGGAGAATCTAATCCTGGCAGTAGTATAGGAGAAGGGACACCAACGGTACCAGGAACGGGACGCTTACCCGCTGGTAGAGGCATTCCTGAGGCATCCGTCATAGGTGAACACCCAAAAGGAGCAGAAGCCTGAGCCTCCAGCCAGACGGGAAGCCTGGAGCACATGGAGAAGCTGTGACGCGGCGATCGGAGGAAGGAGTTGGTGCAAAGCTGCTGCAGTTCCTGCAAGCCGCAGAGGTTCAAAGCGCACTCAAACAACCGAATATTAACGGAAAGCGCTCCATTGTGGTAGGGGAGACCGGACAGTTGGTGGGAAGACTAAAAGAAGGAAGAATCAGAAAGGCGAGTCTGGGACACGCACCCACAAACCTAATCAAGCCCTTCAACAGTAATCTTCATAGTCGCAGTACATGGTAGGATAGTGTAGTGAAGTTCTTCATTTCAAATGTAGTTTAATAACTGGTACTCTGTAGGACCGCCACAAAGAAAGCACGTAATGGACTGGACACAGCTAACTAAATACCTATGAGCTGTGGTACGTCAGAATGAGGCAGGCAAAGAGGTGGCATTTCTACCTGAAATTCTATTAACATAATAAACAAAAGTCCTATCTTACTCCTACATCCCATCTCCTTTCCTCCATACTGCATGGGCCTTCCTCGCTAGGGACGGGCGACGGAACCTTTTTCACCAGAAAAAAACCTTCTTCTCCTTTAAATTTAGAGGCATGCAGGGGCGCGGCACTGAGAGCATGCGCTCCCCTGACTCCGCCCACCGGCGCCACTCCCCAGTCCCCTTTACCGCATCGACAAGAACGGGCAGATATTATCGGAGCTCCTGGGTTTGGCTTCGGCCTTGTAATACCACGCGCTCTTTCCCAGATACTTACTTCTGTCTTTTTGTCTTCTTTTCATCAATCAGGTACTTAGTCCTCTAGCGCCACGCTCCTCCCCGTCGCATGTTGACATCAGCAGGCTTCAGCAGGCGTCCAGCCTGCGAAGGGCTCTTGTCTACCTCTGACCCCCATGCTCTTTGCCTACGCTGCCTTGGCCCTGACCACAGCTGGGAGGGTTGTGCCGCTTGCGACACGCTTACACCGCATGCTCTGAAGAACAATCTAGCTCGGTGGAGGGAGCTCTTCGACAGGTTGCCTCCAGAGGACTTGAAGGACTTCGTCAAACTTAAGTCAAGGCCCAAGATAGGGCTGCTTTTTTCCAGCGCACCCCGCAAGAGCGACTCCTTCCCAAGGAAACGCCCGAATGGGAGGAACATTTCAAGTTCTCGCACCAGCACTGGTACCGGGGTTATTTCAGTTACCGGCAGCCAGGCCGAGGGGGGTCACTAGACCCTTCCGGAAACAGTGCTGAGGGACCGCAAGGTTCTTTTACCCGGTGTACACCCATTGGTCTATGCCCTAGTACTGGCCCGATGTCCGAGGGGGCGCCTGCACGCATCATTACCAGCGATATTGCAGAGGGCAACATGCCTTCTAGGCCTCGTTCTGAGGTGCAGGGTAGGTCTCGTGCTCCACCGCCAGGAGTCCTGGAGGAGGCCGGGCCCATTGAGCCAAGCACCACGACTTTGGCACGCAGCTTGACCAGATGGCTGTTCGTCCGATACCACCCCTTGGAAATGGAGCAGGTGGGAGAACGAGTTACAAGGTGGGACTGGTGTCAACCAGGTACGTGGCCTACAGTCTATCCATCAGCATCGCAGGGCAGGTTTACCCCGCAACCGCCTAGACTGAGTACAAACCAGCCCCAGCAACCGCCTGCTACCCCATCAGCATCACCTGCCAGCCCACCGGCCTGCGAGGACAGGTTCTTTGAAAAGTTCCTCACTCTCCTCAGATGGGGGTCATCCTTCGGGGTGTGATTAGGGACATGCTCCCTCCGGCCCCTGTGCCTGTAGTAATTTCTCCTATGGCTCCAGCGCCGCAGGCCCCAGTGCAGCCCCTGCTGCCCTCGCCGGGACCTTCGATTTGGCTCCCGTGCCTCCCACAGTACAGGCGGTTCCACACCAGCCTCCTCTGCAGGCTCCGGCTCTGGTCCCCACACAGCAGCCCTCCGCGCCCAGCACTCCTCCACCCGCTCTGGATCAGCCGGACACCCTGGTGGACACTGACGAGGAAGAAGACCCCGACACGCTGAAGTCAGCCAAGGACTTCCACGAACGGCTTGCAGGTTTGGCAGAGTACTTCGGGCTTCCTCAACCCAACGTTGAACAACCGCAGACAGAGGTCCTGGCCGAGGTCCTCACTCTGCCTCGCAGCTAGAACGGGGATCCTGATGCAGAAGGACGTTGTCGCCTTGGCCAAAAAGGGGTGGCTTAAGCCCCACTCTGCACAGTCTGTCAGTCGGCACCTCAACGCCAAGTATAGGCATATGGAGGGGCTGATCCACTCTTGCTGTCGGCACACCCTCAACCACACTCTTCGGTGATCGCTATAGGGTCTCTTTACTCAAAGCCTCAGTCGTCCTCGACCACCTCGTCCTCGGCGTTGTTAGGCAAGGAGAAGATCTTGGAGGCTTACGGAAAGAAGCTTTATTCCAATGCCTCACTGCACCTTCGTCAATCCAACGTGGATGTCGAAATAGCCGACTTCCTTACAGAACTTCAGGTGCAGAGCCAGGCATATTTCAAGGCGGGACTAGTGGAGGCTAAACTGGTGGCACAAGACAGCATGGAGTCCACCATGGCCCATATTGACACCTCTGGCTGGGCCATATGCAGCGCCACGGACATGAGGACTGCCTGGCTTTGGGCTACTAAATTCAATCCAGAAATCCAGTAACGCATATTGGACCTTCCATTCGAGGGTGGTGACCTCTTTCACTCCACCACCGATGAGGAGCGAGATAAAAAGAAAAACAGTTCTCCAGCATTGGATCTTTCATGGATTCACATGCTTAGAATATTCCCCGTCGTCAGACTGGGACCCCTCGGTAACATATATAGCCTTTTCCTATAGGAAAACTTCCGACACTTTTGTGTCCTATCTACGTCCTTTTAGGACCCGCCTACGCATGCTCCGCAGGCCGTCCCAGTATAAGAGGCCCGCCCCCGCGGTTCCCCTTCAGATTTCAACCGTCTCCAAAGCAGTGGGATCTCCTCGTGTTATCTTACTATTTTGTATTAGGTTGCCTTATTGGATTTCGAGTACGAAATGTCCTCTGTATCAGGAAAAGCGCTGTTCCGTCCCTGCGCGACGTGCGGCTTGAAAAAGGTTTACAAGGGGGACGGACATATGGATTGTATATATTGCCTCCACCCTCACCATTCGGCGGATGCCTGCGAAATATGCAAGGGGTTTTCTCAAAAAACCCTCAAAGACCGGAACCGACGCCTGGTAACATGGCTGAATGAGGGTGCGGGAGCATACCCCCCCTCGGAGGTAGGCTCCACACAGTCGGCGAAAACATCACGCCGCGCGGCCTTGTCGGAACCACCGGCGAAGAAATCTAGACCGTCGGAAAAAGAGTCGTCTGGTACTCACTACACTACAGACTCCTCGTCGAAGAAATCATCCTCATCAAAAAAGCATGAGAAGGAAAAGAAATCCTCCTCTGGCGATCATCACAGATCGACCACGAGTCGAGAGTCGAGTAAAAGCGGGCACGGTGTGGAGAAGGCGGGACCGCCAAAACCACCGGCGAAGCCTGCGTTGTCGACGGCGACCCAGTCCACGGCCGCCTTCCCGCCACTAGCGCAAAGGGCATCCTCCGTCCCGTCGACAATGGCGTCGACGAGAGCCTCGTCGACGGGGGTCCTACAGGAGGCCTGGCGGCCTGAAGTCTTCAATCCTACCCCCCCAGAGGCTCTGCTACAAGAGCAAGCTGTGTTGCTGTCCTCAGAGGACGAGTGCGAGAGAGTGGCTGGCCCAGCAGACCTGGGGCTACGAGCGGCTGGCAAGTCGTCGATGAGGCCGGTATCTGCCCCTCTCCTCAATCCTCAATCGGTTTTTGTCGTTGGATATTCTGTCCTCGCTTCAGTCCTTGCTACGGTCGTTGGACCAGCGACGTCCCCAGGCCAGCCTGCCACAGTCACCCGTCGGCGAGCCGGGCCCGTCCCGTCAACCGCCGCACCCACGCACGCCAATCTCAACACTGGCGCAGGAGGAAGGTGAGCTGCCAGATTCGGAGTCTGACAGGGGAGCCATGTCAGAGGTCTCTTTATCCCCCTCCAGGGATCCTACCTGGGAGTCAGAGGCGGAGTTAGAAAACCCCAGAAGCCCAGCTCACCCGTCCCCTCCGGACGACATTGCGTCATTCCATTCGATGATGGAGAAGGCATGTAAAGAATTTGGTCTGTCCCAGGAAGAACAGAAAAAGGATTGTTTTTTGTTCAACCACATGGGCAAGAGAAGGAGGTCGGTGTTCTCGATACCGATACTTGACCATGTATGGAAAGAGGGGTTGCAGACAATGAGACACCCATTCTCAGAACCAGCAGTGAAAGGACGCCTAGAAAAAAAGTTTAAGGCTCCAGAGTCTACCCCCAAGTGTTTATCCTCTCAACCAACACCAGACTCGGTGGTGTCGGCGGCGGCGGCGGCAACAAGGAAGGCAAAGGCACAGCACAAGTGCACGACCCCACCCGAGAACGAAGCGAGACGCCAAGACGCCTTTGGCAAGAAAGTGCTCGCCGTGGGAGCGACCACAGTAAAGGCCGCAAACTCTCTGGCAATTGTGGCCAGATACGATAGGGAGATGTGGCACAGGCTGGCTCCGCTGCTTGATCATCTTCCGGAAGCTCAGAGGAAGGCGGCGATGCTACTGGTCCGAGAGGGTGAGGAAGCCTCAAATCACGCAATAAACATCGCGGTGGATCTTGCTGAGTCTGGCTTCAAGCAAGTCAACAATGGGGTCGTATTATGCCGACAGTCATGGCTGAAGTGTACCTACTTCAGACCAGAAGTACAATACAAGGTCTTAGATATGCCCTTTGAGGGAGACCTTCTTTTCGGTGAGAAGGTGGACGAGGCCCTAAAAGGGATGAAAGAAGATTCGGACACGGCACGTTCTTTGGGTGCCCTCCAGAGTGGCAGAAGCTACAAGTCTTTTCGCCCCTTTAGAGGAGGTTCAGGTAATTCAAGATTCTCTTCTGGAGACAGATCCTTTGCCAGATCGGCTTACCCCTCCCAGGGATACCGACGTGCCTCACAATCGGCTAACCGTTGACGAAACTTCCAGTCTTCCAGAAAACGACCATCATACCCATCGTCGGCGAGAGACAAGCAAACTAAAGATCAGCAGTGACGTTCCACAACCCGTTCTGGGGGGAAGAGTTTCAGCATATGTCGACGAATGGGAAAGGATAACGACGGACCAATGGGTGTTAGACACTATAAGACACGGACACTCTCTTCAATTCAAACACAGCCCCCCGCAAATTCCACCCGCGTTCACCGCTCAGTCCCATATGAAGGCACTGCAACAAGAGGTTACACTCATGTTAGCGAAAGGAATTAGTTCCAACATCACAGAGAGGCCAAGGAGTCTACTCAAGATACTTCGTCGTAAAAAAGCCGAACGGCAAATGGCGTCCCATTCTAGACTTACGCAAGCTCAACAAGTCCCTAAAGAGCCTGAAATTCAAGATGCTCACTCTACAGGAAGTGATCCGCGCAGTTCAAAAGGGAGATTTCCTGGCGTCCCTGGATCTACAGGAGGTGTATTTCCATATTCCAATGTGTCGGAAACACAGGAAATCCCTACGTTTTGTAATAGGGCGAACCCACTACCAATTCACGGTTCTTCCTTTCGGGCTCAAAACCTCCCCCAGAACGTTCACAAAATGCCTGGCTCCAGTGGCTGCCTGGCTAAGAAAGCAAAGCCACCATGTATACCCTTACCTCGAGGACTGGGTGGTAAGGGGATCCTCCCCAGCGTCGACCAACACAAGTCTGCAAGCCACCATGCAGCTTCTACAATGGCTAGGATTCGCCATAAACTTCGAGAAATCCTCTCTGCGGCCATCAAGAACGCTGGTATTCTTGGGGGCACAGTTCGGGACTCAGCTAGGGCTGGTGAAACCTTCTCTCGACAGGACCTCAAGACTCATTCAACAGGCGGCCCGGCTACGGTGAAACACCAGGATCTCAGTGAGAAAGTATGTTTCGGTCCTAGGGGCCATGGCATCCTGCATCCATCTGGTGAGAAACTGTCGACTTTTCATGAGGCCAGTCCAAGAATTCCTCGCAGACCGATGGACACAAGCTCAGGGATCGTGGTCGGACAGGATAACCGTCGACGACGACAAGCTACTTCGGACCCTTCAGTGGTGGCAGAGTCCCCACAATCTGAACAAAGGTGTGCCCCTACAGGAGCCGGAGTTCCAGAGCACCATAGTTACGGATGCATCCCTAACCGGATGGGGAGCGCACATGGGTGCTCTCCAAACGCAAGGTCGCTGGTCTCCAACGGAGTCACTCCTACACATAAACGTACTGGAACTCAGAGCGGTACGATGGGCCTTGAAGGCGTTCCTACCACACATCAAGAGGTCGCGAGTGCGAATACTGACCGACAATACAACAGCCATGTTTTATCTGAGGAAACAAGGAGGGACACGATCAAGGACTCTCTCCATAGAAGTCCAGAAAACATGGCATTGGGCATCGAAGCACGAAATCTCCCTCGTGGCA
Source organism: Ambystoma mexicanum (assembly GCF_040938575.1). Taxonomy (NCBI): domain Eukaryota; kingdom Metazoa; phylum Chordata; class Amphibia; order Caudata; family Ambystomatidae; genus Ambystoma; species Ambystoma mexicanum. The sequence continues at coordinate 304,566,582 of NC_090937.1, forward strand.
CATCACCTTCCAGGAGTGAGGAACTGCCAAGCCGACTCCCTCAGCAGAAACATGGCCCAGATACACGAGTGGGAAGTGGACACGGGTCACTTGAAGAAAGTGTTCGAGAAATGGGGCCACCCCCCTCTGGACGCCTTCGCGATCAAAGAAAACAAGAAATGCGAGAAATTTGCAAGCAGATGGCCCCAAGAGGGGTCTGTGGGGGAGGCGTTCTCCTTCCCATGGACGGACATGTTCCTCTATGCTTTTCCCCCGTTTCCCCTCATACGGAAACAATACAGTGGATACGCAGATACAATTGCCGGGTGATTCTAGTGACACCATACTGGCCGAGGCAACCATGGTTCAGACCTCCTCCATCTATCGCTGGAACATCCCATAGCGTTTCCGAAAGTCCCGTACCTTCTATCCCGGGACAGAGGCATGGTGTGGCATCACGACCCGGACAGTCTCAACCTTACGGCCTGGCTCCTGACTTCTCGGAATTCGGGGCTTTAGACATTTCAGAGGAGTGCCAAGAAGTTCTACAGGCGGCTAGAGCCCCTTCCACTAACAAATCCTACTCCTATAAGTGGCGGAGATTCTGTGAATGGTGTAGAAAACAGCGGGACCTACAACCATTGTTGGTGACGCCGGAACAAGTTCTACCTTACCTGCTCCTCTTAGCAAAAAAGGGATTGTCCCCCTCATCGATAAAGGTACACCTGGCAGCCATCTCGAGGTTCACAAGGAAGAGGCAGTTGTCTCCTCTATTCAGTGACAGACTGGTGAAACACTTCATGCGGGGTTTATTTCGAGTTTTTCCCCCGGTGAAACGTTTTCCCCCGGCGTGGAGCCTCAACACAGTGTTGGCAGGCTTGATGAAACCGCCTTTCGAGCCTATGGCCACGTCCGACATGAAATTCATTTCGTGGAAGTTGGCATTCCTGATAGCTATCACATCAGCCAGACGTATCTCGGAACTACAAGCGCTGGTCGTGGACCCGCCCTACCTAAGATTCTTTAAGGACAAGGTAGTCCTGGCAACTAACCCTACGTTCGTCCCTAAGGTTCCGACGGTATATCACAAACACTCATCCGTGGTTCTGCCTACTTTCTTCGCCACTCCATCCTCGGCAGCAGAAAAAACTCTTCATACCCTGGACGTTAAGAGGGCTCTGAAATTCTACCTACATCGCACACAGGACATCAGGGCTCTCGGCAACTGTTCGTCGCATATGGTCCGTCGACGAGAGGTAAAGCAATCTCGAAACAGGGATTGGCCAGATGGGTCTCGTCAACGATTGTTTTTTGTCACTCTAAGGCCGGAAGGCCACTGCAAAGACATCCTAGAGCCCATTCTACAAGGTCGATGTCATCCTCAACAGCGTTATGGGCCGGAATTCATCTGACGGACATATGCCAAGCTGCGGCATGGTCAGTGCCCCACACGTTTACCCGCCACTGCTGCCTTGCCAGGCAGCATGCAGATGAGGTGCAGATGGGAAGAGCTGTCCTGCGCCATCTGTTTCAGTAAGGTAAGCTCCACGCTGTGGAGAGTCTGTTTTCTACCTTTTGATGACAGTATACTTTATGTGGGAAATGTTGTATGAGTAAACTTCTTCCTGCTGTACATATGTATTGTGTAGTATGGTGAGGGTACGTTACATTGCATTCTCACCACCGTCTCAAGGGTTACAGCTATACAATCTATTCTAAGCATGTGAATCCATGAAAGATCCAATGCTGGAGAAGGGAATAGTTTCTTACCTGTAACTCCATTTCTCCAGCATTGGTATCTTTCATGGATTCACATGCGCCCGCCAAGCCTCCCCAGGACTGCAATGTATGTGATGGATAAGTTTAACCCTTCCTACTTTGGAGGGGCCGAAATCTGAAGGGGAACCGCGGGGGCGGGCCTCTTATACTGGGACGGCCTGCAGAGCATGCGTAGGCGGGTCCTAAAAGGACGTAGATAGGACACAAAAGTGTCGGAAGTTTTCCTATAGGAAAAGGCTATATATGTTACCGAGGGGTCCCAGTCTGACGACGGGGAATATTCTAAGCATGTGAATCCATGAAAGATACCAATGCTGGAGAAATGGAGTTACAGGTAAGAAACTATTCCCTTCCCAAACTGCGAATTCTTTATCTTTACGAAGGCCACGCCCAAGGCGTACACCCAGTCCCATCAACGCTCCGATAAGGGAGCCGGCGTTCGGCAGGTTCCAGGGCTTCCAATAACTCAGGACTAGGCAGCCAGACCGTTCTCAGAGTCAGCACCGGCGCAAACAGTAAAAGGGGTGGAGCAAGGGCGTCTTTCAGACCCCCTCCTCCGCAACAGCCTCAGGGGGAAAGAAGGCATGACGCGCCCCTTTGGGTCCACCTGTTTCCGGTAGGGAGCAGGCTTGCCATTCACGCACAGTTTTGGCATCAGAAGTTCACAGACCGGGATTTGGTGCTCCCCAACCCTCATCGCCGTAATACAGTTTAAATTGTTGCTAAATCCCCCTCACCAGACCCAATTTGGCACTCAGTGAGAAGCGCAAGGTGAGGCAGTCACAGACTAAGAAACCGGGGTCCATGAACACCAAACTGCGAAGTGGAGTAAGTTTGGCGCGAGGGTGGGAGCGACCGCGCTTTGCATGGCCCAGGGAGGCGACATTTGACCGGTCGGCCCCATCCGGTGTGCACGCCGGTCCTGGCGAGAGGAGCTACAGCGGTCCGACCTTTGTGGCAGAGGTGGAGGTTGCACAGCGCCGCAGAGAAGGAAGAGGCAAGAGCCCTAGTACTGCTCCCTGTGGGAGCAGCTAGAAAAGAGGAGGTGCGGACCGACCCGGGTCCGGGAGCCGTGGCGTGGACCAAAGTCAGTGGAGCCTACCCACGTGGCAATAGGCTGCAGGAGCAGCCAGTCAAGTGGCGAGGCAGTGGGTGAACGAGCGGCGGCTCTCTAATCCGAGGGGGCGAGCCTTGTTGGGCTCCGGCAGTCCAGGGGAAGGAGGCGTACAACTCGTGGGGAGCCCTCTGGCGAGGAGCTACAATCCAGCACCAGGACAGCGGAGGAGATCCCGGGAGTTTCAGTAAGCCGGGACCAGGGGAGAAGAGCAATAAGTAAGCTGCGAGCACTGAAGGGGGGAAGCCCAGCTCAGAAAGCACAACGGAACAACGCCCTCATTGCAGCGCTGTAGGTACGGGGTGTCCCCAGGGGTCCTGGAGAGGCGAAGGGGAGAACCACTTGACAGCAGATGGGGCGACTACCCCCCACCTCCCGGGGGTAAAAGGGTGTTACCAACATAAGTAGCTACAGCAGGTTGTGTGGGACAGCCATCAGCTGTAGGAGGTATCCACATAAGGCCTGATCCCTTATAATCCCCACTCAGAGCCACGCCGGAGCTTAAGAGGACACTCGCTGAAACAACAGCAGTGAAGAGGAAAGAAGAGGAGAGAGTGAAGGAAGGAGAGGTGGGAAGGAGGCCTGGATCAGGGAGCCAGGCGTCCTAGCAATAGGGCGATGTCAAAGAACAGAGGGAAGGCCGAGGACAATCGTAAGCTGGAGGATATGATGGAGCAACTGGCCAATGCTACGCACAATCTTGAACACCAGATGGAGGACCTTCAAAATAGGTCCCGGAGGGCTAATATTCGAATAAAGGCCCTCCCGGAGGCAGTGGCAGATCCTGACCTACTACAAATTGTTGAACAGATATTTGCATCCCTGTCGACCCCGGAGGAGATAGAAGTGGACAGAGTACATAGGGTGGGTCCGAAGCGCATTGAGCCAGGGGCCAGACCCCGGGACGTCTTGGCAGCTCTGCACGAGTACACAGGCAGAAGGAAAATATTCTGAGGGTAGCCAGACAGTCTGATGACCTACAATACAATGGGACGGCTGTATTCCTATATCGGGACCTATCCCAAATAACGCTGAATAAAAGAAGGCAAATGCGCCCGGCGACACAGGAGCTGGTTAAGCGCAAAAAGAGATACAAGTGGACTTTTCCCTTTGGCCTTCTCTTTGAGATTGACAGCAGGCAGAGGAGAGTCACTACAGTTGAGGAAGACGCTGAGATTTTGTGCATCGAGGTGGAGGATGCGAATGCGGAGGTCTCGGGCCCCCCACGAGAGAGCTGGTAAAAAGCAAAGGCTGGGAATGGACAACGCAGGAGTCGAGGAGTAAGCAGAAGGTCAGGCGGGGGTCCTAGGGGTTCAAAGCCCTCACAGAAGGACACGCTGCAGACGGTGGCGCCCTCTGCCGCATATCCTCAAGACTGAAGCCAATGTTATGTTTTGTTCTCAGTATAGGCCCCTGGGGAGGGGGGGACACACTGAGTTATGCAAATCAAAGGCTAGGGCCTGGGGGGGGGACTTCTTGGATCTCATATGGGTCTGGAGGACCAGCACATGGGTATACTGGACAAGCAATGGTGCTCAACACCCGAGTGGGGAATTCGGGGGGCGGGTGGGGCCAGAGGCCGGTTGAGTTCATTCAGTAGGGGATGGGTAGGGGGATATTGGGGGCGGGCGCACAATCAGGTCTGGAACGTGGGGTATGAATGGCTAGTGAAGCAATGGTGAAAGTTCTCTCGCTAAACATTCGGGGGCTAAATGCCCCGCTCAAAAGCAAGAAATTAGATCACTTCTTGGCGAGGGAGGCCCGGACATTATTGCCCTCCAATAAACCCATTTACAGGAAAGAGCTGAGCACAGGCTTAGGATAAGGGGGTACAGCAGAATTCGGCAAGCCAATAGTCGGAGCAAGAAAGCAGCCACATTATTAGCCTTGAGGAATGGTCTGGAGCTTACAATAACTGAAGTTACCAGGGATAACAATGGGAGGTTTGTGCCGATAGTTTGTCAGGGTAGGGGTGAATGTATAACGCTAAGCTCGTTGTACGCTCCGAATTTAGGACAAGACCACCACATACAGAAAATGGTCAGAAAGCTTGTATGTGAAATGTGTAATTTCTTTATTGCCTCAAAAATTGTAGGGCAGGAGTCACTTACAAATACGCAGCACACTGACCCCACGATTTTGCAAACACCTCCACGGGCGGCCAAAATTATATCAGTTGCCATTCTATTTTGAAGTGTCCTTAATCTAACTGCCTTCTCTTCTAGTGTCATATTATACAATATGTCGGTCGTTCCATTTATCGTTTTTTCTAATATTCTGGACAGTCTCCGTATATTCCACGAGTTTATTGGTTGGCCCCAAAATGGGATAAATGATTTTGCTATGTCTTCTGCAATTAATCCTGTTTCATCTCGCCAAGGCCTGGATCTAGATAATTTCTAGATGTCTGACGTTCTGGAAAGGAATACACCTGGGAAAAGGATCCCTAAGTAACACGTCCCTCCCCAATTTCTAGGCAACAAGGGATAAGCTTTTTCTCCACATATAAAATAAACGGGATCACCTACATATATTGGTTCTTCTTCTCTTTCAAGTACCGCAATATTCATGCATCTATTGACTGTCCCTACTGAATAGGAATGTTTTTTCCGTAGGCAAAATGGGACAGTGCGAGGATTGTAATTTCTTGTATACGAGGAGGGCACTACGTCCTTGTTCCCTACTGGGTTCATGTGAAACATGATTGCAGATTATTTATAAGGCACATACAGTCTATCTACTGGCCTTACCACTGGTTTTATCACTCATGCTCTGTTAAATATGGAACAACCTACAGGTTCCATTACCACCCTTGCAAATTCATCTGTTTGTTCCATCTAAATGACCTGTATCACTCTTATTAGACTTCCCATAAAATAGTGCACTTAGTGAGGCATAGCATGCTGTATTGAGGGGTAATGGCTGTACATACCAACCTGTTCCTTTCCCGCCATGCTGGGGTAAATGGGAGCAGACCCAGCAATTCGTTCTGTTCAGGATAGTCATATTCATTATCAAAAGCAACGTGTTATTGCCATAACCTTCCCTGTGTCTTTCTTCTAATGGAGGGAGAGTATAAGAGAGTACATGGACTGGACTGTCTGTGGCATGTGCATTGGTGGCAGGCAAAAGAGAAATTAATGGATGCATGCTCTCGAAATACCATAATACTGGGATCAGTGTACTCAGAATACAAAGTAATATAATCATTAGCATGAATTTTCTACAGCAAATTCTTCTAGACATTTTTATAGTCTCTATATCTACTACATCATCAGCGTTGGTGCAGGAGGGAACAGAAGCAAGTATGGGCATTGTGTGCAATTCTTCTCCAACAATGTTCGTCGTGAATAATTCTTCCAGCAGCGCCCGTAGAAACAGCAAAGTGTCCATAGAGGTCAGCAAAACGTCTAGGCCAGTTCTCGGCAGCCTGAATTGCTAAACATGTGGCAAGATTATTGTGACTCTGCACAGTGCTCCAAAGACTTTAGAGCAGGCATCAATCGTGTTTGCACCATATGCGCCCCATTTGTCCCCATGGGGTGATCTACATGTGTCATTCACTTTTTCAAAGATAGCACCGGGCAGCCGCGTTCCAGAGCTCCCAATTTGATGCAGATTGATACAGCCCCCACGCTCCACTTCCCTAGGCCTCCGATTCCCAATTCATCCTTTTTGGGAATAGAGGCAAAACAAAACATGAAGATCAGATCACTTCCGATTTTGAGAACGTAGGTTGTACCTTATTGCTCCAGGTACTGTGTGATCAATGAACAATGCAGATTCACTTCCAGATGCAGGCTCAGTGTCAGCCTGTGATGCAATGAGTGATGAAGCAGGCTTAATGTCAGCCCGCGATGATGCAGGTTCAGCTGGGCAAAGTTGGGGCACTTTTAGCCCTTTCGGCTTTGTGGCAATCTTTTCAGGCTTTTTCTCAGGCTCAGGCAGTATTTGTGGCAGAGAACTGGCGATGGTGTCTTTCGAGTCAAGGGCAGCTGTTTCTTTCTTGTCGTCCGGATCAGGCAGCTCTTTCAACGGAAATGGAATTCTTTTCGTGTGGGTGGCATGAATCCATGCCTTACGACCATCCACTCGGACTGCAGTCTGCGTTGCCTAGAGAATTTGATACGGGCCCCTCCACCTGGGTTTGAGCGAGGATTTTCTCTCAGTTTTTAACCAGAACCCACTCTCCCGGCTGCAGACAATGTCCTGGGCCTGTGTGTCTGACAGGAAGAGCCTCCTGCACCTGCTGATGAATCAAACAGAGTTTGAGTTAACACGTTACAATAAGTGCTTAGCAAAGGGTATTCTACTTCATTCAAGCGCCTAGGCTGCGCGACGCACCAAACATTTGCAGGTCTCCCCATGACAATTTCATATGGGGAGAATACAGTCCTTGCTTGCACAGACTTGCGTATGCACAACAAAGCTAAGGGCAGCGCATCAGGCCACCTCAATTGACTCCCTGAACAGATTTTACTTATTTGGTTTTTTAAGATTCCGTTCTGGCGCTCAGCAAGACCGGCACTCATCGGGTGTCTGGCCAAATGGAATTGTTTATCAATCTGAAGGCCTGCACAAAAATATAATATCACGGCGGCAACAAAATACGGGCCGTTGTCTGACCATATGACCCGTGGCAGGCCAAATCTAGAGCAGTATTCTTTCAGCATCACTTTTGCTGTGCTCATTGCTGTGCAGTCTTTAAGCGGGTATGCTTCCACCCATTTACTGAATGCGCAGACTACCACCAGAATATATTTAGGGTTCTGATAGCTTTCCATTTCTATGAAATCAAAATGTATGACTTCAAAGGGCATGGGGGGGGCAAAACTACCTACTGCAGTAGTTGTTCCTTTTCCAATGTTATGTTGCAAGAAAATCATACAATTCTGGACTAATCTTTCTGCAGTTTTTCTAATGTGTGGATTCTGCCATACCGTGGCCAAATGCTGAATCATTTTTTTAGCACATATGTGTGAGGGACTGTGGGCCATGATGACCATCGCGGTTACATAGGAGTTGGGCAGCATTTTGTTTCATCTGCAGTTGCTTCTGTCTGCATCCCTTTGACTGTGGCAATCCCATTTTCTATCATGCAGGGCACTTCTTCTGCCTGTGCTATAAACATTTTCGTGTGTGGATCAATGGCAGTTTGTTTTTCAATTTTGTCTGCAAATGCGTTTCCTTTAATGTTGCATGTTACTTTCTTATGTGCCTCGCATTTCATTATTGCTAGACGCTTAGGACACGCCAGTGCAGACAACAATCTTGCTATTAAAGCATCATGTTGAATCTTGGTTCCATGTGATGTTAGGAAAGCCCTGTCAGTCCAGAGTCGACCAAAATTATGTACCACCACAAATGGGTACTGTTAGTATATATGTTTACATTAAAATGTTCAGAAATTTCACATGCTCTTGTCAATTCTATTATCTCTGCAGCCTGTGCTGAATTATATAGGATCCTTTTGCTCTCTACAATAGTCTTCAGTGTGGTGATGGCATATTCAGCAGTTGATGTGCCATCAGGTCATTTAAAACATGAACCGTCGCAAAACAGTTCTCCATCTGGCTCTTTCTGTGGGGTGTCTGCTAGGTCAATTCTTCCTTTCGTTTCTTGTTCAGTAACCATTATACAATCATGGGGTGGTAGTTCATTCTCACCGTTTCTTTCATTAGGAGGGGGCATTAACTCTGCAGGATTCAAAGCGCAACATCTCAAAATTTCAATATGTGGTGGAAAGAGGACAATTTCGTATTGCGTCTGTCTAGCGGATGTAAGCTGTTGAGTCTGTGTTCTATTTAAAAGAACGTCTACTGTGTGAGGCACCATCAAAGTTAAGACGTGACCCAAAACCATTCCCTCAGTTTGTTTTACTGACGCCGCGGCAACAGCTCGCAAACAGCACGGCAAAGTGCATGCAACAGGATCCAGCGCGGAAGAAAAATAACAGCATGGTCTATTTCTTCCTCCTTGTTCCTGAGTCAAAACAGCCAACGCACAGCCATTATTTTCATAATTTGCTGAGCACAACGCAACTTTGAGCAGATCAAATGCATTCTGATATTCCTGGGTCCATGGTAAAGGCAAAGCAACATCCTTCTTTGTCAATGCCACCATAGGGTTTACAATCCTCGCAAAATTGGCAATCCACTGCCTGCAATATGAAGCCATGCCTATTATGGCTCTGACTTCCTTCTGCGTCTTTGGAATAGGCATACCAGAGATGCTTTCTATCCTTTCTGGTGTCAGTCTTCTTCCCTCTTTCGGAAGGAGGTAGCCCAAGTAGGCCACTTCCTTTCGACAATACTGGAATTTTTTTAATGAAGCTTTATGTCCATGTGCTGCCAAATGTGTCAACAATTTAACAGTACTCTTTGCAAATGTCTTCTGTGTCGGCAGCAATCAACAGGTCATCAATGTACTGCAATAGTACACAACCCGTTGGCAATTCTAACATTTCTAGCTGTTCCTTTAGTGCTCTGCTATAAATACTCGGGCTCTCAGTGTAACCTTGTGGAATTCGTGTGAATGTGAAAGAACGTCCTCCTAACGTAAAAGCAAATAAATATCTGCTATCTGGATGTACCGGAATGCTAAAAAATGCGTTCTTAAGATCTACGACACTAAAATGTGAAGCAGAGGCTGGAGTCATTGTCAAAATGGTAGTGACATCTGGGACCAATGGAAATTGGGGATCAACTACTTTATTCAATCCGTACAAATCAATTCTAAAACAATATGGTATTTCATTACCTCCTTTCTTATGAACTGGAAGAATGGGACTGTTACAAGTGCTACCAGTAATCTCTTCTAACCCGCTCCGTTTAATCAAATCAGAAACCATGCATTTCAATGCTTTTTCACCTTCCACCGAAATTTCATAATGTGGAATACATGGCAATGTGACCCCCTCCTTTAAAATAATTTTCACTGGCTCTATTTTCAAACAACCAACATCGTTGTCATTCATCGCCCATTTACAAGTCGGTACGTTACTTAATTCAGTTGGTAATGGTTTAGACAAGAATTGTGACACTGGCATTTTTTGTGGTGATATTGTCAAATACACTCCATCAGGAGAACAATGAATAACCGCATTTCATTTTTTCAACAAATTTAAACCCAATAAATTCTCGCTGCAATTTTGTGTCAAAAGGAACGGGCATGACTCAGTGAATGGACCTAGTGTTATAGGTACCGACTGTGACACTGGGCAAATTACTGGCGTGCCTGCAAACCCTACTGAAACATTCTTTTGCCCTGACAGTGGTATCTCTGGAACCAAGTGATGGTCTATTGAGAACTTCTGCGCACCTGTGTCCACTAGAAAAGTGTGCTCCCTATTCCCAATTTTCATTTCTACATAGGGTCCTTTCTGATCAACGGGAATAGATACTGGTTCCGACCCCTGTCTTGGGCTGCCCTAGTTGAACAATACATCATCTGATGTAAAGTCAGAATAGTATGTATTGGACTGAGTATCAAAAACATTCCCTTTTCCTGCACCATTCTGCTGGTGTTGATTTTGGTTCTGATTTGGGTTGTTATTTCCCTGGTTATTCTTATTTTGTGGCATCCTAGTGTTTCTATTTTGCCCTTGTGTTCCCGGGCGACCTCTATTCTGTCTTCTTGGGGCATTTCCATTCCTATTCTGTAAATGTGGGCACTCCAATGACCTTCTTCCCTACAATATGCACATTGATTCAGTCCAATTAGACCTTGGTGCATGTTGAAGAAATTCCCTCTCGTTTGTGCATTTCCTCCGCCCCTATTATTATTCGCTACTTGTTGCAGTAACACTCTCGTTTTTAAATTCACTCTATCCCTCACCTCTTTCTCTGTATTTACTCTATTCTCATAGTAGTGTGCCATGTGTAATACTTCAGTCTGTGATTTCGCTTGCCACGCACTTTCACACGTCATTATCAAATTTGATTTTCGGTAATAACCCTCTCACATATTTGTCAACAAATAGTATCTTCCCGGGTTCAGTGCTTAAATCTTGGCCACTAAAGTCTGCAAATACTTCTTCAAATCTGTTAAAATAGCCAGTAGCCAATTCATCTTTGCCTTGCACGCATGCCGTTAATTTGTCCCAGATAATTATCCTTTCGGGTACCAAAATCTTGAATTTCTGTACTATTCGTGCTGGTAATGCTAACAGAGCTGGCGATGCCTTTTTTCGCCAGCCTTTCTGTCCGTATCCTCTTATCAAATGTTCCCAGGTATCACCCAAATTCTCAGTGTTATCTATATTCCTAATGTGCTTCCATATATCTACTGGGAGAATCACAGGAAATAATAGGTCAATATCACTCTTTGTAAAAATGGACAATTTCAAATGGGACTCTTCTCTCAAATCACGGATTGTTAGTTTTATGTCATTCACCTCTTGTCTAGAAAAAGGGACATGCACGTACTGGGCTGTATAATGGGCTTCTGTTACCTGTGCTGGAGCTCCATCAACGCCAGGAACTTCTACTTTTGGCACAAAAGTGGGAGGGACTTCTCATGGGAAATATCGAACTGGCCCTGTCTTCATGCTTTCTCTTATTAAGCACTATAGCTAGTTCGAGGGAAAAGGCAGTCTTTCCAGTTTCAGGGGAAAACGCTCTCTTGTATATTGTCATTAGTTCAGGGGGACAACAATAATTTTTCTCAAAACATTTATCTTGCAAATACTCAACCATCACCTGCAATACCTTCCTTTGCATTTCTCTCGTATACTGAAAAATCGCTGCACAACATAAGGTACCACCTCTTGTTTCCCTCTTTTCATCTCTGCATGCAGTTCCTCAAGTTCATCTTTAAACTCAAATAGCCTGCCTACGTGCTCTTTTATTTCCGCCCCACTTTCCCTCATACGCGAAAAAGCATCCAGATCCTGTAACTTCTGCAGTGCTATTATATAAGTCAATTTCTTCCATCTATCCATAAGATAATCCCCCATGCATTCTAACAATGCCTATTTTTCACTGAGCTTCTTCTAGTCCTACATTGCACTCAGCGTGGATCCCTCATCATTTCCTTCAATGTACTTTTCTCCCCAATCTTTGTTCTTCTCTCCTCTCCCTGCTAACCGTACTACGGGTTACTCTGGTGCTTCCTCTCTCTGCAGGCCCCGCCCCTGTAGAGCTGCCTTCTCCGGCAGCTGCTAATTCTTGCTCTGTCGGCCGTGGGGGAGATGGTATCACGTGCGCAGGGGGAGATGGTGCAGTTGGAACAGGAATGGGGGGTGGCAACTGATGTGGAGCAATGGGTACTGGTGTAATTGTGTCAATCTTACTTTGAGGGCGTTCTTGTCTTTTTTCATTCAAAATCTTATTTATCAGTTCATCTGATGCATGCAACTCTTGTTGTGGATATATCTTTTGTATGCCTAATTGGATACTCGTATCCCCTCTTCTGATATCCTCATCCCATTTTAGCTCTTCTAGTTCTATCGCTTTTTCTGTTTGATTTATGCCTTCGTGCATGTTTCTCCCTACTTTTTAAACAGAGGTTAGCTTCTTTCCTCCAGTCTCTTATGACGTCAAATGTCGTGGGCGTGCTTTCTTGCGCAGCAATACTGATTCTAAGTGCTCTATTCGGGCCGTCTCAAAAGTACCATCTTTCGGCCATTGCAAATCTACTACATGTCTGGTCTGCCTATGTCAAATTTCATCAAACATTATCGCTCCTATTCCATATTTCACATACATTTCAAATGCTGGCGATCCTATGGGTGGCGCAGCCTGGCCAGTTTCCAAAGATCATCTACCGCAGTGGAAAAATCCCACTAGACAGGAAGACAATTTCCCAGGCATATTTGATCTTTTTCGTACCTTCTCCAGCATGGGGTCTGGCATGGATTCACATGCTCATGAATATTCCCCGTCGTCAGGCTGGGAATCCGCGGTAAAGAAAAAATCAGTATCAGTTTCGTTTCTGATCTGTCTTTCTTAGTAGTAACCAATCGCTGGTCATACTGCTCCCAACCAATGACTGCCCTCTCCCTAAGTCCTGCTCCCTGGCAGCCATCCTCAGATTTTTACCACACGTTCAAGTGTTGGGAGTCCTCGTGCTATAGCTCTCGAGCTTTTGCTGCGTTTTTGAGCTTTTTCAAGGAGATTTTGAAATTGAGCCTCAAGCTCCACCGTTTCTTCTTCCGATCAACGGGGACCCGTTTCGGAATTTCCTACGCCCCTCAAGGGTGAAGTTTTCGTCGAATGATGCTTCTTGGAGGATTCCAGAAGATCTGAGGCCTACCATGGACGCGGGCCAGGAAAAGGGTAGCTCGACGCCCGGATCCAAGCTGTTAAGGAACTGCCCTGGATGCGAGTTACAGAATGTTTTCAAGGAGGACGAGCATTTGAGATGTCTCTACTGCCTTCATGAGGACAAGACGCACGTGGAGAAGGACTGTGCGTTCTGCAAGAACCTATCGGAACGGACCATGAGGGATCGTCGTTCCCGCCTCGCCATCTGGCTGGAGAAGGGCCTAGCAGGTGAGAAGAAGAAAAGGTCCGAGCGGTCTTTTAAGTCCTGTGAGGGCGCCCCCGGCGACGGGTGCCCAACAGAAGGCTAAGCTCCGCGGGCACCGGGAGCGCCGAACGGTCGGGCTCGTCGGCTGCCAGGCAGGACGCACCTTCCCCGGCACTATCAACCACGAGCCAATGTTCTGGTTCGGGGAAGCGGAAATCCGAGAACCCGGGTAAGCTTCTGGAGAGGCCCCGATCGATCTCGAAGGATTCAGCCGAGGTGGAGCGAGGCAGTGACCCTCCCCCCAAGGTGAAGGCCTCAAGCACGCCCAAGGTGGTGAAGGCCTTGATTCACCCGGCTAAGGCCTCTATCGAGGGAGTCGCGGCGACCCTGGCGAAGCCTGTGGAGGCTACACCAGTGGAGGTGACCTCGGGCCCAGAGTTTCCCTGCCACCGCGGAGGGAATCCTCTTTCCAGCCCATCAACAAGACCCCTATAAAGAGCGCGGTGGAAAAAGAGGTGTGGGGGCGGTGGCCATTACGGACACGAATTCAGCCTCTGAGGAGGAGCTGGTAGAGGCCGTGAAGAGCCTCAACGAGAGGTGCGAGAAGGTGAGATCCCGAAGAGGTGGTCGAAGATAGCGACGGTGAGGCCTCAGTGGAAGAGCAGCCAGCCCTCCCGTCGCAGCCATTGCCCGAGCCTCAGGACAACTCGGCGGCCATTTTGATGGCGATTTAAACCTTATGCACGCAGATAAGGACGAGATTACCACGAACCCCGGCGGACGATCCAGAACCGGGCCCGTCAGGAAGCCCTCCGAACAAGCAGAGGAGAGTTCAGCCCCCCCCCACCCTTCATGCCCTCGCGGCCCATGCCGCCTTCATCCCTTCATCCCCCTCCGGATCCCAGGGATGACATGACGGCGGGGACGGATGACGACGGTGGTGACGACGGGATGGACCTTCCATCACCACCCCCTCAGGCTTCCCCGCCCGATGAAATTGGCTCCTTTCACGCCATGATCGCCAGGGCATCCGAGCTCTTCCAGCTCTGCCCCGATGAACAGAAGAAGGAAGGTTTCCTCTATCAACGGCGAGAGGCCAAGAGAAAGACGGTCCTCGCGGTGCCGTTACTCGACGATATCTGGGACAAGGGAATTGCGTTCCTGAAGAACCCGTCCACGACGCCTGCCAAGAGGGACCAATACGAGAAGTAGTACTGGGTCCCCGACGCCGCCCCCTTGTGCCTTAGGGCTCAGCCGACGCCGGATTCGGTTGTCTCGGCGACGGCCAAGAAGAAGGCGGCAGGGGCGACGGCTTCAACCTACACTTCCCCACCTGACGGCGAGGGAAAGAAATTGGACGCCATGGGGCGACGGGTCATCTCGGCGGCGGCGACGACAATTAAAGCGGCCAACACCTTAGTGATTGTGGCCCATTACGACAGGGAGCTATGGTACAAAATAGCTCCCCTACTGGACTACCTACCAGACGGCAAGAGGGTGGAGGCCCTAGAGATTCTGCAGGAAGGTGAGGTGGCGTCGGAAGATGCCATAACGGTGGCAATGGACATTGCCGACACCTGGTTTCGGCAGTTGGGCCACAGTGTTTGCCTTCGACGACGAGCCTGGCTCAAGGCGGCAGACTTCTGTCAGAACGTGAAGACCAGGGTGTTGGATATGCCGTTAGACGGCAACAACCTGTTTGGGAAAGCGGTGGATGAGTCGCTGCAGGCCATCAAGGCCTACACAGAGATGGCTCAAGCCCTGGGAGTCCTTCAGCAACGACGGCCCTTTCGGAGCGCTGGAAGCAGACAGGGGGCCTCCAAGGGATCAGGCGGTGGTGCCTCTACATACCGCCAGGCGGCCCGCTCCTCATCCCAGGAGGCCTACAGAGGTTGCAGCAAACGAGGAGGATCTAGTCGTCGTCGCCAAGGAGGCCAAGGTGCCAAGGCCGACTCCAAGCAAGATTGAACCAGCTGTAGCATCGGGCCCCCACCGAAGCACCCCGGTGGGAGGCCGGCTGGCTAACTTAGTCAGCGTGTGGGAGTCCATCTCCACCGACCGTTGGGTGCTGGATGCCCTGGCCCACGGGCACACACTCGAATTTCAAAAGAAGTGTCCCCGCATTCCTCCCGTGGCCAGGAAGGAAAATCACGTCCCTTAACTGCTGTTGAAGGTAAAGGCGATGCTAAAGAAAGGTGCCATTGAGCTCGTCCCCAAGAGGCTCCGGGTCTCTGGAGTATACTCAAGATACTTCCTAGTCAGAAAGAAGACAGGCGGTTAGCGCCCCATCCTGGACCTACATCGGATGAACAAATACATCAAGGCACAGAAGTTCAGGATGGTCACTCTCCAGCACGTGCTGGAACAGCTGGAGGAGGGCGACTTCCTATCGTCATTGGACTTGGAGGATGCTTACTTCCACACCCCCATCCTAAAAGGACACCGAAAGTTCCTGAGATTCGTAGTTCAAGGAAGCCACTACCAATTCAGAGCTCTGCCATTCGGATTGAAGTCGACACACAGGGTGTTCACCAAGTGCCTAGCATCAGTGGCGGCGCGGCTGCGCCTGCAGGGGATCCACGTCTACCCCTACCTGAACGACTGGCTCATCGTGCAAGGACAAGAGAACTCGCCGTCGAGCACACGGCGAAGACCGTCCGCTTACTCACGGAGCTGGTTTTCTCCATCAACTACCCAAAATCCCATTTGGTTCCGTTGCAGGTGGCACTGTTTCTGGGAGTCAAGCTCGATACAGTGGAACGATTGGCGTCTCCGTCGGAGGAAAGGACGAAGGCCATTTTAGGCAAGGTGCAGCGCCTGCTAGCCACGGACGTGGCCAGGGTGAGATCCATCAAGTCCCTCCTCGGAATGATGTCCTCATGCATCTACCTAGTGCGCCTGTGCAGGCTACAGATGCGTCCTCTACAGGAGTTAGACGCCCGCTGGATGCAAGCAGCGGGCAGCTTCGAAGACAAGATCCCGCTCAACAAGGTTTTCCGTCGGGCGATTCAGTGGTGGGGCACCCGTGCGCACCTCATGGCGGGCACAGACTTCCAGACCCCGGCACATCAGGAGACGGTGACGGCGGACGCCTCCCTGGAGGGATGGGGTGCGAACACCGGAGATCTCCACGCAAGAGGCCTTTGGCTCCCGGAGGAGAGGTCTCTCCACATCAACATCTTGGAGCTCCGCGCCGTGTTCTGGGCGCTCAAGTCGTTCCTCCCGTCCCTCAAGGGCCAGGTCGTGAGGATCTTCACTGACAACACCACCACGATGTTCTAAATCCGGAAGCAGGGAGGCACCAAATCCCCAGCCCTATCCAAGGAGGCCCAGGATCTGTGGCACTGGGCCGTCGCAGCGGGGATGTTTCTGGTTCCTTCCATCTGGCAGGAATAAAAAACACCATCGCCGACTCACTCAGCAGGGAGCTGCGCTCGTGCCACGAGTGGGAACTACGCCACGATCAAGTGGATCGGCTCTTCCAACGATGGGGCAAACCACACATCGACCTGTTCGCGACGGCGACAAACTCCAAGTGCCAGAGGTTCGCCAGCAGGTTTCCCCAGCCAAGGAGCATGGGCGATGCTTTCTCGTTCCCCTGGGACGGCCTATTCCTGTATGGATTTCCTCCATTGTCGCTGCGGCTTCGACTCATCAACCAGCTCAAGAGGTCCCGGTGCAGGATGATCCTCGTCGCACCAGCGTGGCCGAGACAGATCTGGTTCCCGGACCTTCTGGACCTCTCAGCGTCCCCACCAGTCAAGCTGTCGACGGACGCAGATCTTCTCTCCAGAGAGGGAGGTGCCATTCTTCATCACGACACGGAGTCGCTGAACTTGCAGGCCTGGCTCCTGCAACACTAGTGTTTGGAGGGTACGATATCCCGGCTGACTGTAGAGAGGTTCTTGCAAAGGCCAGGGCGTCTTCAACTCTCAAGTGCTACGGACATAAGTGGAAGAGGTTCCCTGTCTGGTGCCCTGCACAGAAAATCAACCCTCTACAGATTACGGCACCTCAAGTGCTACCATACTTACTGTCGCTGGCCAAAGCTGGACTAGCTCACGCTTCCATCAAGATACATCTGGCAGCGATCTCCCTATACACCAGAACTGCAGGACGGCCGTCCTTGTGGTCTCATCAAAGGAATTTATGAAGGGACTGTTCCGATCGTTACCACGGGTGAAGGCTCCAGCCCCGGCGTGGGAGCTCAACGTGATGCTGACCAGGCTCATGGGGCCACCATTCGAGCCTTTGCATTCGGCTCCGTTGAAGTTCCTGTCGTGGAAGACAGCGTTCCTTGTGGCCATCGCCTCCACACGACGTGTGGGAGAGATTCAGGCCCTATCCTGCAAGCCTCCATACTTGACTTTTCACGATACGAAGGTGGTGCTGAGGACGCACCCCTCTTTCATGCCCAAGGTGCCGTCGGACTTCCATCTTAACAAGCCCTTGGTGTTGCCAGTTTTCTTTCCGTCGCCTTTGTCACCGGCCGAGTGGACTTTGCACTCGCTGGATGTAGCAAGAGCGCTTAAGTTCTACGTGGACCGAACAAAGAGTTTTCGAAAGACATCCCAGCTGTTTGTGAACTTTGGACCTGTGAACAAAGAGAAGGCTCTCTCGAAGGCTTCCATTTCCAGATGGCTCTCCGGCTACATCATGCACTGTCATCGTTTGGCAAACCGACCGTTGCCCGGCCATCCGAGAGCCCATTCTACCAGAGCGATCGCTGCTACCACAGCGTTCCTATCTGGTGTGCCCCTGCTGGACATCTGCAGGGCTGCTACGTGGAGGTCGACGCACACCTTCACTAGATTCTACTGCGTCGACTGGGATTCCAGGGAGGAGTCCAGAGTCGGCCAAGCAGTGCTGCGCAACCTGTTCGCCTGAAGGTGGGCCTGGTGAGGAGGTAAGAGTTGCTTAATGTTGAGTTTATGTAATGCTTATTGTTGAGCCTTGCTACCTCCCGTGGTTGTGCATGTGTGTAGTGCTATGTAGTCTTATATTCATGAGCATGTGAATCCATGCCAGACCCCATGCTGGAGAAGGAACAAGTTACTTACCTCTAACTGTTGTTCTCCAGCATGGGTCTGGCATGGATTCACATGCGAACCCTCCCTCCTACTCCTCTGCGGCTCTTCACTTGGTCATACTGCCACGTTGCGTGCTACCATATCTGAGAATGGCTACCAGGGGCGGGACTTAGGAAGAGGGCAGTCATTGGCTGGGGGCAGTATGACCCAGAGACCAGTGATTGGTTACTACTAAGAAAGACAGATCAGAAACGAAACTGATACTGATTTTTTTCTTTACCGAGGATTCCCAGCCTGACGCCAGGGAATATTCATGAGCATGTGAATCCATGTCAGACCCATGCTGGAGAACAACAGTTACAGGTAAGTAACTTATTCCTTACCCTGGGCGTTTGATCTTGCAAGAGCAACTCTCAACCAATATCAGGGCTGTTAAGAATCTGGGCACGACTCACCTGATCAATCAGTTCGTCTCTCAAGACGCAATTCGTCCGTACACAGTCGCAACCAAGAATCGTTGTGACTGCATATCTGTCTCAATCTTCCTCGTTTCGGGACTCATGCCTCGATGCTCTCTGGCTGCTGCTTGTCGATCAGGGACCGGTTGTGTACAGATCTGCAAAGGAGTCTCATCACTTTCACAGGGCCGCCCCGAATACCTTTCGATCCCGGTTCGACGGCTTCGTCCTAAATTCGTTTTCGCCTACTTCAAATTCAATGTACACGATGGAGCAAAGGGGGGAGGGTCCCTATTCAGGTGCCATTTTTTTTTCTAGGCCCTGAAGACCCTCACGTATGGAAACAAGGCACAATCACCATACACCAAGTGATACGACAGACACAAGGTTCAATTCCCAAGTAGTAGGGTTTATTGCAAAGCAAATATTCTCAGTCCGCCGACTGGGTCGAACGTCTCGCAACGTTTGATCACCCAGACCTTGTGAGATGCAAGAGAGCGAACATTCTACAACAGTATCATATATATGAAAAAACAATCATACAATCTCTTTGTGACACATCAAAACCAGCCATAATGTATCTTCTTGAGCTAGGGTTCGGTAATTGACAATTATGACAAATATGACACATTATGACCCATTTCTTTCTCAATCTATATTACTTGGTTTAGCAACAGTTGCAATTTGCGGTAAGCGGACATGGTTCTTTGTTATGAAGAACACAAAGCACTTGTTTAGCAAGCAAACTGTGTTCGTAGAAGAGACAGATTCCGAAGCATGCTATCTTCTGGTTTCTGTTCCTGAACTAGGGGTCAGCCTGTTCTAAAGAGGGCCCCGAAAGGGGGGCTGCTACGAAAGTATAATTCATGCCTTAACGGCCTGGTAACATGTAACTTGTGGCCTTGCTTCGTGTATGAGCAGAATGAATGAAATAAAATACATTTTGCAAAGCGTTTGAACAGAAAGGCAAAGACAGCAAAATGGCAGATCTAGGACACAAAATGGACTCTCTATGGTTATGCTGACGATTCGGTATTGGCGATGTAGGGCATATGTTGCGATTGGTTTTCGGCCGACATAATATACCACCTATGCTTTGGTAGTGTAATTTCTGGACTCACAAAAGGGTTCACCAGAGGGAACATAATCTTAGCGGGGGACTTAAGTCTCGCATGGGATCCCGCGAGGGATTGGAGCACAGTGACCTTCACCACGCAAAGTAGGCCTTCCAAGGAATCGGAGGAGTTGATGGATAACCTTGAACTGGTGGACGCCTGGAGGGCAAAGAGAGGCGAGGAAAGGGGATAGACCTTTTATTCCCACGTGCATAGAACAGCATCCAGGATCGACTATGTCTGGGTTTCTCGCCTTCTGTTGGGTAGTGTAAGGGACGTGGAAGTGGGGGCCATTACATTGTTGGACCACGCGCCCGTCATATCTCATTTCCTATGCTAAGCCGTCATTGGGGTTATGGAAGTGGAGGTATTGGTACATATTTTTAGGGATCGGGTATTTGGGGATGAACGGAGGGAGGAAATTGAGTTATACTTCCAAGTCACAAGGGGTGGACCAGAGAGTTATTTGGGACGCCTTCAAGCCCTCAATTCGGGGCAAGATAATGGCGATAAAGGCCAAGCGGGAGAGGCAAATGTAGAGGGATCTGGAGGGAAAACTCAGTGTGCTCACTCTCCAAATGGCAACTAAGCCCACGGGAGACGTCCGAAGGGAATACAGGGCAGCGAGTAGCCAGCTGGACATGCTAACCACAAGAATAGCGAAAAGGGCGCTAGTACATCTGAAACAGAATTACTATGCAAGGGGTAATAAAGCGGATAGATTGCTGGCAAGGTTGCTCGGAGTGGAAGAAAAAGAGAGGACCATCTTAATGATAAAGACCGCCAAGGGAGAAGAGAGATCGGATATCACCTCTATTAAGAGGGAATTCATGGAGTACTATGGGAGTGTCTAAAGGTCAGAATATTTGGATGGGACAGATTTGGAGGGATACCTAGAGGGTTGCCAGTTACCAAAGATAACGGCTCGAGAGAGGGACATACTAGAGAAGGAGATCTCTAGGGATGAAGTGGCAAGAGCTATTGCCTCCCATACCCTCAACAAAACCCCAGGCCCTGATGGCTTCTCCAACAAATTATATAAAACTCACACAGATACGTTAGCCCCACGTTTAGCAGACCTCTTCAACACATTTGGGATAGATGGGGGAATAACAGTCTATGGAGGAGGAGAAAGTGGTTCTTCTACCTAAACTTGGGAAGCACCTGACCCCTTGTGGTTCCTATACACCAATTGCTTTTATCGACACCGACGCCAAAATATATACGAAGATCTTGGCATCCCGGTTGGACTTGCTCCTTCCTAGGATAATTGACCCTGACCAATCGTGCTTCATCAGGGGAAGACAGACCCATGATAACACTAGGAGTGTAACACACATCATAGAGAAGGTGACAAAAAAACGGGCAGCAGCCTTTGTAGTGGGGTTGGACGCCGAAAAAGCGTTCGACCGAGGCGAATGGAAATTTCTGTTTGCCTCTCTAGGCAAGATGGGCATGGGGGAGGCCTTTATCACGAAGATAGCGGCTAATTACAAAACAGCTTTCCTGAGGCTGCTGATCAATGGTGAGCTCACAGAACCGGTTTTGGTATCTAGGGGCACTAAACAGGGGTGCCCCTTGTCCCCACTTCTGTACGCCATATTCTTGGAACCCATCCTAAGCAGGATTAGAGCCAATCAAAATATAGGGGGGGGTCCCTTTCGGGAGGGGAAAGAACATAAAGTTGCAGCGTTTGCAGACGACATGCTGCTTATATTATCCAATCCAGGGAAGTCGCTGGATGAGGTGGACAGAGAGCTGACTAACTTCGGAGGTGTGGCAGGGTTGAAAATAAATGGGAGCAAATCAGAGGTCCTAGGGCTGCACCTGACACAATTGGAGATAAGTGAGGTTATGGCCAGATCACCGTACCCTTGGGTTAAGAACAACCTGAAGTACCTGGGGTACGTCTAACTAAAACTATTGATCAATTGTTGGACGCCAATTATCCCACCCTTCTGGAAGCTATAAAACAGACACTGAATAGATGGTGCCCGTTGTCATTATCCTGGTTGGGCAGAGTAAATGCCATAAAGATGGTGATGCAATCGAAGCTGCAATACGCGTTCATGGCCCTGCCCATAAAGATTCTGAAGTCTTTCTTTAGGGCAGTTCAAAGACATATACATTTGTTTATTTGGGCTCGAAAGAAACTGAGGACCCCATGC
The DNA here is from genome assembly GCF_040938575.1 of Ambystoma mexicanum. Taxonomy (NCBI): domain Eukaryota; kingdom Metazoa; phylum Chordata; class Amphibia; order Caudata; family Ambystomatidae; genus Ambystoma; species Ambystoma mexicanum. The sequence goes on from NC_090937.1 coordinate 304,588,695, forward strand.
AAACTGATACTTCTCAGCTGGTCCAGAGGAGGAATGGGGGGGGCGGACCTTGTTGCTTATTATCGGGCTGCCCAAATTAGAGTGCTGAGGGACTGGTCGAGGGACGACAGAGGGAAGAATTGGAGGGAAATGGACACGGCGGAGGTGGGCCCTAAAATAGCAGAGGTACTATGGCTTACGAGGGAAGATAGGCCCTAGAATATGTATTGCAGCTCACTCAAAGCTCTGGTTGGGGATACGTGGGACGAGGTCATAAACCTCTCTAAAATCACCACATTTCCCTCGCCTCTCACACCGATTTTACGGAACCCGTAATTCACACGAGGGCTGGTGGGTAAGAGGTTTGAGAATTGGCTTGAATGGGGATGCAGCAAATTGAGGGACCTTTTCGATGTGGATGAGATAAAAACTTTCTGAGGATGTAAAAGCGATTTTGGAGTGGGGGAAGAGGCTAGGTTCCAATATGCTCAGTTGAGGCATTGGGCATTAAGTCCTAGAAATAGGGCTGCTGCGACGCGAGCATTAACCCCCTTCGAGAAGTATGTAACATCTAGTTGGCGACCTTTATAGGCTGATCAAAGAGCGTGAGGAGGAAGGGCCCAGGAAGTTCATGACGAACTGGGAAAGGGATGTAGGACAGGAGGTTGAGCAAAAGCGATGGCACTCTTTATGGAGGTGTATTCCTAGGCTGGAACATTTGCTGCAGATCCAGGACATTTGGCTGTAACTGATGTACCAGTGGCACCTCACTCCTAGCAGATTGAAGAAAATGTACCTGAAGTCCTCTGAGAAATATTGGAGGGGTTGAAGGGAAGACGGGACATGGAGTCACATTTGGTGGGACTGTTCGACCGTGGGGAGGTTCTGGGACAGGGTCCAGGAAGCGGTCAGGGGAATTTTGGGGGTGGAGAAAAATCCCATTCTGGGGATGTTCATTCTGGGGTTGGACGGAGCGCTTGATAACCTGGCCACAAAGGCACAGCAAAAGGTTTACGTCATTCTGGTGATGGCAGGAGCGTTGGTATTGGTGCAAAAATGGAAAGCTAGCGAACCTCTGAATGAACACGAGTGGGAAGCCAAAATGTGAAACTTTGCTGTAATGGAGAAGGAGATTTATGAGATCAGGTGGGGGATCATGTCATATTCTTGGCGGACTGGGACTTAGTATTGCGATTTCTTGTGAAGGACTACAAACGGGCCTGGTGCCCAAGGAGAGCACAGCTCCTGGGACTGTCTTGAGGACCACCCCCTTCAAAGGGTGAGGGTGGGGAAGGAGGTGAGAGAGGGAAAGCGATTGGGATTGGGGGACAAGTTGCTCTCACGAAAAGTGGTAGAGATAACTGCGCCGGTTCATGTAGGGGGGAGTTATGGGGGGGTTTAATGTTTGCTATAACTATGAGAAATGCCAATAAAAATGTTCTGGAATAAAAAGAAGTTTGCGGACCCCTGGATCCTATCCGTAGTGTCCATTGGGGCACCGTCTACAGATTACCCCCTCCTCCCCTCTGTTAGGGAGAATTCTCATTTATGGCTAATTTCCCTGACCTAGTGAGTTCCTCAGCAGCTTTGCTGGATTTCTGGGGTTTATTTTTTCCACCTGGTAAGAGTGTGAACCTTTCTCCCACTCTTACATGTGTTTTACATGTGTTTTGCATGTGTATTTCTACTGTTTGTGTGATCTTGGGCTCTGGAGCCACACCACTCCATAAGTGTTACACAGCACCTTCAGTGCAGTGACACAGGGTTGTCTCTAAGACTTCCCACTGACTCCATTTTTCTGGGGCTGACTACTGTCCCCCAGAAACAGGTAAAGTTGCCATTTACTTTATGTAGTCATTTAAACTGCAGACCCAGTACACCCCGGTGTGCAGTAAATAATTAGAAAACATAGTCGAAAGTCATAATCTTGAAAAAAAAAGTCGGAAAAAAAAGTCGCTTTTTTTTTATTTATATATTTTTTGGGGGGGTCCAGGGGTAAAAAAAAGGGGTAAAACAAAAATAAAATATAAAAAAGGAGGATTGGGGGGAACCCCCCCATTTCAAATAAAAAGCAACCTAAAAAAGAAATTAGACTTTTTTTTCGACTTTATTTTTCCGAAATTATGACTTTCGAATTGAGTTTCGATTTTATGACTACGAACCGTACGCCCCATCTTACATGGAGTATTGGAAAGGGTTAATTCCTACTCCTTTTTGTCTGCGCCTCTTGGAGCTTTGTTTCGCTCCCTTAACACTAAGGGCCTCATTACCCGGTAGGCGGTGAGCCATGGCGCTATTAGCGCCATGGCTCATGCTGGTAAAATACCGGCACCGCCTTGGCGGAAAGGGGATTTACCACCCCATTCCAAGGTTGGAGGGGGCGGTAAATCCCCTCTCCGCCATTGCCCTTCCCCATTCCCATTTCTGCCCCATAGGGCTCTATGGGAATGGGGAAGGCGCTAATTACGGCACCGCAATTTTGCGGTGCCGTAATTAGCTCCGAGGTCCCTTAGCGGGTTGGATTTTAACGCCTGCAAAAAGCAGGCGTTAAATCCCCCAACCCGCAAAGGGACCTCGTAGTAAGGCGGTAGGGATTTACCGGTACCGGTAAATCCCTACCGCCATCCGTGTAATGAGGCCCTAAGACTTGGCTGTTGGCAGTGGTACCTACTCTATCTTTTCTACCACGATTATAGTATATAAACGTGGTACTGTTTTAGGCTATTGTATTAGCCTCGAACTTAAACCTGCTTGACCAAATACTTTTTATTTTGGCTCTGGTTGTGTTTGATCACCATTTCTTTTTGTTAAAGTCCTTCTTGTGTTTTACCTTGCGCAGCAAACCAGGTTTGCCTTCTTTGTTCACCGTCCTTTGGCAGGCTTCTGCGAAGAAGCCATCCTTTGGCATCTGGGTGTCTAGGTGGGCTGAATGTGAGGGAGGGGTTTAGGCACCCCCTGCACAGGGTCTCCTTGGAGACCCAAGTCGCACTTTGTGTGGATTGGCTGAGGTGTTTGTCCGGGCCGGACAACCCCCATGCTGAGTGATTGATGCCAGGCTGTGTGAATGGGGGATTTTGGCATAAAGGCAGGACTCTTGAGCTGGAAGTCAGAGTTGTCACTGGAACTGCAAAGAACCGAAGAGAAGCGGAGAAGAAGACGGCTGCTGCAACTCCCGAGTCCCGGTGAAGCCCTGCTGCAGTCCTGAGCTATCTACCCTTACACGACAGAGAAGATCCAGTCCGGAGTTTTCTTCCCTTGAGCCTGGTGGGATCAACCATCTCACCTTCCACAGTCAGAGGATCTTCTTCTTGGTCGAAATCGCTGCACACAGCTGTAGTGGTCTGGATAGCCATCTGAAGAGCCTCTCCTGTTTTAAAGGAACGCACCTTTTATTCACTGTTGTTTTGCTGCTACTGGCCTCATGCCTGGGTAGTGCAGATCGCTCCAGACGTCGTCCTTCTTGTCCCCACGACTGAAGCTCCAGGAACCGTGAGTCTGCAGGAACTACCAGGAACTGCCGCCATAGCACCAGCTTTTCTTCAAACGAATAAGGTAGTGTGTCCAACTTCGAGGAACTGGGGTGAACCCTTTTTCCTCACCAAAGGCTTGTCCTTGTCGTCCTTCCCTCCTTATAACTTTTGCTTCCCTTTTGACAATATCCAAGTACTCCTGGCAATCTCGAATCGTGAACTGTTCTAACCTTGTGATCCTCGACAACAGGACCCATGTTCCATTTGACACTTGCGCAGGCCTATTGTCTTTTATCTACGTTTTAGAAAGTATCCTCTGACTCTATTTGCCTTGACAAAAGTATTGCCTATGATTTTCATCCCCTATTCTCTTGTGTTAATTCATGTGCTAAGTGTGTTTGACTTTAGTAACATTTCTTTTCGCGGGTACGCCTTTCTTTCGTAAGACCCAACTATCATTACTGTCAAAAAGTGATTGCGTATTAACCCACTGTAACGTCTTTGTTCCACAACACCTGTCTGTCAAATCCTAATGTACTTACCTTGAATTGATCTGCACAAGGGGAATTGGTTGTGTGTAGTATATTTGGAGTGTGGTTTTAATTTAATAGAAGTGAAGTGTTTTGTGAACGGATGGTTTAAAAATAAATGTACTTCTACTTTTTAACCAGAAACCTCGAGTCAGTGTTTGCTGGAGTCACAGTAATTGTAGTCCTTTGTGTAATCTCTACTACTGCTCATTTGGTCTTGAGATAAGTCTGGCTGCTGAGCCATTGCTACCACTTTTTCTGTGCAGTACGGGCTTGTACCCAAGGTGAAACTGTACTACCACTTGTAGTCTTAATTGTGTGTAGTGGTCTCTAAATGCACTGCACAGGATTCTGCCTAACACCCTCCCAAAAATTGGGACAGCAACTCTCTTGGCGGAAATTCGGTCGCTCGTCGAGAGCCAGGCAATGGAAGAAGTCCCAGCCTCCCTGCAAGGCTTGAGCTTCTACTCCAGGATTTTTGCCATACAAAAGGACGACGAAGCTGGCCTGAGAGTTGTTGGACCTCTCCACCCTCAACCTCTTCCTCCCTCTCCAAAAATTCAAGATGGTTAGACCAGCACTTATAGCAGAGACACTGTTCGGGGGAGACTGGATGTGCTCCCTGGATCTGAAGGACGTTTATCTACAAGTCCCTACTTGCAGCCTCATCGATCCTTAATGCGATTCAGGGTCTTGGGCTCCCATTTCCAATACAAGGTTCTACCCTTCGGCCTCAACTCAGCCCCCAGGGTGTTTACCAGACTATTGAATGCAGTGGCGGCCCTCTTCGGGGCCCTGGGCCACCACGTCTACACATACCTGGACGATTGGCTCGTCAGGGCGAGATCTCCGGAGGTGGTGCATCACATGACCTTCGCTCTTAGGACCAATCTCCACGAGCTGGGATTTTCGATCAACCTCAAGTCTCCACTGCAGCCTACTCAGAGCCTGACCTTTCTGGGCCTTATATGGGACACAAGCTCCAAGAGAGTTTTCCCCTCGGAGGACAAGATCATGGCCATTAAGAGGGCCGTAAATCACTTCCTCTGCCTAGAGGTGATCTCAGCCTGGTGGTACCAGCATTTACTGGGGATCATGGCAGCGGTCCTACTGGCTGTCCCCCAAACGAGACCCGCAATCAGGAGATTACAGCTGCACTTTGCAGCCTCATGGAATCGAGAGCGAGGCTCCCCAAGCGGAGCTTGTCAGCATTCCTCCTTCTCTCCACCCGGACCTCATCTGGTGGTCCAGGCACTGCAGCCTACGGACTGGCAGGCCCTTCCGGCAGGCACCTCCTCAGGTCACCATCACCACAGATTCCTCCCTGGAAGGCTGGCGGGCTGGCTGGACAACCATAGTTTCCATGGAGTCTGGTCCCTGCCGGAGCAGGAATCGTATATCAACTGGCTGGAGCTGAAGGTTATCTGGCTAGCTCTCAAGGCTTTCCTTCCACTCACTGGGTGCAAGGTCGTCGTCATCCAGACGGACAACTCCACCAGCATGTTTTATGTCAACAAGCAGGGTGGCACCAGGTGCCCTCTGCTGTGCAGCCTAGCGGTCAGCATGTGGGAATGGGCCCTGGAGAACAACATCTACCTGACTGTAAACCACCTCTGTGGTGAGTCCAACTTGCGAGCGGACAGGCTCAGCAGATTGCGAGCGGACAATTACGAATGGCAATTGAATGATCAGGTCCTGCTCGGGGTCTTCAGCAGATGGGGGCATCCTCAGGTGGACCTCTTTGCCTCCTGGTTCAACAGGAAGTGCCAGCAGTTTGCGTCTTGGCAGGGGCAAGGCCCCGGCTCCCTGGGTGACGCATTCCAGATACAGTGGAATGGCATGACAGCGTATGCATTCCCTCCCACACCCCTGATCCACAGTGTGATCTGCAAGATAAGAGAATTGTGTGGCATCTACATCATTCTGATAGCTCCGTGGTGGCCTGCAAGGCCATGGTTCTCGGAGCTCCTCAGCCTCTCGAACAGGCCACCCATTCATCTGCCACTGGGCCCAGCCCGCCTCTCGCAGTAGGGGGCTGGGTCATCCACCCTGCGCCACTGAAATGAGCCCTCGCAGTGTGGTTCCTGAACAGGTCACACTGAAGCATCTGAGTCTGTCTCAGGCTAACCTGGACATCATTCAGGGCGCTAGGAGCAGGGCTTCTAGGAGCCAGTACAAGAGTAAATGGACCAAATTCTGTCATTTGGCGGACTCTAGGGAGATTGACCCCCTTACTTGTACATTGGACAATGTGCTTTAATTCTCTGCACACCTCGCTCACTCAGGGGTGCAAGTAGACACCTGCCGCACCTACTTGGCAGCCATAGGGGCCTACAGAAATTCTGATTAGGTGGTCTTCTCCTCTAACCCGGTTCTTAAAAGGCATCTGGCGGGCCTCACCAGGCTCTACCTGCCCATCAAGAAGCCACACAATGTGTGGGATCTCAATGTAGTGTTGGGTGCCCTGGCGCACAAACCTTTCGAACCAATGGCATTCGCGGACATCAGATTGGTCACAATTAAAACAGTTTTGTCGGTGGGTCTCGCCTCTGCTCGCAGAGTCAGCGAGATCCAGGCTCTGGTGGCATTAGAACCCTATACTACTTGTTAAGGTGGTCCTGAGAACACACTGTCATGATTCCAGAATGCCAACACAGCCCCCATTTAGGTACACAGGGGAAGCAAGGTCCACAATCTCAGTCAGCAGGTCGAAGATGGCTGCAAGTCTGGCTGAAAAGGCACTTGCATCATTCATTGTTCATGCGCTCATAGACTTACATAGCACTTCAGTGGTTTCTATACTTCAAACATGACCGCCGCTAGATCCAAGGAGAAAACTTGCTGCACGCTCCATGTTTATAGCAGAGGGAGCTTCTTAAGGCCCCCCTCAGCTTGTGCGCTCGCTTCGCGTCTTCACGGCTGATAGCGGGTAACGCTACTGGCGGCGCTCTCCACAGAACCCTGTCGAGAAAAAGATTGGAGACATTTGTTTTCAAAGAGAAACAGCAATTCATAGTTACCTGAAATACTTATCGAACCAAAACATTTTCTGCAGAATTTCCTCAGTCAGAAGAATTTGTTTGCCGCAGTAATTCCTGTCAGGAGCTCCCTCACAGCCGCAGCACTTCAAAGGGAACGCTCACTATTCTCAGCCGCAGCGCCTCACCCTGAGGTACCTCAGCAGTCTCTGCAGCGTCTGAAGGAATTTGCCTCAGCATTCCGGAACCCTGCAGACAAAAGGTATTTGATTAGCCAATGAACTTAGTTGAATCTAAGAAAATAGAAGTTTAAATAAGTTGGCTTCGACACCCTAGGCCCAAATCTGTAGGTTGCCCACATGAACAAAATGTGCTGTGGCGAAAGGCTTGGGTTTACCAGCGGGTTACCTTTTTCCTTTTGCGCCCCCGGTAGGTGCACCCACACATGTGAGGTACCATTTTCGTCGGGATACCTGTGGAAATGTGAGAAGGTATGGCATCTGTTGTTGGCGACGTGTTTCGGTGGGTGGACACAGAGAAATGTCTCTGAAATTGGCTGGAAATGAAGACAATTCTCAGACATTTCGCTCCGGAAACACACCGCCAACAACACCTTCCTGCGTCCCCACACGTGTCCCGATGAAAACAGTACCTCACATGTGTGGGTGCACCTACGGGGGGCGCAAAAGGAAAAGGTTAACCCGCTGGTAACCCTAAGCCATCAAGGAAAACAGGGAACCCCATGCATTTCCCTAAAGAGTTCACCCTTGGGAATCCACAGAGGTCTGACTTATGTAAATCCGCCCAGAATTTATTACCCAGAACCCCCGGCAAAGACCCACATTGGAGAAGGGTGCCAAAGGCCAGGGATATTACCGCCGACTTTGCTGGAGCCCTGGCTGCCTTGTGTTACAGCTTCTCCCCACCAGGGAGTCTCGGCAGTGTGCCAATACCTCCCCGAAGGAAAAAGCTGCAATGCAGCGCAGCCGCAACTCCAGGACGGTGTCGTGATGCCTACCCCCGGAGCACCAGGACAGGCCCAGCATCCCCGGGAGCAGGCATCATGCCCTCAGGTAAAAGCCCAGCGGCCCCTAATTAGGTGCTCTTTGGACTTTGTCCTGGCGCCTTTGGCGCCAGACTCATATTGGACATCAGTCCTGGCGCCATAGGCGCCAGGCTCATAAAAGAGGGCGTTTGGTGCCCTTACCTGATGCAGACCATGCTGCATGAAGCCTCAAGCCAAATGAGGCTTAGGAGGGACTATTTTCTCAAAGGAACTATTTAATTGGGTGGGGACCATGGAAGAATACTTACCTGGAACTTCTTCCAAGGGTATTTAAACCACGCCCGGACTGCCACACGTGCTTCGCGTTGCTCTGCATCTAGCAGCTGAACGCTCACTGTGCCTGCTCCTGCATCTTGCCTCCAGCCACGCCCGCCTCGATCTTGGGGTACCTGGAAGGAAGGAAGGGAAGAGAAAAGGTGAAAACCAAGAACTTAATCTAATTTCTTACCTGTCTCCGGAATCATCACGCCAGCGATCCTGAAGATAGACATTCTTTAAAAGCATCGCGCTACTTGTAGCAGCGCCGCGCATCACTCACCTGCCTCGTGGGCTCTTCACTATCCACCGCGACCTTCTGGGCATTCCGCCACATCTCTGCACCTGCAGGGGAGAAGAAGAGACAAAAGGTGAGCAGGAGGAACAAATGAGGAAAGCCTGATTTTCCGTCACAAGACTTACCTGGCCATATTTGACGGAACCACTCCTCATTTCGGGTCGGCGCCACTTCTTGGCCTGGTACCGCACCCCGGCCCCTAAGGGGAAAAAAGAAAGACATTACAAGAGGGATTCAAAGACATTTAAAGGGATCATTTTATCACGAACTCACCTGAGTTTATCTCCGGCAATATCCCTCGAAGCATCACTTCCACTCTGCACCTGAAAATAAGGACAGATCGCAGGTTAAGAAAAGCAAACAAAGAGAAGACTCTACTCTGGAACTTTTTAAACTGCATACTTACGGCATTTCGCCTTCCGAAACCAGTGAAGTAACTGGTCAAATACGCGCCCCTGCACCAGAAGCAGGATGGAGAGCTCATCCATTCAAACATTAAGGTGAGCCTTGATTGGGGATTTCGGAGGTGGTCAGAGAAGAGCAAAGGGGAGGTGGGAAGCAATCACAATACTCTGCAGTCAGTTAATCCCCTTTCTCCACCTACAGAAAGATTTTTCTACGTGCCAGAAAAGCCAGATTTGGGGGTCCAGTTCAGTCGGTGTTTCGAATCCTGCGCATCACGCTTGACGAGGTCACAGCAATCCAGACCAGGTCAGCGCCTCCGTGGGAGCCAGGTGAGCGTTACAGACGGTTGGAGGTGATGTCCCTGGCCTTGGATATCCATGTACCATGTGGGTGTACCATCCCCTAAGCACAGCAGCAGGATCCCCATTCCTCCCCGGAGGTGACATCTGTAACGTAGCACAGCCAGAGGTGGAGCCTGGGCTTGCAGACGGACAACCCACATGGGAGGGATCCGCTCCCAGGGAAACATCAATGCTATACTGGCATGAGGGGGCAATTTGTGGCCTGCCCCTGCAATTGTGTCCCAGCCCACCAACATATCTGCCCATACGGCCCATTCCCACCCACACCACCAACCCCACTGACAGTGGGCCCTAACCATAGAATAATAAAAAACAGTACTCACATAACGTTGCAGCTGCTCGCGTAGAAAAAGCTGTAAACAAAACAAAAAACATGTTGTACCTATGGTCACACCAGCAAAATGTAGCCCTCCCCGGGGGCAGATAAGGGGGGGGGGGGCAATCCTGCACTCCTCCCTGGGCTCAGGCGTCCCTTCCTAGGAGCAGATATCTGGTCCCAGGGAGGGCTGCATGGCATGGCACCCACTCCATTGCGGGTGGGGGGAGGGGTCAACGCCCCATCCCATTAGAAAATTCCCAGACCCTTTGGGGGGCCCCACAGCCCCCCCCCCCCTTAAAAAGCGTTCCACCATTTTAACTTTTTTCCTTTGGTAACCCAACTCCCCTTGGTGCAGAGAGGCACATTGATGTGCCAATCTGGCCCCGGGGTGCCCAAACCTTTCTGCCCCACCCACTGGGGGGTATGTCCCACCATTTTTGGGGGCCCTCTCCCCCTTCACCCCAAATGGGTGGCAGGGGCACCTCATGCAGGCCTCCCTGGGCCTCCTACAAACTGCTGCGTGAGGTACACACCCCTCCATTTGGGCCCCCAAAAATGGTGGGAAGGGGGCAGATGATCAGCCATCTGCCCCCGGGGGGGCCCTAACCTGCCGGCCCCATCCTTTGGGGAGCCTGCACACTTATTCCTGGTGGCCCTCCCCACGACCCCCCAATTGGATGGGGGGGCACTTCATGTACTCCTGCCTGGGGGCATAAATCTGCCCCCAGGGAGGGCTACAAGGGGTGGCCCCCCTTTCCACTTGGTGTGGGAGGGGGAGGGCCACCACCATTTCAGGGGGCAAAAAAAAAACAGGCCCCGCATCCCCGTTCCATTTTTTTTTTTTGCCCCCTTCCCTGGGAGCAGATGATCAGCCATCTGCCCCCAGGGTTGTACACATGTGCCCCCATGCTTTGGGGGCCGGGGGGGCGAGGGCTGCGTACTGTAAGTAGTCCCCTCCCACCCCCCACGTCACAAACGTTTCCCTGGTGGTCCAGTGGGCATTGCTGGGCTCTGCTCTGTGCCCAGCAATGCTATCTCCCCTTTCCAACGACACCTCCCTCGATCTCCAGCTTGAAATACAGCCGGAGATCGAGGGGGAGAAAGGTGAAGACTCACCTTCTATTTTCACCGCAGCAGCCCGAAATGGCTGCTGCGGTGAAAATTACTTTGTTTCATGCCGATGTGAAACTGAAGGTAATCCAGTCCCCTGGCAGTGAGGGGGGACCTCCCCCTCACATAGCCCGGTGGTTGGATTACAGTTTTGTAACCAAAAAGGGTGCCAAAACAAGGTGCCAAAAAGGACGAGATACCTCGCCCGTGGCACTTAAGGGGTTAAACCCGCTTGACCAAATACTTTTTATTTTGGCTCCGGTCGGGTTTTATCGCCATTTCTTTTTGTTAAAATCCTTCTTGTGTTTTACTTTGCGCGGCAAACCAGGTTTGCCGCCTTTGTTTGCCGACCTTTGGCGGGCTTCTGTCCAGAAGCCCTCCTTTGGCGTCTGGGTGTCTAGGTGGGCTGAATGTGAGGGAGGGGTTTAGTCACCCCCTGCACAGGGTCTTCTTGTAGACCCAAGTCGCACTTTGTGTCGATTGGCTGAGGTGGTTGTCCGGGCCGGACAACCCCCCTGCTGAGTGATTGACAGCCAGGCTGTGTGAATAGGGGATTTTGGCATAAAAGGCAGGACTCTTGGGCTAGAAGGCAGAGTCGCCACTGGAACTGCAAAGACCCGAAGAGAAGCGGAGAAAAAGAAGGCTGCTGCAACTCCCGAGTCCCGGTGAAGCCCTGCTGCAGTCCTGAGCTATCTACCGTTACACGACAAGAGAAGATCCAGTCCGTGGTCTTCTTCCCTTGAGCCTGGTGGGATCAACCAGCTCACCTTCCACAGCCAGAGAATCCTCTTCTTGGTCGAAATCACTGCACATAGCTGTAGTGGTCCGGATAGCCATCTGAAGAGCCTCTCTTGTTTTAAAGAAGCGCACCTTTTATTCACCGTTGCTTCGCTGCTGCTGGCCTCATCCCTGGGTAGTGCAGATCGCCCCAGACGTCGTCCTCCTTGTCCCCACGACTGAAGCTCCAGGAACCGTGAGTCTGCAGGAACTACCAGGAACAACTGCCGTGCACCAGCTCTTCTTCATACGAATAAGGTACTGTGTCCGACTTGGAGGAACTAGGGTGAATCCCTTTTCTCCTGAACAAAGGCTTGTCCTAATCTTCCTTCCCTCTTATAACTTTTGCTTCCATTTTGACAATATCCAAGTACTCCTGGCAATCTCAAATCGTGAACTGTTCTAACCTTGTGATCCTCGACAACAGGACCCTGTCCCATTTGACACTGGCGCAGGCCTATTGACTTTTATCTATGTTTTAGAAAGTGTTTCTTGATTCCATCTGCCTTGGCAAAAGTATTGCCTATGATCTTTATCCCCAACTCTCTTGTGTTAATTCATGTGCTAAGTGTGTTTGACTACGGTAACATTTCTGCTCGCGGGTATGCTTCTCTTTCGTAAGACCGAACTGTTGTTACTGTCAAAAAGTGTTCGCGTAATAAACCCCGGTAACGTCTTTGTTTCACAACACCAGTCTATCATAATTGGTTGTGTGTAGTGTATTTGAAATGTGGTTTTTATTTATTAGAAGTGAAGTGTTTTGTGAACAGATGGTTTAAAATAAATGTACTTTTACTTTTTAACCAAAAACCTTGCGTCGATGTTTGCTTGAGTCACAGTAATTGTAGTCCTTTGTGTAATCTCTACTACTGCTCATTTGCTCTTGAGATAATTCTGGCTCCGCTACTGCTACCACTCTAACTGTGTAGTACAGGCTTGTACCAAAGGTGAAATTGTACTACCACCTATAGTCTTAATCTTGTGTAGTGGTCCCTAAGGGCACTGCCCAGGATTCTGCCTAACACACGGTTTCTTCATTGGGGTGTTCTTCCCATTGGTCGACTCTGTCTTCAGTTCAAGAATCCTCGCCTTTTAAGCGGGTTTCTCCCATTCATGCACAGCCTAGCTGTCACTCACACAGCAGGGTGGCTGTCCTACAAGGACAGCCAGCCAGCCAGCCAATCAGGACTAGGTACATTCAGGTTGCCCTGAAGACTAAGGACAGAGGAGTTTCTGGCACCTCCCTCACTTCTGCCCTTGCAGACACACTGGAGCCAGAGGTGGATTTCAGTACTGATGCCTGCCAAAGGCTAAACGTACAAAGGGGTCAAACCTGGTTTGGCGCGTGAAGTAAAACCCAAGAAAGACATCACAAACAAATGGTGAAAAATGACGAAAGGGGCTATTTTGACACAATGGTCACTCATGGGGGATATACTGCAGCTGAAGATTCAGCCTGCGGTAGAAAATAACAATCGTGGGAAAATTAAACCACTGCCACCAGCCATTTAAAGTTTTGAGTGTAACATAAAAAATGTTACATGAGTAAGTAAGAAAAGGGGCTTCTAATTAACCCCCCCACGCCCCAAACACTCCACATGAGATGGGGGTGTGCTGGACCTACCAAGAGAAAAGGTAAGCAAAGTTAATTTCACTTTACTATTCTTGGGAAGTGTAGTTAACCCAAGAAAAGGTATTTAAACCTTAAGAGAAATCTAAAGGATTTTTCTCTGACACTGCACTGAAGGTGCTTTGTGTCACCATACAAGAAGTAGATGCTTATGCAGTTTGTCAAACTCCAAAAACAAAGGAAATGCATAATCCGAATCTGATCAAAACACATGAGTGAGAAAAAGGGCTCACTCTCTCCGGGGCTGAAATAAAAAAAAGTTGTAAAGTCTAACGAAAGAGCTGGGGGTCTCTAAGGTAAAGGGAATTAGCACAGAAATGAGAATTCTCCCTACAGTACTCTGCATCCGCGTCTCATTCCTGGTTCCACATAACCACATAACCCTTATAGTCCAGGGCAGTGACACTCCAGCAACAAAGGAAAACATGATCCAGGAAGACTTCTCAATGAACCGCCAAAGAGGTGCAGTTCAGGATGTCCTGAGATCGATTAGACACTTCAAGACACCAGCAAAAATGCCACTCTGTTACTGTAAGGCCACAGGGACGCACCCACTTCTCTGGCAGTTGCGAGTAACCTGAGGGCATACTCACTTCTACTCCCCCTGGATCCTCATCTCAGGTGGCCAGTGAAAGGCCATCGCTCTGGGATCCCGACCCTGGGAGTGGAGATGCTAGGGAGGATCACCTGGGTGGAAGGACCTTGGGAAGTGGTTAGAGGATGTCTTTAGGTGAGACATGGTATCCCCATTTCCCTTGTAAGAATAAACCCTGCCCTCCCTCTGCCTTCATAATGTATTGCCAGTCATTTCCTCTTTGTTACACACAACCAACCATTTCCATTTAAAACTGGGACGAGGAAGAGGCGACTAGGAGTCTTGTACACTCCCATTCATTCACACCACTTTGGTACTGAGACGAAGAAGAGCACTGCAGAGGAGTACCATTGCAAGAGTCAGGCATGTCCCGCAAATAGGATTAATTATGGTCAGGCAGTTGAAGACAAGAACTTTCACCTGCAACCACTTAACAGTCCACAGGTGCATAAAAGGTCGGACCTTCAGCAGAGGGAGAGCAACCTGCTTGAAGGACAGGACGTTTCTGACAGAGCAGCAGGCTGGAGAGGGCCCCAGCGGGAAGGACTCTATGTACAGCAGAAGGGTGAACGTGATGCCGGGGGCCCAAGCGGGCAGAGAGTGGGTCGAGACACATCTATGCTCCTTTGCCTTGTACACACAGCCAGAGCTGTGAGACACTGAAGGCTTCTGAGCACTAAAGGCCACAGCTAGCGTCCAGCGAGGGAAGTGCAGAGCTACCGACAACAAGCAGCAAGGTTCCAAGAAGGTGAGCGCTGCTCGCGAGGCTCCCGAAAGCACACGCAGAGCGAAAGTAAGCCAGAAAGAAGACGTGAAGGTGCCTGGAACAACGACGGCACACTGGTAAGTGGAATAAAGGGGCGGGGGGGCTGCTAACGGGCATATGGTAATGCTGAATGAACTGAAACATGTGACAACCGGTTTTGAAACCCAGATTGAGGGGTTTTGAATACCGAGCAAGCTGAAAGTTGTTATGTATTTAAAGGTGATTCAAGCCATATTGAATACCGAACCAAAGGAAAGTTATGAATATATGAAAAAAGTGAAACACAAGTAATGAGCATTTATGAACCACATGAATAGCAAGTGATGAGCACTTATGAATACTGTGAAAGTAAGGTGCTGAAAAAGGGTGAACACCACGGAGTGAGTTGTATGGAAAACACGTTGTGCAAAGCCAATAGACTGCCAAGGAGAATGAGAAATGAATGTTAACCGATGACACAGGTGCAGAGAGAGAAAACCTGTGCTGGCAAAAAAACGGAATCTCGGTGCGCTGTTAGGCAGAAACCTGTGCAGTTCCCTTAGGGAACACTGCAAAAGATTTAAGACTACAGGTGTTGGCAGTAAACCCACTTGGTAGCAGTCTGTACCACCAAGATGTACCTGGTAGCTGTGGCTGAGCAGTCAGACTTCCCTCAAGAGAGTTAGGCAGTATGCAAAGAATACTCAATAGGCACTCAGATACAATAATACAAGCGAACACTGACCAGAGCTTTGGTATCAAAGTATATGATTATTTATTTAAAAACACAGTTTGAAACACTCCAGCACTCTTATTGTAAAATATTCTAAACACAGTTACTATTGTAATATATACACCCCTTTTTCCTTATCAGATAAGTCACAGTAAAACACCACTTATTTTCATACAGAGGTGAGCGCTTAACTAGATTGCACTCCAATAAGTTTGTGGGAAAGGGAGGGAAAAAGACAGAATATGGAAAGGTACACCACTCTAAGGTTCAGGAACACTATTAGCAAGGCCGAAGAGCAAAAAGTCACTGGTGAGCCAAAGGCTGGGCCCACTCTTAAAGAGAGCAGAGCACAAATGCGCCCAAATCACACAGTTACACTAGGCTTAGAAAGTCTTGCAGAGGGTTCAGAAAGAGTTTAGAGAGGCGTTAAAGTTTAGCCAGGGTGTCGCAGACTAACCCAGGTTCGAAAGCCGGGGGCTAAATCTACCCCGTACAGTCGGTAGCAAGGGAAGCCAGGCGGGACACGGTACCTTAAGTGGGAAGGATCCTCCAGCGGTGGCAGTTGTTCCTGGTAGTGGGTGCAAGTTGCGTCGTCGTCCAGGGGAAGAGAAGATCTCGACTTGGAGGAAAGATGAAGGTCGTTGCACTACCAGGGAAGAAACCAGCCGCTGAGTTTTCCGGTTAAAGGTGGTACCTTTGTTTCGCGGTCGTGGTAAAACATGGTATCCCGGTTGCCGGGGTGCTTGCCACTGGCAAGGCGGCCACAAGGTACGTCGGGAAAGCGAAAAGACGGTGAAACTGGTTATCCCCACCAGTCAAAGGAAGAAGACTCTCCGACGGGAGATCTCCTCTGTCGTTGGGAAAAGTGGTGAGGCAGTCCAGCAGGGCTCCACCGGTGGTGGTGTCGTGGCAGGTCGTCTCGGCTTCTCCCTCGTCGGATTCTTAGGTCCTGTGGTGACTTCTGAAGTTCCAGTCCCCAAAGCCCTGCTTTTATGCAGCAAACCCCCATTCACTCAGCCCAGCTGTCACTCAAACATGCTAAGTGGTGAGCCGGCCGGCTCACCACTTGGGCCAATCAGGACGGAGTGCGACTTGAGTTGCCTAGGCAACTCAGTCAAGGGTGCCTAAATTCCCCTCCACCCCTCCCAAGTACCCCAGACAGAGTGGCACCACTTTGGAGGGCTTCTGTGGAGAAGCCCGCCAAAAAGTGGAACAAAGGGCTCGACTTGGGTTGGAGTCACAGAAGAGAACATCAAACGCCATTTTAGAATCAAGTTTTGGCAAAAAATACCAACCGGAGAATTAATATTAATTAAATAAACCGGCGGTATGTTCGAGGCTACCGTAAATAATTAAATAAAGATAGTAGCCTTAAACAATGGGAAATCCCATAGGAAAATATTTGCGGTTGAATATAAAAAGTGGTATCCACTGCCACCAGCCAAAACTCGATCAGGGGGGACGGAGACGTGCCCCCTCGACTAACAGACCCCGGGCCAATGGAATTGCCCCAGCCAGTATGTCCACAATATGATGGTTTGTACTGGTTCTGTTCAGAATTTAAGACTAGTAAAGTCAATGGTGACTTTACATGCCCTGGGAGACAGTAGTCAGTCCCAGGGTATGGAGTCTATACTGGGGGGTCGCTATGACACCCCTGTGTCACTGCACTGAGGGTGCTGTGCAACACACATCACAAAAACACATGAAGCCCTATGGAGTAAAAGACCCCATAGCCCATTAAACACATCTAGATTCAAAGAAACACACTCAAATCATGCCCAAGAGTGAGGGTAAAAGAGACTCACTTTTGGCAGGAGAAAAAAATAAACCCCAAAATCCAGCAAAGCTGCTGGGGGACTCACTAGGTTAGGAAATTCAGCCTAAACAGAGAATTCTCCCTAACATGCGCGCGATGTCTTTCTTCTACTACCCCCCGGTTCGAAAATGTCCATCACAGACCCACACGACATCTGTCTCTGGTGCCTCGGCGAAAGCCGCGCCACCGACGACTGTGATGATTGCCAGTGCCTGACGTCTAAGTTCTTTCTGGAACGTAAGAAGAAATTAAAGGTAAGTAGGGTGTCTAAGCTGCATAAATCGAAGTCCGCTGGGCTTTCGACCGATGACTCGAGGGGTGACTCTCCGCATCGGCGAAAATCCTGGGGGTCTCGGAGTGGTTCCTGCCATTCCTCTGCCTCTTCGAGGCATTCTAGGAAGCGCGGTCACCTTCCTCGTCGGAGGACTCCGCCAGACGGTTGACTTGTCCCACCAAGTCTTCGTTGCGGGCTGAATGGGATGAATTCCGCCAGCAGATAATGGTGATTTTCGAATCGCAAGACACTGTTCCGGCCGCACCCTCGAAAGAAGCCGCGGGGAACGGGCTCAGCCCACCACTCGCAAGCCTTCGGGCTCGGGCGGTCGGCACGATCATCGGGAACCGTCGAGGTCCCGCTCGGACAAGGGAGATTGCCATAGCCGTGCCAGATCCAGGTCCCGGTCCTCGCCGCCATCGAGACAGTCGGAACCTGTGAAGCCTTCGAGGAATGCGTGGAAGCCATCGGCGCTGTGTCCGTCGAGGGACGCTCTCGTGGCTCCGCCCTCGAAGACGTTGTTGATGCCGTCGGTGCCTCGTTCGACATCTACGCAGATTCCCTCTTCGCCATTCGTGCAGGGTTTGCCAGAGGTGTCCCGGCGGGCTGTGGAAACTCTGAGGAAGGCTCTCAGTAAGTCTGTGAGGCCTGTTTTTGAGCCATACTCTGGTCTTCCTCCCAGACTGGATTTGTTCCAACCTTTGGATTATATTTCAGAGGTGGAGGAAGGGTCTGATGAGGGGATGGTTGTGCCTCCTTATGTCCCTGATGACCTTTTGTCTGGGCACAGTCAGATGGAGGAACTCTGCCAGTCCTTGCATGACGCCAGTGGTCTTGACACCTCTCCGAAGGTGGAATTTGGCAGGCCTGAGCCTGGGATGCATGCCGAATCCTCCTATAGGCGTCTCACGTCAAGGTTGACTGAATACTTGGGGTGGTCTGCTCCACCTGTTGATTTTGATCAGGATGATCTGACGGATATTCTGGACCAAGGTCCACCCACTGACCCGGTGTTGCCATTTCACATGGCTTTGCAAAGAAGGGTGGCGGCGGCTTGTACTGCTCCGGAGAATCTCCCGGCAGTGAATAAGTTGCTTCTGAAAAAATACCGCCCAGCAAGTAGTGACCCCTGCTACTTTTCGAAGCACCCTACTCCGGAGAGTTTGGTGGTGCAGGCGGCAGGGATGATAATCGCTTTGATGGTTGGGTGAAGACGGTAGTTTCATCTGGGGGTATGTCTTTGAAGGCAGCCAACTCTGTGAAATTGTGCATCTTTGGTGGCTGAGCATATTCCCAAAGCGGAAGAACAAGATGGTTTTCTAGCCCTCGTGCAAGACGGCAAGGATGCCATGTGTGAATCCGTTCAGTCGGGTTTGGACACGGCAGACTGTGTCAGCCGGTCCATGGCTGCGAGCACCGTGATGCACAGCTTTGCGTGGTTGCGGAAGTCGGGGTTTGCTCCTGTTGTGCAATCCTGGCTTCTCAACATGCCCTTTGATGGTATCCATCTGTTTGGCAGCAAGACTGACGAGATCCTTGAGGTTGCAGACCTCCAAAGCTGCAGCAAAGTCTTTGAGCGCAGCAGTACGTCAACCTCCGCCTTTTCGTCCTAGGGAACAGCAATGGAGGGAAGGTTCCTTTCGATACTATTCTACCTTTGGTAGATCGAGAGGAGCTGCCAGTCAAAGGTGCCACCGAGGTGGAAAGCAAGGTGTGCTCCAGGTGCCAAAGCTGCTCGGGCAGTTGCCTCTTTGCCCTCAGGCACTGCCACAGCCGCGTCAGCTCAGTCATGACGCCATGGTCCTTGCACAGGAAATCGTATCCCTGCTGGAGAAAGGCGCCATAGAACTGGTGCCTGTACCGGAGAGGAACAATGGATGGTATTCCCCTTATTTTTTGATCCCGAAAAAAGACTGGGGATCAAGACCCATCATGGACTTGCGTTGGCTGAACAAGCTCCTCAGGAAGGACAAGTTCAAGATGGTAACTCTTTCTTAAGTCCTCCAGGCCCTTCAACTTCAGGATTGGTTGGTGTCTCTCGACCTCAAGGATGCTTACTTTCACGTGCCGATGCATCCCAAGCACAGGAAGTACCCGAGGTTCGCGGTTGGTGACTCGCATTTTCAGTTTCGGGTCCTGCCGTTCGGATTGACCTCCGCCCGAGGGTCTTCACCAAGCTGATGGTGGTGGTGACCGCGTATCTCAGGAAAGGGGGGGATTCAGTTCTACCCCTACCTGGACGATTAGTTGATCAGGGTGCGCTCTCCCGAGCAAGCCCTAGGTCATCTGTCCGTCAACTGCCACTCCCTTCACAAGCTGCCACTCCCTTCACAAGCTGGGATTCTCCCTCAATTTAAAGAAGTCCCATTTGACACCTACCCAACGGCTCCAATACATCGGAGCAGTGCTCGACACATCCATGGGGCAGTGTTCACCTCCCCAGGTGAGGGCTCATCACATTATGCAGATGTGGACAAATTTCAACGTGCCCAGAGTCTCCCGCCGTTCAAGTTCTTGAGGTTGCTCGGCCTCATGGCATCCTGCATTTTCCTAGTGCCAGATGCCAGGCTGCGGATGAGATCTCTGCAGATGGCTCTCAAGATGCAGTGGTCACAGTTCTCTGGCAGGATGTCGGATCCCGTTCAGATTCCACCCTCTATCGCACAGGATCTTCAGTGGTGGGCCGTCGAAGGCAATCTGATGAAGGGAGCACCATTTTGGCAACCTTGGCTGGAGGTGATGATCGTGCCGGACGCATCCCTCACGGTTTGGGGAGCTCATGCCAACGAGTTGACAACCAGCGGCCGTTTGTCTCCGTCGGAGTCCAGACTGCACATCAATCTGTTAGAGCTGTGGGCTGTCAGGCTAGCCCTGAAGGCTTTTCTGCCGTCTGTGCGGGGGAAGAATGTCCTGATTATGACGGACAATACGGTGGCTATGCATTACCTCAACAAAAAAGGGGGGGCAGGGTCACTCACTCCCGTTGTGGAGAGAGGTGATGCAGCTCTGGTTCTGGGCCATCCAGCAGGAAATTTCGATCTCGGCAGTTCATCTGGCCGGAGACGAAAACGCGGCGGCGGATGCTCACAGCAGGCAGAGCACGGTCTCTCACGAGTGGGAGCTGGCTAAGGAAGCTCTGTTGGAGACCTTCACCCTTTGGGGAACCCCCAAAGTGGATCTCTTCGCCGCCAGTGCGAAAGATTCTGCTTGCGGGAATTTCCTCCAAGAGGAGCCTTAGGGGACCGTTCGTAGTAGGGTGGTCCTTCCAACTGCTGTACGCGTTTCCTCCAGTCCGTGTCATTCCGCAAGTGTTGCGGAGGTTCGGTTCCCGGATGATCCTCATTGCTCCGGCATGGGCCAGGAGAGCATGGTACCCGGACCTTCTAGACATGTCCATCTGCCCTCCACGCTGTCTTCCCTACCGAGACGATCTGCTCTCACGGGAGGGTGGTCAGGTTCTCCATCCAGAGGTCTTGTCTTTCAGCATTCATGCTTGGTATCTGAAAGGTTGAGGTATAAGGATTGGGACCTCCCCGAAGACGTGATGGAGGTGTTGCTTTCGGCCAGAAGGCCTGCAACGAAATCCCTGTACCTTTGCCGTTGGAGAAAGTTCTGTGACTGGTGCAGGGTACAGAATGTGGATCGTTTCCAATGCTCCGTTCCTTTTGTTCTCTTTTTTGCTTTCTTTAGCCCACAAGGGCCTGCAAGTGGGTACCATTAAGGGTTACCTGGCGGCGCTGTCCTTATTTAAGCGCTCAACTGAGGAATGTTCTTATTTCAAGATCCCCTTGATTTCTCATTTTCTAAAAGGGCTAACTAATGTGTTTCCACTGTCGCCTTTCCAGGTGCCGGGATGGGATTTGAATTTGGTTTTAAAGATCCTAATGGGATCTCTGTTTGAGGCCTTACATTATTTTCCGTTGTGACTGTTGTCCTTTTAAAACTGTTTTTAGTTGCGGTTACTTCGCACGCAGAGTAAATGAGTTGCAGGCACTTTCCGCCAAGCCACCCTTTACTGTGTTCCATAAGGACAGGGTTGTCCTGCGGGTGCGGCCTTCTTTTCTTCCGAAGGTTGTGTCGGAATTCCATTTGAGCCAGAAGGTAACACTTATGGCTTTTTATCCTCCTCCACATCCTGGTAAGGAAGAGGAGAGGCTCCATAGGTTGGATCCTGGGAGAGCTTTGAGTTTCTATCTCTCACGGATGTCCCGGGTCAGTGTGGACGATCATCTCTTTGTTGGTTATGCTGGAAAGCGCTTGGGTCAGGCGGTTTCCAAGCAGACCTTTTCTAGATGGATCATTTTGACGATCTGAGTGTTACCGTTTGGCGGGAAAGGTCCCTCTAGTGGGCTTACGGGCTCACTCTACTAGGGGTGTGGCTGCCTCCACTGCTCTGCAGAGGGGTTCTCCGATTTGCAACATTTGCGAAGCAGCCACATGGGCCTCTGTCCATACTTTTGTGAGACACTAGCCCTTGGACTCCATCCATGGGTAGGATTTGGCCTTTGGTAAGCAAGGCCTCAATTCTGCCATTTGATTGGGCATTCTAAAATTCTGAAATTGTAAATTCTTTTCCCACCTCCATACATTGGTACTGCTTTAGGAGTCTGTCATAGATGTGGAATAAGACGGAGGACACAATCCCCTCGAAGACCAAGTTACTAACCTTATCTGGTAACGTTCTTTCTATGGGATGTTCCTCCGACGTATTCCATATTGCACCCTCCCAGCCTGCCCCTCTACAGAATTGCTTATGCGATTGCAGCTTACGTTTTCGCAAGGCTTTCTGCAGTCATACTGGCAGGAGATTGGTGCCACACGTTCTGGGGAAAAAACTACAACTGAGGCTACGGGCGCCGTGTGTCCTATATATAACATCCGGTGACGACGACCCTCGACGGAGGCCCTTCGAGGGACAACGTATCGACGTCATCGACGAAGGACGCCCTCTGCCGAAAATTTTCCAAAGCAGCACAGCTGTGGTCATAGATGTGGATTACGTCGGAGGAACATCCCATCGAAAGAACTTTACCAGACCAGGGAAGTAACTTGTTCTTCTTATGCTACCTACTGGATTTAACTTTAACCTTGAGCTACTTATATAATTTGTATGCAACTTACCTTATTCGACTAGTAGCCTTACGTTACATATGTAACTTACCTAATTTGACTTGCACCCTTGTGCTTGGCCCTGAGGCTGTTTGTGCGCTGCTATAAATGCAAAAATAAACAAACTATTGAAAAGCCTGTAGGATTACCAAGTTGAACTGGAACTGTTTTTGAAAGCCAAGAGATTTGAACTGGTTGTATGTTTTGAAGCTGGAAGAGCTGACTTCTTGGGGAACGGAACCCCGAAACTTTGAACTGTGTTGACCTCTTGGGTTAAGGAGACCCTGAGGCTGTTTGGAACTAATTAGAACTTGGGGAAGCTGGATAGTAAGCCAGAAGCTGGAAGAAGCTCAGAACTTTATTTGGAACACTATTTCTTTTGTTGCCGAGATCCCTACACATTGTTTATCTTAAATTGTGAGGGCAAGTATAGGTTTTGGACACAGGCATTTAAGTTTAACTTATTGGCCCAGACTATTTTTAGTTTCTTTCGGTTGGCACGTTATGCTAGTTAGGCCTTACTCCATCCTGACATTCAAGCAAAATAAACTATTTGAGTTAACCATTGAATCGGTTTTCTGTGTCTTGCTTCATGATGCCTTCACACAGTTCAAGACAAAGGCTGTAGGAGCTCACATGGGACTGTAGTGAAGATGGGACTGTAGTGAAGATGATTAGCAGTTTGTGCCTAGAGGAAGAGCATTCCCCAAGAGGAGAGGAGCAAAGCTTCACCATAGAAGATTTGGAGGAAATGGCACAGGCTGACCGGAAAGGGGGGGGGAGCACTCCCTGACCCACTCGAACCCCCAAGGCTTTATACAGAGTGGGTGTGATCTTTACTACTGCATCTTACTCGGCTTCCTGGATATGGTTTCAAGTAGCTTCTGAGGAAGTTCTGGGGGTGCTTACAGATAAACGCACAAGACTGGGGTCTACCCTAGCCTTACTAACACCATCTGCGCAACATTCAAGGTTTAGGTGACCAACGGATTGAGAAGAAACACCCAAACTACATTTTCACAGGCAAACACACAGGAATGTGAATTGAGGTGTTCAAAGAGACCCTGATCTGGTCCGAACTAGATTTCCCTACCACAAATGAACCTTGGTGCTCTCTGGAAATTGGCTCCCTAGGCACAAACGGACGAAATGGCCATTCCTCGCTGTGAAGCACACAAAGAACAGCGATTAAACAGTGGTTGGTCACAGTTCTTAAGAACACCTTGCTAGTCATCTTGCTTCTGGCAAGTGGCTACCAATGCTGTAAAAAGACTACAACACTGCAGTCAAATAAAAAGTATCAAGCTTCCACCAATCTGTGACTTTAACAAACTTTGGGCATGATTGCACTCTGATACAAAAGGAGGCACCATTGTTTTGCCCCTTTCCTGAGAGCCAAATAGGCTGCTTCTGGAAGCACTCCAGAGCACAGTTGCTTCCAGGGAGACCTCATTAGAGGTTTCCCTGTTCTCAGAAATAACGTAGGATTGCTAAACCATATCAGTCATGTTCTATAAGCAAGTTCCACTGGTAGTTTGCAATACAACATGTTCTGCTCCCCCCGCAGACCTCCCTCTATGGACTGAAGATCCAGAGCAGAAGCCAAATTAGTAGGACTGTCCTGAAACATAGCTGTCAACTTTCCCCAGTTCCATGCAGGGGTGTTTTCAAACCAGTCCTGTTTTTTGTTTTCCCGCACTGCATGCTAGGACTTGTATTCCTACCAGCATTATATGGAAAAAGAAACGACATGTTCCAGCATGCAATTGGAAGTAAAAACCAGACCCAGTTCGAAGGTACGCGCATGGAACGGGGAAAGTTGACTGCTATAGCTCTGGCCTGGACTCCTTAGAGCTTTGCCCTCTGGAGAGGACCATAAACACCCACCGGGGCGCGCAGGGACCACGCTGGTTTAGGGGGCAGTCCCATGTGGGAGGCTGGCACCAGAGGGCCAGGGCAGCAGGCTGCCATTTGTGCTCCTGGGGGGGGGTGCCTTAGAGATTTGCCCTCTGGAGAGGTCCAGGCCAGGGCATGCAGTGGGCGGCGAGAATGGGGGGGAGGGGTCAGCTTGGTTCTTGTGGTGGGCAGACCCGAACGCCCCGGCCTGCCTCTTGGAGCACTGGCCAGGACCCTGGACTTGCCCTCATTGCCTTCACCACACCTGGTTGTCCAGCTTCTGTGCTTGTTGGTACTCGTTCCTCACTGTCTCTTAGGGGCCAGTCGATAAAGGCCCTGTGCTCTGGGCTTCTGACCACAGGGCAATCCCTGACTGACTCGCAGAGCCCTGGTAGCCCTACCCTGGCACTCCCGCCAGACCCCTGGTCCTACATGCACCTCAGATCCCGAGGCTTGCTTAAGCCTTGACCTGCACTAAGGCCCATTGGGCACCACCTGCACTGCAGCCCCCTGGTCACCTCACGGTTTGGCTTGCCACTTTCTTTTGGCATCGGTCCGAGTGCAGAAGAGGTATGTGCCACACAGCCTCCCAGCTGGAGGACACTTCCCTTTGATTATTAAGCCCCCACAAAGTGAGGTTTATGGAGCCCGGCTGGAGACAAATGTAGGAGACAGCCTGTCCAGCCGTGACTCACTCCATGTGGTCGGATGGCCCAGCCGAAGAACCAGGTGGGCCGGGCCGGCCTGCCCCTGACCATGTGGCTGGCCGTCCGGCCGGGCACAAGGTTTTTACTGCTGTCCGGTTCTGGGCCTTAAAACTATCGTTCAGAGTCCGGGGCTTAAGCCGACATCTGCAAACCAAGGCCCAGCCTCTCTTCGTGCCTCCATGGGCTGGGTCCTGCCACTCTATCGCAGGGTGGGCCAAGTGCATCATGTCTGCTAGGCTGACCGGAAAAGGGAAAGAACACTCCCCAACCCACCTGCACCCCCATGAGAGCATCCAGAGTGGGTGGGAGGTTTACGTGCCCTCTGGGGCACAACTGGAAGTACAGAGAAGCTTGCATCAGTAGTATCATGAGGCCCCGCCTTCAGGGTCTGTATTCATAATGAAAATCATGTTCAAGTGAGCTTTTGCCCTTCTGCTCTGGGGGAGTGTTCTGTCCTTCCTGAACTTGCCTTAGGACACCTGCGTTCTCGTTGGACAGGTGTGCCGCCCCAGTCCAACTCCCCACCTATCACTAGCCCTGCCCGAGCGAGTTGTGCCCGGCGAGCGCTGGGCCCTTGGAGCCAGAAGCGAGAGCCCCACGGAGATCGCCTCACTAGGGAAGTGAATCAACATGAAAAGTTGTGATATTTCACAGAGGGCCTCCCATTCCTCCTGCACGTCTCATGTCTCTTTACAGTGCCAGACTACAGTTAAGCTTAGCAGTCTTCTTTCCCTGCTGATTCTTCCAAGCCCATTCCCTTAGCTGTGGTTTCATTAGATACTAGGTAGGGGCAGTTGGAATCTTGTTCATCCATCCATTCATGAGTCACTAATTAGATGACAAGTGTGGCATGCTGGAGGAAGGAGTCGGATGAAGGGTTGGCCCAATATGACTGATTCTTACTCTTACTTCCCGTCTCCTTTGCTCCATATTGCATGGGCGTCCCTTGCTAGGGACGGGAGACAGAACCTTTTTCACCAGAAAAAACCTACTTCCCCTAAATTTAGAGGCACGCGGCCCTACGAGCATGCCCTCCCCCAACTCCGCTCACAGGCGCCACTCCTCAGTCCCTTTTCTGCGGCACTGAGTTTGGCTTCGGCCATGTAATTCCATGTGCTCTTCCCCGAATACTTCTATCTTTTTGTCTTCTATTCGTCAATCAGGTACTTGGTCCTCCGGCGCATGCCAACTTCAGCAGGCTGCAGCAGGTGTCCAGCCTGCGAGGGGCTCTTTGCTACGTCCGACCCCCCACGCTTTTTGCCTCCATTGCCAAGGCCCTGACTACTGCTGGGAAGGTTGTACTGTGTGCGACGCACTGTCTCCACGTGCACTGAAGAACAGGCTAGGCAGGTGGAGGGAGCTCTTCGAAAGGTCACCTCAGAGGACTCAAAGGACTTCGTCAGACAGAGATCGAGGCACAAGGGAGGGCCGTTATTTTCCATCGCACCCTGTAAGAGCTACTCCTTCCCAAGGAAGTGCCCGAGCCAGATGAACCTCTCTGGTCCTCGCACCATCACACGCACCCCTAGGGCTCAGTGGATCCTTCCGGACTGTGGGCTGCATTGACCCACTGAACAGAATTTTGCCAAAACCAAGATGCATTTGCGCATAAACAGCAAAATGGTTGCACTGGTTCCAGTAAGCACCATGGCCTCACAACTGCGTTGTGCAGCAACAAAAAGATGCCTGCACCATCTTGCCAAGCACATAGTGGGCAGGATGGAACACGGGGACACACTAAGGGAGCTTGCCAGTGTTTTCTTACATATACATATACATAAGAAATAGAGTGAAAAAGCAGCGCTGTTTTGCTGCCAGACCAAAGTCCCCATTAAAAAGGAAACTTTTTCACCATTAAAAAATGCTGTTCTGACGCTATTTCCATATGCTCTTCGTTAAACCACTGTGATTAATAAGGCCCTGCCATGCACATTCATGTCCCACATTGTGCTTCAGCAAAACCAAGCATGACCCCTGAATGACAGGCCCTGTCAAACCAACTCTGAGAAAAGTGAACAAGGAGCTTCATTTTATCACAAAGTATCAAAGCTCAGTATTTCACAGAGACTCCAGCTATCTGGGCCATGTTAGTTTCAATGTATCTGTGCTTCAGACAAAACTCCTGCATTCAAGAAAAAAACTATGGCTGCAAGACAGGGTGGGAATCTGGAGATGCAAAACTGATTTAAAATGAAATGCCTGCTTTTCATCACACATGTATAAAAATTTGCTTTGCAAACTAAAAGGAGAACAGTCCCCGTTTAAAAAGTAAACTGTTGAATGAAAGCCTGCCTTATCTAACAATGTAAAGGGGTTTTGTTGCTGGTGATAATACACACATGGGCTATTTTATTCCACAGGTTTGTTTTAATTCAGGACCCAAAATAAGAAAATAAAGGTTTTAAACCACGCGGGCTGGAGTTTGCAAGCTCTAAAAAAAACGGGTTATTCCAGTTGGCAGAGCCAAGGCTTCCCCCAGAGGAAGGGAACCACCATAAAAACTCCCAGCAGAGACTAACACCCCACTGATAATTACTAGGTTGGAAAGAATCTAGTCTGGGCTGAAACTCCTGACAGTGGACCTCACAGGGCAAGGAAGTATGAAGGTGGGAAGGGGCAATAAACCTTCAATCAAGTTGGAAAACTCCCACCTTGCTTTGAAGGAAATGACAGTTGGTGGCAGCTGAATGGAAAAAAATGGTCCAGTGACAAAGGATTACCATTTGCTTCCAGAGACCATTTCATAAAGACTTTTATCTCTGCGGCAAGACTTTGTAAAAATGCGAACACGTTAGTCTAAATTTGATTTTATAACCTTTCATTGAAGACATGGTAGAATTCACTGACACCTTGGGAATAGAAATGGCAAAGTATTGCGGATCACAAGAAAAACCTACATGTTGCCAATGCACATTTGTATACTTGCATCCCTTATGATCATCCACACATGTGTATAAAGTTAAGGAATTTTAGGCCAAATCTTTCATACTCAAAATTACTATAGTATTAAATGGACAAAACAATGTCTCAAAGATTGCAGGATTGGACTGCTATGCTCTACATAAAATATGTAACCTGATAATGTCATTTATTAAGGTGCTGCAAATGTACAAATGTGTAAATCCTGTTATGACTGATTTTTGGCAAAAAGGTCTGTGGGAAGTCTTTTTACACCATAAAATGCAACCTCCTAAACTGATTCACGTCTTAGGGGAGGTAGCCAACATTGATTGTCCAATCCAGTTGTTTAGAAGCATGCTTAGCTAAGCCGGCCCAGCAATATAGTCTATGATGTCACTATGCATTATAAATAAGAGTCCCTGACGAGACTCCAGACACACACCCTTCCTGATTTCCTGCGTCGGCGTCCCTGTCCCATTCATCCTGCTGAGTCCAGATCCCAACTACAAGGCCAAAGCATTGCTGACCCTACTCCAGGGCCCACTGCATAACCCAGGCATTGCTGATCCTATCCAAGCAAGGTCTCAATTCTGAAATCCCACTAAAATTCCCAAATAACCAAAGGGGAAATCTGTGGTACCTTTTGCATCCTGAAATTAGACTGGCTTGCTGCCCACTAACTGCATGCCCGCTGCAATCCTACCATCCAGCTGACCTTTTGTATCCAGTGACCAGAATTGCCATTCCGATGTCCTTGCTGTTAGGGAGAATTCTCATTTTATGGCTAATTTCCCTTACTTAAAGAGTCCCCCAGCAGCTTTGCTGGATGTGAAGGGTTTGTTCTTTTTACCTGCTAAGAGTGAAACTCTTTTTCCCACTCTTAGGCATTTTTGCTATGTGTGTTCTAGGCTATTTTTGTGTTTAATGCCTATGGGATCTTTCTCAACCCCTATGGGAACCATCTTTATTCACATGTGTTGCACAGCACCCTCAGTGCAGTGACACAGGGGTGTCGTAGCGACCCCCAAACATAGACTCCATACCCTGGGACTGACTACTGTCTCCCAGGGCATGTAAAGTCCCCATTGACTTTACTAGTCAAATCCTATGAACTAAACCAGTACAACCCATCTTACTATGGAGGTACTGGAAGGGGTTAATAGTTTCCCCTATGTTCATTTTCGAGAGTGTACCCTACAGTACCTCTCTCAAAAGTTTCTGGCTGGTGGCAGTGGTTACTACCATAAATATTCGACCGTGAATATTTCTCTATGGGATTTTGCCATTGTTTGAGGCTACCACATTTTCTGACAGCCTCTAACATACCGCCGGTGCATTTTTATACTAACTTTGCTCCGATAGGTTTGCCAGAACTTTAATATAACTTCTTTCCCGTGTCTTTCTCTACAATCCTAACCCAGGTCGGGGATCCTTTGTTCATCCGTTTGGCGGGCTTCTGCCCAGAAGCCCTCCTTCCGGCGCCACTGAGTCTGGGGTGGGTCCATTGTGTGGGAGGGGGAGTAGGACCCCTGGACAGGGTTGCCTCCGCAACCCATGTCGCACTCTATCCTGATAGGCTGGAGGGTCTCCCGCCAAGATGACCACTCCACTGTGTGAGTGACAGCTAGGCTGTATGAATGGGGATCTTTTTGCATAAAAGCAGGGTCCTGAGGACTGGAAGAGCAAGACATCACCACTGGAACTAAGAAGCCGAAGAGGAGAGAAGCCAAAAACATCTGCAACGACTGAACCACCGGTGAAGCCCTGCTGCAGCGTCTCAGCACTTTTCTGCACACGACGAGAGAAGATCTTCACCTGCAAGAGCCTTCTTCCCTTGAGCTGGTGCGGCCAACCAGTTTGCCAATCGCCTTCCCGGACCGGCCTTGGTTGAATCTCTCGTACCCAGTACTCGGAGCCCGGATAGCCAGGCACCAGTCCACCCAGACCGCAATTTAAAGGAGCGTACCTTTTATTCGTCGGGCAGCCTCTCTTCCTCTACTGGATCCCCCGAACTGCAGGAACTACCAGGAACAACCGCCACCGCAGGAGCCACTTCTCCATTTTAAGGTACATTGTTCAGCCAGGCCGCCCTTTCTTCGCGGTAGTGATAAAGGTGTTTTAAATCCTTTACCTACCCTTTGGGTTGGCCGCCCCTCTCTCTTAACATTGTCTTTTCAAACTTTTGCAACCACCTCTTCAAATATCGTTATCCAAAGACTTGACTGCAGCTACAAGAACATTTTGCTCCTGGGCCCTTGCCCTGTACCACTAACTCTGGCACAGGCCTATTGCCTCTGGTCACATTGTTAGACCTGCTTTCTCGAGATTGATTCTCCATTCGAACTATGTGGTGCACCCCTTTCTTATAACTACTCTTTCTTCCCTCTGCATATTCATTGTGAAATGCCATTTTGCTCAGTTTTCACTCTGGTTCACTTGGTCTACAATTCATTTAGGGAGTGTGTATATTTTTCCTTGACTTAATTTAACTTGCTTGATACTTGTGATACATGTGTGTGATTAGAAGTCTATAAAATAAATATATATATACTTTTTAACTACCAAGCTTTGGTCAGTGTTTCCTTGTGCCATAGTCTAATAGACCTATTGTGTAAACGCTGAATACTGCTCATCTCCCTCTTGAGATAAGTCTGACTGCTCAACCACAGCTACCAACTAAAACTTTGTGGTACAGACTGATACCAAAGGGGATTTATTGCTCTCACCTGTAGTCCTAATCTGGTGTAGTGCTCCCTAAGGGAACTGCACTGGATTCTGCCTAACACTTGCCATCCGGTGACCAGAACGGACCAGCTGTTTTCCTTTGCCAGGCGCGCTGCCGTGTAGTGACCAGAACCATTGACGGTCCAAAATCCCAAACTAAAAGTGGACTGCAAGTATAATCCCTACCCCATAGAAATCCATAGCCTATCTTGTCTTGCATTTGTCCTTATCCCACTCTCTAAGCCATCCTATCCTTATCCTGATAACTTGTTAAAACTGTTAGAATTATCTGTGCACCTTACCCATGACTTTCAAAAGTGCTAGCGCCATCTCTTTTCAATTTTGTCTTGTATAATCCTAAACCATTACTTCTATTTCGAGTGATCGGACTGGTTTCCGCCAGGGTTTGGCGCTGGGGTGACAGGGTTGAATTTGCTAATCAAACTTGGATCTTACTGTGTCCATCGTTGGTGGTGTAGTCTGAATACTCTAGTTTAGAGTAAAACTGTTATTATCACAACTGATTTCCTTTCCTATTTCATGGCTTCATTTTGCTCAAAGCGCAATTCACCTGTTTTTATTAAAAACCGTTTGGGTAATTTAAAGCGGGAATTAAGAAAATGCAACTTTTACACGTTTCATTTTGCTGCAACATGTTTTACATTTTCCATTCATTTTCGAATTATATGCTCTTGGTAATCCGTTGCTTGTGATTGTTAGTGTCTTTGGATTGTTGCTTTAGTGAGGGATTGTATTTGCTTCAAGGTTGTTAACACACATTCATTATTTATTTGTCCATTTTCGTGTGTCATTTTATAACATTGCCAGCGGTTTAAAATTCGTTTTCCACTCTTACTTGGTGAGGGAAGGTCGATTTTGATTCCTTTTTCTGCCTTTTAATCGTTATTACCTGCTGTGTCTTTCTATCGATTCAGAAATCAATTATTTGTGGGTTGAGGGAACATTGCAGGGGGAAATCCTAACTCAGGTGCTATCTTTGCTAAATCAAAAAGTGCTTGGATTCCCTGGTGTTTTGTATATCTGCCACTAGAAGGTTAAACCAAGTGCATTGCTTACATTCTCATTGTAATTATCACCCCATTGCTGATCGCTGCCCCATATTAAAAACTGCATGATTTCTTTTGGATTTTAAAATAAATAAATATTGCATTTTACTAACCAGCCTGGTTCATGGTCCATTGTGACCCGGGGTATTTGAAAAGGTGGTGTGATACGACTTGTGTACCATCTCAAATTGAATCTGCATGAAATAAGGAGAAAAGCATCTCAGTTGTGCGCTACATACTAGGCTGAGACCAGTGTATGTTGCCTGATTGAAATCCTTAACAGGACTCAGTGCTGAGGTTCTTTTACCGGGTGTACACCCGAGGGGCAATGCCCTAGTACTGGCCTAATGTCCGAGGGGGTGCCTGCACGCAGCACACACAGCAACACTTCTGAGGACAATACGCCTTCCAGGCTCTGGCCTGAGGTGCAGGGTAGGTCTCATGCTCCACCGCCGAGAGTCTTGGAGGAGGCTGGGCCCAGGGAGCCAAGCACCGTGACTTTGGCACGTAGCTCGACAAAATGACCGCTCATCCGGTGCCGCTCCTAGGAATGGAGCAGGCGGGAGGACCAGATTCAAGGTGGCAGTGGTGTCAACCAGGTACGTGGCCTACAGTTTATCCATCAGCAGCGCGGGCAGGTTCCCTCTGCAACCGACAGAGTGCGTTCTTGGACCAGCAGCCTCCAGCCACTCCGTCAATATCACCTACCACCTCTTCAGCCTCCGAAGACTGGTTCTTCGGGAGGCCGTGGCGTAAACTAGCTAGTAGAAACCCAAGGTTTTTACCTCCTTCGCCACTTTAATGTCAATACTGTTGATGTTAAATGAAAGGTGCAAGCAACTATATTGTCGTCAAACTTCAAATATTACAGAACAATGCACTTAGAACAGCACTTAGAACAGCGCTAAGTATTCCAAGAAGGCAACACATCTCAGAGGCTAGATGGAATAATAATTGTCTTTCTGTCAAGGACAGAATACAGTTAAAACTGTCTCCCTTACTCACAAATGTCTAACTAATTCAGCCCCTAAATACTTAATGGAGAAAATTCCAATGCAGGGTGCTACCCTTCGCCTCAACTCAGCCCCCAGGGTATTCACCAGACTAATGAAGGCGACGGCAGCCCTTCTCAGGACGTAACAGTAATTATAAATTACTCACTGTAGTGACTAGCGTACTCTTAGTCCATAGTCCCCTTTCCTCAGTACGTCCCACCATCCTCCCCCCTAATAATACTGGTGTTATTAGGCAATGGTAAATATTGGCGACGTGTCAGTGTGGACTGAGGAATGGCGCCGGTGGGCCAAGTCAGGGGAGCGCATGCTCCCAGAGCTGCGCCCTGCGCACCTCTAAATTTAAAGGGGAAGTAGGTTTTTTCTGGTGAAAAAGGTTCCGTCTCCCGTCCCTTGCGAGGGACGCCCATGTAGTATGGAGGAAAGGGGACTATGGACTAAGAGGTACGTTAGTCACTATGGTGAGTTACTATTAATTTACTAAACAATAAGAAAAATGGCCTAACTCTCCTTATTCTAAAGGGTATTCCCTACCAAACTAAGGAAAACTCTGGTGCTTGTTGTCAGGTTGGTTGTCCAAAAGAAAAGTCCCTTTCTCAGTCCAAAACTACCGAACTCTAGCCCTACTACGATATACAACAACAACTTAAAGAACAGCAGAAGAATGACTCCCTTCTCCTGGTTCACTGGTATCAACCTTGGGGATTGTGTTACAAAGTCTTAAATAAGAGTACATGTTCCACAAACACGGCCTGTGTATGAACGAGAAGACTGAGCTCTTGCTTCTAGGAGCTTCGGCCAATCTTAAACTTAGAAATCACTACCTTTCATTTAACATCAAGAGTATTGACATTAAAGTGGCGAAGGAGGTAAAAACCTTGGGTTTCTACTAGCTAGTTTACGCCACGGCCTCCGCGACAGCATACACTTGCGAGCTGATCCATGCCTGTAAACACTTTTTATCTACAGAGAGTTGCATTACCCTAGTGAGAGCATTAATTCTCTCGAAACTTGCAACACACTTTACCTAGGTACAAGCAACTCTATTGTCGTCAAACTTCAAATATTACAGAACAATGTACTTAGAACAGCGCTAAGTATTCCAAGAAGGCAACACATCTCGGAGGCTAGATGGAATAATAGTCTTTCTGTCAAGGACAGAATACAGTTAAAACTGTCTCCCTTACTCACAAATGTCTAACTAATTCAGCCCCTAAATACTTAATGGAGAAAATTGTCAAAAATACGTCGACACACCCTACAAGGACCTCAAACTCTTTTTGCCTAAAGGTCCCCAGATTTAAACTGAAAAAAGCAAGGGGTAGCAGCTTTCCTGTTATGGCTGCCTAGTTGTGGAATTCCCTACCTACAACTTTAAGAGCAGACTAGTCCTTCTTTAGCTTTAGGAAAAGTACCAAAAGTTGGCTCTTTACTAAGGATTCATGACCGTCTTTAGTATGCCCTGTTTAGGACCTTTCAGATTGATACTGTATCTATGTAAATGGCATTTTGTATGTATTATATTGTTAATTTCCTTGTGTAAATAATGTAACAATGGCCTGTAACTAAACGCTATTTAAATAACTAAACAAACAAAGATACGGAATAACAGGATGATGACTCGCTCCTCCTGGTCCAATAGTTGGGTATCTTTGACAACCTTTGCCCTAGTGTATCAATCAACAAAACTGTTTTTGGAATGACTCCCTTTTCCTGGTTCACTTGACTCTTGATGACCATATTTCTTAAGTTACTATTTAGCTTTGTACTTCTCTAAAGGCTTTCTCCAGAGTTGATTTAAGTGTTCCTGCCTCACTTTGTTTACTGTGTTTACTGTAACTGCAAGTACTGTTGAGTGAGACTACTCCTGAGTCCTTGGTTATTTTTGTCAGAATCACTGAGATGAGGGAGATCACTCCTGAGGCTTTGGTAGGCTTGGCACCAAATACTGAGACGAGGGAGATCAATCCTGAGGCGTTGGTCAACTTTGGAACAATTGTTGAGGCAAGGGAAATTACTCCTCATTAGTATTCCATTTAGCTTCCTCTTACAACATACTCTGTGACAAGGGAGATTTCCCTCTGTTTTGGTCGACTTCACAACAATTAATGAGACGAGGGAGGTCACGCCTGATGCTTTGATCAACTTTGCAAGAATTACTGAGATGAGGGAGATTATGCCTGATGCATTCTTCTCCCCCAAACCTCTAACGGTTCTACCATGGTTCCAGTTACCCCTTTATTACTGGGACCATGTCACTGGTTCTTCTTGGGCCGTTGTGGCCACTCTTCGTTGTTTGTTGCTGCTCTTTCCTTGATTCTTTTGCCCCTGCTTTGGTTCTGCTGGGCTTCCAGTTGACTGGTATCAGCGTTGTTAAGGGACCAACTGGTCCACCTCGATGAGGTCACGCCACTGTTGGCCGTATCCTCTTCTGCATTAGTCTGCCCTTCTAGTTCCCGAAACTTACCTAACCTTCCAGCCACGTCCTCTCGACGAGGGCTTGCTTCACAGTCTTGTGTCTTAGTTTCCGAGTTTGAACTTCCCAGGTAGGTGCGTCTTCACGCTGGCTTCTCTGGTTTCCCTGGTTCCCTTCAGTTCCGTCCTTTGTCTATTTTTATGGTTGGTTGCTGGATCCTCACCAGAGAAATGTCAAAGTCCCTTGTCTGTATCAATGATGCACTCTTCAAGCCTCCTCGGGGCCACCACTTCTGTGCTTTAGAAATCACATGAGAGTATTGTGTATAACTCCTGACATCCTCTTTCTAGTATTTCCATAACGAATTAGGTTTTATTAGAAGAAAGGGAGCAGTGTCACAATTGCTTATAGTGATACTATCAGCAGATTTTCTTCCACACCTCAAGGATTTCGGGGACTCAACAGTAAGGGGGATTAGGGAGTTCCACCATGGAGCGGGAGTCACCGTCCCCATCAGGAAAGTCCCTCCCTGTGATGACGTCCTGATTTTTACCACCGCTAGGGGGAATATCTAGTAGCAACCTCACCTCCCTATCCTCACAGGGAAGGGCTCCCCCATGGTGAGAAGTTACGTGATCCCACGATTCATCACACAGGGCATTTGGCTACCATGAGAGTCCCGGGAGGTTAGCTCAGCAGCAACGTGTTCGCCTTGGAAGCAAGACGACACGAAGCAACACAGGTTTGATCTCTGGGTCCGCGTTTAGAAACCTCTGGGTATTCAGGCGCGTTATAAATACGCAACTAAAACAAAAATTACAATTACGCAACTAAAAAATCAAACATTTCCTGTAACAGCGCCTCGATGCCCATGGGCTGTGTGAGCGCAATAAAAATGCAAATTAAAAAAAATTTAAAAAAATAGTTACTCCCATCATTTACCTGCGCTTTATTGCATTTCTTCACTTAGGCATTCAGAGTACTGGGCAGTACTCACATCACGTCAAAACCCACCATGGATGATTCTGTGCTGGACTCTTCACTCACTGTTTGTTAGGAAGATCTCTCTTCTAAGGCTAATTTCCCTTACCTATAGAGTCCCCCAGCAACTTTGCTGAATTTGAAGGGTGTATTTTTTTTCTCCTGCTAAGAGTGAGACTCTTTCTCCCACTCTTAGACATGTTGCTGATGTGTGTTTTAGGCTATTTTTGTGCTTATGGTCTATGGGGTTTTTCTCACCTTCATAGGTATCATCTTTTTACATGTGTGTTACACAGCACCCTCAGTTCAGTAACACAGGGGTGTCATAGTGACCCCCAAACATAGACCCCATACCCTGGGACTGACTACTGTCTCCCAGGGCATGTAAAGTCTGCATTGACTTTAGTAGTCACTGGTTATGAACAAAAACAGTACAACCCATCTTACCATGGAGGTACTGGAAAGGGTTAATAGTTTTTCCCTGGTGTTCATTTTCGAGAGGGTGCCGTCCAGTCCCTCTCTACAAAGCTTCTGGCTGGTGGCAGTGGTTACTACCGTAAATATTCGACCGCAAATATCTTCCTATGGTATTTTCCCATTGTTCGAGGCTACCACTTTTTCTGACCGCCTCTAACATATATTTTAATATTAACTTTACTCCAGTAGGTTTTTATTGCCAGATCTTTGATAATATTTCTTTCTCGTGTCTTTCTCTGAAATCCTAACCCAGGTCGGGGATCCTTTGTTCGTCCTTTTGGCGGGCTTCTGCAAAGAAGCCCTCCTTTCGGCGCCACTGAGTTTGGGGTAGACAGGATGTGTGGGAGGGGGGGAATAGGCACCCTGGACAGGGTTACCTAGGCAACCCAAGTTGCACTCTCCACTGATAGGCTGGGGGGTTATCCCGCCAGCATAGACACCCCACTGTGTGAGTGACAGCTAGGCTTTTTGAATGGGAGTTTTTCTGCATAAAAGCAGGGACCTGAAGACTGTAGGACAAGACGTCGCCACTGGAACTAAGAAACCCGAAGAGGAGAGAAGCTGAAGACATCTGCAACGACTGAACAACCAGTGAAGCCCTGCTGCAGATCCTCGCCACTTTTCTTCAACGACTCGAGAAGATCTTCACCTGCAAGAGTCTTCTTCCCTTGAGCTGGTGGGGCCAACCAGTTCGCCAGTCGCCTTCCAGGACCTGCCTTGGTCGAATTGCAGTGCCCAGCACTAGGAGACCGGATAGCCAGGCACCCGTCCACCACGACCGCGATTTAAAGTAGCGTACCTTTTTTTTAGTTTTGGCAGCACCGCGGCTAGCTTCATCCCTGGGCAGTGCAGTAACTCGAACCTTCCTCCACGACGAGAGCCGCTCTTCCTCTTCTGGATCTCCCGAACTGCAGGAACTGCCAGGAAATACCGCCACCGCTTTCAAGGTACATTGTTCCGCCAGGCCTACCGTTTCGTTGGGTACTTCTAAAGGTGTTTTAAATCCTTTACTTACCTTCTGGGTTGGCTGCCCCTATCGTCTAACATTATCTTTTCATGTTCCGCACCGCTTTTTCAAATCGTTAAAGACTTGACTGCAGCTACTAGAACCGTTTGATCCTGGGCACGTGCCTTGTACCATTGACTCTGGCACAGGCCTCTTGACTCTGGCTAAATCTGTTAAAACTGCCTTCTCTAGATTGCTTTTCATCAAGAAATGTGTTGGTGCACCTAAACTCTTATAACCACCTTTCCTTCTCTTTTTAATCTTCTGTAGTGCTCCCTAAGGGAACTGCATAGGATTCTGCCTAAGACCGTTGCTGAAGGAATCCAGGTTAGTTTGTTTGCCTCCACTAAGTAATACGCTTAAATTCAGCGGGTTGTCACGTCTGATCCGAGGTTGTTGTTGCAAGCCGAAGCTCTGGCATCCAGCCTTTGGCTCCAGCCCTGCGTCTCCGGCGTGGCAGAGTGTGTGCTGCCCAATCTGTGCAAAAGCCTGCATGAAGAGAGTTTACCTGCCGGACACAAACGCAAGGCGTTTGCTCCAGAGCCGTCCCACACAGGCAGCCTTGGGACATCAGACGGCGCTGGCAGCTGCCCCAGGGGAGATGCTCAAGTTTTAAGCCGGCGCCACCACACTGAGGGCACACCCCGGGCACCTAGGCCCACAAGGGTTTAAAGCAGGGATTCCGGACGCACCGGAAACAAGCCACTGTGCAAGGTCCATGGATCTTGCAACTCGGCCGATCGGGGTCTGCCCATAGGGGATAAAGGCAACAGAGCCCCTTCGATGTCCCCAGCTGCGCCTCTTGAAGTGTCCCCAGTGCGATTGACATTGAAGCGACCCTCGGACAGGCATATCCCTGGGAGGAACCCGGGCCACAAGGTGCGTTTTGGAAGTTTTACACTAATTCTCGCAGCTAGCTGCGTTCTTCGACACGCAATTTTTGTGATCCACTGCCAAGAGTCCCAGGCAACTTTCAGACGTCAGCCTGAGCTGCCAGTGCAGGAGAGGCTGGGGGGAAGCAGCACTGCCCGTCCATACAATGCAGCAAGAAGTCCCATTGCCCAGTCTAGCTTCCCATTTGGTAGTCAGCCGAGGGTTTCAGATTTTCAAAAGAATTTTTCCAGGCGCTCAGCCCAGGAAGTCCCCCCCCCCATCCCCGCCTTCCATCTGAAACAGCAGGAGAGGCTTCCCACGGCAACAGAGGCAGGCCACTCCACTGCTGGCCCATCCGCACACACAGCAGCCGCCGAGGATAGAGGCAGCAGGAGGTTGCGTGGGACTGCTAGAGTTTCAGACCCCATCCCGGTCACAGAGGGGCTGATAGTTATGAGGAAAGTCCACCCGACCTGGCCATCACTCTCCCACTGTGGTGTGCGGCCGGACCTAGACTCCTGCACGTCGAGTATGCCCAGCCTTGCCTTGGCTCAGAGCTCATCCGGCATGCCCAGACCCCATCCGACTGGGGAGGCGTCCTTCGAGAATATCCAGGTTTTCCTCACCTTACACGCCTTGAAACACTTGTGTATAGGCACGTCATAAATGCCATATCATATCTCCCAGCTGCCTCCACTCGGGACATCCCTGCCGACCGGGGACACATCAAGGCCATCTCGCCTGCTGGTGGGACATGGATATAGTTGGGGAGCGCCCAGCCAGAACAGCAACTTGGTGCCACTCAGGGCCCTCTCTCTTCTGCGTGTATGGATGGGTGCTCTTCCGGCAGGTTGATCCAACCCTTTCTGGACGTCTGCATCCGTCTGCTGGGCCGTGGCCACTACCGGGAGGGAATTATGACTTAAGCCACCTGGTCCCCCGCTTGCCAGGGACAGCGCTGCTGGCTAGACTGTAGCATGCGTGGTGCTCCAAGGTGTGGGTGTGCGCATCTGGGATGCAACTAAGGTCGGACCCATGCTCCTCCCCTGGCTGCTCCGCTGTTAATGATCCTTCGACAAGTTCTACTACAGAACCCTTGTTACAACTTTTACTTCCACTAGATAGTCCGTTTGATCGTCTTCTCGGTGCTCCACCAGAGCCATTACAGACCCCGGCGGTGCAGATCGGAGGACCTCACTAAACCATCCAATCAGTAGTAGCTATGGGCAGAGTGTACAAACCGCAGGGACTTGGTCAATGCAAGCTTCTAACCCGCACTTACTGTGAATTCCTCGTTCATGGGAAATAATTGCAATCCCCATCACTAATGGTGTTTAGCGGGTTAACCCCACCTGTCGGCGAAGGGTAGACACACCCTGATCTGTTCAGTGTAGCATGCATGCAGCCCCGGACATCTAAAGGCATCAGAGACCTGCTATTGCTCGATCTTGCATGGCTGAACGTAACTTGTCCCTCTAAGAATTTGAATGCTGACTGCTGGGGGTCGCGTAACTAGTATTGTTCATTATTGGAATTAACCAGACAAAGAACGGCCATGCACCACCACCCACTGAATTGGGAAAGAGCTATCAGTCTGTCCATCCTTTCCGTGTCTGGATTAGGTGAGGTTTCCCATGTTAAGTCAAATTAAGACACAAGCTCCACTCCTACTGGTGCCCTTACATCAATTCCTTTAATTTTCAGCTTTGCAACCATACCCCCTCCAGAACCCAAAGATTTTGATTTTGGTTTCCCAGAAGCTGCTCGGCGGGTCATGGGAGTATCACCAGCAGATCACTAGTCTGCATAGTTTGTGGTTGGAACTACAACAGTTTCGAAGGGATTGTGTCCTCCGACGTATTCCTTATCTTAGATATCTCCTTCCAGCTTTGCTGGCCTCGGAAAATTTTTCTCTAGAGGGCGCTGCACGTCGACGACCGCCTAGTCGTTGTCCCTCGACAGCCGCCGTATCGACGTTGACGTCATCCTGCCTATAAAGGCCGCGCGCAGCGTCCGTTGCTCAGTTCCGTTTTTCCGCGCTTACTCAGTGCCTCGGAATATCGTTGCTCAGTTTCGTAGAGAATTCATCCTATTTACCTCGAGATATTCGATCCATACTCGATGGCTTCCTCGTCGGAACCGACAACCCCTCGGTCCGGCTTCAAAAAATGCCGAGACTGTGGGAAAAAGATGTCGCTGACTGACCCTCACAGAGTTTGTGGTGTTTGGGAGCTGAACACCATTGTTCGGAGTGCGAGGACTGTATGTCCATGACAGCTAAGGCCCTGAAGGAGCGGGGAAGCTGGAGAAAGGTAAGACTTCAAAAACTTCTTCTTCCTCGACAAAGTCGAGACATTCGTCTCCTCGTCACCATTCGCGCTCCAGGTCTCGGAGTGGGTCCCGTCACTCCTCGAGATCGAAGCACTCGAAGAGGAGACGTCGAAGATCCCCTTCTCCGTCCTCCTCTTCCTCTGTTTCTCCTAAGAGAATCCCTTGCCCCACGAAACATAGTTCCCGGGCTGAATGGGAGGAATTCTGCAAAAATATGATGAGCGTCTTCGAGAAAGCAGCCTCGACGCCCTCGAAGACTGCCGAGAGCGATATTCTGGTCGAAAGACCCAAAGGTAAAAAACGCAGCGAGTCGCAGTACCCGGCGAAAGAAGCTTCTCGAGCGCGTCACGAACCCTCGAGTAAGGCTATGACCTCGAAACCTTCTTCGAAGGTTCTGTCGACGCCGTCGACTAAGGTTCCGTCGATGCCAAGGTCGATGTCTTCGACGCCGTTGTCGAAGGGACCTTCGACACACGGGTCTGTCGACTCGACGCCATCTTCGACACCGGCGTCGACGCCAAGGAAAGTCACGGTTGCGACGTACCCAGTGGCTATTCCCAGGTCCTCGATGACGATGGCGTCGAGATTGTCGACTTCCTCGAGCAGAATCCCAATTCTATCGAGGACCACGAGGCCTCTGCCTTTGTTTTCGACGCCACGCCCGAAGCCTCCGACGTCGACGACATCGACGTTTTCGAGGCCAATTACAACAAGTTTGGCACCCTCTGCCTTGGAGATGGGTTTCACACCCTTTGTGAGTTCAGAACAATTGAGAACTATGTCCTCAATTATGGAAGAGGGAGAACTATCTGAACAAGAAGACACATTTGAGTTGCAGGGACCTGCAACCCCAGTTCAAGAGGAGTTATCCTCGGAAGAACGCAGGTTAAAGGATCTCCATGATTCCTTACATGAGGCAAGTGGGTTAGACACTTCCCCTGAGGTGGAGTTTGCTAGGCCAGACCCGGGGGAGCATGCTAAAACCCCCTATTGAGCCTTAATGGCCAGGATCACAGAATTTATGGGGTGGTCAACACCTTCACAGGCTTTCCAACAAGATGTCCTTACGGATATTCTTGATAAAGGTCCACAGTAGGATCCTGTAGTGCCCTTTCATAAAGCTGTTCAGAGGAAAATCATGACGAACTGGGAAACCCCAGATGTCGTTCCGGCAGTAAATAAAAAACTGTCTACTAAATACAGGGTATCTTCTGCAGACCCGGAGTTTTTGTCAAAACACCCATCCCCAGAAAGTCTGGTGGTACAAGCAGCATCTTCTACTGATGTCAAGACTGCTTACCCTACCGTCCCACAGGACAGGGACGATAAGAAATATGATGCTATGGCAAAGAAAGTTTTTTCGGCATGTAGCATGGCGTTAAAATCTGTTAATGCCACTTGCACCCTTGCTAGATTCAGCCATACACTTTGGGAGTGTGCTTCTACAGTGGCTGACTGCATCCCGGAGGGA
The DNA here is from genome assembly GCF_040938575.1 of Ambystoma mexicanum. NCBI lineage: Eukaryota > Metazoa > Chordata > Amphibia > Caudata > Ambystomatidae > Ambystoma > Ambystoma mexicanum. The sequence continues at coordinate 304,631,012 of NC_090937.1, forward strand.
GAAGAAAGGGAGGCGTTCCTAAATATCATACAGGACGGTAAAGACGCTATTTGTGAACCCCTCCAGACGGGCATTGATTCGGCTGACAGTATCAGCAGAGCAATGGCGGCAAGTACAACAACCAGGAGATTCGCTTGGTTGAGAAAGTCTGGTTTTGCCCCAGATGTGCAAGCCAGGCTCTTGAACATGCCATTCGATGGCTTTTCTTTGTTTGGGAAAAAGGCGGATGACAGTTTAGAAAAACTGCAAACATCAAAGGCAGCAGCAAAATCCCTAGGTGCTGCAATCCGTCAGACACCTTTTCGTCCCACAGGAACCTCTGCGAGGGGCAAGTCCTTTCGCTTCTACTCCGCATTCGGAAGAGGTAGAGGACGACCGGCTCAAAGGGGACAAAGAAGAAATACCTGAGGTGGACGGGGTAGATATTCAAAAGCCGCAGCAACAGCAGGTGCCTCTTTACCATCGGCATCTGCATCAGCCGCCCCAAAACCACTCTGAGGACTTCCCTCACAAGACACCTCTAGGAGGCAGGTTAACTCAACATCTGGCAGAATGGCAGGCTATCAAGTCAGATGCTTGGGCATTGGAAACAGTTGCCCAAGGTTACTGCCTGCCTCTCCTACGCATACCTCAGAGTCATCCACCGGGGATCAGCTCTCAGAAAGCTCCAGATCCGCTCCTCTTGCAGGAAATTTTAGACCTGCTAGAGAAAGGTGCCATAGAACCGGTACCTGTAGTGGAGAGGAACAAGGGCTAGTACTCCCCTTACTTTCTCATTCCAAAGAAAGACGGAGGACTGAGACCCACCTTGGACTTGCGAGAATTGAACAAATTCCTCAGGAAAGACACATTCAAGATGGTAACTCTTTCTCAGATCCTTCAGGCCCTTCAGTTCCAGGACTGGTTGGTATCTCTGGACCTTCAGGACGCTTATTTCCATGTGCCTATCCATCTCAAACACAGGAAATACCTGAGGTTCGCAATTGGCAACTCTCATTATCAATTTCGAGTGCTGCCATTTGGGCTGACCTCCGCCCGAGGGTCTTCACCAAGTTAATGTCGGTAGTGGCGGCAAGTCTAAGGAGGGAAGGGATTCACGTCTACCCCTACCTGGACGATTGGTTGATCAGGGCTGTATCTACGGAACAAGCTCAGATCCAGCTAAATCACGTTTGCCACTCCCTTCACAGACTGCGCTTCTCCCTCAATTTAAAGAAGTCACAAATGATACCATCGCAGAGACTCCAGTTCATCGGAGCGATCCTGGACACTTCCCTGGGAAAAGCCTCGCCACCAGAGGTGAGGGCTCAAGATATTCTACAGATGGTTACCAAGTTCCAAAATGCCCAACGTCTCCCAGCCTTCGACTTTTTGAGGTTGCTAGGCCTCATGGCATCCTGCATTTTCCTAGTGCCAGAGGCTCGCCTGAGAATGAGATCCCTCCAGTGGGCACTGAGGACTCAGTGGTCACAATTCTCAGGAAAAATGACAGATCTTCTTCAGGTTCCCGACAGGGTGGCTCGAGACCTTCAGTGGTGGGCCTGTCAGGAGAACATTCTGAAAGGAGAACAGTTTTGGCAACCCTGGCCGGAGATAACCGTAGTCACGGATGCCTCACTCACGGGGTGGGGAGCCAACGACTTGACCATCAGCGGTCGTTGGTCTCCATCGGAGTCCAGACTACATATCAACCTGTTAGAGCTGAGGGCCATCAGACTTGCGCTGAAGGCGTTCCTGCCAGCTGTACAAGGGAAGAATGTCCTGATAATGACGGACAACACAGTGGCCATGCATTACCTCAACAAAAGAGGAGGCGTAGGATCACTACCCCTGTGCAGAGAGGCGATGCAGCTCTGGTTTTGGGCAATCCCAGAAGGGATCTCTCTATCGGCAGTTCACCTAGCCGGAGAGAAGAACTTGACAGCGAATGCTCTGAGCAGGCAGAGCACAGTCTCCCACGAGTGGGAACTAGCTCAGGAAGTCCTTCAAGAGATCTTCGCCCTTTGGGGAACCCCTCAGGTGGATCTGTTCGCCACGAGTGTCAACAGGAAGTGCGATCTGTTCTGTTCAAGGGAATTTCCCCCGAGAGGAGCTCTGGGAGACGCGTTCATAGTGGACTGGGAGTTTCCGCTTCTGTATGCGTTCTCACCGGTCCCTGTCATTCCTCAAATGATCAGGAGGTTGAGAAGATTCCGGAAAACCATGATCCTAATTGCCCCGGATTGGGCCAGGAGAATGTGGTACCCGGACCTTCTAGACTTGTCCATCTGCCCTCCAATTCGACTTCCACTCAGAGAGAATCTACTCTCACAGAAGGGAGGTCAGGTTCTCCATCCAGACATCAAAACCCTCAACCTTCACGCTTGGCTTCTGAAAGGCTGAGATACAAGGATTGGGACCTCCCTGATGATGTTATGGAGGTGTTGCTTTCGGCAAGGAGGCCAGCAACCAAGTCTTTATACCGCTGCCGTTGGAACAAATTTTGCAGCTGGTGTAGAGAAAAGAATATCGACCCCTTTTCATGTGGTACACCAATGGTTTTGTCCTTCCTACTCTATTTGGCGAATTCAGGCCTTCAAGTTGGCACCATTAAGGGCTATCTCGCAGCGCTATCCATCTTTTAGCGCACTGCAGAAGAACCATCCTATTTCAAGTTACCCTTGGTAATACAGTTTCTAAAGGGGTTAACTAACGTTTATCCCCCAAGACCATTCCAGGTTCCCCTATGGGATTTAAACTTAGTGCTAACTTTCCTGATGGGCACACCTTTCGAACCACTCCATTCTTGTTCGTTAAGATTTCTTACCCTTAAAACTGTTTTATTAATAGCACTTACATCTGCTAGAAGGGTGAGCGAGTTACAAGCTCTTTATTGTAAACCCCCTCATACAATCTTTCACAAAGACAAAGTTGTCCTGCAAGTGAAGCCTAATTTCCTCCCAAAGGTGGTTTCTGAATTCCATATCACTCAGAAGATTACCCTGCCATCTTTCTATCCTCCTCCTCATCCGGGAAAAGAGGAAGAGAGGTTACACAGGCTGGACCCTAGAAGGGCTTTAAGTTTTTACATCCGTAGACTGGCTAGGATAAGACAAGCAGACCAGCTGTTTGTAGGCTACGCAGGTCACAAGCTGGGGTTACCGATAACTAAGCAGACCATTTCCAGATGGATCATTCTAGCCATTTTGGAATGTTATAAACTGGCAGGAAAAGAGCCCCCTCAAAATCTTAGGGCTCATTCGACCAGAAGGTATCGCAGCTTCATCGGCCCTCAAAAGAGGAGTGCTGGTTAGCGACATATGTGCGGCTGCCACATGGTCGTCCGTCCATACCTTTACACGGTTTTACAACTTGGATTCCTCCTCCAGTCAAGAGACTAGGTTTGGAAGGGCAGTATTGCACTCCATTCATCAATAAAAGGAAGCATGAAGTCAGTACTCCCACCTCCAATAACAGAATACTGCTATGGGAGCCTATCTAAGATAAGGAATACGTCGGAGGACACAATCCCTTCGAAGAACAAGTTACTTCTTACCGTGTAAAGTTCTTTCGATGGGATGTTCCTCCGACATATTCCTTATCGACCCTCCCATCCATCCCCGCAGTACTACTTCCCTTGTGGTTGCAGCTTACACTCCTTCAGGGTGATTAGTCTAGTCCAGACAGAAAAACTGTGGGCTACAAAACGGAACTGAGCAACGGACGCTGCGCGCCACCTTTATAGGCAGGGTGACTTCGATAGGGCGGCTGTCGAGGGACATCGACCAGGCGGTCGTCGACGCGCAGCGCCCTCTAGAGAATAATTTTCCGGGGCCAGCAAAGCTGGAAGGAGATATCTAAGATAAGGAATACATCGGAGGAACATCCCATCGAAAGAACGTTACAAGGTAAGAAGTAACTTGTTCATCTGATGGTCTGCCAACCTCAGACTATTCTTGCACCAGTCCAAAAATTGTACATCTAGTGACGCAAAACTAATGCCCGCGGCCGTCCCTCTTAATCATGGCCCCAGTTTGAAAACCAACATAATAGAATCTGAGTTCTATTCTATTACACCTAGCTGAATTATTCAGCCAACCGGCCTGCTTTGAACACAGAGGCAGGGGGTGGGACAGGCGGTAGCTCGCCTTGCAGCAGACCACCAGTTCAATCCAAAGATCCAACTATGAGCTTTTCTTCTGTTTAATACATTTTTATTCAGGAACAACTATGAGCTTTTTAACTGCAGCAACTTTAATATAGGCCTTTATAGCTGGAATTACTGTGGCTGCTGGCACCAGCCTTGCCCTCCAACGGATCCACGTTAAAGGAATCAAAGTGTACTCATTCCAATGCTGGCGCCTCAAAAGCGTGCTGTATTGTTATTTCTCATCACTTCCTCCCAGAGTCAGGAGTGGGTAATTTGCACGCCTGCTACCTTTCTTGAATGTTACAGCGTTTCTCAGGCTCCCTCTCTGGAATTGAACCAAGAATCCTTGTTACCCACCGTCTCCATGGTAGGCACAGAAAGTACCATTGTAAGTTGATAGGGCAGACATCCGAATGTATTGTTGCTGTCATGGCGGGGGGGTGAGACCAACCCAAGGTTATCTAGAGTCATCAATGTTCCCAGGCGGGCCTGGATTGGTCTTGGTCTGATAAATGTATACATCCTGGGAGCTCAGTGCTCATCCGCTTGTATTGGCTCTAAAATCACCAGTAGATGGAGTGATCAAAGGAACCATAACTGATTTTAAAGAGCTATTTGTAGTTTCACTGTACCGGCCTTGTGCACTTTCAAGTGTATGGCTTAATCTTTCAGGCAAGCACATGTTACTGGCAGGATCTACCAGATAGCTGCACCTGCAGGAAAGTGGCATTGGGGGAAGCTGCGTGCCCATCTTTATCCGTCCTTCACAACCTTGGTTGTCTGCCGGATCCAAGTGTTCCCCCGATGCTTTGGAGGGGTGGGGGGCGGTGGGGGAGGCTGGTCAGCCACACGGATGCAGGCGGCTCCGGCACGGTGGTGGAAGGGAGAGTCTGGACGCAGGCACAACTTTAAGCAGGTGTTTGTTTTTGTGTGGGCCACCCCATGGAATGGTCGCTTGGACCTGCTGGAGCAGGGGCAACAACATGGCTTATGGGGCCTGCACAGCCACGTTGTGGCTGGGGATAACACGCACCACCACCCGACCTACGTCCACTCTGATCTGACCACTGGGGAGCTGCCGGGCCTCTCGGCCTTCGCTCTGCTCGAAGGGGAGAGCCACCCATGTAAGGTGTCCTCTAGAGGTTGTACTGTCAAGTTGACATGGTCCCAAGGCGTGTGAAGCTAATTGCTTGAAACAACTGCAGATACCGGCCAAGCAGTCCAACCCTAGACAGTACAAGTATGCCAAATTGATCCCGTGCAGTGTGGGGAGGAACACGGGCAGACCAGCCTGCCGTCTGATTGCAAGTCAGCTGATGTTCTCATGACAGACAGGTGCTCTGCTCCCTGGAAAGGTAGGCCCCTCAGAGAGCATCAAATGACTGCGTGGGCTGGCAGGGTGCCCCAGCACACCCGCTCGGCTGGGACATCTTGTGGGAAACCGCCCTTGTACTGGCGTGGGTGGTGGGGGTTGCAGTGGTTTTGCAACAAAGCCCTGGTAGGGCAGCGAGAACTGAGTGGATTGCAGACAGGACCCTGACACACTGTCTACAGTAATCTGGGGGGGAAGGTGTCAAAGCTTTCTTGTATTCTTTGTACCCTGGATGACGGAGGGTGAGGTCTAGGCAAAATCGACCAGCCTTATTACTGACCCAACTGGAGAACAGTTTTAAGTCTGCTCCCATACCCCAGCCATCTGGCCTGTGCATTCATTCATATGGCCGACTACCAGATGACTGGGCTTATAGAGTGGGCATCTGGTAATTCTATGCATTGCAATGATCCTGGGAGGGAAGGACCCCTGGCAAGGTACCAGCACGCCCCAGGCGGCACGCAGTGACATCTGCTGGGCCTGGGGTGGCCAACCAACTGCAAAGCAGGTGCCCAAGGGTGTGGGCAGCACCTCCACCCTTCCTGGAGCTCTGGCTGTGGTGTGATAGAGGTTTTTTCTCAGGGGATGGATGAGGTGCCCCAGGACCGCTGCTAAGCAGGGGGTGGCAGACCCACATGCCAGGCAGGCTCCAAAGGGTGGGGGCAGCATCCCCAGCCGTCCTGGAGCTCTGACAGGGCATGATGGAGCTGAGTCCTCTGCAAGTCAGGGGACCGCTCACCCACTTTGAAGGCAGGTTCCCAAGGGTTGTGCCGCGATAGAGCTTTGCCCTCTAGGGCATGCAGGGATCGCTGCTGGGTTTAGGGGCCATTGCCTCGTGTGGGAAGCTGGCGCCCAAAGGCTGGGCAGCCCCCCAGCAATCCATGGCACTGGGCTCTACGCCTTAGACCAAAACTACAGACTTTCCCAGTTCCATGTGGGTCTCTTCGGGCCAGTCCTGTGTGTTTTTTGCACTGCATCCAGGGACGTGTTGGCCCACCCTTACAATGGAAAGAAGGAAACTAAAAGTTCCAGCATGCAATTGGAAACAAAAACCAGGACTGGCTCAAAGAGATCTGCATGGAACTGGAAAAGACAGTTATGCTGAGAACTTTTTGGCAAGGTTAACAATGACTTGTGCCATCATCCTTTTGATAGGAATGATTGGTCAGATCCCACTTGTATTGAGGAAAAGGGACTTACATAGGATTAAGAACAAGTTGTACACTGTAGTAACTTCTGTAATCCTCGTATATAGTACAGTTTCCACACTAGAACTCAATTTCCATCTCCATTAAGCTTTGCTGTATGGTGCCAACTTTTGAAGATGTAAAGCGGACTGACTAGTGGTGTTGAAGTCTACCTGAGGAGAGCAAGGCTTTGCATGTACCACATCCTAAGCTCGGACAATGTATTTTGTATGCAAAAAATGTTCTGTTCCTGTGTCTGCCAGGACTGATAGCCCAAGAGTGTATGTCGGAAAGAGGATTATGGGCTAGGTTACTTTGCACGTTCTTTTGACGTCTTTTGATGCTAGAGTTGATGTTTTGTATCTCTGTATTTGTATTGTTTTGGTTTTGTATTGTACAAATCCAAGTGTTCTCATTTGTTTGAGTAGTTTCAGTAAATCTTCCCTTTTTCACATACTCGTTGAAAAACATGTTTTATGTTAAGTATTTATTGTTTTTTTTACAGATGACCCACCCATTTTAACAGAGCCTCCCAGTGCAACTACCACCACCACCATAGGCATCAGTGCAACATGGACGACCCTGGCGGGTTCTCATGGAAAAAGAAATAACACAATAACCACAAACAGCTCCAAAAGAAAAAGTAGAAAGAACAAACTCGCCCCGGACAACGTTCAAATTATATTTGAAGATCAACTCCCCATTGTATATGGTCGTCCCCAGAAAATAAACAGAGATTCAAAGAGCAGCAGTACCAGTGAAAGTGGTGACAGTGATAACATGCGCATCTCAAGCTGTAGTGATGAGAGCAGTAACAGCAGCAATAAGAGTGACCATTGTTCTTCCACAGCAGTCGCACACTTAAAGAGCACCAAAAAACCGCCATCTGTGCTTGTCACTTCTCCACAAATTGAGAGGAAACTGGTTTCCGGCAAACCATTAAAGTAAGCCCATTCTTTGTTTGATCGCTGCAATTGATAACTTGGAAATTATTTTGGTGTGTACATAGCTTCAACTTGCTTATCATAAGGTTAAATTGCCATTTTTTTTAAACGTATAGATGAAAATCAAATGTATATTTTGCATAATTCACACATGGAACGATTGGTTGCAATTCAGTCGCCAGATGTTGCACAATGAAGTATGTTTCTGTCTAATAGTCTATTCATTTAATTCCTGTATTCTGTAATGGCATCCTAACTAAACCCGTAGCTTCCTGTAAGGTTCTAAAATCAGTTTTTCCAAGATATAGCAACTATCCAAGACTTAGTGTCACAATTTTGACTCTGAAAGTGCCAGCCCTGAGTGGCTTTTGTGACAATGGGGCAGTTGTCTCCAGCACCCTTTTTGTAGTCACTTCTATTTGTGATGAGTCCTAATGTCCCCCAAACAAAGTCTCTTATGATGAGGGCCGAGGGTGCTTAGTGCTGTCATTCTGTCAGTAGTATGGGATTGGGCAGAGAAAACTCGGAGAAAATCAGCTGTATAGCGAGTTTGCTACAAGTTGCTCATGCCAGAACAGAGTACACGGAACATCGGGCCAAACTGTAGTTTCACCTTCGGGGCTCTGCAACAAGCGAACCCTGGCTGTGCATGCATTGTTGTCAAGATGGATTTCTAAAATCGGCTCTGATGGACCGATTTTCTGAGGTCATCCCAGTTTTGGTCAACAGCGAAGGTCTGAGGGTAGTAGGGAGAGCAGTCAAGGCTTAGTCGCAGGGTAGTGTGAGCGTGGTCAGGGGCCCTCAAATGAGTCCACACAGCATTACACACAATGATTCACCTTAGACAGTTGGTTAAAAAAATAGTTAATTTATTTAGGCCTTTAGAAGACACTGAAAAATGAAATTAGCAAGTGGTATTATCACACAATACTAAAATACAAATGTATATAATCACCAGTATGTGTCATGATCTCTGCTTCCAAAAGATCAGGACTTGCCCGACTCCCTTGGAAGCAGACCCATAACCCCGGTTCCGAGTGCCAGCCAGTCCCAATTGGGACCTTTTGGGCCCTGTCCTGGCGCCAGTGGCACCAGGCTCATAAAGATGCCCAGTCCCAGCCCTGGAAACGCCGGGCTCATAATGCTTGGGTGGACTTACCTGCAGCAGACCATGCTGCTTACTTACCTGCCAGTTGAACCCCTGATCCTCTTCTGTTTGGGACTACTTTTCCTGTTGGGTGGGGCAGGAGCCACTCCCTAGGTTCAGAACACTGGAACTCTTCTGGAAAGCAGGAACTCTTTTCTTACCTAGGCGTGGCTGTGGAAGGAGACATCTAAGCACTACAGGAGGCTATTTAAACCACACCCAATGGATGAATCTTGCTTTGCGTTATTCTGCATTCTCTGCAGCAGAACGCTCATCGTGTCTTCTGCTTCTGATCATGGGCCTAAGGGAACAAAGGCTTACCATCCTGGAATCCAGTCTTCAGCAGCACCTGTAAAGACAAAGAAAGAACAGGTTAGCACTACGGTCTTCAGTGGCAGCGCATCTCTTACCTGGTCCATCGGCTGTCACCAACGCCTCGCGCTGCATTCCGGCATCTGAAAGACAAAGGCTTTACCTACTCTTCGCATGCTCCGGAGGTCTTCGCACTGCATTCCGGCATCTGAAAGACAAAAGCTTACCAGCTCTTCGCACGCTCCGGAGGCCTTCGGCGCTGCATCCCGCATCTGAAAGACAAAAGAAAGTGCGTTTAAAGACATTGGGCAACTTTATTACTCACGTGCCATTACTCCTTCCCACGCCGAATCCAGTGGGTATTCCAGCACCCTTCAGCTTCTCTAAAGCTCTGAACTTGTACCTGCAAGATAAAAGGGACAGTTAGTGCGCATCGTGAAGCAGGCTACAAGCGCTTACTTACGTGCTTCCAGGCGCTTCTATTCCTCACGCGGGTTCGATCCCCAACTCTTATCAGCCCGCCATCCGCCATCGCCGGAACCCTGCAAAACAAGAGATATCATTACAAAAGACTTTTAAGACATTTGAAGTGCCCAGAACTTACCGTTCGTGCAGTTAACGACGGACAGCAGTCCTCTGAGGTCAAGAGGCCTGCACCCTTATCCAGTGAAGAAACTGGTTACGGCACCCTGCCCCGAGGCAGATGGAGAGCTCGGCGTTCACTTACCTAAGGTGAGGGCGTTAACCTTTGGGGTTCTACAGGAGAAGAGAAAGGGAAGAGGAGAGAGGCAGCCGATAAACCCAGTTCATTAATCCCATATTTTCTATCTGCAGACATCTTACTCTTCGAGTCAGACATACAGTGCACAGAGGTCCAGCCCAAAGAGCCAACCGTGTGTTACACATCACCTTTGAAGATACGGCATTCACCCAGGCAAGACTGGCGCCTCTGCGGGAATCAGGTGAGCGTTACAGTATGTTCATTCACAATACATCATCAAATAACTACCCATTTAGAACAGGTAAGTAATGCAGATTCAGCTCAAATTATTAGAACCAGTCACAAGTTCAATTCCATGTACTTCAGATATCCAAACCCTGAGATGTATGGGGCCTAGTTCCCAAAAGTCACAAATTCCAACACAAGTTTTCAATGGATTGTTTCTCCTTCAGATTCCTCATCTGTTAGATATCCTTTCCAGTGTCAGCTGCTTGGACAACTTTTCAACAGGGGTCGTAGAGCACTGCGGCTCGGCCATGGATCCATCTTGACTCCGGACGTGACCTTGACCGTCGTACATATACCACGTCACTACACGCCTGTACCTAAGTTCCTTTTTTCCGTGTGTTCAGCACCCTTCTCGAGGAACGGCTCTCCTGAGAGAATTCTCACTGTTTCTTTCCAATTGTTACCAATTTCGACGTTTTGCGATAAAAATGTCCACTCCCAAACCAGATGTCTCTGTCGGACCCGCACAGCATTTGTGCGTGCTGCCTCGGCACAGCTAATGCCACCGAGAGATTGCAGGTTGTGTTATCAGATGAACTCGAAGTCGTTTTAGGAGTTGCCCGAAAAACTATAATTTGGGGGGCGTGGGAGGGGGTCCTCCGAACACAAGACTAAGAACCTCACTCTGGCAAAAAAGGACAGGTGTTGCAAGAAGGCTAAAAATAGCTTTCACTCCAGGAGCCATTTGTCCTCTTCAAAGAAGAAGCTGCCTCGCAGGCATGACTCAGACTAATCCGAGGAGCGAGGTAGGTCCCAATCCAGCTCGGCTACGTCTATAGCTCAATGGGAAGAGTTGAAGGAGCAAATGCTCAAGATGATGGAGGCTATTGTGGGTACGGGGAAACCCTTGAAGCAGAAAGCCAGGGTGGTCCCAGTTGCACCCGGGGCAATGAGCCCAAAGGATGCAGAGTCGATTTCTGCGTCTTCGAGGTCAACATTGACTGCTGTCAAGTCGACCATCTGCACAGACAGGCCCGGGTGTCATCGAGGTCGATCGCAGCGCCGGTATATGAGAAGTTGTATATCCCTGAGTCAAGAGCACCTTTCTTTGACACAATGGCCTCAATTTTCGGAGATTGGGACCAGGCTTTCCATTTTCAGCCGTCGCCAGGAGGATCAGGTAGTGACTACTTTTTCAGTGATCAATCTGACCTTGGCAACTTGGCTGAAGGCTTACGCTGTGCCAGTGGCTTGGATACCTCCCCTAACCTGGACATGCAACAGACCCAAACATATGGTCATGTGAATGCCCAGTATCGAAAGAAGGTGGAGAGAGTGGTCGATGCCTTGGGCTTGGGTGCCCCTGCAAAACGGCTATCTGCTTACAAGCTTATGGATATTCTAGACAGAGGCCCTCCCACTGAGCGAGAATTGCCTTTCAATGTGGCCATTTCAGACCCCATTGGCTTCATTTGGCAAAAACCCTGCTCTGCACGTACAGTAGACTTGGCGTTGACAAAAAAATGTAAACCCCAGAGGGGATATCCCGTATACTTGTCGATTCACCCTATGCTTGAGGGTTTAGTTGTCCAGGCAGCCACAGTGAATACTAGACCTTCTACATTGACCTCCAACTTACCAACTGACGGAGTTGAAGAAATACAATACCTTAGCGAAGAAGGTATTGCTTTGTTCACCTTTGCAAAGTATACTCACAGCCTTTGGAGGATGATTGAAGAAGGGGAAATGCAGTAGGTGACAGCAGCAACGGCAGTGCCGGCACAGGCTGCATAGTCGCTTTGAGTCCTCCCCTCGAATCCCCATGTTTCCTCAGTTGGAGGGAGGATTGGAGACCATGTGCCACAATGGTGGGAGATAACCTCAGATACAACTGGAGCAGGAGTCCCAGGTAGAACTACGAGCCCGGTGGAAGGGTAATGTGGAACAGGTGCCTCCCGAACAGAGCAGGTCGTGCTGGTAATCCCAGTATTTCCTGGTACCCAAGAAAGGGGGAGGTCTGCATTCCATTTTGGACCTCAGGGCCATGAAAAAATGCTTGAGGAAGGACAAGTTCAAAATGGTGACGCTATGGGAAATTCTCCAAGCTCTGCAGTCGCAGGACTGACTGGTGTTACATCTGCAGGATGCTTATTTCCACGTGCCCATCCATCAGAGGCACAGTAGATGCCTCAGATTCTTCATAGGAGACAGGCACTACCAATTCAAGGTGCTCCCCTTTGGGCTGACTTCAGGTCTGCACCAAGCTGATGACAGTAGTGGCGGCACATCTCCGAGCCGGCGTTCATGTGTTTCCATACCTGGACGACTGGTTGATTTGGGGAAAGTCGGAGCCGGTTTCATCTCACCTCAAAGAAACTTGTTTGTTGCTGCACAGGCTGGGATTCTCCCTAAACCTTAAGAAGTCACACACTAGGCCAGACAAAAGGCACCAGTTCATCGGAGCAGTCCTGGACTCTAAGGAGGGGAAAGGCTTGGCGGACCAGCAGAGACAACATGATGGCAGGGGACCCTTTCTGGCCTCTGTCGCCCCAGGTCAGGGTTGTCAAGGACACATCCCAGAAAGGTTGGGGCTCTCACTGCGATGATCTGCAGGTGAGCAGCCTTTGCTCCACAATGGAGAGCCGCTGGTATACCAATAGGCTGGAGCTGCGAGTGATCAAACGAGCCATGAAAGCTTTTGCACCCTTCTCAAGGGGAAACACGTCCTGATCATGACGGACAACACAGTGCCCATGCGCTACCTGAACAAGCAAGGAGGTGTAGGGTCTCTTCCCTTTTGGAGGAAGGCGATGCAGCGGTGGTTCTGGTTGTTAGCAAACTAGATCTCTGTTGTGCCAGTCCATTTGGCATGGACGTAGAACTGGCTGGCAGCGCCCTGAGCAGGCAGAGTACAATCCCACACCAGTGGGAGGCGTGCATGAAAGTTCTCAAGGAGATCTTCACTCAGTGGAGTACCCCAACAGTGGATCAGTGCCAAGGAGTCCAACATGAAGTGCTGATAGTTCTGCGCGAGGAAACTCCCGGCGAGAGGCGCACTGCGGGATGTATTCCTAGTGGAGTGGGACTTTGATCTCCTCTATGCCTTTCCGCCAATTCCTGTCATCCAGTGGGTTCTCAAAGGGTTGAGGAGGTTCCAGGGGACCATGTTCTTGATCACCCCAGACTGGGCGAGGTGACCGTGGTATTCGGACCGCCTGGATTTGGCCTTCTGCAAACCTCTCTGGCTGCCTCTTTGATCAAACTTCCTACACCAGTTGGAGGGTTGGGTGTTGTACCCAAACCCATGCGTGGCCCTTGAAAGGATGAGATATGATGACTGGGATCTCTCAGGGGAGGTGCTTGATGTACTGCTGGCTGCATTCAGACCATCGACAAGATAGCTGTACGCATGCAGATGGAATAGATTTCAGGCGTGGTGCAGGGAACGTGTGATTGACCCTATCTCTTGCACCACCACTGCAGTGCTGGAGTTCATTCTGTCACTGCCCTCATCAGGCCTTCAGGTTGCAACAGTCAAAGGCTACTTGGCGGCTTTATCTGTTTTTAAAAAGGTCTCCGGATCAAGGGTCTTTCTTTACGATCCTGGTTATGGCCCAATTCCTGAAGGCCCTTCTGAATAAGTTTCTGCCTGTTCCTTTTGTTGTCCCAGACTTGGAACTTAACTTGGTTCTCACTTTATTCATGACATCTGTTTGAGCCTATGCATTCTTGCCCAGTTCGGTTGCTCACTTTAAAACTGCCTTTCTACTGGCAATCACATCTGCCAGAGGGGTCAGTGAGCTGCAGGCTTTGTCATGCACACCTCAGTTTCTCCCCTTCTTTAAGGAGAAGGTGTTGCTGAAGGTGCGGTCAGGGTTCTAGCCCAAGGTCGTTTCAGAGTTCCACATCTTTCAGGGCATAGACTTGCTTGTGTTCTACCCTCCCCCTCATCCTTCCAAGGAAGAGGAGAGGTTGCACAGGTTGGACCCTAAGAGTGCCTTTAGTTTCTGTGTTGCAAGGACAGTGGAGTTCAGGATGGCTGACAAGCAATTTGTTGCTTTTCACTGTCAAGAATATGCTTGTCCATTTCTAAACGGACTATATCTCGGTGGATTACACTCTGTATAGCGGAGTGCTACCAACACACAGGCAAAGAGCTTCCGCCAGGCAACCACACTCTACTCGGGGTGTGGCTGCTTCTTCAGCACTACAGAGGGGTGTGATGGTCAGAGAGATCTGCCGGTCGGCGACATTGTCATCTTTCCACACCTTCAGCAAACATACTGTTTGGACTTGTCGCGGATGTTCTTTGGAAGAGCAGTGCTGCAGAGCTTTCTAGTTTAGGGACTTTCATCCCACCGCCAGACTACATACTGCTTTGGGAGTCTATCTGATGAGAAATCTGTGGGAGAAAGCAATAGGTTGAAGGAAAAATAACTTGCTGGTTATGCTGTCTATGGATTCTTCTCCCGCAGATTCCCATCACCCTTGTAGCAAGACCCTCTATGAAAGTGTCTGCATTCCATGATGACTGACCTTCTCATGAGACAAGAGCAGATATGTCTTTTATTGGGCGCCTAGGCCTGTAATGTGTGTGCGTGTGTCCTTCTGCAACTTCTTGCAGTCCTGTTCCTCATCCTAAAAAAAAAAGACTCCTGTTATATTTTTGTTTTTGAGAGTTTTGGCTGCTTTCAGCAGATTACACAATCTTCCTCCGCACTAGCTAATCTGAAGGGGAAAGGGCAGGCAACAGTTACTGGGGGCGCCGTGACGTGGTATATGTACGACGACCGACGTTGCATCCGAAGTCGACCGCGGCATCGGGTCAAGATGGATACATGGCCTATTCGATGTGTACTATTCCCCCTCTTGAAAAGGTTTTCTGAGCAGCTGATGCTGGAAGGGATATCTATCTGATGAGGATTCTTTGGGAGAAGAATCCATAGAAAGAACATTACCGTTAAGTAAGTTCTCCTTCTCACAAATATGTATTGTCTGATGGGATGCAATGGACTTGTGGTGGTGATTCAGAATAGTTTCAAATTATTTAAAAGTTCAACAACAATGTACCAGAAGTGAGTCATGTTCTGCTCTCTCTTCCAGATCCAAGGCTAACCCAGGGGCAGGATAATTGACCCAGGTACGACGACCAAAGAAAAGTAAAAGGGAGATAATGGAACAAAGGGACTTGTTCCCAATGTTTTCCTATGGAGGACGAGGGGGACAAGCTTAGTTATGCTTACCCCACTGACTCTGATTTTCTCAATTATCACGGTGGGTTGACTGAGGGTCAGTGGGAGCGCGGCTTTCTGTTCTTTCTTCCAGTGAGAAGTGCTATACGGTTGCAGGTTCAAAGATTCTTTCAGTCAGGAGCAACTGCACAAACATTGCAATCCCTGTCAATCTAAAAATGTGTATTCCAACGATGCAGACCAATTTAGGACACTTAGCAGTATGGAGGAAGGAGAGTTCCAGTAACGATCACAGTTTGCAGACGACACACGCTATCGCTGTCACAGAAGCTTCTCCAGGACACATTCCCGTGAAGATAGGAAGATGGAGTTTTGGGAGAAGGTGACTTAAGACACAAGCTGGCGACCACCGAAGTTCCGGACTTGAATTAGGAATTCCAACAGCTCTAACGAGGTAGCCCAGGATGGCGCTAGTCAGTCCACTGCGCTGTCCAGGGAAACTTCCAAAGGGTCTGAGAGACTGGATCCTCGAGAAGGCTTTGAGACTAGTTGGTTCCACTAGTCCAAGGGCTCAAGCACTGACAAGGGTCTTTGGCGATCAGGCAGAGGAGTAGTGCTTCGCCAGACCGGTCACTGGATAGGTTGCTGGGGTGCAGGCAGAAGTTGAGCTCAGGTCATCAATGGGCTGCTCTTCTTCGTACGATTCTTGGCTCCAACATACATATGAAGAATTACTGTGGGAGTCCTCTTATCCAAAATTAAACCTGGAACGAAGTAAAAGCCGACCAATGGTAAGGATCTGCACCATTCAAACAGCCAGTAGTTGTTTAATCAGAGACAACTACTAGTTTTGTATCCATCCCAGTAGCGGACTTTCTTTCACCAGTGTTTTTGACTTAAACTATATAGTTCGAGGGGATTGGGTCCTCCGACGTATTCCATATCTATGACAGTAATCACCACATCTGTGCTGTTTCGGAAAATCTTTCGGCTCCTGCGTCGATGACGTCGATATGCCACCCTCGAGGACCTCCTCCGACGGCCGACGTCACTGGATGTTATAAGTAGGACGCACGACGGCCGTAGCCTCAGTTCCGTTTTTTCCGCGAACGTGTTCGCTTCGGGAATCTCGCCGTGCCTCGACTCTTTGGGGTTTCTGTTTCTCGGTTCTTCAAACCTGTTCGTTTTGTGAAGTTTCTTCTTCGTGAAGGATGTCTACCTCGTCTTCCACCCCGCGTCCGGGATTTAAGAAGTGCAGGGACTGTGGGTCCAAGATGTCAGTTACGGACTCGCACGACGCCTGCTTCTGGTGCCTCGGGGAGGCCCATGACACGGATGACTGTGTCAACTGCCAGTCGCTCACGTCTAAAGCCTTGCGGGAGCGCAAGAAGTTGTTATCGGTAGGTAGGGTGTCTAAGCCATGGAAGTCGAGGTCTGCGGAGCTTCCGACAGACGATTCGAGCGGCAACTCTCTGCGTCGTCGTCGGAAGTCCAGTGGGTCTCGGTAGATTGCGTCAGCCGGTCCATGGCGGCGAGCACCATGATACGCAGGTTTGCGTGGTTGCGGAAGTCGGGGTTTGCTCCTGATGTGCAGGCCCGGCTCCTCAACATGCCCTTTGACGGGGAACATCTTTTAGGCAGCAAGGCTGACGAGAGCCTTGAGAGGTTGCAGACCTCAAAAGCTGCATCGAAGTCTTTAGGCAGTTAGACAACCTCCGCCTTTTCGTCCTAGGGGACAGCAATGGAGGGGAGGTTCCGTGCCTGTAGCGGAGAGGAACAAGGGATGGTATTCCCCTTATTTTTTGATTTCCAAGAAAGACTGGGGATTGAGACCCATCATGGACTTGCGCGGTTTGAACAAACTCCTCAGGAAGGACAAGTTCAAGATGGTTACTCGCTCTCAAGTCCTCCAGGCCCTTCAACTTCAGGACTGGTTTGTGTCTCTCGACCTCAAGGACGCTTATTTTCATGTGCAGATACATCCAAAGCACAAGAAGTACTTGAGGGTCGCGGTTGGCGACTCGCACTTTCAGTTTCGGGTCCTGCCGTTCGGATTGAACTCCGCCCCGAGGGTCTTCACCAAGCTCATGTTAGTGGTGGCAGCGCACCTCAGGAAAGGGGGGATTCACGTCTACCCCTTCTTGGACGATTGGTTGATCAGGGCGCGCTCTCCCGAGCAAGTCCTGGATCATTTGTCGGTCACCTGCCACTCCCTCCACAAGCTGGGCTTCTCCCTCAACTTAAAGAAGTCCCATTTGACACCAACTCAGAGGGTCCAGTACATCGAAGCAGTGCCCGACACGTCCCTGGGGCAGTGTTTTCCTCCCCAGGTGAGGGCTCATCACATTCAGCAGATGGTGCACAAGTTTCAGCTTGCCCAGAGTCTCCCAGCGTTCGAGTTCTTGAGATTGCTCGGCCTCATGCCATCCTGCATTCTTCTGGTGCCGGAGGCCAGGTTGCGGATGAGATCTTTGCAATGGGCACTCAAGCTCCAGTGGTCTCAGTCCTCCGGCAGGATGTCGGACCCTGTTCAGGTGCCGTCCTCGGTCGCCCAGGACCTTCTGTGGTGGGCCATCGAAGATAATCTGATGAAGGGGGCTCCATTTTGGCTACCCTGGCCGGAGGTGACGATCGTGATGGACGCATCCCTCACGGGATGGGGAGCTCATGCCAACGAGTTGACAGTCAGCGGTCGTTGGTCTCCGTCAGAGTCCAGACTCCATATCAATCTGTTGGAGCTGAGGGCCGTCAGGCTAGCCCTGAAGGCTTTTCTGCCGACTGTGTGAGGGAAGAATGTCCTGATCCTGACGGACAACACGGTGGCCATGCACTACCTCAACAAAAAGGGGGGGCAGGGTCACTTCCTCTGTGCAGGGAGGCGATGCAGCTCTGGTTGTGGACAATCCAGCAGGAAGTTTCAATCTCGGGAGTTCATCTGGTCGGAGGCGAAAACGAAACAGCGGACACTCTGAGCAGGCAGAGCGCGATCTCTCACGAGTGGGAGTTGGCTCAGGAGATTCTCCTGGTGATCTAAGCCCTTTGGGGGACCCCTCAAGTGGATCTCTTCGCCTCCAGTGTCAACCGGAAGTGCGAGAGGTTCTGCTCGCGGGAATTTGCTCCGAAAGGAGCCTTAGGAGATGCGTTCGTGGTGGAGTGGTCCTTCCCACTGCTGTACGCGTTTCCTCCAGTCCCCATCATCCCGTAAGTGCTGCAGAGGTTCCGGGATGATCCTCATTGCTCCGGGGTGGCCCCGGAGGACGTGGTACCCGGACCTTCTCGATTTGTCCATCTGCCCTCCATGTCTTATTCCCTACCAAGACGATCTGCTCTCACGGGAGGGGGTTCAGGTTCTCCATCCAGAGGTCAGATCCCTCAACCTTCACGCTTGGTTTCTGAAAGGTTGAGGTATAAGGATTGGGACCCCCCTGAAGACGTGATGGAGGTGTTGCTCTCGGCCAGCAACAAAGTCCCTGTACCGTTGGCGTAAGTTCTGCGACTGGTGCAGGGTTAAGAATGTGGATCCTTTTTCATGTGACATTCCTGTAGTTCTGTCTGTTTTGCTTTCTTTGGCCCACAGGCGCCTGCAAGCGGGTACCGTTGAAGGTTACCTGGCGGCGCTGTCCATATTGAAGCGCTTGTCTGAAGAGTGTTCCTATTTTAAAATTCCTTTAATTTCTCATTTTCTGAAAGGGCTCACTAATGTGTTCCCTCCGTCACCTTTCCAGGTGCCCGGTTGGGATTTAAACCTTGTTCTCAAGTTTCTGATGGGTGCTCCGTTTGAGCCTTTGCATTCATGCCCTTTGAGACTGTTAACTCTTAAAACTGTATTTTTTGGTTGCGGTCACTTCCGCTCGCTGAGTGAGTGAGTTACAGGCACTTTCAGTTAAGCCACCCTTCACTGTGTTTCATAAGGACAGAGTTGTCCTTAGAGTTCGTCCTTCCTTTCTTCCGAAAGTGGTGTCGGAATTTCATTTAGCCCAGAAGGTTGTTCTTCCAGCGTTTTATCCTCCTTCACACCCTGGTAAGGAAGAGGAGAGGCTCCATAGGCTTGATCCTAGGAGAGCGTTAAGCTTTTATATTTCACGCATGTCCCGGGTCAGAGTGGACGATCAACTCTTCATTGGTTACGCTGGAAAGCGTTTGGGACAAGCTGTGACGAAACAGACTTTGTCTCGCTGGATTATGTTGGCTATCTGAGTGTTAACGCTTGGCGTGTAAGGACCCACCAGTCGGTTTACGGCCCATTCTACCAGGGGTACGGCTGCCTCTACTGCCCTACAGTGGGGTGTTCCTATTCGTAACATCTGTGATGCAGCCACCTGGGCTTCGGTACATACTTTTGTACGTCACTACTCCCTCGATTCCATCCGGGGCAGGATCTGGCCTTTGGCAAGGCAGTCCTTTACTCCGCAATTTGATTGGGCATTCTAAATTTGTTTTCTAAATTCTTTTCCCACCTCCTTGCATTGGTACTGCTTTGGGAGTCTGTCATAGATATGGAATACGTCGGAGGACCCAATCCCCTCGAAGAACAAGTTACTCTCTTACCTGGTAACGTTCTTTCGATGGGATGGTCCGACAACGTATTCCATATCGCTCCCTCCCTGCCTTCCCCGTTACAGCATTTCTTATGCGATTGCAGCTTACATTTCTGCAAGGCTTTGTGTGGTCAGACTGGCAGAAAACTGGTGCCACACGTTCTGGGGAAAAAACTGCAACTGAGGCTACGGGCGTCGTGCGTCCTACTTATAACATCCAGTGCCGTCGGAGGAGGTCCTCGAGGGCGGCATATCGACAACATCGATGCAGGTCGCAGATGCCGAAAGATTTTCCTACGCAGCACAGCTGTGGTGATTACTGTCATAGATATGGAATACGTCATCGGACCATCCCATCGAAAGAACGTTACCAGGTAAGAGAGTAACTTGTTCTTTACAGTACCATAGTCTGAAGGACTAGTCAGTTTCCCCCTAACATGTGAGCAACAGGGAAGTGAAGCTGAAGGCTTTGCTTCACTTCAAAAAGTCAGGTCAAGACCATAAACAAAGCAAAAAGAATGTGGTTCCGTATAAAACTGGAGGGAAAATTGCAAAAAGAAAACATTTTACCTAAAAATCGCAGAAAAGCAAACGGAAGATGTGTAAGCACTCGTTATGCAAGCGTTTGCTAGAAGAAAACAAGCTTGCTTGCTTGCAGTATGAATGTTGGACTGCCTGGCTGCCATGATGCCGTGCCTTTTGCCAAGATGGCAGAGAGCTTATTTGAGGCCTTGAGTCACAGTGGTTGAGCACAGTGATTGACTATCTATTCAAAAATACGAATGGAAGTACAAAGGAACGAAAGGGCATTGTTAAGATAGATTTCTAGAATCTGGCCTGGTGGACAGATTTTAGGAGGCCAGCCTACTTATAGTGAACAGGGAACTCTAGTATGTGTGCCATGTGCCAAAACCCAATCAAGGTATTTGGATGAGCAGTCAATGCTTATTCTCAGGAGAGTGTTTGCGTTTTCAGGGGCCGTCCATGAGCCCACACAGTGTGGCACGCAATAATTCAATTTAGACAGTTGTATATAAAAATAAACTTATTTATTATAGGCCTTCGAAACACACTGGAATACTAATCTAACCGGTAGTAGTATTGCATAACCACTGTAATCAATTGTTAGGCAGGATTGTGTGCAGTATCCTTTGGAAGACTTCAGCAACCTTGACCTCCTGGCAATAGGGAACCCAACCTTTGGTATAAGTCTCTACTACACAGGTTGGTAGTGTAGCTGAGCAGCGAGGCTTATCTCAAGAGGGGTCAATGTGAGCAGTAGGGTTGTAACAGTTTCACTGTGTCACTTATTCAAATAAACACTTGGACTCAAGGTTTCTTGATTAAACCATTATTAATTTATTTAACTGTCAGTTATATAAGCCTTGTTCAGAAGGCAGCAAAACCATGTAACACTTATAATATACTTCAAAACATATTCTGTTTCTCTAAATCGGATGATATCCTTTGGGGGGGGGGGAGTGGCACAGACACTTCCTACACCATCAGGAGACTTAAAGAGATCACTGGTACATTTAGAGCAATACTGAGTTTAGTGTAAAGGATTAGATATGGGAATAAAACAAAGATTAACAAATAATTCATACACTGGTAAGTACTTTTAGAACCCTCCAATGCAAAGTAAATTAACCCTTCCCTCTGGGAAAGGCAAAAGCACAAAGTCAGAGGTAGAAGAGTCTTCCAGGGGGCCAGAACAGTTAATGTTAATTGAACAAAGTCTAGGGGAGCTAAAGATCTTCTTTTCAGGTGAGTAAAAGCCTTTCACAATGTTTTTAGAAAGGTTTGTACAAATAATATTCACTTGAAGGGCCACAAGCTGGGAGGCTTGTGAGGGGCAAAGCTGCAAGCAACTCTGCAATGGCAACCAAGACAAGTCTCAA
Organism: Ambystoma mexicanum; assembly: GCF_040938575.1. Classification (NCBI taxonomy): domain Eukaryota; kingdom Metazoa; phylum Chordata; class Amphibia; order Caudata; family Ambystomatidae; genus Ambystoma; species Ambystoma mexicanum. Next base: position 304,652,683 of record NC_090937.1, read on the forward strand.
GAACAAGTAAGGCTACACAACAAGAGGTAAGTCTTCTTAGGTGTACGGTACCTTTGATTAGAAGAAATGGTTCCAGCTGGTTTCTGTTCCTTTGTGGCTCTGCAGATCCTGTTGTTCCTGGGCCTCAGTCATCGGGACAAGAGGGAGGACATCGGGGACTCGTGCAACACAATGCGAAGGTCAGCGGCAGCAATGGGCAAACTTCAGTTCAGCGGCACTTCGTTGTTTCAGGTCCTTGCGTCTATAGCAAATGGCAACACAGCGGTTCTCGGATACCACTTAAGACTTTCCTCGCATCATCGGTCCAGCACTCTGTTGAGGTGACTCAGGCTTGGTCCGTCCTGCTTCAGGGAAGTCTGGAGGATCTTCCTGGCGCTCAGGTCCGTCTTAAATGCGATGCACTCAATCTGGTGTTCCTCTCCCTGGCACTTACGTTCCAGCAGCAGTGGAAGTACAGCCAGCTTCGAGAGGATGTCCAGGCGAGTTCACGTTGGGATTGATTGGTCCCACCAACCCTAGGGGAGAAGTCGTCCTTGCAGGGCTTCTCTAGTCAAAACGATTTCGGAACTTCAGCACCGCAGCAGGGCTTCTCTGGGCAAACCAACGGTCCAGGAGTTGCAGCAGGCGTCTTTTCCAAGTTTTTCCTTGGATTCCTTTGTCCAGGTTTCTCCCATTCATTTCAGCCTAGCTGTCAATCACACAGTAGGGTGGCTGTCCTCCAAGGGCAGCCAGCTAGCCAATCACTGTTGGTGCATTCCTGTAACCAAGAGGATTAAACACAGGGAGTTTTGGGGACCTCCTTCACTTCCTGCCCCTGCCAGACATACTGGAGCCAGAGGTGGGCTTCACTCGTGAATCCCGCCAAAGACAAAACAAACAAAGTGACCAAACCTGGTTTGGCACACACAGTAAATCTCTACATGTACCTTTACAACAGGAAATGGCGAAAAAAGACCACCGGGTCCATTTTTACAAAATGGGCACCCATGGGTGTCTTACTGCAGCTGCAATTTCAGCCCACGGTAAAAACGCACAATGGTAGTAAAAAGTAAACCACTGCCACCTCATTAACTGTAGAAAGGGTAACATACAAATGTTAAATGAGAAACTAGACAAAGGGGATACTAAGTAACCCCTCCAGCACCATATGGTAAAATGGTGTGTGCTGGGTCTAAAAAGTTACAAAATGTAAGTAAAGTCAATTTCACTTCACTGCTCTTGGAAACCGTATTTTCACCAACAGAAAGTATTTGAACCTTTGGGAAATCTAAGAGACTTCCCTGTGCCACTGCACTGAAGGTGCTGTGGGTCACATTGCAAAGATGATGCCTATGGAGTTTCAGACTCCAAAGTCCGAAGAAACAGAGTCCAAATCACAGAAAAATACATGAGTAGGAAGAGAAAGTCTCCCTCTCTCCAGGTTAGAAATTAAAAGTCCTAAAGTCCTGCAAAAGAGCTGGGGGCTCTAAGGTAGAAGGGAATTAGCACATTTCTGAGAATTCTCCCTAACATCAATGTTCCTTTTAAGCTAGTTGTGTGCATTTCTTTCTTGCCCAGCTTCCTTCCGAGTGCCGCTCAGAATAATTTTAGCAGCACACACAGACCATTACCACCTATGACATTTTTTTTAATAAGGCACAAGCCACAGCAGGTACCTAATATTTGTTTTCTCTCCAAATGAAGCTAAATTACACTAACTAGTCTTGATATTCGAGTCTATCCACGTTGCCCTACTATGCAAGCATGACCTTAAAGTAGAATACTGTCAAGTCCTGGTTATCGCGTGGAGTATGAATACCTCCGTCCCCAAGTACCAGTCAGGGAGAGTGTATACACTCAGTGACCGATCTTTGGGGCCACGGGTGGCTGGAACAATGGCAGCGGGTCTCCAACGCTGTGAAGGAAACAGAGCAGGTAAGTATGCAAGCAATACGTGCCAAATGGAAATACACAATAAACAACTTGAACCTACCCAATAGGGAACTGTAACTGGCACTGAAGTGAGAAAGAAGACCAAAGCTCCCGTAGTACAGGGGCGTTTTTCCCACACAATGATGTGCTAGGAAGTAAACAGGAGGTTCCAACAGCTGGTGGGACCCTTTAGAGACAGAATACAGGGTGACCCACTAGCAAAGTAAGGAAACAAGTTCCAGACGGTGTAGCAAGACCAAATGAGTGAAGATCAAGAGGAAAGTTCCAAATGCAGTCCTTTAAGCATTCCGAGTTCCAACAAGGGGAGTGATCCAAAACCAAGTCCAAGGGCAAATTCAATAGCAAGTCCAGGAAGCAGAGCAAAAGGGTCCAAAAACCAGAAAATCCAGATAGAAAACAAAATGACTAACCAGGAATGCCACACGCCGGCAAAAGCACAGCTGAGAAGCATTGTGCACGGCGCTGTTTACGTTTATCTCGTTACCTAGGTGATGGAACACGTGACCCCCGTTGTGTCGCTGATGTAGCTGCAGATGCTCTGCAAGCGTCCTGCAGTTGCCAGGGCAACCACCAATGAGACCGCGGCTTGAACCGCAACACTAAGGGTCTCTGCTGCGTGACTGGTCCTGCAGGGGACACTGAGTCGGCGAGCAGCTGTGTAATGGGGGGGGAGTAAGCCGACTCTGTGAACGGTAAGTGGAAGGATGTATGACAAATACATCCACAATAGGCTAAAAGCTCATTTGAAAAATGGCACCATGAACAGCTGACGATACAACTAAGAGATGTCATCACACATTAACCAACTTATCTCCTCCACCCGTGACTCCTATACTTTATACTTTTTTTTTTTTATCTGTTTTTGGTTTACAAAACCTTTACAAATATATCCGAATACTTTAAATCCATCGAATTACATAAAATCCGCATAATTCATACACTATAAACAAAATACTTAAAATATAACAAATTATAGACTATTTTTTGGACAATATATACACAAAAAGGCAACATAATTATTCCATACTTTATTACAAAATCTTAAAATATATAATTTTTGCTTTTAAAACAAAGTTTTTAAGCAATTTATAAGTGCTCTAAGACCAAACAAAGTCATCTATTCGTTCTTCTCACAGAGCCTATTTGAGATAGACAACTTCAATTTAGAGCTAACAATTTTAGGCAATATGCGAGTGTTTTAGAAGAGGACAGAGTTGTCCTTTAATACTTAGCAAAAAGCATTTGCAGGGTATGCAATTCTACATAAATACATAATCACCTCATTAGCTCAGCTTGTGAGAATTAGTGACATCTCATAAGATTTGACAGAGGCAGCCAATTTGCCTCTTAACAGGAGGATAGTTGCTCAAAAGAAATGAGGTTATATTAATTGCACCCTATGTATCAACCAAGCAGCTTTTAGTTAAGGATAAAGGCACATCAACAGCAAATGTGGAGGGGATTATAGATTTAAATACAATTGTAGATTTGTACAAGATCCGATTTCATACTAGTAATGTATGTTACAGGAGCTTTTTCTGAACAGAAGTGTTTATAATGTAAAAGACAGACATGGATAAGAGACCGAGATTTACTTATAGAGTATAGGGCTCACTTACACATAGGAAGCAAACAGAGTTGAGTTATTAACATTCACACTTGAAATATTCACAGATGGAGATGTGGATCGACTTAGAGCATTTCCATGTGTGGGCACTCTGACTCATAGTCCTTATAAGTGTATCGTCTTCCAAAATACGATGCCCTTTTATACCATAATAGATATTTTAGTCATGACACAGTCTATATTGACCTGCTACAATACTGCTTTGATAGCACATCGTGACCCAGAATCTACATACACCACCATGATATTTGCTTTCTGTTAGGCAGAAACCTGTGCAGTTCCCTTAGGGATCACTGCAAAAGATTTAAGACTACAGGTGTTGGCAGTAAACCCACTTGGTAGCAGTCTCCACCACCCAGATTTACCTGGTAGCTGTGGCTGAGCAGTCAGAGTTCTCTCAAGAAGAGTTAGGCAGTATGCAAAGTATACACAATAGGCACTCAGACACAATAATACAAGCAAACACTGACCAGAGCAAAATATATAATTATTTACTTAAAAACACACTCTTTTGAAACACTCCAGCACTCTTATTGTAAAATATTCTAAACACAGTTACTATTGTAATATATACACCCCTTTTTCCTTATCAGATAAGTCACAGTAAAACGCAACTTATTTTCATACAGAGGTGAGCGCTTAACTAGATGGCACTCCAATAAGTTTGTGAGAAAGGGAGGGAAAAAGACAGAATATGGAAAGGTACACCACTCTAAGATTCAGGAACACGGTTAGCAAGGCAGAAGAGCAAAAGTCACTGGTGAGCCAAAGTCCAAAGGCTGGGCTCACTCTTAGAGAGAGCAGAGCACAAATGCGCCCAAGATCACACAGTTACACTAGGCTTTGAAAGTCTTGCAGAGGGTTCAAAAAGAGTTTAGAGAGGCATTAGGAAAGTTTAGCCAGGGTGTCCCAGGCTAACCCAGGTTCAAAAGCCGGGGGCTAAATCTACCCCGTACAGTCGGTAGCAAGGGAAGCCGGCGGGACACGGTACCTTAAGTGGGAAGGATCCTCCAGCGGTGGCAGTTGTTCCTGGCAGTGGGTGCAAGTTGCGTCGTCGTCCAGGGGAAGAGAAGATCTCGACTTGGAGGAAAGATGAAGGTTGTTGCACTACCAGGGAAGAAACCAGCCGCAGAGTTTTCCGGTTAAACATTGTACCTTTGTTCGCGGTCATGGTAAAACGTGGTATTCCGGTTGCCGGGGTGCTTGGCACGGGCAAGGTGGCCACGAGGTACGTCGGGAAGGCGAAAAGACGGTGAAACGGGTTATCCCCACCAGTCAAAGGAAGAAGACTCTCCGGCGGGAGATCTCCTCTGTCGTTGGGAAAAGTGGTGAGACGGTCCAGCAGGGCTCCACCGGTGGTGGTGTCGTGGTAGGTCGGCTCAGCTTCTCCCTCGTCAGATTCTTGGGTCCTGTGGCGACTTCTGAAGTTCCAGTCCCCAAAGCCCTGCTTTTATGCAGAAAACCCCCATTCACTCAGCCTAGCTGTCCCTCAAACATGCTAAGTAGTGAGCCGGCCGGCTCACCACTTGGGCCAATCAGGACGGAGTGCGACTTGAGTTGCCTAGGCAACTCAGTCCAGGGTGCCTAAATTCCCCTCCACCCATCCTAAGTACCCCAGACAGAGTGGCACCGGCGGTATGTTCGAGTCTATCATAAATAATTAAATAAAGATAGTAGCCTAAAACAATGGGAAATCCCATAGGAAAATATTTGCGGTTGAATATAAAAAGTAGTATCCACTGCCACCAGCCAAAACTCGATCAGGGGGGACGGAGACGTGCCCCCTCGACTAACAGACCCCGGGCCAATGGAATTGCCCCAGCCAGTACGTCCACAATATGATGGTTTGTACTGGTTCTGTTCAGAATTTAAGACTTGTAAAGTCAATGGTGACTTTACATGCCCTGGGAGACAGTAGTCAGTCCCAAGGTATGGAGTCTATACTGGGTGGTCACTATGACACCCCTGTGTCACTGCACTGAGGGTGCTGTGTAACACATCACAAAAACACATGAAGCCCTATGGAGTAAAAGACCCCATAGCCCATTACACACATCTAGATTCAAAGAAACACACTCAAATCATGCCCAAGAGTGAGGGTAAACGAGTCTCACTCTTGGCAGGAGAAAAAAATAAACCCCAAAAATCCAGCAAAGCTGCTGGGGGACTCACTAGGTTAGGAAATTCAGCCTAAACAGAGAATTCTCCCTAACACTTTCCGTTTCAAAGTCAACTCAATTTCAGTACAACATAGGAGCCTCTCATTGAACCACAAGAAGGGACTCAATGTACACACAGGTGAAGTTACCACTTAAAAAAGTGGCAGCCACAAGTATCTAAGGTGCAAGCAGTTGTTACAACTTTGCTCAGACCTCCAGAAGTCCTATATTTTTTTCATTTAGGACTTCTTTGATCCTACATACAAGTTGTGCTGTGGCTATAATTATCTGATCCGTGCTGCCCCACATGCACCGTGACCAGCCTATGTAGCCTTCATGGTTTGATTCCGACCCCATGTATGCTCCAAGATGAACAATGCAGCCCTCCATACCTTAGGGATAGAATAATAAGAAAAACCACTGCACGACCAACCAGAACAGCCAACTCTTTCTGCCTCCAAACCTATAGATTCAGACTAAAAAAAACAGGAGGTAATTGCTTCCCTGTGCAAGCAGCCCAGTATTTGTTTGTTCAAATTCAGAGATGCCAAAATCTCATTCATTCGATCGTAAAACTTGGAGATTGATCGAGGCGGATCATTAGTGAGCATAATTTGAAGATCTTCATAAGAAGAATTAGGAGGAGGTGAAACCATTTTCATGAAGTTGTTGAACAGGCGCTATTCAAATGTATCACTCATGGGGAGTAAACCTAGTTTGTGAGTGAGGATCGGATTTGGTAAATACGCTGGAAGCCCCAGAACTGATTTCCACAGTTGGCCTTGAATTACATTTAAGATGGTACCAATATTCAGCAAACATAGATCAATGCCATACAGAAGGATAGATTCATACTTGAGTTGGTAATAGTCTATCAAAGGCAACAGTGAGAACTTGCAGTGGCACAGAAATATCAAACAACTGCAGAGCTTTAAGGTTCAATGAAATTTGCCAGTTTTTGCACGAGAGAGTATTTGACGGCTGGTATCCCAAATATCTCATCTCAGATTTGGTTCTTATCTCTTTTGTATCAACATACCATCTATATCTTGGCAATTTCTTCTCGGCTATAAAAATAAGAATATTTGATTTTTCCGAGTTGATAGTAAGATTAGTTGTGCAGTATTGATGAAAATAGTTGTTTATTCTGTAGACTAAATGGGGTTCTGTCGAAGAGTATTATATCGTCAGCAAAAGCTAGCCAACTTAGGCGCAGATGACCCAATTTTGCAGGAAAAATATCTAGTGCTTCCCAGATGGTACCAATGTCTGCAAGATACAGATTAAATAGTACTGCTGCAAGATTGCAGCCTTGTTTTACACCAATATGAGTGATGTGATCAGATAGCAATCCTGCAGAATTAATGCGCACCTTATAAGAGGTCTTCGAGTGTAGATGAGTAATCAATGCTACGATATGTGATGGAATTCCATACGCAAGCATTTTTGTCATAGTCTGTTACGCAGCACACTGTCAAATGCTCACGAAAGGTCCAGTGAAGCCATATATATTGGGCCACTGGTTGCATTTCGTGATGATATCAATAGATGGGCAAGTATGGTCGTATTGAAGGGAGTTCCCATTTGTTTACGAAAGCCCACTTGTGCTTTGGATAGAATAGGTGACCTGATCATGAATGTTTCCAAAACGTACAATAGTAGGCGTGAGAAGACCTTTGCCGCAACATCAATAAGGGCAATATGCCGAAAGTTGCCCGGATTGTCAGGAAGGCCCGTTTTATGAATTGGAATGATTGTCATGCCCCACGTTCCTGCACACGGACGACTACGGTCATCCGTTTACATGTGGAAGCTGCCTTGGCGACTACTTCCAAGTCGCGGGACACGCCGCATTACATTTCCCAGCATTTCCCCTTTTTGCGATCACGTGACACGCCGGCAACGCGTCTCACGTCTTGGGAAAGATAATCGTACTTAACTTAGCCTGTCCATGCAACGGGTGCTCCTAAAACTAAGCAGTTAGTTTAAGTGCCCGATTCTCGTTATCCTGTTTCCTGAAATCTCCTGGACCCGACTCATGCTTTAAGGACTATTCCGTACGTCTCCTCCCTTACCATTTCTGGCGCCAAAATCCTCGACTGTTTTCCCTTTGGTAATCGAACTCCTGGCTTTGTATACGGATTGCTCTCTCCTGCTCCTGTTTGTTGTGACGCTTTCGGATTTGCTTCCCCATCACTGAACTTCCAATTAAGCTCCGTTTTTCCCCTCTGGCTGCTATCTTCACGGACTTCCTAATTTCCCTTCATTATCTACGTATTCTGGATTGTTCAATGGTACTTTTCATTTTGTCACAAAACACATCACTCCACGCATCAACGTGACTAAACGAACGCTCTCCTGATTCTACTGGTCACTACTTGGATTGCTTACCTTCACTTCAGGGACGCTTTGCTGAATGGAATTTGGGATTGCTTTTTGGACACTAGCTGCGCCCTCGTGCCGTTCGGGTTAGGTGAATCTTTGCACTAACTTCTACCAACTGGGACTTTCTTCCTGCATCACCTGGTTGCCGTGGTGTGTTTGGACTTACATAAGGTTATGGGATTTCTCTCTGGCTAAGCAGGTAAGAGAGGGTAATTGTGGGTGGCTGGTCGCTGTATTTTGGGTAACCTTAGTTGCTCTTTTGAATCATTGTTTTGTTTGCTCCCTTAGCTCTGTTGTCGCTGCTCCTGCCTTTTCGCTCAAGCCCCTGGCCTGTTAGTTGTAGTAAAATTCCTACAGGCTTTGCTCTTGGGGGGGGAAGTCTTGTTTAGCATCACGCGCAAGGTGTCCCGGAAGAATCTGGTTCGCTGCACGTTCAAGATACCTGTCATGATGCCTACCTCCAAGGAGCCAGGTCCGACCCAGCAACCCCAGAGGCAGGCAGGCATTCCCCCCAGGGAAGTGCCAGCGGGCCCAAGCTGGGGCCCTTTGGACACAGTCCTGGCGCCTTAGGTGCCAGGCTCATGTTGGACCCCTGTCCTGGCGCCTTAGGCGCCAGGCTCATAAAGCTAGACATGCGTTCAAGTGTTTTAATGTGCACTTACCTGATGCAGACCATGCTGCTACATCCAGGCCCTCTTGAGGCCTGAATGGAACTACTTTACCTGTGGAACTACTTTCCCCTGGGTGAAGGATACATACCTGATCCGTGGAAGGATACATACCTGGAACTTCGTCCAAAAGCTATTTAAACCACGCCCGATCAGCAACTCAAGCTTCGCGTTGTTCTGCTCCTCGCAGCTGGACGCTCACCGTGTCAGCTCCTGCATCTGGACTTCAGCCACGCCTGTCAGCATCCTGGGTCACCTGCTAAGAGAGAATTGGAGAGAAAGAAGACCTTACCTGCTAAAGCTGCATCACGGAGACATCACACCGACAATCCTGAAAGGGAAGACATCATTTTAAAAGCATTTTGCTTCGATCGCTGCAGCGCTGCATTTCACTCACCTTTCCTGGGCACCTCCATCTTCAGCAGCGTTCATCCGGATCCGCAGCCACTTCCATGAGCCTAGAGAGAAAAAGACAAGAACACAAGGTGAGAGAATGAAGGGAATAGGAAAAGCTCAGTTTCCTTCTAAGACTTACCTGTTGGGTCATTCCCATTTCATTTCGGGTCCTGCCGCTTCCTGGCATTCCGGACCCCGGCCCCTATGGGGAAAAAAGACAAAGACATTGAATGAGCGAATGCAAAGACATTACCCGAACGCTCATCCAGAACTTACCTGTCATTTACTGGAACTGCACGTTTAACTTCGGGTCGGCACCATATCTCCGGCATTCCGAACCCCGGCCCCTAAGGGGAAAAAGACATAAGCGTTAGCGCTTGCTGCAATAAGACAATGAACGTTATTATTAAGCTTGAACTTTTGAACTTGCTACAGAACTCTTACAGCGCCTTACCTGAATAGTCAAGCTTACTGGAACTCCTATCAAACCTCAATCCAGTGAAGTAACTGGGTTTCAACGCGCCCCTGCATCAGAAGCAGGATGGAGAACTCATCCTTCCAGACCCTAAGGTGAGACTTCACGGGGAATCGAGGAAGGGTATCGTGGAGGGTTGGAAGGGAGCGGGAGGCTTGAGCATTATTCCGTCAGTAGGTAATACTCCCTTTTCACGCACAGGGGAATATTCCTGCGAGTCAGAGAGTCCATCTTCAGAGTCCTGCGCTTCACCATTGAAGAAGCATCAGCACTCGAAGCCAGACCTGCGCCTCCGTGGGAATCAGGTGAGCGTGACAATACCCCAGAGCGGAAGGGCTCCCCGAAAGTGGATGCTGACTGTATCCTTTACAAGGCTGTATCCTTTTATAAAGTTTGTCTAAACTGTGACAGATTTAGGAGCCTATTTTTTTTTGCCTGTCGGTCATGAAAACCAGAGCTGATCCAATGGCTGCCTTGATGCAAGCCTTTGCGGCTTTGCGCACCGACATGGCATCATCACATGCGACCCTCCATCAGCGCATGGATGTACTACAGAGTTTCGTGCAGCCACTACCACCTGATGAGGAGTTTGGTGATGCTGTTGCAGCAGCAGCCCCTCCTACACCCCAAGTTCAGCCTCCTACTTCAGCCCCCATTGTGCTTCCTGGACCTTTCCCCTTGGCCCCTCCGGAACGCTTTTTTGGAGATCCGAAAACATATCGGACCTTCATAAATCAGTGCCGTCTGCATTTTCTGTGTCGGCCACTGGCATTTCCTGACGCTGTTACTAAAGCAGCATTCCTTCTTTCCCATTTGGGAGGAACAGCAGCGGCTTGGGCTAACCCGTTACTCGAAGCCAACGACCCAGCCTTGTATGATTTTGATACCCTTATTCAATCCATGAAAAGTGTATTCGACATGCGTTACAAGGCACAAACTTCCGATCTCGAATTCCTTGCTATCAGCCAGGGCAAAACGGACCTTATATCCTACCTTGCCCGCTTTAATCAGTTAGCAGCGGAAACTACCTGGCCCGAACAGAAGAAAGCAGCCGTCTTCCATAAGGGACTTTTAGAAGAGTGAAAAGACACTCTATCAGTGGTACCGGCTCTACCGTCCGGTTTTCCGGAACTGGTAGACTTGGTTTTACAGGTCGATGATAGGCTACGACAGAGACGTGGCGAACGGCGTATCCCTGATCTTCGTCTTCCAGCCAAGTCAGAAACCTCCTCTTCTACCTCTCCAGGAGAAGTCGAACCGATGCAAATAGGGGCTATCAGAGGTCCATTAACCAAAGCCGAACGTGAACGGCGTGTGCTTAATAACCTATGTTTCTATTGTGGCCAGTCAGGCCACTACATCCGTGTAAGCCCTAGGCGACCTGTCAAGACGGCGGGAAACGCCAAGACTCGTCCTTATGCCGAGCCCTAAGGATGAGTCACCAAAAGGATGGCTCGGAACAATGTCCTCCCTCCTCACACATCTACCTGGCCATGTATTTTGTTATCCCTGGTGTTGAGCCTTTCACCAATCCAGTCATGATTGATTCAGGGGCTAACGGTAACTATATGGATATACAGTTGGCTCGACGCCATGGTTTAATGGTAGTTCCTAAAGCTAGACCTGAGGAGGTGCATGCTGTAGACAGTTCTCGTCTGGTATCCGGATGGGTAACGGAACAGACAACCCCGCTTTGCATGTCCACCACAGAAGGCCACACTGAACATATAGTGTTTGACCTTATTTCGGCCCCTCAGTTTGGGATCATTCTTGGTCTCCCCTGGCTTCGGACTCACAACCCTGTAATCGACTGGATCCAACAGACGGTGCATTTTTCTTCTGTGTTTTGTACCCAACATTGTCTTCAAAACCCGGATATGACGTCTGCTTCTCCTTGTTTGGCTTTGGTGGCTAATGTCCCCTCCATTAATGCCACGCGGAGGGATCCAACGTCCGAACTGCCGACGGTATACAAGGACTTTTCTGATGTCTTTGACAAAGGACTATCAGAGAATCTCCCTCCACACCGTTGTTACGACTGCCCCATCGACTTGGTGCCTGGGGCAGTGGTGCCTCACGGTCGTGTCTACTCCTTGACCGTCAAGGAAGAGGAACATCTAAAAGAGTATGTGGATAAAGCATTGCGTCTGGGACATATTCGACCTTCCCGGTCCCCTGCTGCCTCTCCCATATTTTTTGTGCCAAAAAAGGAAAAAGGAGGGGGACCTACGCCCTTGCGTAGATTATAGGGCCTTGAACAAGATAACAGTAAAAAACCAGTACCCGCTACCCCTCATAACGGAACTGCTTGACAAGATGACATCTTCCACCATTTTTACCAAATTAGATCTCAGAGGGGCATATAATTTGGTCAGAATGCGAAGCGGTGATGAATGGAAAACCGCTTTTAAGACGAAGTTTGGGCTCTATGAATACTGTGTCATGCCCTTTGGGCTCTGTAACGCCCCAGCCACTTTTCAGCACTTTGTTAATGACATCTTTGGAGACATGCTGGATTGTTATGTAGTGATCTACTTAGACGACATCCTGATATTTTCGGATTCACTCACTCAACACATCCAACATGTCCGCTCCGTGCTGCGGCGTTTGCGTACTCACTCCCTCTATGCTAAGCTAGAGAAATGTGTGTTCCACGCTGCCTCAGTCGAGTTCTTAGGGTTTCAAATATCGGCAAAAGGGGTGCTCATGTGCACTTCCAAAGTCAAAGCTGTGATGGACTGGCCGGTTCCGGACTCTGTAAAAGCGCTCCAGTCTTTTCTGGGTTTTTCAAATTTTTACAGACGCTTTATTGCCTCCTTCTCTGAAATAGTGGCACCTCTTACCCGTCTCACTAGTCCCAAAGTCCCCTTTGTTTGGGACGACGAAGCCTAGTCGGCCTTTGAGGCATTAAAAAAGGCCTTCACCACAGCTCCTGTTCTGCAACACCCAAACTCCTCTCTCCCTTTTATAGTGGAGGCTGATGCCTCCGCGATAGCGGTGGGGGCCATCCTGTCTCAAACCTGCCCTGCTACACAGCGGTTGCATCCGGTGGCCTATTTCTCCCGAAAACTGTCCCCGGCTGAACGCAACTACACCGCCATGGAGAGAGTTTCTGGCAATTCGAGCGGCTTTCAAGGAGTGGAGACACCATCGCCTGGGTGCGCGACACACCATAACGGTGTACTCTGACCATCGGAACCTCCAAGCTCTTTCACATGCAAAATGTACCAATGCCCGCCAAATACGTTGGCATTTGTTCTTCACACTTTTCGATTTCACGGTTACATATCGCCCCGGCCTACTACATGGGAAGGCGGTGGTTGCCTTATCCCGTGTCGGTACCGATTTTAACACCCAGGACTCGGTGTCGCCTATATTGCCCTCGGGTTCTGTAGTATATGTCTGTTCGGTCTCCACCTCACTCCTTGACCGAGTACGACAGTGGACCAAAGACCATGCTTCTTTTCTCAATACTTTGGATGCCCAAATCGTTACGGGTCTTCCTTATGTTCATGGGCTTTTGTATTTACCTGATGACCAAGCCAGACGGAAGGCCTTGGAATGGGCACATGATACCCCGTTGGCAGCGCACCCTGGTCAGCTTAAAACCTATGACCTGTTACATCGATGGTGCTGGAGGCCGGGCATGAAGAAAGATTCCGATTCATACGTATCTAAGTGTGCGGTGTGTATATAATGCAAGAGACAACCTGGGAAACCTTTCGGTCTATTGATGAAAATGCCTCTCCCATCACATCCGTGGCATACGGTTACTCTTGATTTCGTGGTGGAACTCCCCTTGGTCAGGGGGATGTCAACTGTACTTGTGGTAGTGGATGTTTTCACAAAGATGGCACGATTTATACCATGTTCTGGTCTACCTACTGCTCCATTGTTGGCTAAATTGTTCTTTGATCATGTGGTGCGTTTCTTCTGTCTTCCTACAATCATGATTTCCGATCGGGGCACCCAGTTTACCTCACGGTTCTGGAGAGCCCTTACCCATTCCTTGGGCATAGATGCACGGCTTTCATCATCCTACCACCCTCAAACGGACGGACAAACCGAACGCACCAATGGCACCATGGAGCAGTACCTTCGTTGTCTGTGCTTGCAACATCAGATCGACTGGTTGTCCGTTCTGGGAACCGCGGAATTTGCTTATTATAACTCTCGGCACTCTTCAACAGGTTGTTCCCCGTTTTACGCTTTGTATGGTTTACACCCAAGGACTCTTCCACATGTCCTACCTTCATTGGACCAGATCCCTGCTGCAAAATCTACGAGAGACACATTGGTTGCTATACGCGATTCGATTTGGTTTCATCTACTGGCTGCGCAGTCCCGGACAAAAACACAAGCGGATAGGCATCGTTCACCTGCCCCCTCCTATGCACCGGGTGATCGTGCCTGGCTCTCGACCAAGCATCTCAACATTCGGGGTAAACAAAAGCTTTTGCCTCGCTATGTAGGTCCTTATAAGGTACTGCATTGTCTCAATCCTGTTGCAATCCGTTTGGACATTCCATCTCATTGGCGGATTCACCCTGTTTTCCATGTTTCCCTCCTCCGCCCCTTTGTACCTGGCACCCGGCTTTCTGTTGCGCCTGCTCCCATCAATGTGCAGGGGGAAGACGAATACGAAGTACATGCTATACTGGACACTCGTCTGCGTCACAGAGTGCGATCTTACCTGATTGATTGCAAAGGTTACGGCCCCGAAGATAGAACTTGGGAACCGGCCTCAAATGTGCATGCACCCCGGCTTTTGCGTGCCTTTTTTTTGGAAAGATTGCGTGCCCGCAGGGGTAGTCGCTCTTTGCGGAGGGGTACTGTCATGCCCCGCGTTCCTGCACACGGACGACTAGGGTCATCCGTTTCCATGTGGAAGCTGCCTTGGCGACTACTTCCAAGTCGCGGGACACGCCGCACTACATTTCCCAGCATTTCCCTTTTTGCGATCACGTGACACGCCGGCAACGCGTCTCACGTCTTGGGAAAGATAATCGTACTTAACTCAGCTTGTCCATGCAACGGGTGCTCCTAAAACTAAGCAGTTAGTTTAAGTGTCCGATTCTCGTTATCCTGTTTCCTGAAATCTCCTGGACCCGACTCATGCTTTAAGGACTATTCCGTACGTCTCCTCCCTTACCATTTCTGGTGCCAAAATCCTCGACTGTTTTCCCTTTGGTAATCAAACTCCTGGCTTTGTATACGGATTGCTCTCTCCTGCTCCTGTTTGTTGTGACGCTTTCGGATTTGCTTCCCCATCACTGAACTTCCAATTAAGCTCTGTTTTTCCCCTCTGGCTGCTATCTTCACGGACTTCCTAATTTCCCTTCATTATCTACGTATTACGGATTGTTCAATGGTACTTTTCATTTTGTCACAAAACACATCACTCCACGCATCAACGTGACTAAATGAACGCTCTCCTGATTCTACTGGTCACTACTTGGATTGCTTACCTTCACTTCAGGGACGCTTTGCTGAATGGAATTTGGGATTGCTTTTTGGACACTAGCTGCGCCCTCGTGCCTTTCGGGTTAGGTGAATCTGCACTAACTTCTACCAACTGGGACTTTCTTCCTGCATCACCTGGTTGCCGTGGTGTGTTTGGACTTACATAAGGTTATGGGATTTCTCTCTGGCTAAGCAGGTAAGAGAGGGTAATTGTGGGTGGCTGGTCGCTGTATTTTGGGTAACCTTAGTTGCTCTTTTGAATCATTGTTTTGTTTGCTCCCTTAGCTCTGTTGTCGCTGCTCCTGCCTTTTCGCTCAAGCCCCTGGCCTGTTAGTTGTAGTTAAATTCCTACAGGCTATGCTCTTGGGGGGGGGGGGGGGAGTCTTGTTTAGCATCACGCGCAAGGTGTCCTGGAAGAATCTGGTTCGCTGCACGTTCAAGATACCCCAGAGCGGAAGGGCTCCCCGAAAGTGGATGCTGACTGTATCCTTTACAAGGCTGTATCCTTTTATAAAGTTTGTCTAAACTGTGACAGATTATGGCAGTAAGCCACGAAGTTGGTATTGGTTTCAGCGCGAATACTAGACGAAAATGAGTGAGCAGATGTTTTGCCCAAAAGTGAGTGTCATCTTTAATGACACAGGACGGAAGCCCATCAGGGACCGCCGCCCTGGACGATGAGAGTTTGGAGAATGCCCATATTACGTCCTCCAATGTCCAGCTACATGCGAGGGCCATCTTCATATTTTGGACTTCAAGTACCTGTTTGGCATGCTTGGGGGGGCATGGCATATTTGAGCTTAAAATATGCTTGCCAGGTGGATCCGTCTATACATGCAACCATACAGTTTTGCCGCTTGCTCGAGGGGTTTCTCAGAATTGCCCATATTTCCCTAGCATTCCGTTTACGCAGGTGATCAATCATGTTTTGATTATCCGACATGTAACGCATGTAGCGTATTTCTTCAGTGCGGTTAGTTCAATTAAGAATTTGGCAGAGACGTCAGTTGATTGCGGTTTGAGAGGCAATTTAGATTGAGTACCAAGATGTTCCCGGATAATCTTTAAATTCCTGTTTGAGACTTTCTGCATAAGAGAAAGGTTCCAACTTGTCACCGCTGACAAGCATATCCCTGTTAACTAAAAATGCTAGTTTTCTACATATACTGGCATTCCAGCAGACAGATATAGCAAAGCGATCACTTTCCACTAGGGAGGTGTGGGTCAAAGTGTCAAAGGTTTGGCAAGTGAAATGGAATACAGTGGACAATATACTATGATGGCCCAGACCCACATTAGAGATCTGAGTGAGAGCAAGATGGCCAGATAGTTCACTTGAAACCAAGAAAAAAATCAATCAATGAAGGTGAAGAACCTCGCTGCCACGAAGATAGATTATTTGAAGAGGCAAAAGTCAAAGTTTGGATATTCCATCCTTCAAAGAATTCCAGCCAAAGCCTGCCCCTAATCCACACCTGTTGGGAATGAGGTGTCGTCAAAGCTTTATTTAAAAGTTGAAAGGCTAGTTCTTGGCCTATCTTCATGGGGTTCCAATAAACCAAAATGAGCAATAGGTATCAGGCGGCTTTCCCGACCATGGTCAGATCAACCATCATAAACATGTCCGTATATTCTAAAATCATAGCTGTGAATCTTAGGTTGTTCTTGATAAGAACAGCAGGACCACTACTAGGGCAAGCCACTGAGACGTGAATTGCTGGAACGCAATATGAGGTGGACCCATCAAGAGCAAGCTCCTTGATGGCCATAGTTTCCTGTAATATCAGTATTTCGGGCATATGCGGAAAGCCCACAAGTTTGGCCCAAGCATGAACATTCTTAACCCCACAGCAATTCCAAGAAGATATTGCGAGGGTTGGTAGTTACAATGACGCAGATGGGTTGTTCATAGTGGATACCACTTTGATTAGAGGTTCCATCCAACTTAGGCGGTTAAGAGCCTTGGTCAGCATTTCAAGTTGTTCCCGTAGTCCACTATTGGATTCACATGTTGCCTCTTGCAACGTCCCCTTAGCGACCCTATCTTGCGGGACTTGCAGGATGAAGTCAAGGAAGGCCCAGGCGGTTTCCATCTCTATAAAGATGTGAGGGTAGAGTCCCAAGGAAACCAAGTTGTCTGTATGGTCTAAAATCAGTTTAGTGATTATGGGAGATTGAAGTTTACACAAACCTCTAAAATTGTTCTCACTTGGTAGTTTCACCCACTCAACATCTTTTGTGGCCAAGATCCTTAAAGATGGGATCTGATAGAAAGCATTCATCAGGAAGGAGCGATTAATGCGAGTGGTCCCATTCATGGTCGAATCGCTCCCCCAACCGATAATGCATTTCATCTCCTTGGATAGCTCAGGAAGATTTAAAATCAGTTTTTCCTGCAATCCAAGCTCATCTTTACGGGTCTGTTCCTCAGATTGATTACTGCAGGGAGATTCAGTTCATTTCCAAGTTCCTGTCCAATATTCCCCACTCATCCAGCCTCAATCGGCTTTTGGGCTTTTGGGAACCTGTCTGATGGCTGACCGACAACCCCTGTTAGCGGCTGATCAAGTTCTATACAGGTAAAACTAATCCCTGCTGGGCATCCAAGGTAGATACCTCCACTTGGCCCATGCCACCTGCCTTTTTAATTTGAATAGTTGGGAAAAAGTTGTGCAGTTGGACTTGCGTCTTTTCCACGTTCTTCACCAACGAATTCAATGAGGAGTATGTAGTTTGGGGCTCACACTGAGGTTTAATTTGCAGGAGCCTCTTGCTCTCCATTCAATTCTGATAAATTGAGAGCCGGCTCAGGGACCTTGACAGTATCCTTTACTTCAATTTTAGAGGTTTTAGCTAAGGTATCCTTTGCTTTCGCTCTGGAGAGACTAAGGGCCTCATTACGAGGCTGGCGGTAAGGGGTTAATGGCACCGGTAAGGATGCCGGTGCAGTTAACCCCCTACTGCCGCATTCCAAGGTCCCTTAGCGGGTCCCACTTAGGCCGGCTGGTTTTACCAACCGCCCTTAGCGGGAGCCGCTAAGGGACCAGGGAGCTAATAACGGGCCTGCTATTTGCGGGCCCGTTATTAGCTCCTTCCCCATTCCCATTGAGCCCTATGGGGACTCTAATGGGAATGGGGAATGGTTTACAGAATGGGGGCTTAACGGGTCCTCCAAGGTTGGAATGACCCGGTAAGTCCCTATACCGAGAACCCGGACCCGGTATGCGGTATTGGGGTAGCCATGGTGCCAATAGCACCATGGCTACCTCCCTACTCGTAATGAGGTCCTAAGTCTTTTCTGTGCTCTGAGAAATGACTTCCTGGCTCTCCGAGATATGAAGTGCTGCCCTGTTTACGCTGATTCCTTTTGTCCATTTTGAAGCTGTGAGTCAGTCTCTTCGCATTTAGTTACTTCCTGTTGATCAATCTCTGTTAAGACAGATGGACTATCAGGTGGTATTTTTTCCTTTTCATCGTTGCCAAGCAATTCATTTATTGCATCCTCCCTTACTAATGTAGGATGTTTTGAGACAGCCTCAAATAGTAGCTGTTCAACTTGAAGAATCCGATCGTGATGCGATTAGCGACTTCCAGCAAATCTATAGTATCATTCTTTGACAGTGAGGTCGTCGGAGAAGGAACTCCCTGAAGTGCTTGAGCATATGACTTGCCAGCAACTCTCAGGACCATCTCATCACATTCTGTTTTGGATCCTCTTGAGGTGGTGTTTGATGTAGGCTGCTGCACTCCCACTTGGTGTGTTCGACATTTTCTCAATGTGGGAGGTGTAGAAAGAGTGGGCCTGTTCCTGTGCCATTATATATCCTTCTATTTTACTAATTATAGCCATCATAGAAGCAACAGCGCCTTTCATTTCTCCAAGAATAGCATGAGTGAGATTGTGCCCCTTGTCGAGGAGATTGAGAATTCTGGTGATAACTGGAAAATTCTGTAGATCATGTTCCTCGATGTTCGTGAGGGGATCTTCCGGTGTTGAAAAGGGAATATTCCCTGGCTGCAGCTCGAAGTGGGCTAGACAACCAGAATTATGCTCCTGCTCCGTAGACGAATTTGCTGAAGGACAGCATTTATCTTTTTGAGATGACACTTCTTTGTGAGTGCCAGTCTCATGAAAACTAGTTCCAAAAAGGTCTCTTCCTGGAGCAGTGTGACCCTTATGGAATAAGTTGTCCGCAAGGTGTAGATGGACCTGTTCCCATCGCGGACGACCTTCAGAAGCCGGTGTAGATGGTACAAGAGACAGCGGAACCCGCCTCACTAATTCGTCCATTATGACAGGAGCAAGCATTGAGTTGTCTAAAATAGGCACAGGAGCCCCCTGGTCGTCATTCCCATTGGAACCACGGTCGGCTCCTTGAGGAAGCTCAGTCATGTTACTGGCATCATTATTAGCCTCTTTGACCGAGCATGAAGGCATGGGTCGCATAGGGATGTCTTTAGATGGGGAGATACCCTCACTGGAGTTAAGGGGCTTTGAGAGTGGCTGAGTCAGGTCTTCCACTATAGCCAAGGGATCTGACACCTGGGGTGCATGAACTGACATTGACAGCAAAGACCTTTTGCAGGATGGAAGCAAGGGAAAGATCGTATTGGCAGCTTTAGTTATTGTCGTTTTGGGCCGTCCAGAAGGGGCCTCGCCCATACGATTTGAGCTACGTAAGTTACAACTCATGTTTGCAGAACCAAGCCTACTTGATTCTAACACTCTTATACCTTATGACTCAAACTTCTGCCCCAAGCCTCATTCAGATTTTACCAGACAACCTTGACTCTGCCTACCTTGGCTCTGCAAAAGGTTACCAGACTTGTACTTACATCCACTTGTATTATGTTTCTTATAATATGAATGATGTTTAAGCAAATGAATTTCTGTTACTCTTAGGGTTAGGTAGAATTCCCATCTTGTGAGTAATTCTCCACAATTGGTGTGTCCCCCAGCATTTTATTCTGGACTATCAGATTTTGTCTGACTCTCCTGAGTGAGTGGGAACCTTTGTCCTTACTCAATCTTTTTCTTTGACTCTGGGAACCATTTTGGTTATTTTTGATGGAGTGTACTTTCCTCCATCTTTTTGTGGCATATGTATTTTACTATGGCAGCACACACCACTTTCTGTGCTGTGTTGGTGGAAGCTCATTGAACTTCCCTCTTTGATTTTATTTTATTTTCCTGAGCTAACTGAATGTTACTACGATAGGGGGATACCTTTTATCCTACCTATGCTTTTCTTTTGTGAGATCAGCACACCCCACCATATGTGGAGTGCTGAGGGAGCCAACTTGTAACCCCTTTCTCACTGCTCCTTTATCTTTCTAGTTACAGTGATGAATCTTGAGTGGCTGGTGGCAGTGGATGGTTTTTTAACGATTTTGTGATACTTGCATCGCAAGCTGTATTCGCAGCTGCAGTAAGGGACAGATGGTGCGCTATTGACCCATAATGTTGCCTGTATTCTTTTTTTACTCGCAACAAATCGTCTGCTCTCTGACCTGGTTGGGGGTAGTCCGGCTCACACTTTTGTATTTGGCAGAGTCCCATGGGGAAGCCCGCGGCAGTGTCTTGGAAGACAGGAAGCTGTGAGGGCACCGAAACTCCTCAGGTCTGTCCTCCAGTGTGCCTGCTTAGATCCAATTCTGACTGGGTGTCTGGCTGTCCCTTTAGGAAAGCTACCAACCAAAGTTTTGTATTTATCATGCATGCTGATTGGCTGGTTTCCTGTAAATAAGGCGAGAGTATTAATGCAGAAGCCAGAGTGCGCTCACTGGAAGTTCCATTCGGAAGATGAAGCAAGGGTGACACCTCCAGCCACCGCCAGCGACTGCCAGAGCAGACTGAGTAACCACTGCAGCTCCGGCCCTCTCTTCTCTGCGACAGGGAAGATCCAGGCTGGACGACTTCCTCCCTTGGACTGGTCGGCATAACAATTCTAGAGACCATCTACAGGTTGAGCCATCCCTCGATGAGCTGCTGCGACCTTTCAAGCCTGCAGTCTCCAAATGCTGTGAGACCTCTGGCACTGCTGTGGTGCATCGTCTCTTCAAGCGCTGTTCCGTCTGTAAACTTGTGGTCATCTGTCTGGGCCTACAGAGACTCCATCTCTGTGAGAACCTGGACATCACGGATCCACACCTGGATTGGTTGACCTCCTTCCCCCGGATCCGACCCTCCCAGGTCCGACTAGGGTCCTTTCGCTCCACCACCTCTCTCTCCACATGTGGTGTGCCCCAGGGCTCTCTCCTCTCACCCTGCCTCTTCAATGTCTACTTGGCCCCTTTGACACACTTGATCTCTACCTTCTGCTCTAACTTTCTGTGTTCTGCTGATGACACTCCGCTTTCATTCATGCTCCCCTCAGCCTCCTCTTTGCTCTCACTCATTCCTGACGTGTCTATCCTCGATTCAGAATTGGTGCGTCTCCAATGATCTCTGCCTTAATGCCAGTAAGATGGAGATCCTTCTCATTGGGACCCCTGCTCCCGCTTACCCTTCCTCTCGCTCTGGCCGCCCTCCTTGAGCCCTCTTCTTTTGCCTTCCTGTGAGGCTAAAATCCTTGGTGTCCTCTTCGAATTCC
This sequence comes from Ambystoma mexicanum, assembly GCF_040938575.1. Classification (NCBI taxonomy): domain Eukaryota; kingdom Metazoa; phylum Chordata; class Amphibia; order Caudata; family Ambystomatidae; genus Ambystoma; species Ambystoma mexicanum. Next base: position 304,674,381 of record NC_090937.1, read on the forward strand.
ACTCTGTCCTTCTCTCCTCACATCACAGACCTTGCCAAGAAGACCCACTACCCGCTGCACCTCCTCAGAGGTATTCTTCCTTTTCTCGCTTTCCCCCAGAAACTCACTGTCTCTAGAGCCCTGGTTCTCCCTAGGGCAACAGCCTCTTTCTCAGTCTGCCTTCCTCTACTCTCTGCCCTCTGCAACTAATCCAAAACAGGACTGCGAGACTGTCCTTGGCCTCAAGCCCAGGGACCATTTATCTCCAGCGCTGAAATTTCTCCACTGGCTCCCACTGACTGCAAGGATCAAGTTCAAGACCCTCTGCATCAACCACAAGGCTTTCTGGGGCCACGGCCTGCACTACATCAACTTTCTCTTCCAACATATCTTCCTTCTCAAGCCCTTCGCTCAGCTCCCTCGAACTCTGAGGGTCCGCCGCTTCTCCAGGCAGAGAGTGGAGGTTAGATCTCTCTTCTGCAGGTGCCTCCTTCTGGAATGGCCTCCCTGCCCCTCTCAAACTTGAGCTGGATCACCTGAGGTTCCGGAAGCAGCTAAAGACCTTCCTTTTTTCCTCTGCTTTTTCCTCCCTCTCTCCCCTGCTGACCTACATATCTCCTGCGCTGACTGGTTGCTTGGCTGGGTACCATGTTCCTCCATGATCAGTCTCTCCTGCACTGCCTCCGCGCACTTAGGGGCTGTTGCTGTTATCCACAGTCCCCCACCTCCTTGCACTTACCCAGAGCTGCGCTGCCTTGGCTGCACTTAATCAGAGTAATGTTGCCCTGATTGCACTTCCTTCCCTCACCCTGCCACTCCTCCCTTCACCCTATACTTTACATCGTCGCACTTGCACAACCTGAATGACACAAGGCCTAGTAAGATTGTTTCTGATGCTTGTCAATCTGCTTAGAATCACATGCTGTGCATATAGTCAGACATCCAGTGGTAACCTCGGAGTATTGCATCTTGTAACACTATCCCTATCGTGATGTGTAATGTACCCAAAATCCCTCCCGCGTCGTGGTCCCTCAGGTTGTTTTTTCCGCCCAGATAACTGGTCCCCTATAGCGGAGCTCTTACAAAAGAGACATTGTTTATCTTATACCGACTTGTCAGTTATTCCCCGTTAAGTCACTTTGGTCAAAGGAACATCTTTGATGAAGACTGCACGGGATTCGTCTACGGCTGTGGATTTTGCCGCCTAAGATCCGGCGGCCGGATTTTCCACGTGTTCGGCCCTCTGGCCGACCTGTACAGTAGGGAGAGTGGGGTCGGGGTGGCCATATTGTCGGTATGTCTTTCCTCCTTTCCTCTTTACCCTTTTGGTCTGATCATCTTTCCCTTTGGCTATGGAAAGGACTCCTTTTAGATTCTGCCCTAAGTGTAGGGTCAGATATCCTTGGAAGGACGAGCACAGGAGGTGCAACGCCTGTCTCCCCCAAAGCACAACGAAAAGCGGTGTGCGGCCTGCAAATACCGAGACCATCGGAGCAACTATCTCACGCTGATTCGGCAATTATCGAAGACAGCATCGAAAGAATTACGGCGGCGATGGGTCTTACCCCGATTCCGCCTAAAGTCATGGGACAAGCCGCGGAAAAATCTAAAGATGCGGTTTGGGATCCCGATTCTTACGTTACTATGAATATAGTCAAGAGCCTCTTTCCGACACCCTGAGAGACTCTTTTCAGCGCCGTAGGACAGAAAACGACATTTTTTCCACCCATAGGTCCGCCTGGGTCCTCTGAATGGACTAGAGAGAAATTTGAAGGGTGTATGGATCGGCTGGAGAAGATTCAGTTTTTCTGATCATCCTTCCCCGAAAAGGTCTCCGGTAGAGCCTAACCTCCATTTTTCTTCTCATTTTCAAGAAGATCAGTCTTCTGTCCCCATCCAGCAGGAAGACATTGTCCACATGGACACATATAGGGACATTTATAATGAAGAGGAAGAAGCTTCTTTTCTGCAGAATTATGAGGAGGAAAAGCAGTGTACCACAGACAACTGGGAAGAAACCCAGCAGGAAGGAACAGACCCATGGACACATCAAGATCAGGACACTGATGTTTTGTGCTTAGATTCTCCTCCGTCCACTCCGGCTCGCCAGTCCTCACCTGTAGATGACCAAATGGCCTTCAACTCCATGTTGAAAAAAGCAGCTGAACACTTTCAAATCCCCACTGAGGAGGCTGTGCCTGAGCAGGATTTTGTAGAGGATATCCTTAAGGAGAAGCCTCCATCTAGCCAAGCCATTCCCCTTCTTAATTCTATCAAGAGAATGTTGACCCCCTCGTTGGTATCACCAGCTCAAACTCGGGCAGTGAACCCAAGAGTGGAAAAACTATTTTGCCCTTCCCCTTCCGACCCTCTGTACATTAGAGGGCACGTCATCCCAGATTCGTTTATAGTGACTACCACCAAGAAAAGGGCAGGGGTACAGCTTGCCACGGGGGAATCCAAAAGACTGTATGCTCTAGGCAAAAGAGTCACTTCCGCTGCCGCATACACTACGCAAATTGCTAATAATACCACACTATTGGCAAGCTATGCTGACGCTCAGTGGAACCTGTTTCAGGAAGGCCGCCAAGAGGTTCCTGAACCTGCCAAATCCAAGCTTCTCTACATTGTAATCGAGGGAAGACAAGTTAACCAGAATGTGATCAAAAACACCCTGGACACGCCTGAAACAGCAGGCAGGTCTCTGGCCCAAGGGACCCTACTTAAAAGACATGCTTGGCTGTGTGCTTCAGGCTTTAAACCGGAAACACAAGCCTCCCTCATCAATAAGGCCATTGAGGAGTCTAACCTCTTCGGGAAAGCTGTGGATGAGGCCTTGGAAAATGTCATGCGATCCCCCGCATGGAGATTGTGGCGGCGGTTCCGATGGAGTGGACATTAGAGAATACACTGGCTTTTTCTCTTTCTCTGGTAACGGTCTAGTCTTTGCACGTTTCTCTACATTGTGACGTAGCCATTGCCGGAAGACTTACTCCGCGTCTTCCTGGCAAACGGCGCGTTGCAACTGTGTGTTTTCTCGCTCTTGGTTGCTGTATGCTGTGTTGTGTTTTCTTACTGATCTCCTTGCTCATTTACGACCCCTGTCGTTTCCCATTTTCCCTTCCTCCACTATTCCTCCATTTTCCCCTTCCTCGCTCATTTCCTCTCCGCTTGTTTCCCGGCTACGGCTCTCTGGGTCCCTTCCGGACTCTGCTGCTTTCCGCGATCCTCCTTCATTGGACCACAAGCTCCCGGCGCTTCCTGGATTACGACTTCACCTCCGCTGCCTACTACTTGGACCATCAAGAGGGGTTTTTTGTACGCCTTTGGCTTTTTCCCATACTTTCACCCGCCTGCGGTGACGGAGCCGCAGAGGCCGCTGTTCACTAACGACCGCTGTGGCTTCCCACCGCGGTTGGGATACCGCCTCCACCGGCTACCGTTATCGTGAGGCTCAGCAATACTCTACAGACTCAAGCTCATCAGGTGAGGAGTCAGAGGAGGGAAGTGGGACTGACGAGTTTGAAATTCAGATTGTTAATATGAAATCTGACAGCTTGCAACGCCAATGGCTACTCCCGAACAGATCCAGGAACTAGTTGGGGCCATACAAAAGCTTTCTCAAGACGTCCAAACGTTGAAAACAGAGAATCAAGCTCTACAACTTGTCTCTCAAGAAATTCAGAATCTAAAGGCTGAAATCGTAGTGCTCAAACAATTGATGACCACTAGAGAAAATCCACAGATACCCGAATTGCCCACGGTGCCTTTATCATCTGGCAAGTTTGATGGGTCCTCAAGGAAGGTCAGTGAATTCCTCAATTCCTGTAAACTGTATTTCACATACAGACCCGTTCTCTTTGCCACAAGCAAGGCTAGAGTAGGGTTTATGGTGTCAAACATGGTGGGTAACGCTTTGTCGTGGGTTACTCCACTAGCCATAAGTGATGAACCCGCTCTTCAGGATTATGAGGATTTCTGCACCCTTATCAAACAGACCTTTGAACGTCCAGAAATCTCGTTTACAGCTTCTGAGGAGATTCTTGATGCACACCAGGGTTCTATAGATGTTTTGATTTGCATATCTCATTTCAAGACGTTGGCTGCCTTGGCCGACTGGCCAGAGAAGGCTCAATACGCAATTTTCAGAAGGGGTCTGAAAGAAGAAATCAAAGATGAGCTTGCTCGTATGTCAAGTCCCCCAACCCTCTCAGAATTGTTCTCGGCGGTTCTTCGGGTTGAACACCGTTTGTCGGAAAGAAAGAATGAAAGACGAAAATACAAAAATACAAATCTCGGCCATTTCTCGAGGGTATCCAAGCCAATGTCCTTCTCTCCTCCTCTGCTCACCCCAAATAGGAGCCGATGCAGATCGGAATCACCCGAGGACCTCTCACCAGCGAAGAAAGAAGTCGCCGTCGAGAGAAAGGACTATGTGCATATTGCGCATCTGACAAACACTTGATTACAAACTGTGAAGAAATAGTAGTACGCAAGTCAGGAAACGAACATCCTCGGAGTTGAGAGGGACCAACTTCTGAGGTTTTCAAACAACCACTCGTCCCTACGTTTCACTTGCAATATCCTCACCTACCCAAGACAAGGCTGAAGATTCTCGTCTCATGGTGATAGGCGTTAAACTGCTCATTCAAGGGAGATGGGAGGAAGTTTTGGCTCTACTCGATTGCGGTGCAGTCGTCAATTTTATGGATGTCCATTGGGCCACCGACAAAGGGATCACACGCCTGGAGAAGCCTGAAAATCAGAAGGTGTAATAAGGGGTTGATGGTACTCCTTTATCTTCGGGGCTCATTACACACGCTACTGGGGCATTACACCTCCAGATCTTTCAACATACAGAGACAATTACCTTTGACATTATCCGGGCCGCCCATTTTCCGATTATTCTGGGAATAACCTGGCTTCGCCGTCACAACCCCAGAATAGATTGGACCAACAACCATCTTGCTTTTGAGTCAGAGTATTGCCAAAAACATTGTGGTTTACCTACGGGTACAGTGAATATACAAACTACCAACTCAACCGCATCAATGTCCGTTGGGATTCATGCCCTACCAACAGAATATCATCGTTATCAGCAGGTGTTTCAAGAACAACCTACATTGGAACTTCCACCTCATCGACCAGAAGACTGCGCCATTGACCTGGTCCCCGGAGCCCTGGTACCATTTGGGCGCATGTTCTCTCTCTCCAACACTGAAAAGAAAGCACTTTAAGTTTATTTGGACAATCATCTACAGAATGGTCTCATCCAACCCTCTAAATCCCCCGGGATTCTACTGATTTAAGACCTTGTATAGACTTTCGTGGTCTCAACAAGGTCACCATACGAGATAGGTATCCAATGCCTCTTATTTCTGACATTTTGGAGGTAGTGCAAGGAGCCAAAATCTTTACCAAACTGGATTTGCGAAGTGCGTATCATCTCCTCAGAGTTCGTGAGGGAGATGAGTGGAAGACCGCATTTCGCACTCCATTCGGTTTGTATGAATACTGGGTCATGCCCTTTGGATTAGTCAACGCACAAGCCATCTTTCAAAGGTTCATGGACCGCTTATTCTCGGACATGTTTGTATCAGTGGTAATATATTTGGATGATATTCTTATCTTCTCCAAAGATCCTGATCAACACATTACCCATGTCTCTGATGTGTTGAGCCGTTTGCAAGACAATCATCTAAAGGCAAAGCTGGAAAAATGCGTTTTTGGAGTGAACACCATACCCTATTTAGGATATATCCTCTCCAGTGAAGGGGTAGCTATGGATGACTGGAAAGTAACCGCAATCCTGAAATGGCCATCACCGAACTCCGTGAAAGAAGTCCAAAGATTCTTAGGATTGGCAAATTACTACCGTCGCTTTATTCAGAACTTCTCCGAAGTGGTACTTCCCCTTCACTCCTAAAGAAGAGCTCATCTCCATTTCTATGGTCGACTACGGCAGAAGACAGTTTCACATTTCTAAAGACTCTCTTCTGTTCGGCTCCCATTCTTCATCATCCTCTCCAATCACAACCCTTCATTATCGAAACAGACGCCTCGGCAGCAGCAGTTGGAGCGGTTCTTCTTCAAACTTTCGAAGGCATAGAACATCCCATAGCCTATCTTTCTAAAACCTTAATGACAAGCCAGAGAAACTACTCGTTTTTAGAGAAGGAACTATTGGCAATGAAACAAGCTTGTGAGGTCTGGAGACATCTTCTCCAAGGAGGGAGTCACCCTTTTACTATTCGCACGGACCACAAAGATCTAAAGGTCCTAGAATCAATGGAGTGCTTCAATTCCAGACAAGCTCAGTGGGCACATTACTTTGCTCAGTTTGACTTCCACATTACCTATGTACCGGGTAGTCAGAACATTCTGGTGGATGCTTTGTCTCGAAGGGAGGAAGACACGTCCCCATTTTCACATTCTGAACGTATGTTCCCCGATCATGTCCATATAGCCACAATTAACAGTTTCCTACAACAAGTCCGACAAGCTACCGCTATGGAACAAACAGTTATTCCCAAGGGTTTCCAGTTAAAGGATGGACTCTGGTTTCGGGGACGCCAACTCTACCTGCCTTCCAACGACCTCCGAAAGAAGATAGTCACTCTTTGTCATGATACTCGTACGGCTGGACACAGAGGAGTGCCAGGAATGTTAGACCTCGTTCAACTGTCCTGTTTTTGGTCTCAAATGCATAAGGATGTAACAGGGTACGTTCAGAAGTGTCCTATTTGTGCTCAAGCCAAATATCATACCGGCAAACCCATAGGACGTCTGGAACAATCCACGGCACCGGTGCGACCCTGGAGTGTTGTCACTACGGATTTTATAGTTGATCCCCCTCCATCTGACGCTTGCACCTGTATCCTGGTGACAGTTGATACTTTCTCCAAGATGGCACATTTTTCTCCACTATCCAAGATCCCTTCCGCAGAGGGGATGGCCCGGTATTTCTGCAAGACGTTTTTTGCTTGCATGGGCTGCCTGACAAGATTGTGTCAGACAGGGGGCCTCAGTACGTCTCAAAATTCTGGAAGGCCATATGCCAACACTTTGGTATTGAAAGAGCTCTCTCGTCGGGGTTTCATCCTCAGACAAATGGCCAGACTGAGAGGACAAATGCCACCCTAGAACAATACCTAAGATGTTTCTGTAACCAACAACAAGACAACTGGGTAGAGCTTATACCCACTGCAGAATTCGCTTATAATAATGCCAAACACTCTGCCATTAAGATGTCTCCATTCTATTGCAATTATGGTTTACACCCACGAAGCATACTTCCAGTAACCCCATTCAGTCACATCTTCCAGCCATAGAAACCATTCTTTCTGCCATTCAAGAAGCTCATACCACAGCTTGTTCCAGTCTGCAGGATACGGCCAGAGCTAATAAAAAACAAGCGGATGCTCATTGCCAGCAAAGCCCAGATTGGAAGGCCGGAGAAAGAGTTTGGTTATCCACCAAATACCTCCCTCGTTGGGCACATCCCTCTAAGCTTTCTCCCAGATATCTGGGACCATTTACTATATTTGCCAAAATTAACAGTTTCTCCTACAAGCTTCAACTCCCACACAATCTTAGACGTATCCACCCGGTGTTTCACTCTTCACTACTCAAACCATTTATTTCATCTCATGGACTCTCCATATCGAAACACACCCATTTGCAGGATATCTCAGAAGCCACTTCTGAAGACGGAGAATATGAGGTTTCCAACATCTTTGACTCTAGATACCCTAGAGGGCGGCTAGAATATTTAATTGGATGGAAAGGTTACCCTAGGTCGGAAGACTCATGGGAACCGGTGGCTCATTTGCATGCCCTTAGACTTCTCCGTAGATTTCACACCTCTCACCCGGGAAAACCGGGGGGAGTCTCTTTCAGACGGGGACATACTGTCGTGCATGGAGATTGTGGCAGCGGTTCCGATGGAGTGGACATTAGAGAATACACTGGCTTTTTCTCTTTCTCTGGTAACGGTCTAGTCTTTGCACATTTCTCTACGTTGTGACGTAGCCATTGCCGGAAGACTTACTCCGCGTCTTCCTGGCAAACGGCGCGTGTGTTTTTTCTCGCTCTTGGTGGCTGTACGCTGTGTTGTGTTTTCTTACTGATCTCCTTGCTCATTTACGACCCCTGTCGTTTCCCATTTTCCCTGCCTCCACTTTTCCTCCATTTTCCCCTTCCTCGCTCATTTCCTTTCTGCTTGTTTCCCGGCTACGGCTCTCTGGGTCCCTTCCGGACTCCGCTGCTTTCCGCGATCCTCCTTCATTGGACCACAAGCTCCCGGCGCTTCCTGGATTACGACTTCACCTCCGCTGCCTACTACTTGGACCATCAAGAGGGGTTTTTTGTACGCCTTTGGCTTTTTCCCCTACTTTCACCCGCCTGCGGTGACGGGGCCGCAGAGGGCGCTGTTCACTAGCGACCGCTGTGGCTTCCCACCGCGGTTGGGATACCGCCTCCGCCAGCTACCGTTATTGTGAGGCTCAGCAATACTCTACAGACTCAAGCTCATCAGGTGATGATTCAGATGAGGGAAGTCGGATTGGCGAGTTGGAAATTCAGATTGTTAATACGGTATCTGACAGAAACAGCTAAGAAGGAGCATGTGACCCTTAAGTCTCTGCAACAGATCACACAAAAACCTTCCCCCCAGAGAGGTAATAAGTCTCAGCGGTCCTTTCGAGGGCAAGCCCGTGCTGGTCAAAACTATGGCACGGAGAACTTCAACACAAGACAAACTTCGGGAAGCCCTGCATACTAGCCTTCAAGGGGTTAGAAACGCGGCAAAGGCAGAGGTAGAGGCCCCAATCCCAGAGGAGCCACAGTCTCTGGTCAGAAATGACCACCAGATCCAGGTCCCCTCCCATGCCACACCGGTCGAGGGGCAATTAACATCTTTCCTCGTGGCATGGGAGGGGATAACTTCAGACCAGTGGGTCATAAAGGCAGTCGCCCACAGGTACTGGGTGGAATTCGCCCGACCTCCACAATTCAGACCGCTGCGCTCACGGCGCCCTTCACCGGACCATCTGTAGATTCTGAATCAAGAGGTGGAAGCTCTGCTGGGAAAGGACGCCATAGAAGCCGTCCCTATTCTTTGGGTAAACAAGGGTATTTATTCAGTGTACTTCCTTGACCCAAAAAGGAACTCACCATGCACCTTGTTCTAGACCTGCGCCCAGGGAACAAGTTCATAAAACCCCAGAGGTTTCGCATGGTAACACTACAGGAGGTGATCCCATTGCTGAAACGGGGCGACTACATGGCAACATTGGACATGAAAGATGCATACTTTCATATTTCAATGTTGTCAGCGCACAGAAAATATCTAAGGTTCATGATAGAGGACAGGCATTACCAATTCAAGGTACTCCCCTTCGGCATCGCCTCAGCACCAAGGGTGTTTACCAAAGTCCTGGCAGTGACTGCAGCACACCTGCGCAGACTGTCCCAGTTTACCCTTACCTCGACGACTGGCTCATCACGGGAGACAAGTTGTCACGATCTTATCCCCACCAAGGGCTCACAGGGCCCTAAGGACCTGATTAGGGTCCCCTCGGATGCCTTGGAGCCAGTCCTGGCGCAGTTGGCATAGGAGACGCTTGCTGGGAAGGGGTTTCTATCGACAGAGGACAAGCATGGCTGCCCCCATGTGGAATACTGGGGAACTGCATTCTGCGGTCTAGCCTTCAGGGAGGGGCCCGCCCCAAAAACACCTGGGATACCACCTTGCTAATTAAACCACGCCCGACTAAGGGCATGCGCTTCGCGTTATTCTGCCTTTGCAGCGTGATGCTCATCAGATCCTGCCTTGCCATCCTTACCTGTTCTGCAGCACCCCTCGGCTTCGAAGTCATCCAAGGCAAGAACCATCGCCATCCTTACCAGCTCCACTGGTCGTCCGGAAGGCCAGCATCTTCAAGGCATCTTTCATCCCGTCGGATTCCCGGGGGCCATTCTTCTCCAGGTCGTCGCGACCTACAGAACAAAACAAAACCACAGGTTAGCCACTTGCTAGGACGCTCTCAGCACCGCTTGGCGTTCTTCTTACCTTTTCGAACCAGGCTTCGGCTTCTACCGCAGCACTCGCCACCTGCAACAATAAGCGAGAAAGTCATCATTGCAAATTCAACTAGAGACTTGGCTTGCATCTAAAAGACATTGCTTTCACCTGAAAGACTTACCTGAAAGGAGTTTCAGCCAGTCTGAACTCCGGCCCTCGCCAGTGAAGAAACTCGGCGGTACGGTGCCACCATTCGACGCGCCCCTGCCCAGTGCGGCAGGACGGAGAGCGCACCCTTATAGAAAGCAAGGTGAGAGACATTCTCTGGGGAACTGCAAGGGGAACTCGGGAGGTGGGTTGCAAGGAAAGAACCAAAGCTTATCTCCCCCTCCTATCTTCTAGAGTTGCCCCTCGATTATCCGGATTCCAGGACAGGCGAAGGGTTCCCGGAGGGCATCCCAGCTATTCAAGAGACACCCTCGTGGACCAACAAGGTGAGCGTTACACTCATTCGACACATGTTTTTCGAACATCCAAAAACAGTAGATCTTCTCTTCAGTCTGGGTTTCTCAATCAACGAAAAGAAATCCAGTCTAGTCCCCAGTCAAACAAAACAATTTGTAAGAGCTCTAATTCGGACGGAAGAAGGTCTCATCTTCCCCTCCAACGAGAGGGTTCAGAACATGCTTTTTCATATACCTCAATATGTGGCCAGTCGGGAGGTGACGGTGCGCAAAGCCATGCCCTTGCTAGGAATGATGGCGTCATGCATATACTTGGTTCCCCACACATGGCTGCGCATGCGTCCCATGCAAGAGTGGCTCAACCGCCAGTGGTGTCAGCCCAACGGACAATAGGAAGTTCTGGTAGTTGTCTCGCCAGCCCTCGTTCTCTCTCTGCAGTGGTGGTCAAGAGAGAACCTCTTGAAGGGGAAGACCTTCACCACCCCTGCATTGGAAGCCACTCTCACTACAGACGCATCTCTCACGGGGTAGTGGGCTCACCTGCTTCAACAGACAACGCACAGATTGTGGTCCCCTCAAGTAGCATCCAACCATATAAACTTAAAGGAGCTATTAGCGGTGTTCAAGGTTTTGAAGGCCTTTCAGGTGCAACTACAAGGGAAGACAGTGCTGATTCTATCGGACAGCACTACAGCCATGTATTACCTGAATAAACGGGGGCACTCACTCTCCAGGGATATCCAAGCTGTCCCAAAACATTTGGATATGGGCTCTCAAACACAAGATGTTTCTGTTGTCCCAACATGTTCCAGGGGAACTCAATCTTTTGGCAGACGTGCTCAGCAGAGATTTTCCTCTGCCCGAAGAATACGAATGGTGGCTACATGAAGACATTGTGTCCAACGTCTTCGCAGAATGGGGTTTCCCAGAGATCGACCTGTTTGCTATTCAGGAGACCGCCCAATGCCAAGACTGTCTCCAGGTACCGCCAGAACCTATTCAAGGGGAACGGTCTCTGGATAACCTGGTAAGCGAAATTTGTCTACGATTTTCCCCACCGACTCCCCTTCTCAACAAGATAGTGCACAAGATGCACCAAGAAGCAGTTACCATGATACTGGTGGCCCCCATGTGGGCCCGCCAACCCTGGTTCGCTCACCTGATGGAAATGTCCCTCTCCCCCTCTCCCCACCAGTGAAACTACCCTCCCCGTACAACATGTTGTCTCAGGACAGGGGGGATACCCTACACCCATGCCCACAAACTCTGAATTTAGCAGCTTGGCTCCTAAGGTCATAGAATTTGGACACCTACAGCTCCCTCAGAGATGCATGGACATACTCGGGGAAGCTATGAAACCGAACACACGTTATTGCTATGCCAGCAAATGGAAACGTTTTGTCATCTGGTGCATTTCCAAGGGCGTCAATCCCATCGATTGGTCACCCACACACATTGTGCTGTACCTAACCCATCTGTTTGACACTGGGTTAGTCTTCAATTCCCTAAAGGTTCATCTGGCTGCTCTGTCAGCCTACACCACATCACGACAAAAGGTGTTGTGGTGAAAGATACCAGTGATTAAAGCCTTTATGGAAGGCGTTAAGAGGATTTATCCTCCCATTTCTCACCTAGCTCCTGGATGGGACCTAAATAAGGTTTTGACCAGGCTCATGGGAGCTCCCTTTGAGCCTATGCATAAAACAAGTCTGAAAGTCCTGACTTATAAAACAGCCTTCCTAGTAGCTATCCCTTCTATCAGAAGAGTTAGCGAACTACAGGCACTTTTTGTTCTAGACCCCTTTGTTACAGTCCACGAAGACAAGGTAGTTCTGCGCACGCACCCCAGATTTGCGCCTAAATTCATATTGGAGTTCCATGTGAACCAATCCATTGAACTACCTACCTTTTTCCAGAATCCCACTAGCATGGCCGAAAGAACCCTACACACACTGGATGTGTGCAGGGTAGTCATGTTCTACCTGGAAAAAACTAAAGCACTGAGGAAAACAAACCAATTTTTCGTTTCAGTGGCAGCAGGTAGAGAAGGTGATACTGTCTCTAAATCAGCTATCTCAAGGTGGATTGTCAAATGCATCACACTATGTTTCTCTCTTGCTAAGAGAGAACTGCCCTTCAAGCCTTGAGCACATTCTACTTGAGGCACTGGGGCATCCCTAGCGTTCATTGCAAATGTGCCCCTCGAATCCATTTGCAAAGCTGCAACCTGGAGTTCTGTACACACCTTTACAAAACACTATTGCCTAGACACTCATTCTAGGTCTGATTCTCAGGTGGGACAAGCAGTACTAACACATCTTTTCTCTACTGTTCCTTCTCACAACCCAACTCCAACTCCGGGTACTGCTCGCTAGTCTATGCACAGCATCACAGCATGTGATTCTAAGCAGATTAGCAAGCATCAGAAGACATGCATTACTTACCGTAATAGCATTTTTGATGATTGTATCTGCTTAGATTCACATGCGCCCTCCCTACCTCCCCGCTCGGGTGGAAGGAACATAGATATTTTACTACTTTCTCTCTTTATGTATTCACTCACTATATAGCCTGGATTCCCTCATGGCAGAAAAAATACAATCAGAGGCACCCCGGCATGTGAGGGATTTTGGGTACACTACATGTCACGATAGGGATAGTGTTACAGACACACCTATGCCGACGTCCCCTTTCGTTCCCCGAAAGACCAGATGCAACACTCTGCGGTTACCACTGGATGTCAGACTATATGCACAGCATGTGAATCTAAGCAGATACAATCATCAGAAATGCTATTACGGTAAGTAATGCATGTCTTGTCTTGTCTTTCCTCCCTTGTCTTGTCGCACCTGGAAACACTTGTGTACAGGCACGTTATAAATGACATATGTCATATCAATCATAGAAGACCTCTCAGCTGAGTTGTGGATTGAATGAAGGTAGTCTGCTGGGTGACAACCGTCGCTACAACAAAGCTTGTGTCAAGCCTCCACAACCTGGTGCCCCAGTGATTGTCTGCTGGGCATCCGTGTGACCGGGTCTGACAGTCTGTTCCCGCCAAAGGTTTTTCCTCCATCCGCCAAGGCCAGAGACTCAAACCGGAGCTGCTGTCTTGCCTTGGAGACCCGCCAGTGACATTGTTGTTCTTTACTGAATAAGATACTGTCCACCCTCCGGTACTTTCCTGAGCCTTTGTTGTGTTGCTGTTTGCTCCTCTTGAGCATCTTGAGTCCCGTGGTGGGGGACAACCCAATCGTGCTCTCCCACGCCTCAGGACATCCTTCTTTGAAGCCCAAATCCTTCAGGTGGCCTCCCTGAACTCTTTGAATACAATTCCATTACTGGCTACTAGAAAGCATTGTCTTAAAACGTATAGCTTTGGCAGTGTCTGCCTTCCTTTGTTTTCCCGCCCACGTGTCACTGGTACCCCATTGCCCCATCTGACTTTTGAGGCGCTTATTACACAAATAGGGCTGGACTTAGAAAGTTTTGGCCTACACAAAGTTATTAATGTTTGTTAGATTCTGTGCCATGGAAAAGAAATTGTTGGTTACAAATTTATATATGAAACAGAATGTTTCTTAAAGATTGGATCAAAGGATCTGTGGGATCATTGATCCTAATCTTAAATTGTGCGAGTTTCTATCTGAGCCAACATTAACCAGATGGTGGCACGTGCTAATGGTTCACCCTGTTGTGGGCTTTGTCAAGGCATAGCATTATAAATAGGCAACATTAGAAACAAAACAAAAAACATGGAAAATAAACCTGTTCAGAGTCAGACGGTAATGAGTTAGTAGTATTGTGCATAACATTTCTTTCGGTTATTTCGGTATCCATTTATGGTTTTTACCCTCTGTTCAGACTGGAGCAGCCTTGATTAATCAGAGTTAGCATTTATTGCGCTCTTCCCGACATTAGTGACATGCATTTGTGTGCTAACACTATTAGATTCTTATATTAGTAGTTTGTATTTTTTCACAAAAATGTTTGACATATACATTCCGGCTAGTGGCTTTTTAAAGAATTTTCTTTTTAAGCACATGTGAGCAGCCTAGTACAGGTGGGCTTGTATGTCCACTGTTACCAGTCCCTGTGGCAATTGTAATTTCTTAGGTCTTGCTAAAGTTTTGCGAGAGCCTCTGGCTAGTTTATGCATTAGAACATATGTCCATGGTTTTCAGTAGCTTTGATATGTATTCTCCTGGGTAGGAGTTTGAGGAGCTCTGGACTCCGGATTCTGGATGGCAGTGCTCCGCTATGTACAGTTATTAACCTACCAGTATTGCTGTTACGTTAATGTTGGTTGATTATTTGCTAACCTGAAGCTACTCTTCAAGTGTTTCCTTGATTATAAGTGTGCTCAAAGGTCTTTGTACTCCCCTATGGGCCTTTTCTCTCCTAAACTTAGCCTGGCTGCTAGATCATAGCTACTAAACCTTTTAGTTCAGGCCAAACCTAAGAGTTGGAGCCCTGTACTCTTAAGAGAGAGACTTTTGGTAGCTACTATAGCATATCTTGAAGTCTTGGGATGGTTGATGAGAACTCATACAATATTTGTTTGTTTTTTTTAAAGCCTTTATTTTTGGGGAATATGTTCTAAAATACACAGTTTACACTGATTTGTTAAGATTTGCTGTGTTTTTAAAGGGCAAATCCCCTTCCAAACTCTTTGGAGATTGAAGTTCACTAACTATGCATGCTCACAAAGTAGCTTAGCTCGTAATTCAGTTTCACACATGGAAAATAATGTGTGCACAAAAGGTAAGCATTTCCGCACTTGGCGAAAAATATTTGGAGGGGACATTGTAATATGATACAAATATATACAGTCACCATAGTTTCAACTATACATCAAGTAACTTGGGTACAGTTCTCATCCCCTGGCTATAGTTGCTTACCAGGGGACCGGAGGCCGCACTCACCTGAAGACACCTCCGACAAACGGCAAGGTAAGGTGCGATAGTGACAGTCATAAATCCTACAGTTTAACAAGAACCTACGTATGTGGGAAGAAAATCCTACCCAGTCGAACCCATGGGGCAAGAGGGAAAGCTACAGGTCTTGCCTTCAGAAAGCATTAGGAGACCTCTAGAGCAGGAGAGGCCAATGATACAGGTCTTGCCCTATCAGTCGGCATCTGCCTCGGTAACGCATTACCCGCAGACCTTCGGAAAATGTCCTCTATTACTCTTTTGCAAAAAACAGAAGACTTATTCGTTTCAATAAACCTTCAGATTTGACAGGACAAAATTGGTTACGTAGGAATGTAACAGCTGCGCTTGATGCAGGTTTCCTGCTTGGTTCAGAAAGGATATGCGCATTATAAATCCTAAATCAAAGCAAATCAAGGTTACAGCATATCAGAGAATTGGGATAGTCAGCCAAAGACAAAGAAATGTGCTGGGGTACTTTCAACTACACTGAGACCAAGTAATTTTAAAGTAAGCTTTGCTAGTTTAGGATACCCCAGGAACATGAGTTAACTTAGAGACGGAACATTGGACTCGGGGAAACTAGCTTTTCGTTAAGTAGGCCCTTATTTGGCTCGATTTCACTCCTTCCTCTCTTCGTTGCTTTAAAATATCCATTTTGAGATGGTTCCCTGTCCAATAAGCATTCCTCAATCCAGCCTGCTAAAAATAAAAACCATTATGAAAAATCCCTACTTGTTGTGTGTTCTGTGGTATCTACCCCGTGACACTATTTAGTTAAGTTTTCACTTGTCCTAAACCCTTCTTTGGTTTCTTTTGTATTTAAAAATATATATATTTTTCCAACTCCAGCTGCATCAGTGCTTCAGGGATGTATTAATAAAAATCCATCTAGATTTCTTGTCACAGTATTGAGCTCAACCTTTTTTCATTGTAACCGTTCCCCAAACTATGGATCTTGTTTGTGAGTTTGTTAATGCAGACAATTTCCCTTTTGTGGCATTTGTTTTTGTTGTATTTAGGGTGTGACTCTCGCGCCAGCTAGTATCAGAAAGCGATAAGGTACTATCGAGAGCTTGGATGTTTATATAATAAAAGGAAAGTGGGTTGTCTGCACAGTTCATAGTCCACAAGTATTTGGTGTTGGGGGGGGGGGGGTGATTAGGGACAAGCAATCTGAAGCTTTTAGGGGAGTGAGATCAAGATCAGTTGTTATAATGGCACGCGAAAGGTAATATGGTGGGGAAAGCATATGGATTGTTTGGTGGAGATTAGTGCTGAGGAGGTGTTGTCTGAAAAGTGGTCTAAAGTTATTTTGTGAAGTGCAGGATTGGGAGGCGGACGTGTACTGAGTAGTTAAACAAGCTCTAAAGGCTAGATGCGGTTAGGAAAGAACTGTGCCTCAAGATTTTTGCTTGTTCTTTGGCCATATTGTAGTTTGGTCTTCTTTGCTGCCTTGCCAGATGGGGATATATATAAACGGTCATGTACTTTCCCGGAAAGGCTACTGCTTTCTCAGGATAGTGCTGTCTTCATCCCTTGTAGACTTTCAGCAGACTGAAGATCCCGAAAAGACTCCTGAAGATGCCTGGCACCCCTTCCTGTGCGTGACTCAGTGAAGCCCTGTTGAACTACCTGATCTCCCAAGACCCTGAGCGGTGCTTCAGCCCTTGGACTAGTGGGACCAACTAGTCTCAATGCCTTCTCGGGGATCCAGCCATCAATGGCCTTTTTAAAAAAGAAATGTATTTAGACTCATGGTTTATTACAAACCTTTGTCAAACGAAATAAACAACTAAAGAGCCAACAAACATTCCCAAGCCTATACCGAGGGTCAACCAGTAGCTGCCACTTTCGATCTCAGAGGCCCTAGTCAGGTTACTGTTTTAAGCCCGTCAAAAACCTCCTTTAGGTATTGTATGGGTCCAAAAGTTGTCGTAAAGTTTCCCCCTTACAACAGGCGTAACCAGAGACCCTCGGCGTCTATTTGTTGGGAGGCCGCCACCCAATTGCCCAAGTAGCTGATTCTTAAATCGGTGAAGCCTCGGTAAGATAGTGATGTTTCAAGGTTTCCTTCCCCACCCCCTCCCCCTCAATTCTTTTACAGAACCAAGTGTCTGTGATGTCAGTTAGTTTGTAGATCTGCATAAGATGTTTTTTGGTACAAAGGTTAAATCTGAAACCCATGAATTGGTTCCTGTACCAATTGTTGGCAAGTTTGATCAGGTATTTTGGAAGAGCACCACAAGGCTTGTTTTCATTCTTCATTGCTGTGGGGAGCTTGAAAGAGTTATCTTGGGTTTTAATCCAGTCATCCTGCCAGAACTTCCATTTCACTTTAGCTGGGTTCCTGATTAATTTGTCAAGGTCAGTTTATAGGTGGACTAAATGGTTCTGGCATCCTCTGCTCCATTGGACTAATAAATCATTGGCTCCTTACCTCATCTCTTCTCCCAACACTAGAATTGGTTTTGGGGAGGGCAAGGCAGCATACATTTACGATAGAGCGCCAAGGTCTTCCATATAGCTCTCGGCCAGTATCAATATTAGTCCCAGCTCATATCAGCTAACCGAGATGTGAATAAATTGGGTAGCCCAAATACTTTCCTCCAAAAACCTCTTTCCAATGAAGCCCACATTACCCACGGCGTAAACAAACACCCCTCTGCACCATATGTGAGGGCCGACGTAACCTTAGATTTATAGAATAACAAAACAGGCGGCAAAGAGAACTTTCAAAATTTTCACGTGAACCACTTTACAGTTGTTAATCAAAGCCCCCAAGTAGAATACCTCATTAATCTGAACCAGCTGCTTTCTTTCCATGTGCCATTTGAATGAGGCAGTTTACCATAGGCCCTGTGATCTCAGTACCACCACATTGGGTTTAACTAATTTCATAGCCAGCCCATTAGCGGTCAGATATGCATAGAGACTGTTCAGAGTCCTCTGAAGACCAATAGGCGTAGTATCAATCGGGACCTGGTCATCTGCAAAAAGAAGTCTAGGCAAATGTTGGCCACCCATCTTCGGAGGGAAAGCTCAAGCCTTTCTCAGATGAGCGCCAACGTCTGACAAGAATAGATTAAATAAAGTTGGTGCCAGCCGACATCACTGCTTTAAACCCCCAAACATGTTGATAGGAGAGGTTAAAAGACCTTGCTCATTGAGGCAAATTTGCATGTTGGTTGATTGGTAGAGAGATTTGATCGCCTCCAGTAGGTCTACCGGGCAGTGCCAAGCCTCCATTGTAGACCACAGTAAATGACGGTCAGTACTATAATAAATTCTAAACTTTTCATTGTGGGCCTTCCCTTTGAGTAGATTTAACAGGAACTGGATCAAGGCAGTTCCGACGCCCTAAACGAACCCTTTTGTCGGGGGTCCTCCATTACATAACAAGAGATCCAGGCCTGCAATTGGGGCAGAAGGAAGCCCGCAAAAAGTTTGCCCAATGAATCCAGCAAAGCAATTGATGATAGTTTGACGGATCAGTTCTGTTTCCCTTCTTATGAATGGACATGATTATCGCTGATCTCCGGGAGCTAGCACTCTCACACTTCTTCAGAATTTGATTGAATAGCTCAAAGATAAAGCGGGCCCACACTTCTGCAGCTTCCTTGATCATGGAATTAGAAGTGCTATCGGGGCCAGGAGCTCTGCAGTGGTTGGCCTTCTTAATAAGCATCTCCACATCAAACCTGTCAAGCGCGAGGCGCCAACCTACAGTCAGCTTTGGCGGTTGTAGGCCTATTGATTACTGTCTCAATGCGAAAAGCTGTTGATAGGATGTCCAGGAGTCTTCAGAGATCACATTTTCTAGGACAGCCAAACGTAGAACCCCAACTCCATTAAGGAGTTTCCAAATTACTCGTGCATCCTTTTTTGCAAGCGCCACCAACATTCACTTAGCTTCTTTTTGAGTAGACTCGACCTTGTGCCTCAGCAGCCAGTTCTTGTATATTTGTTATCTTTGTTTCCGCTGCTGTCATCCTCTTAAAAATCATGTTGTTTTTCATACTCGTCAACCACCACATCCGAGTCATTAGACAACACCCTTGAAGGATGTGTCTCCACCACCCTCATTGTAACCGCTGATGGGTCGAACATGGCTAGATCGTGATTGCATTTCAGACTTGACAGATCTCTAATAAAGGCTCGGGCGTGGTTTGTTTTTTGGCAAAGGCTGGTTCTTCGGTTTTTCCCCCTGAGGAGGAGACTCTTGATGTCATTCGATGCAGCTTTCTCTTTTTTCCTTCTCCTCCTAGAAAATAAAGGATGGCAGGTGGCAGAGGAATTTACACAATCTGGGCCTTTGGCGGGGGTTTAACCTTGTTGGACAATGTTGCGCTTGTTGCCCCAGAGGCTGGCGTGGGGGGTAATCTGTTTTTCAGATTTGAGGATTAACAGGGGGTCAAGAGACTCCACCGAAGATGCACCAGCAGATACTGTCACCCTTTCCATGACTCAAGTCCACCACGTCAGCAGAGGACGTCCTATTGCCCCTACGTGGGAAAAAGGGGGCTCTACCCCTTTGCTCATCAACACAGGAAGAGCTTCTGGAATGGTTTCAGACAAACCCTTTTTCCTATTTTGGATCAATGGTTTCAGATCTAAAAGGCCCAAAACGGTATTTAATAGACATTTCTTGTCCGCCCTTTCCAGGTCAAGTGCATCTTCAAGCTGTTTTCGAATCACGTTGGCGGACTCATCTCTTGATCTACTCTCGTTGAGATGTAATAAACAATTCGATGTAAATAATTTTGGAATTGATCAAAGCAAGTAGGGTAGCTTGATCTTTAGTGTTCTCATTTATTGCTTCATAGAGCTTCAAAAAGGGTGCCAACAAGATGGTTAAAGCTAACATCGTATTGCACTGAGATTTGAATGATGCAGCATTCAAGTCCTCTCTCATGTCACCCGTAAGCTTGGGAGAGGAAACTGAGATCCATTGAGGAAGCCACTGGAGAGAGCTGCAGGTCTTCAGAATTGAAGGTGGACCCGCCAGACTGAGACAAAAATGAAATCAAGCGCTGTTGGTCTCTTTCTGGGGACTTAGAGGCTTTATTTTAGATGTAACTAGCATGCTTTGAGTGTCTGTTCAGCTTATTGTCCCCCAGAGATTGCACACTCAAATCTCCTGAAAGTGCATCCCGATCTCAGTAGGAAGAATATTCGTGTCGCTGAATTCAGAAGGGCGACTTGCACCACACAGTTCAATAACCTCCCGCGCCTCTCCCACAAGTTTAGCACCGACATCCGATACAGCGGGCTCAAGAACCGCCACAAGTTGCTTCCCAGCCTTGTAAGCGACCAGCGTTGTCATCCATCTGTAGAGTAACCAGGCAGCTTAATAGCATGTTCGATTTCATTACGCTACCTATAGGAGAGGAACTAAGGGCGGCCTCTGTGGTCAGCAAGAAGGCTCCCTCCTGCACCCCTCCTGTGTCAGGCTTTTCAGAATGCACCTCACAGCTGGCTTCAGAGAGAGTTTTCGAGTTCTTTAAATCCTTAGATCGAGGGCCAGCCAGCTCAAGACCTGCCAAGGAAGCCTCAGTCTGCAAGATCTGTGTCAGTTACATCAAACGGGCAAAGCTCTCCCGAGGGCATGAGCGACACATTTGTCTCCCGTTGTAAAGGACTGGAAATATCAGATGTATACAGCTAGGAACCAGCAGGGTCATGAGGTGTGTTTTTCCTTTTCAGAGCATCTGCCTGGCACATGCGTTCCACAACCAGCCCCCACCCCCCGTTAGTCATGAAGCCAAGATGTCATCATTCTTGTCACAGGGTCAATATCATGCTTCTGTGTGTCCTTAAAATGCAAAACAGAGGTGGTACAGTGTTTATATGACTTAGGTGTTACCGTGGGGAAGGTGCTCACCTGGGATTTCAGCGTTTGTTGGGGTCCTAATCGAGAAAAATCAAAGCGTGCCACTCACCGGTTCCATTTAAAAAAAAAACAAAAAAAGGGGTTCCCAATATCTCATTCCTACTCCTCACGACCAACACAGACAACACTCCTGCGCACTCCGTGTCACTCCATGAGTGGTAGGAGTTTTTGTTGAGCAGCCTCAGTCCCGGTCCAGCAGGGAATAGGGATAGAAAGCAGACTATCTCCCAATGTTCACCATAGACAGCAACCACAGCAATCCAAAGAGAAGGAGCAACACAGACAACACTCCTGTGCACTCCGCCTTTGGAAGTGTCGCTGGACCACCCAACGGACTTACCAGCTTCGTCATGGGCTGCACCTGTGACTTTGCCAGTCGCCAGCTTGTGGTACAAGTTGCCTTCCCTCTTACTTTCAGTGCCCCAGCATCAAGGGATCCTGTCCTAGAGATGCTTCTTTAACTGCGACTGGAAGGATGCCTGCTATTGTATGTGTGCTGTCTCACTGGAACTCGCATTCCCCTGTCCTGTGAAATGTCATGAAGAGGCCTGCATCAGTGAATCTTGCATTACTCTTATGTCACGTCCCCTTTCCTCCATACTGCACGGTCGTCCCTCCCAAGGGACGGGAGACGGAACCTTTTTCACCAGAAAAAACCTTCTTCCCCCTTTAAATTTGGAGGCGCGTGGGGGTGCAGCCCTGGTAGCATGTGCTATCCTGACTCCGCACACCGGCACCACTCCTCAGTCCCCTTTTCTGCGTCGACGGAAACGGCCCGATTTCTCCAGTGCTCCTGGGTTTGTCTTCGGCCATGTTAATACCAAGCGCTCTTCCCCGAATTCTTCTATCTTTTTGTCTTCTCTTTGTCATTCAGGTACTCGGTCCTCCGGCGTCACGCTCCTCCCCGGCGCATGTCGACTTCAGCGGGCTTCACCAGGTGTCCAGCCTGCGAGGGCCTCTTCCCTATGTCTGACCCCCATCCTCTTTGCCTTCACTGCCTTGGCCCTGACCAGGCGACGCACTGACTCCACCCGCACTGAAGTACAGGCTAGCTAGGTTGAGGGAGCTCCTTGAAAGATCGCCTCCAGAGGACTTGAAAAACTTTGTCAAGCAGAGATCGAGGCCCAAGGGAAGCCCGCTATTTTACATCGCACCCCGTAAGGGCGACTCCTTCACGAGTAAATGCCCAAGCGGGAGGAACCTCTTGGTTTCTGGTACCAGCACGCACACCGAGGCTAGTCCATCCAGCTACCGGCCTCACGGCCGAGGGGTCGTCTGATCCTTCCGGAATCAGTGCTGAGGGACCGCAAGGTTCTTTTACCTGGTGTACACCCGAGGAGCAAAGCCCTTGTACCGGCTCAATGTCAGAGGGGGTGCTTGCATGCAGCATTACCGGCGACAATGCTGAGGGCAATACGCCTAGACCTGAGGTGCAGGGTAGGCCTTGTGCTCCACCACCACGAGTCATGGAGGAAGCCAGGCCCAGGGAGCCATGCACCACGACTTTGGCACGCAGCTTGACAAAATGGCCGCCGTGTCAGAAAGCATGGCAGCTCGTCCGATGCCACTACTAGGAACAGAGCAGGTGGGTGAACGAATTTCAGGGTGGGACTGGTGTCAACCAGGTACGTGGCCTACAGTTAATCCATCAGCAGCGCAGGGCAGGTTTCCCCTGCTGCCTAGACAGAGTGCGCTTCATCCCCAGCAGCCCCCTGCCAATCCGTCAACATCCCCTGCCGCCGCTTCCTCCTCCAAAGACCGGTTCTTCGAAAGGTTCCTGGTGTTGATGCAAACCCCCAGATGGGGGCCCTCCTTCAGGATGCAGTCAGGGACTTGCTCCACCCAGTCACTCCACCGGCGCCCATAGTCATTCCTCCGATGGGCCCCAACGCTGCCCCTGGTGGCTCCTCCGATTGCGGCTCCCCTGTCTCCCACAGCTCAAGCAGTCCCACAGCAGCCTCTGGCTCCGGTCTCCACGCCGCAGGCCACGGCGCCCAGCACCCCTCCTCCCGCTCCGGACACTCGGGTGGATACAGACGAGGAGGAGGACCGTGACACGCTGTCGTCAGCAAAGGTCTTCCACGACAGGCTTGCAGGTTTAGCAGAATATCTGGGCCTTCCTCAACCCGAGATAGAACAGCCCGAGGAGGGGGTCTTGGCAGAAGTCCTCACCCTAAAACCCCCTTACCAAAAATGGTATCCCGATGCAGAAGGACGTTGTGGCTCTGGCCAAGAAAGGGTGGCTCACGCCAAACTCAGCCCAACCTGGCAATCGGCGCCTCGATGCCAAGTATAGACAGATGGACACTTGTCAACGCAACCCCCAGCCGCACTCTTCGGTGATCGCTGCAGCGTCACTTCAGCCCCAGTCGTCTTCGACCACCTCGTCCTTGGCGCCGCTAGGCAAGGAGGAGAATATGTTGGAGGCGTACAGGAAGAAGCTGTAATCCAATGCTACCCTGCACCTCCATCAGGCCAACGCAGATGCCATGCTGGCAGCCACTAACCAGAGGTTGTGACGGGAAATAGTGGTCTTCCTTACGGAACTTCTGGTGCAGAGCCAGGCACGCTTCAAGGCGGGTCTAGGAGAATCCAGGCAGGTAACGCAGGACATCGTGGAGGCCACCGTGGCGCGCATTGATACCTCTTGCCGGGCCATCTGCATCGCCACAGACATGAGAAGGACTGTGGCTCCGGGCTACTAAGTTTAACCCCGACGTCCAGGATGGCATATTGGACCTTCCGTTTGAGGGTAGTGACCTCTTCCACTCTACCACCGACGAGTAATTAGATGAAAAGAAGAACAGCTTGCAAATTGCGAAGTCGTTATCTATTTTACGAAGGCGTACACCCAGCTGCATCATTGCTCCGACAAGGGGCGGGCGTTTGGTGGGTTCCGGGGATTCCAGGAACAGAGGTAGATGCAACTTGACCGCTCGCCGAGACAGCACCGGCACAAGCAACAAAAATGGGGGGTCAAGGGCTTCTTCCAGTCCCCCTCCTCCAAATGGCGAAAAGGCATGATGTGTCTCATCGGGTCCACGTGACCTCCCTCTCCTCCCTCCTGCCCTCTCACAGATTGGGACGGCAACTCTGTTGGCGGAAGTCCAGTCGCAAGTCGAGAGCCAAGCAGTGGAAGAAGTACTTGCCTCCCAGAGAGGTTTAGACTTCTATTCCAGGATTTTCACCAAACAAAAGAAGCACCAGGCTGGCCTGAGAGTTATGTTGCACCTATCCACTCTCAACCTCTCGCTCCCTCTTCAGAAATTCAAGATGGTTACGCCAGTACTCATTGCGGAGACACTAGACAAGGGAGACTAGATGTGCTCCCTGGATCTAAATGACGCCTACCTACACGTCCTGATTTGGCAGCCTCATCGCTCCTTGCTACGCTTCAGGATCATGGGCTGTCATTTCCAGTACAAGTTGCTACCCTTTGGCCTCAACTCAGCCCCACCTGGTAAGAGTGTGAGCCTTTTTTCCCACTCTTACATGTGTTTTGCAGTGTGTGTGTTTTCACTTTTAGTGTGATCTTGAGCATAGGAGCCTCACCTACTCCATGGCCTCAGATTTTTATGTGCGTTACACAGCACCTTCAGTGCAGTGACACAGGGTTGTCTTTGAGACTTCCCACCGACTCCATTTTCTGGGGCTGACTACTGTCCCCCAGAAAAGGGTAAACTTGCCATTAACTTTACCTTAGTCACTTTAAACGACAGACCCAGTGCACCCCATTGTACATGGAGTGTTGGAAAAGGGTCAACTCTTATCCCTTTTTGTCTATGCCTCTTGGAGCATTGTTTCGCTCCCTTTACATCAAGACTTGGCTGGTGGCAGTGGTATCTACCCTAACTTTTCTACCGCAATTATCTTATATAAACGTGGTAATGTTTTAGGCTTTTATATTAGCCTTGAACATAAACCCGCTTGACCAAATACATTTTATTTTGGCTCCGGCTGGGTTTATTCGCCATTTCTTTTTGTTAAAGTTGTTCCCGTGTTTTTCTCTGCGTGCCAAACCAGGGATGATTCCTTTGTTCGTTGTCGAAAGTCTAGGTAGGCAGGATGTGAGGGAGGGATCTTCGGACCCCTGCCATGGGCATAAAAAGCAGGTCTCTAGGACTGGAAAGGCAGTCTCGCCACTGGAACGAAAGAACCAACGAGGAACTGGCAGAAGAGGACCCCTACAACGACTGAACCACCCGGTGAAGCCCTGCTGCAGGTCCGAATCTCCAGAATCCACCGACGGAGAAGATCCTCCAGGAAACTTCTTCCCTTGAGCTGGTGGGACCAACCAGTTCGCCCACACTGCAAGCCAGGACCCCTCCTCTTGTCGAATTCGCTGTACACAGCTACAGTGGGCCGGATAGCCAGGAAGGTCGGACCCTGCTTGGGTTTTAAGCAGTGCACCTTTTATTCGTTGCTTTGCTCTGCCGCTGGTTTCTTCCCTGGGTAGTGCAGGCCCCTCCAGTCTTCCTACTTCGTGTCAGTCCAACAGTCGCTTCAGGAACCGTGAGCCTGCAGGAACTACACCTCAGCTACAGCTCCCTCTCCGTTTTAAGGTGCTGTGCAAATCCGGTGGTCCGTTTCGTTTAACAGCGGTGAAAGTGTTTGAAATCTTTCTCCAATCCGAGGGCTTGTCCTTCTCTTCTTTGAAATAACTTTTGTATCAACCAACCTCGTACGCGGTAAAGTTCGTGGCACGGTTTCCGAACTACCCTGAACTGTGTGATCTTGAGCAAAAGACTTTTGACCCATTGACTTTGACCCTAAGCCTTTTCTATCTGATCTCCTCACTGAAGTTCCTCTTGTTCAACTGCCCTGAGTACTTACCTGTTGGTTTGATCTAATTTCTAATAACTTTTGTCTTTCCCTCCCTTTTAAATTGCTGGAGTGCCATTTTACTCGCACTTAATTTTGTGAGCTTAACTTGTCTGGAATTTAAGCGAAGTGGTGTGGTGTATTAAGATTGTGATTTTTGACTTGTTTATAATCTAATGTTATACAAATGAAGAGTGAAATAAATGTATATGTTTTTACTTGAAAACCTTAAGTCAGTGTTTGCCTGAATCATAGTAATTGCTGTCCTTTGTGTAATTATCTTGTACTGCTCACTTACTCTTGAGATAAGTTTGGCTGCTCCGCTACTTCTACGACTTTAACTGTGTAGTACAGGCCTATACCAAAAGTGAAATTGTACTGTCACTTGTAATCTTAATTGTGTATGGTGTTCCCAAAGGGTACTGCATATAATTCTGCCTAACAAGGGTCAGTATGCACTTCCTTACCAGAGCAGTGACCACGGCTTGGTGGTACCAACTCCTACTGGGTATCATGGCAGCGGTCTTCTTGGCCATGCCACACACACGAGGCTCCGGATGAGGAGATTACAGCTGTACTTCGCAGCCTCATGGAATCAGGAGAAGGGCTCCCAAGCGGAGCTGGTCAGAATACCGCCTTCTCTCCACTCGGATCTTACGTGGTGGTCCAGGGACTGCAACCTGCGGACCGGCAAGCACTTCAGACAGCCTTCCCCGCAGGCCATCATCACTACGGACTCCTCCCTAGAGGGCTGGGGAGCCACTCAGGACAGCCACAGCGTCCAGAGAGTCTGGGACCGGAAGGAGCAGGAGTCGCATATCAACTGGCTGGAGCTCAGGGCCATCTGGCTAGCCCTCGGAGCGTTCCTTCCTCATCGGGGGACAGGACTGTCCTTATCCAGACCGACAACGCCACCAACATGTACTATGTCAACAAGCAGGGGGTACCAGGTCCCCTCTGCTGTGCAGCCTAGCAGTCAGCATGTGGGAATGGGCCCTGGAAAACATCTACCTCGCGGCCATCCACCTCCCAGAGAGGCAAACTTGGAAGCGGACAGGCTCAGCAGACTGGGTGCAGACAATTACGATGGCAAATGAACGATCAGGTGCTGCAAGTGGTCTTCAGCACATGGGGCCATCAGTTTGCGTCCTGCCAGGGGCTTGGCCTCGGCTCCCTGGGAGATGCATTGCAGATTCAATGGGAGGCCATGACAGCATATGCCTTTCCTTCCACGCCCCTGATTCCCAGGGTACTCCTCAAGTTGAAGGAAGCTTGTCACCTCAGCATCATCTTGATAGCTCCTTGTTGGCCAGCGAGTCCATGGTTCCCCAAACTGCTTAGCATCACGGACAGACCACCCATTCACCTTCCGCTCAGTCTGGCTCCTCTCCTGTCCCAGCAGGAGGGCGGGGTCCTCCACCCCACACCTCAGAAGTTAGCCCTTGCACCGTGGTTCCTGAGCAGATAACACTCAAGCACCTGAGCCTATCAAGGGCTAACCTGAAGATCATTCAAGGCGCCAGGAGCAAGGCTACCAGGAGCCAATATAAAAGCAAATGGAGCAGGTTCTGTCACTGGGCGGACTCTAAGGAGATCGACCACTTTACGTGCACGCTGGACGACGTGCTCTCTTTCTCGGCGCACCTTGCGCACTCAGGCGTTCAGATGGATACATGTCGCACTTACCTGGCGGCCATAGGGGCCGACATAAATTTGGAGGATGAGGTTTTCTCCTCCTCCAACCCGATTGTAAAACATCTAGCGGTATTGTCCAGGCTTTACCCGCCCATTAAGAGGCCATACCCTGTGTGGAACATCAACGTGCTGTTGGGAGCGTTGGCACACAAACCATTTGAGCCAGTGGCATTCGCGTACATCAGGCTGGTCACCATTAAGACAGCTTTGCTGGTGGGACTTACCTCAGCTCGCAGAGTCAGCGAGTTCCAGGCTCTGGTGGCCTCAGAACCTTAAAGCACTTTCCACAGGGATAAGGTGGTCCTGCGGACTCGCATGCCGTTCCTACCAAGGTACCTGCTCCTTTCATCTAAACGAGGATATAGTCTTTCCTATGTTCGCTGACCCCAAGGACGAGGTTCAGACAGTCTTGCACTGTCTGGTTGTCAGACACACTTTGAAATTCTATCTGGATAGGACCAAGAGCTTCTGCAAGTCGGACGTACTTTTTATCACTTTTGGAGGCTCCATAACAGTTATCAGGCATCTAAGGCTTCTATTGCATGGTGGATGGTTGCGACCATCAAAGAGGCCCTATGAGGGGCAGCACAAGCCGCTGCCAGCCAACATGCACAGTCAGAGCCAAGGCCACTGCCATCGCCTTCCAGCGGCAGGTTTCGTGGCAAGTCATAAGCAGGGCGCCGCTTCGGCTTTCTGTAAGCATTACTGTTTGGACACCGGCTCTAAATCAAACATGGCCTTCGGACAGGCGGTTTTAAGGAACTTATTTGCTTCCTCTCCACCCTGGGGGCTACATTCAGTTGTAATCGCCCATGCAGTATGAAGGAAAGGGGACGGGTCGTAAGAGTAATTGAGTTACTCACCGTAGTGACTAACGTTCTCTTAGTCCTTAGTCCCTGTTCCTCCATAAGTCCCATCATCCTCCCCCCTAATAATACTGGTGTCATTAGGCAATGTTAAATATTGTCGACGCGTCAATGGGGACTGAGGAGTGGCACCAGTGGGCAGAGTCAGTGTAGCGCATACTGCCAGGGCTGAATCCCAGCACGCCTCTAAACTTAAAGGGGAAGGTTTTTTCTGGTGAAAAAGGTTGTCTCCCGTCCCTTGGGAGGGACGCTTGTGCAGTATGGAGGAACTGGATATGTGGTTAAAATGACTATGTTAAGTTAATGGCAACTTTACCCTTTTCTGGGGGACAGTAGTCACCCCCAGAAATGGAGTCGGTGGGAAGTCTAAAAGACAACCCTGTATCACTGCACTGAAGGTGCTATGTAACACACAAAAGAGTGGGACTACTGAAGTGGTGTACTCCAAAGTCCACAATCACAAAAACAGATGAAATACACATGGCAAAACACAGGTAAGAGTGGGAAAAAAGCTCACACTCTTACCAAGTGGAAAAAATAAACTCCAGAAATCCAGCAAAGCTGCTGGGGGACTCGCTAGGTAAGGGAAATTAGCCATAGAATGAGAATTCTCCCTAACAACTTTGTCTATCATCGATCCAAGCCCAAGGTAGGGCCACTCTTCTCCAGTGCACCCTGCAAGGAATACTCCTTCCCAAGGACTCGCCCACGTGGGAGAGACCGCTCGGGTCCTGTTACCAGTACCGAGGCTGAATTAGCTACCGGCCGGCAGCCGAGGGTCAGTGGATCCTCCCTATGACAGTGCTGAGGGACCAGAAGGTTCTTTTACCGCGTCTTCACTCGAGGGGCTACGCCCTAGTACCGGCAACATGTCCAGACATCTGGCCGACGCCGCTCCAAGGTAGGCAGCAGGCGGAGGAACATGTGTCAAGATGGGACTGGTGTCAACCAGGTATGTGGCCTACAGCTTACCCTTCCTTCGTGCAAGGTAGGTTCCCGCTGCGTAAGTAAAGGCAGGGCACGCAAAGGCTCCAGCAGCCGCTCGCTACCCCGTCAATATCGCCTACCACCACTCCGGCCTGCAAGGACAGGTTCTTTGAAAGCTTCCTCAGGCTCATAAAATCTTCTCAGATTGGGGTCATCAGTGTACTTAGGCCTTCCTCAACCCGAGGTCGAGCAACCAGCAGATGGGGTCCTTGCAGAAGCCCTCAGGCTACGTCTTGTGGCCAAAAAGCATTGGCTCAAGCCTCACTCGGTCCAGCCGGTGAATGAACGCCCGGACGCCAGGTTCAGGCAGATGGAGGTGGATACACTCTTGCTGTGGGTCTACCCTCAGCCACACTCCTCGGTGATCGCTGTGGCATCACTATACTCCAAGTCTCAGTCGTCCTCAGCCTCCTCCTCTGTGGCCCTGCTAGGCAAGTAGGAGAAGGTCTTGAAGGCGTAAGGGAAGAAGCCATATTCCAATGCGTCCTTGCACCTTCGTCAAGCCAACGTGGATGCCATGCTGGTAGTTGCGGATTTCCTCCCAGAGCTTCCGGCACAGAGCCGATCACGATTCAAGGAAGGATTGGCAGAGGCCAAGATGGTGGCGCAGGACATCATGGAGTCCACCGTGGCCCACATCGACACCTCTGGCTGTGCCGTCTGCATTGTCACGGACATGAGAAGAACGGCCTGGCTCCGTGCTAGGAAATTCAACCAGAATGTCCAGGAACGCGTCTTAGACCTTCCGTTCGAAGGGGGTGACCTCTTCCACCCCACAACGGATGAGGAGCTGGACAAAAAGAAAAACGGCTCACAAACGTCCAAGTCTTTATCCATCCTTAAAAAGACCACGCCCAAAACGTGCACCCAGTCACAGCAGCATTCTGACAAGGGGCGTACGTACGGAGGGTTCTGCGGCTTCCAAGAGCGGAGGTCCAGGCAGCCTGACTGTTGGCCGACCCAGCATCGGCGCAAACAAGAAAAAGGGGGAGGGGGTAAGGGCTTTTTCCAGTCCACCTCCTCCGCAACAGCCTCAGAGGGAAAGAAGGCATGACACGCCCCTCCGGGTCCACGTGTCTCCAGTGGGGGGCAGGCTTGCTCTCCATGCACATTTCTGGTGCCAGAATTTCGCTGACTCTTTGGAGCCTCTCGGTAGTATCCATGGGGTACCACCTTCCTATCCCAGAATCTCCTCCCTCTTCCCCTCCACTCCCTAAGGTTGGGACAGCAACTCTTTTGGCGGAGATCTGGTCGCCTGTCGAGAGCCAGGCATTGGAGGAAGTACCAGCCTCCCAGCGAGGCTTGGGCTTTTACTCAAGGATTTTCGCCATTCAGAAAAAGAACCAGACGTGCCTGAGAGTTGTGCTGGACCTTTCCGCCCTCAACCTCTCACTACCTCTACAAAAATGTAAGATGGTTACGCCAGCTTTGATAGCGGAGTCATTGTGCAAGGGAGACTGGTTGTGCTCCCTGGATCTGAAGGATGGGTACCTACACTTCCCGATATGGCAGCCTCATTGGTTTTTTTCTACGATTCAGGATCATGGGCTACCATTTCCAATACAAGGTGCTTCCTTTTGGCCTCAACTCGGCCCCCAGGGTCTTTACCAGGCTGATAAATACAGTAGCAGCCACCACATCTACCCGTACCTCAACGACTGGCTCATCAGGGCGACATCTCCGGAAGCGGTGCAACACACTTCCCACGCTCTTATGAACACACTGCAAAAGCTGGGTTTTTCACTCAACCTCAAGAAGTCGCAGCTGCAACCTATGCAGAGACTGACCACCTTGGATCTCATTTGGGACACATGCTCCGAGAAGGTTTTTCCCTCGGAGGACAAGATCACGGCCCTCAAGAGGGCCACAGCGCACTTCCTCGGCAGAGTAGTGACTTCGGCCTGGTAGTACCAACACCTACTCGGTCTCATGGCAGCAGTCCTCTTGGCTATCCCCCACACGAGACTCAGGATGAGGAGGATAAAGCTGAATTTTGAAGCATTTTGGAACCGGGAACGGGGTGCTCAGTCAGAGATGATCAACGTTCCTCCGTCGCTTCACCTGGACCTCACATGGTGGTCCTGGGACTGCAACCTGCGGACGGGCAAGCCGTTCCGGCAGCTTACCCCGCAGGTCACCATCACCACGGCTCCTCTCTCGAGGTTTGGGGGGCCACCCTGGACAACCACTGCGTCCATGGCACCTGGACCGAGCAGGAATACCACATCAATTTGCTGGAACTGAGGGCCATCTGGCTGGCGCTTAGAGCCTTCCTTCTGGTTCTCGAGGGCAAGGTCGTCCTCATTTAGACAGACAACTCGACCAACATGTTCTATGTCAACAAGCAGGGAGGTACCAGATAGTCCCCACACCCCCCTACTGTGCAGGCTGGCAGCCAGCATGTGGGAGTGTGCCATACAAAACATCTACCTCACGGCCGTCCACCTGCCGGGGGAATCCAACCTGGAGGCAGACAGGCTCAGCAGACTGGGAGCAGACAACTACGAGTGGCAGTTGAACGACCTAGTGCTGCAGGAGATCTTTTACAAATGGGAACACCCTCAGGTGGACCTCTTTGCCTCTGGGGCAACAGCAAGTTGTTCTCCTCCTGGCAGGGTCAGGGTCTGGGCTCCCTGGGCATGCATTCCAGATCCGGTGGGACGGAATGACTGCATACGCCTTTCCGCCCACACCACTGATTCAAAGGGTGATATGCAAGATGTCTCGCCACCTCAGCATCATTCTAATAGCTCCATGGTGGCCAGGCAGGCCATGGTTCTCTGAGCTGCTCATCCCCTCAGAGAGGCCTCCCGTTCGCCTTCCGCCCGGCCCAGCACATCTTCTGGTGCAGCGGGGGGGGGCAGGGTCATCCACCCCATGCCAGAGAAGCTAGCCGTCGCAGCGTGGTTCCCGAACAGTTCATGCTATGTCACCTCAGCCTCTCCCAGGCTAATCTAGAGATCATACAGGGTGGCAGGAGCAAGTCTACCAGGGCCTAGTATAAGAGTAGTTGGACCCGGTTGTGCCACTGGGCAGACTCTAAGGGTATCAACCACCTGGCATGTACCCTGGACGACGTGCTATCCTTCTCGACGCACCTCGCCCATTCAGGCGTGCAGGTAGACAATTGCTGCACCTACAGCCATCGTGGCTTGTTGAAACTCTGAGAAGGAGATCTTTTCCTCTTCCAACCCAATTGTCAAACATTTGGCGGGATTCGCCAGGCTCTACCCACCCATCAAGAGGGCGCACTCCGTGTGGGACCTCAACATAGTTTTGGGTACGCTGGCGCACACACCTTTTAAACCTATGGCGTCCGCAGACATCAGACTGGTCACCATTAAGACGGCCTTGTTAGTCGGTCTCACCTCGGCTCGCAGAATCAGCAAAATCCTGGCGCTGGTCGCCTCAGAGCCATACTCTACGTTTCACAAGGACAATGTAGTCCTACGAACACACCCAGCATTCCTACCTAAAGTGCCTTCCTCGTTCCATCTGAACGAGGAAATGGTGCACCTACGTTTTTTGCGCAGCCCAAAGATGAGGCACAGAGAGTTCTGCACTGCCTGGATGTCGGGCGTGCCCTGAAATTCTACTTAGACAGGAGCAAGGGCTTCCACAAGTCAGACACTCTTTTGGTCACCTTCCGCAGATCAAGACCAGGGTTTCAGGCCTCCATAGCGAGTTGGATGGTCTCGGCCATCAAAAAAGCTTACGAGGCACAGTATAAGCCACTGCCGGCCAACATGCACGCCCACACAGTCAGAGCCAAGGCAATGGCCATCGCCTTCCAGCGGCATGTCCCCTGGCAAGTCATTAGCCTACGCAGGGCGGCCACATGGGCCACCCCTTCGGTTTTTCTGCAAGCACTACTGTTTGGATGCCGGCTCTAGATCAGTCGCGGCTTTCGGCCAGGCGGTTCTTAGAAACCTGTTTGCTTAAGGAGGGTCTCCTCTCCACCCTGGGCCTACACTCTGTTGTAATTGCCCATGCTGTATAGAGGAAAGGAGACGGGACGTAAGAGTAATTGTTTTTCACTCCATAGTGACTGTCCTTAGTCCCCTTTCCTCCATATGTGCCACCATCCCCCCCTAATAAAACTGGTGTCATTAGGCAATGTTAATCTATTGTCGACGCGTCTAAAGGGACTGAGGTGTGGTGCCGGAGGACGGTGTCAGGGCAGCACATGCTCCCAGGGCCGCACCACCGGGCGCCTCTAAATTTAAAGGGGAAGATGTTTTTTTCTGGTGATAAAGGTTCCGTCTCCCGTCCCTTGGAAGGGACGCCCATGCTGTATGGAGGAAAGGGGACTAAGGACTAAGAGTAGATTAGTCACTACGATGAGTAACTTATAATTTATTGAGTATTGTGCGATATCGCCTGCAGTTTTCATTTTTTAGTGTGTAAAGGCCTAGAATAAACATTTCTGTTTTATGCATTCTAGTCTTAATTGAATAATTGCGTGTTACATTGTGTGGATTGATTGAGGGCCCCTGATCCCACTCTCTCTCTCCTGAGAATAGCCTTGACTGCTCTCTCTTGATCGGGTTTTGGCCAATCTCACAGAGTTCCCTGTGCACTATAACTAAGGCGCCCTGCTAAAATCTGTACACCAGCAGGTTATAGAAATCCATCTCAACAGATTCATAGATAGAGAAAGCCTACTTCTAATGGACTCTTTCCTCCCACGGATTCCACATCTAATATTGCAGGAGGGCCATGCAATTTGTTAGGCAAAGTTTGTATGCAGTACCCTCTGGGACCCCTACACACAACTAGGACTACAGGTGTAAACAAAACCAACCTTTGGTTTAAGTCTGTACCACACAGTTTATGGTAGCGAGCTGAGCAGCCAGGCTTATCTCAAGAGGGAATGTGAGCTTGTAAGGGTGTTACACAAAGGTTTATTACAAGTATTCAGATAGACACTTAGACTCAAGGTTTCTTGGTAAAACACTTATTAATTTATTACACAATAATTTTTAAAGCATTCACTAGAAGAGGCAACCAATATCACACAAGAATTATGCAACAGTACTGATTACTAAGCAGTTGAGCTCCCTTGAAGTAGGAGCAAAATAGCATGGAAGTAGGAGCAAAAGGCATAAGTTAATAAAACGAATATAATAGTTACTCTAAAACAGTGCAAATAGTTTCGAGTTCACCAGAGGAGTTAATACAATACAATACAATGCAATAGGTAGGCCAAAGTCAATGGGCTAGTGTCTTGTATTAGTAAAAACGGTTCTGGTATTTAAAACGGAAAGGTTTTTGCCACAGTTCTTAGAAGTATTTCACGGAAGAAAGGTTTGTATGTGGGGTCACAAGCTGACTAGGCCTGCAAGTTGCCAAAGTTGTACGCACTTTCGCAGTGAGAGGTAAGTTCTCTCTGTCAGTTTTCATAGTACCTTATATTGAAGAAAAAGATGCAGCTGAAGACTTCTGTTCCTGGCAGTTCCTGCAGATCTCGCTGTTCCTGAGCCTCAGTCGTGGGGACAAGAGAGAGGAGGTCAGCGTTACGCTCACCTGGTATCCACGGGGACGCCACCCAGCCAGTTGGTTGTTGGTGCCCTTCCCAATAATTCCCTGGTGTGGTCTCTGTGTCGATGGGATTCCGCCTGGAAATGAAGACTATATTAGGACTGGGCGACCAAGGTGAGTTTTCCCCCGCCTCCTTTGTGTTTCCAGCCCCTCCAGGTTCTCTTCTCACCTGGTTGTCTGAATCGGTGGGCTCTCCGTCCTGCTCTCTGGACAGGGACGTGTTGTCTTTTGTGGGCGCGTGCGGTCTAGTTACTTCACTGACTGCTGTCCTTGTAGTGTCTTGCAGGTAGGTCTTATTGCGATTGATGGCGTCGTAATTCTTGCATGCCTTTTCTCTGTTCTAAATGTCTTTTTTATCTCCCTAGGCATGCGGAGTGTCCGTGCGGAGAACTGGATATGCTGGTTCTCGCTGGGAAATGATGGCGCACTATAGCGCTATGATGCGGTAAGGAGGGGCTTTGCGTAGCGCAGCGATGACTTGTCCTCACTGACCTGTGCTTTTCTCTTTTCGTAGGTCGCCGTGAGTTCCCAGCGGAGATGGAGTTCCGGAGCTATGCCGGCCGAAAAGCAACCAACCAGTTAAGTCTTTAAGCGCTTTGTGGTTGTAATGTCTCCACTACCTCTTTTAATCATGTCTTTCTCCTTTTCTCAGGTCCTTCAATCCGGGCGGTGAACTCCACCAACAGAGCTGCCCAGGAGCTGCGAGCAGTGAAGGATAATCAATGCAGGCAAGATTCTGCTTCTAACAATGTTCTCGGTTTTTTCTGCAGATCCGGAATTCACCAGGCTTGTGAGAAAGCTGGACACAGTGAGCGTCACGTTGCTAGAAGCAAAGTAACACGAAGCGTGTTGTCTTGTTGGGGTGTGGTTTAAATAGCCACTGTAAAGTAGACCAGGTAAAATAGTCCCTAGGCCACCACACCCAAAACACTAGACCGCATAGCTTGGTTCTAGGAATCGAGCTATGTGGATGCCTCCATGTTGGCTGAAAGCCTAAATAAAGTAGTTCCTCAAGCAGATGTCTTTCCTTACTGATGAGCCTGGCGCCAAAGGCGCCAGGACTGGCCCCAAGAGGGCCTGAGAAGTGGATGCCAGGCCTTATAAGTGATCCGAGCCCTGATTCCACCTGGCCAATGGGCTTGCCAGTGGGGATCTGGGCTGAGGGTCGTGACAGCCGGTGGACTCCTGCACTGCACATGGACCGCTGGCAAATTGGCAAATCTTTTGATTCCGGTTGCTGTTCTACAAGCACACAAGCTGTTGTCCTTCCCCATGGTTAATCCTAACCAGCTCCGAGAATGGTATCCAGGTGGCTTACGAGTTGATTGGTCCTACCAACTCAAAGGAAGAAGCCATCCTTGAAGGGCTTCTCTGTCGAGGTGAACTTGGCAATTCGGACCTGCATAAGGGCTCCACTGGGCAAACCAACAGTCCAGTAGTTGCAGCAGCCGTCCTCTTCCAGCTTGTCTTCGGTTCTTTCGTTCCAGTGGTCGACTCTGCTTTTCAGTCCAAGAGACTCACCTTTTAAACAGTTTTCTCTCATTCATTCCAACCTAGCTGCCACTCACCCAGCAGAGTGGCTGTCTTTGCTGGACAGTCAGCCAGCCAATCACGCCAGAGTGCATTTGGGTCTCCTAGGAGACTAAGCACAGGGAGGTTTTGGGCACCTCCCTCACTTCCTGCCCACCCCAGACACTCGGGTGCCAGAGGCGGTCTTCAGTCCTGAAGTCCGCCAAAGGCATAGAAACAAAGGGACCAAACCTAGTTTGGCACTCGGAGACAAACACTAGAAGTACCTTTCCAAAAAGAAATGACATAAAAAGAAGACCGGGACCTATTGAAACAAAGGGGGCTCCTACACCATCTTGAAAAACATGGCTTGCGTGTTTTTTAGCTACCGGTGTTCGCGGTCAGGAAAAATCATGGTAGTTTGTTGTAAAACCACTGCCACCAGCCTTTTCGATAGGAAAGGGTAGCATTTGACTGCATCATGGGTTTCTAGACATAGGGGATACTAGGTAACCCCCACCAGCACTCTATGGTAAGATAGGGTGTGCTGGGTCTATGGATTTAAAAAGACTAGTAAAGTCAATTTAACTTTGCATTCTCTGGAAAACAGTAGTTTATCCCAGAGAAGGTATTTAAACCTTGGGACCGCCTAAAAAGGCTTCACTGTGTCACTGCACTGAGTTATCTAAAACCCCATAATCAAAGAACACAAGAGTAAAACACACATCAAAATATATGAGAGAGAGGGGGAAAAAGCTCACTCTCTCTCCGGGTAAAACAAATCAAGTCCTCAAAATCCAGCAAAGTTGCTGGGGGTCTCTAAGGTGAAGGGAATTCACACATTTATGAGAATTCTCCCTAACACGCTTCTAACCAAGAGCGCGATCGAACTGGTATTGTGCTCGGAGCGGTTGGATCTTTGGCTGCTGGACCTTTTTCCTGCGCAAGGACCAGTTCAAGATAGTTACACTGGCTCAGATTCTACAAGCCTTTCATCTGTAGGACTGGTTGGTATCACTGGACCTCTAGGATGCCTACTTCCATGTACCGATTCATCCAAAGCACAGGAAGTACCTGAGGTTCATGGTGGGCCAACATCACTACCAGTTCAAGGTCCTGGTGTTCGGTCTTTCTTCGGCTTCCATGGTTTTCGCCAAGCGGGCATTCATGTCTTTCTCGATCTTGACTAGCTTTGTCGGAGCTCACGCCCCAGATCAAGTGTCATAGCATCTACTACGCACATGCACTCTATTGCACAGTCTAGGCTTTTCTTTGAACTTCAAAAAGGCTTGGTTTTCGCCTTACCAATCCCTCCGATATATCGGAGTGGTATTGGACACTCGCCAAGGCAGTAATTTGCCACCTGAGGAACGAGTGGCTAACATCTTTCGGATTGTCATTGTCCTCCTATTCCAGAAACAAGTCTGGGTCTCTGCTTTCCTGCACTTTCTGGGCCTCATGGCATCCTGAATCCTAGTGGTACCAGAGGCGAAGCTGCGCTTGAGATCTCTTCAATCGCTTCTCCGTTGCCAATGGTTGCAGTTTCGGGGTCACATGTCAGAACGTTTACCGGTATCAGACCAGGTGGCTCAGGATCTTGCGTGGTCGATTGTACGGAAAGTTGCTGAGACGCAAGTTGTTTCATCAACCTTGGATCCAGTTTATGGGGTATCGGGTATTAATATCGCCACATATATGGTCGCCGTAAATAGTATCGCCGGGAAAATTTTTCGGCGATATTTTTGTATGGCGATATTTTTGTGGCGACATTATTACATGGAGCCGTTTATGGTGGTCATAAACACATTTGACTGGTTGGGGCGCTCACCTGTCAGATCTGACTGTGGTCTCCTGCTGAGTCTCTGGGACACATAAACTTGCTGGAGCTGTGGGTGACCAGGCTGGCCCTGTTATCTTTCCTCCACTCTGTAAAATGCAAGACTGTGCTGGTCCTGATGTACAACACAGTGGCCATGTACTACCTCAACAAACAATGTGGTATGGGGTCCTTGCCTCTGTGCAGAAAAGCAATGCAGCTGTGGTACTGGTCTCAGAAGAACAGTGTCTTTCCGACGGTAGCTCATCTGGCAGGAAGAGTGTGTGTCACGTCACGACAGATAGCTTGGGTAGACAGACTTTGGCCTCCCCGTGTACAATTTATCAGCCTCATTCCTTCCCCCTCTGTATCACTACCTTCCCCGAGGGTTGCCGTCATAGGCTGTATGGATCAAACCTTTTAATTTAAAGGGCGGGGAGAATTTCAAAGTAAAAAGGGAACAAGATGCTGTTAATCTTGGCTACAAATCCTAGCTATACTTTCGATGTAGGTATTGTCCTTGGTATGAGGTTACAAAGGTGTGCGAAAGCCTGCAATACCGCTGCTTATAAGGCAGTTAACGTGTAGCTGGTGTATTAATCAGAGAAAAAGTATTACACTTGGCTGGCTTAGTAAAGGACACGAGGTGAAGCTGGTTGTCTTCCAACTATATGGTTGTTCTCAGTGGCGGTTTTGTCAATAAGGCAAATAAGTTTATTTGAGCAGTTGTGACAACAGCTTCCGTTTGCCATTGGGGGGAAGATCGGTAATGGACTGGCTGACTGCACGCGTGCTAGAGACAAAGCCGTACACCACAGTCAACGAGACTGAAAGGTTTAATACATCCAGAGAACATGCCTAGAAGTAAATATTGGAAAATAGATTTAGGGACATTTCAAGAGGTGTTTCAGATAGTGGGTTGAGGTAGGAGAAGAATTTACAAAGGGATTTAAATGTCATGGGAGTTTGGCTGTGGTAATTTCAAACCTTTGGATCCCCCTTCCTGCAAAAGGATTCACACAGTAACACATACTGTGGCATGCATGTAGCCCAAAGCAGGATGAGAGCAGCATGCACCCTTTGAGTGAAAATGGTAGCAGGAGACTGCAGCTGCAGTGGCATGTTTTCACTTTCCACTCCTTTACGACATACCTGGATAATTCTGCTAGTATGGTGCTCTTTCCCTCACTTAACTTGTATCAGCATATGGGATGTTCATGCAGAAGTAGATTTGGTGTAGTCCATTGATTGCTGGGGCTGTATGGCCCTAAATCATCTAATGGAGCTATTGTTAGTGTTTTGAAAAGCATTCCGATCTAATTGGGAATTTTAGAAAAACTGAATCCTTGAGACATACAGTGTGGAATCATTTGAGCCTAGGGATAATGTTTCTGGCCAGCAATGAAAAAATAACTGATATTGAATGCTACCGGAAACATTTTTTGTTCATGAATTATTTTTAAAGTTAAGGTTCTGATTTATTTGGTTTATTCTTTCAGGTTATCCGAGTCCATATGTGAAGTCACCCTCAACTCCTTGCCTATATGTGCTAAGCCCTCACCACTTACCTCACCAAATGGAAAATTAACAATAGCTAGTCCTAAAAGAGGACAAAAGAGGGAAGATGGCTGGAAGGAAGTTGTAAGAAGGCAAGTAAAAAACCAGAGGCAAGACACTCCTCTCTTGTATTTTTCTCATACAAATGTACTAAATGTTGTTTTTCAACTGATTATTGTTTCTTCCACTATTGTAGTGCAGTAGACTGATTACAAAGACTCTTCATTTGCCCTAGACACACACATACTAGTAGGAGGGGACTTGGAGCCTGTGTCTCGGCTGGTGGAACGTTTTGGGGCTTGCTATAGACCCTTGGTAGCATTGTCACCTATGTTTCAGTGGAAGGGAGAGATGTCCATGTCATGCTTGTTGCATTGCTGAATCTTCCCGGGTACCCTCTGCCGCTGGGTCTAAAGCTGTAGGTTTGGCTGTGCAATTTGTTGGAAGGGGCTGTGGGGTTGGGCAGCATGGCTTCCGTGTTTCATGGCATGGGTCTCTCTTGCCCTCTTGCTGGCTTCCAGGTACCTGTTGTCTTTTAGGCTGAAGTATATTCCGGAGATCTGCACAGGTACCATTGCCTTGGACATGTGAACCGGCCATGGTTTATCTCTGGGCTTTGGCCGAACAGGGTTCAGATCGTCTGGACAACCTCAGCCTTTACCTCTACTTGGTGGTGGTGTTCCACATGAGCTTTGAGTTTCGGGCATGTGGGTTTGTGCATTGAGAGTGTCAGTTAGACATTATAGAGGTTAATGCTAGCCTTTTGGGGTGCAGAGTCACATTAGCAGACCTGTGCTTTTCTTGTTGCCTATGCGACTCGCTGTCCAAATTCTGATGTGGAGGTGTGAGCTCTGAGAGGATGGGAAAGGGTGATTCTGAGTGACAATTGGAGTCCTCTATCCTTGCATAGGGTTTAAAGGTGGTGTGATAAATCTGACAATGTCTTCACTCCTTCTCCAAAGCTATCCTCTCCCCGTGTGGCAAGGGGACAGCAGCTGCTACCTGATTCTGACCCTGGGGGATGCTGTATGAGGGAGGACCATATGGGTGGAGGCAACCCTCAAGGGGGTTGACAAGGCATCGTCCGGTGAGAGTATATACCCCCATTTACCTTTTAGGGAAGTCCCCTCCATATCTCAAGCCCTAATGGCTTACTGTGTTTGTTCTCTTCAAACCTCCACCAAATCTACTAATTACATTTTTCAATACTCCATGAGTAAGCTACCATAAGCTGCCTATCAATCCCATATGTATAGAAATACTGGGCCAAGGAGACTTAACGGAGTAAGGAAGATCAATTAGTTTGAGAAGCACATCACACACTCTATTGTTTGCAAACCTGTGATAGGTGCCGGGACATTTAAAAATCCCAACCAGAAAGGGAGCAGAGACGCTACATGGGAAAGCTTAGTCCTCTCAGTGCGTACAGAGGGACAACCGAGCCACAAAGCACACTGTGGGGCCAGCCGCTCAGGGGGGGCGGTGAAGGAAGGAAGACTGCCGATGCTGGTTCACCATATCAGCCATGGCAGGAAGAAGAGGGACGTCTCCCCGACGGCCGCGGGAGCTGAGCAGCAGTACCGAAGCCGCCCGAACACAGAGAAGGTCACCAAAGCAATGCGGGAGCCACTAGGGACATGGGAGCAGCTGAGCGAAGCCAGCAAGCTTGCGAAAGGAATCTGGACCCTGGAATGCTGCAACGTGTTTACCGCGGAAGAGCTGGAGAATGCCAAACAAAGCAGGTGAGTCCTGAGAAGGGAAACTGGGACACCGGGGTGCTTTCGAAACATTATCAAGGACACATGAAAGCAAGCAAAGTGAATGAAAGGAAATTTGAGACCTGATGTCTTCAGGATAACATGAGAAATATTCAATAAGGTGAATGCAAGGTAAAGTCAAGTTTGCGAGTGTGTAAATTGAATCACATGAGGAAAGCCCTGGCAGGAGAGTATACCGGGCAAATTCAAGTTTGCAAGTGTGTAAAGAAGCCACATGAGAGAGTCCTGGCAAGGCAGTACACCAGGCAAAGCCAAGTCTTAGTTTTTGTTGACCAGAGAATCCCCCCACCCCCCCAAGGAAGACTCGTACCCCTAGGAGCTTGAGTGTTTTAAAGAGACCTGGCAAAGGGAGGCTGCTCACCAGGAGTGAACTGTGATGCCAAGGGGAAGAAGTTATCCTCTTGGATTATAAAGAACTTAGGTTTTGTAATTGATTCATTGTGTTGGTGAGGATAAACCTGAGGAAGGGAGCCATTTCCTGGAACTGTTCA
The DNA here is from genome assembly GCF_040938575.1 of Ambystoma mexicanum. Classification (NCBI taxonomy): domain Eukaryota; kingdom Metazoa; phylum Chordata; class Amphibia; order Caudata; family Ambystomatidae; genus Ambystoma; species Ambystoma mexicanum. The sequence continues at coordinate 304,716,736 of NC_090937.1, forward strand.
CTTTTGTGTTGGAGTTACATATTTCATTTAAAGACATTATCCTTATCACATTAGAGTTACTTGTAGAGTGCGAGACTAGAACCGTATTTCGGACACAGGACATTTTGTTTTGGACATCATGACACGGGATAGAAGCTTAGTATTTGGTTGAGATAGGGAAATACCTCTTAGGGTAGGGACAGCTGGGCATTTCCCAACCCTCATTTATTTTGAATAAAGTTTTATAGCCAACACTATGAGCTCTCTGTGTCCGCTTCTTTTTCCTGGCTCCTCAGTGGGGATGGCTGTATGTGTGCATGGCTCCCTTTTGATTTTGGTGGACAGGCGTTTCCTGTGCCAAGTGGTCTTTTTGGCTGCTCCTGTGTATCCTGTGACCTGCTGCCCTGGCTATGCCAAAACAACCTATGGCTACATCTGTCTCTCTCTGCCAGAAGAACACTTGCTAGGCCCTCGTCTGCATCCCCTCATTCATTGCATGCCGTTAATCCATACCTGCACTCTCATATGCTCTCCAGAAGCTTTCCTGTCTCATGGGATTCACTAGACCCAAGGCAAGACAGGGACCCTGCATGATTTGATGCTGCTCCCCCTAGGTTTGGCTCCATCACGGGACTCTTTGTATCACCTCCTGCCACTTTTTTTTTTTTTAATGGAACCTTCATGCTCCCTTTACTGCATGGGCGTCCCTTGCTAGGGACGGGAGACAGAACCTTTTTCACCAGAAAAAACCTTCTTCTCCTTTAAACTTAGAGGCATGCGGTGGCGCGGCCCTGGGAGCATGCGCTCCCCTGACTCTGCCCACCGGCGCCAATCCTCGTCCCCTTTTCCACGTCGATCGGAAGGGGCCGATTTCACCAGTATCAATCAGGTACTCTGTTCTTTGGCGCCAAGCTCCTCCCCGGCGCATGTCGACATCAGAGGGCTTCAGCAGGTGTCCAGCCTGCAAAGGGCTCTTCCCTACGTCCGACCCCCACGCTCTTTGCCTCCGCTACCTTGGCCACAACCATGGCTGCGAGGGTTCTACCACGTGCCCACTCTGAAGAACAGGTTAGCTCGGTGGACGGAGCTCTTCGATAAGTCACCTCCAGAGGACTTGAAGTACTTCGTCGGACACAAGTTAAGGCCCAAGGCTTTTTTCCATCGCACACCACATTCGCGACACCTTCACAAGGAAATGCCAGAGTGGGAGGAACGTTTCAGGTTCTCGCACCAGCACTGGTACCGGGGCTATTTCAGCTACCAGCCTCCAGGCCGAGGGGTCATTAGATCCTTCTGGAGACGGTGCTGAGTGTTAGGGAGAATTCTCATTATATGGCTAATTTCCCTCACCTAGTGAGTCCCCAGCAGCTCTGCTGGATTTCTGGAGTTTATTTTTTTCACTTGGTAAGAGTGTGAGCCTTTCCCCCACTCTTACCTGTGTTTTGCTATGTGAATTTCCTCTGTTTTTGTGATTGTGGACTCTGGAGTACACCACTTCAGTAGCCCCCTTCTTTTGTGTGTTACACAGCACCTTCAGTGCAGTGACACAGGGTTGTCTTTTAGACTTTCCACCGACTCCATTTCTGGGGCTTACTACTGTCCCCCAGAAAAGGGTAAAGTTGCCATTAACTTTACTTAGTCATTTAACCACAGATCCAGTACACCCCATCTTACATGGAGGACTGGAAAGGGTTAATCCTTAGCCCTTTTTATCTGTACCTCCTAGAGCATTGTTTCGCTCTTTTAACATTTAGACTTGGCTGGTGGCAGTGGCATCTACCCTACTTTTCTACTGCGATTATACTATATAAACGTGGTATTGTTTTAGGCTATTATATTAGCCTCAAACTTAAACCCGCTTGACCAAATACTTTTTCTTTTGGCTCCGGTCGGGTTTATTCGCCATTTCTGTTTGTTAAAGTCCTTCTTGTGTTTTCTTTGCGCGGCAAACCAGGTTTGCCTTCTTTGTTCACTGTCTTTTGGTGGGCTTCTGCCAAGAAGCCCTCCTCTAGGCGCCTGGGTGTCTAGGTGGGCTGAATGTGAGGGAGGGGTGTAGTCACCCCCTGCACAGGGTATCCTAGGAAACCCAAGTCCCACTTTGCCTTGATTGGCTGGGGTGGTTGTCTGAGCCGGACAACCCCCCTGCTGCGTGATTGACAGCCAGGCTGTGTGAATTGGGGATTTTCGCATAAAAGGCAGGTCTCTTGGGCTAGAAGTCAGAGTCGCCACTGGAACTACAAGGAACAGAAGAGAAGCGGAGAAGAAATCGACTGCTGCAACTATCCCACCCCGGTGAAGCCCTGTTGCAATCCTGAGCTATCTACCCTTCGACGACCAGAGAAGATCCAGTCTGGAGTCGTCTTCCCTTGAGCCTGGTGGGGATAACCAGCTCATCTTCTACAGCCAGAGGATCCTCTTCGTGGTCGAAATCGCTGCACCCTGCTGTAGTGGTCCGGATAGCCATCTGAAGAGCCTCTCCTGTTTTTAAGGAGCGTACCTTTTATTCACCGTCGCTGCTGCCGGCTTCAGCCCTGTGTGGTGCAGACATCCTCCTTCAGATCGAAGCTCCGGGAACCGAGGGTCTGCAGGAAACTACCAGGAACAACTGCCGTGGCACCAGCTTCTTCATTGAATAAGGTACTGTGTTCTGCTCGAGGAATTAAGGTGAATCCCTTTTCTTCGCCTCCAAGGCTTACCCTTGTCTTCCCTCCTTCTTTTAACTTTTATTTCCTCTGTTGACAATATCTAAGTACTCCTGGCTACGTTGAATCGTGAACAATCCGACTGTGTGATCCTCGAAAACAGGAACCCGGTTCCACTTGACACTGGCTCCGGCCTATTGTCTTTTGAATTTCTGTCTAAGAGTGTTCTCTGATTCTGTCTTTCTTGACAAAAGTATTGCCTATGATTTTTGCCCCCAACTCTCTCTGGGTATCTCAGGTGCTAAGTGTGTTTTGCCCCGGTAACATTTCTTGCTGCGGATTCGCGTTTCTTTAGTAAGACCGAACTGTCATTACTGTCAAAAAGGGATCGCAAGTGTATTCCCGGTAATGCCTTTTGTTTCGCAACACCGGTCCGTTAAAACACAGGGTACTTACCTTGAGCTATACTATACAAAGTGAATTGGTTGGTTGTAGTGTATTTTACGTGTGGTTTTGAATTAATAGAAGTGTCATGTTTATAACAAATGGTTTAAAAATGAATGTACTTATATTTTTTACCTGAAACCTTGAGTCAGTATTTGCTTGAGTCACAGTAATTGTGGTCCCTTTGTGTAATCTCGGCTACTGCTCATGTACTCTTGAGATAAGCCTGGCTGCTCCGCTACTGCTACCACTTTAACATAGTATTACAGGCTTGTACCAAAAGTAAAACTTGTATTGCCACCTGTAGTCTTAATTGTGTGTAGTAGTCCCTAAGGGCATTGCACAGGATTCTGCCTAACACTGAGGGACCACAAGGTTCTTTTACTCTGTGTACACCTGAGGGTCTACGCCCTAGTACCAGTCAGATGGCAGAGAGGGCGCCTGAGCGCAGCACTATCAGCGATACAGCCGAGGGAAATATGCCTACCAGGCCCGTCCTGAGGGGCAGGGTAGGTCTCATGCTCCACGGCAAAGAGTCCTGGAGGAGGCTGGGACAACGAGCCAAGCACCACGACTTTGGCACGCAGCTCGACAAGATGGCCACTGCGCCAAAAAAGATGGCTGCTCGTCCGATACTGCCCCTTGGTGCGTAGCAGGTGGGAGAACGAGTTGCAAGATGGGACTGGTGTCTACCAGATACGTAGCCTACATCTTATCCATCAGCATCGCAGGGCAGATTTACCCCGCAACCGGAAAGACAGAGTAAGCACTGGCCCCAGCAGCTGCCCGCTACCCCGTCAAAATCACCTGCCACCCCACCAGCCTGTGAGGACAGTTTTTTTGAAAGGTTCCTCACACTTATGAGATCTCCTCAGATGGGTGCAATCCTTTTGGGATGTGATCAGGGACATGCTCCCACCGGCCCCTGCGCCTATAGTCATTCCTTCTATAGCTCCAGCGCCGCAGGCCCCAGTGGAGCCCCTTCGATTCTGTCTCCCCTGTCTGCCACAGTTCAGGCAGTTCCACACCAACCTCCGCAGCAACCACCGGCTCCGGATTCCACACCGCAGCCCTCGGCGCCCAGCACTCCTCCACCTGCTCCGGACCAGTAGGAAACGCTGGTGGACACTGACGAGAAGGCCACTGACAAGCGTCGTCCGCCATGGCCTTCCATAAAAACTTGAAGGTTTGGCAGAGTATTTGGGGCTTCCTCAACCTGAAGTTGAACAACCAGAGGTGGGGGTTCTGGCCGAGGTCCTGACTCTACACCCGTCGGCTAGAATGGTGATCCCGATGCAGAAGGACGTTTTCACCTTGGCCAAAAAGGGATGGCTTAAACCCCATTCATCAAAACCTAGAGAATGGGTATCCCCTTCTTCGTGGGCATATGGGGATGAAACAATTAGCCAAAACCATGTAGGAGGCCTTTAAATAAATTTAAATTATTCTAAGCAAAAGGACCATTGGCCACATTGGAGAAGGCTGAGAGTGAAAAAATGCAGTGTGGGCTACTCATATATCCATATTGTTTATTATCAAATTCTTTATTGAATTAATACTCATTTTCTTTAAAATCAAACATACAAAATTACAAAATGTAAATACTAGAACATTAGATCTCACTGCCACATTACTTTGAATTTTTTTAAAACATTGTACATATATCAAAATTGATCATCAAGTGCTTCGATCTTCATGGGATACACTCTTATTCAGTGCAACAATTGCATGTGCAAAAGTGGAATCGATGAAAATAACACCATAGATCTATTAACTCATGAGTTGTATTGATAGACCCGGCTTGTTATCATGAATATTAAAGCATTCCACTAGAAGAAACACCATATAAGTAATAGCCGACTAGAGGTGTTTGTGGAGAGTTCTGCCTACTAGCATATTCCTCCCTATATCATTAACAAACATCCCTCAACTATAGTTTCGACAATGTGCTGTCTAGATGCCCACAGATGGGTACTGATGCTAGTCTTCTTCAAGACTTGTACAGAGATAGTACATTGTTCTTCCCATAAGGTAGCTTGACACATTTTACTATTTTATGTTCAACTCATCATCTGAACGGATCCTTTTTTCTTTAGTCAGATGCCCATTTTGTCAGAAGCCATCCAAGTATACACTTCTTTGTGCTTAATATGTTTCTCATAGGTTGTTTAGGGTTTGTTTGCATAAGATCGAAAGACCTCCCAAGCCGTATGGACGCTGACTCCCTTTCAAGAAATGGCTATTTGTAACTTAACTTTTCCCCGCCATTGTCATCTGCCTAATGAAACCACCTGCTCGATCTTGCAGAATCGTGCCGTTCTCGCGAGTAGAATCATTCAGGCAATTCCCCATTCAGCCCAGCCTGTCAATCGGTGCCTTGACGCCAAGTATTGGCAATTGGAGGGGGATCCACTCATGCTGTCGGCGCATCCTCAACCGCACTCTTCAGTGATCGCTGCTGCGTCACTTTACTCCAAGCCTCACTGGTCCTCTGCCACCTCGTCCTCAGCGCTTCTAAGCAAGGAGAAGATCTTGGAGGCGTACAGAAAGACAATGTATTCCAACGCCTCACTGCACCTTCATCAATCCAGTGTGGATGGCATGCTGGCAACCATTAACTAGAGGCTTTGGCGGGAAATAGCTGACTTCCTTCCAGAACTTCTGGTGTAGAGCCAGGCACGTTTCAAGGCGGGGCTGGCAGAGGCTAAATTGGTGGCGCAGGACATCATGGAGTCCACAGTGGCCCACATTGACACCTCAGGCCGGGCCATCTGCATCGCCACAGACATGAGGACTGCCTGGCTTCGGGCTACCAAGTTCAACCCAGACGTCCAGGAACGCATATTGGACCTTCCTTTTGAGGGTGGCGACCTCTTTCACTCCACCACCGATGAGGAGCTAGATAAAAGTCTTTATCCTTACGAAGGCCACTCCCAAGGCGTACACCCAGTTGGATCAACGCTCTGATAAAGGGCGGGCGGTTGGCGGGTTCCTGGGCTTCTAAGAATGGAGGTTCAGACAGCCTAACCGTTCTCCGAGTCAGCACTGGCGCAAGCAACAAAAGGGGGGTGGGCAAGGGATTCTTTCAATCCCCTTTTTTAGCATCGGCCTCAGACGGAAAGAAGGCATGACGCGCCCCTTCGGGTCCACGTGTCTACAGTGGGGGGCAGGCTTGCCCTTCACGCACAGTTCTGGCGTCAGAGGTTCGCGGAACCCTGGATCCTATCCGTAGTTTCCACGGGGTGCCGTCTACCGATCCCTCCCTCGCTCCCTCTCCTCCACTCCCACAGATTGGGACAGCAACTCTGTTGGTGGACGTTTGTGCGTTCGTCGAGAGCCAGGCAGTGGAAGAAGTCCCAACCTCCCAGCAAGGCTTGACTTCTACTCAAGGATTTTCGCCATACAAAAGAAGAACCAAGCTGGCCTGAGAGTTGTGTTGGACCTCTCCACCCTCAACCTCTCCCTCCCTCTTCAAAAATGCAAGATGGAAAGGAGGATATACACTACCTGGGGCTGTCCGGGGGAAGCACTTAAAGGTGTGAGGGAAATGGATTGAGAATGCTTAACCTTATAAACCAAGGGGTACGCAGGACAAGGAAACGCTGAGAACCGTAGAACACCCCTAACCTCCCCCCCCCCGGTCTCTCCATTGTTTCCCTCCCACGGGCTGCTCCCTGGGGCCCTGACCTCCTTCCCTCCCTCTTTCCCCCTCCCCCCACTGGACTGTCCCACCACTTCACCCCACTACCGCATTGTTTCGCTATCAATGAGGTGACCCCCTTTTTCTTTGACCAATGTTTCCTGCTGTCTTGTTATTGTGACTAGTTTGTATTTAATAAAAAGAAATATAAAAAAAAAATGCAAGATGGTTACCCCAGCTCTCATTGGGGAGAAACTGTACAGGGGAGACTGGATGTGCTCCCATGATCTGAAGGATGTTTACCTACACGTCCCAATTTGGCAGCCTCATCGCCCTTTTATACGGTTCAGGATCATGGACTGCCATTTCCAATGCAAGCTTTTACCCTTCGGCCTCAACTGAACCCCCAGGGTGTTTACCAGACTGATGAATGCAGTGGTGGCCCTCCTCAGGGCCATCATGTCTCCCCCGTACCTGGACGACTGGCTCATCGGCGAGTTCTCCGCAGGCAGCCTCCGTCCTTATGATCACACTCCACGAGCTGGGATTTTCTATCAACCTCAAGAAATCTCAGCTAGAGCCTATGCAGTGCCTGACCTTTCTGGGCTTCATATGGGACACAAGCTCAGAGAGAGTTTTCCCCTCGGAGGACAAGATCATGACCATCAAGAGGGCCGCAAAGCACTTCCTCAGCCGAGAGGTGACCTCGTCCTGGTGGTACCAGCATTTACTGGAAATCATGGGAGCGTCCTACTGGCCGTCACCCACACTAGACTCAAGATGAAGAGATTACAGCTGCACTTCACAGCCTCATGTAATCAGGAGTGGGTCTCCCAGGCGGAACTTGTCAACATTCCTCCTTCTCTCCCCCCTGACCTAACCTGGTGGTCCAGGGACTGCAACATGCGGACTGGTAGGCCCTTCCAGCAGGCCCTTCCAGCAGGGACCCCCTCAGGTCACCATCACCACGGATACCTCACTGGAAGGCTGGGGGACTACGCTGGACAACCACAATGTCCATGGAGTTTGGACCCTGCAGGAGTAGGAATCTCATATCAACTGGCTAGAGCTGAAGGCTATCTGGTTAGCTCTCAAGGCTTTCCTTCCTCTGATAGGGGGCAAGGTCATCCTCATCCAGACGGACCACTCCACCAGCATGTATTATGTCAAAAAGCAGGGTGGCACAGGGTCCCCTCCGCTGTGCAGCCTAGCAGTCAGCATGTGGGAATGGGCCCTGGAGAACAAAATCTACCTGACTGCAATCCACCTCCATGGGGAGTCCAACCAGGAAGCGGACAGGCTCAGTAGACTGGGCGCGGACAATTACGAATGGCAATTGAATGATCAGGTCCTGCTCGGGGTCTTCACCAGATGGGGGCATACTCAGGTGGACATCTTTGCCTCCTTCTCCAACAGGAAGTGGCAGCAGTTCGCGTCCTGGCAGGGGCAAGGCCCGACTCCCTGGGCGACGCATTCCAGATACAGTGGAATGGCTTGACTGTGTATGCATTCCCTCCCACACCCCTGATCCACAAGGTGATCTGCAAGATAAGAGAATCATGTCACCTCTTCATCATTCTGATAGCTCCGTGGTGGCCGACAAGACCGTGGTTCTTAGAGCTCCTCGGCCTCTCGGACAGGCCACCCGTTCACCTACCGCTGGGCCCACCGCTCGCAGCAGGGGGCAGGGTCGTCCACCCCACTCCACATAAATTAGCCCTTGCAGCGTGGTTCCTGAACAGGTCACACTGAAGTGTCTGAGCCTGTCTCATGCTAATCTGGACATCATTCAGGGCGCTAGGAGCAGGGCTACTAGGAGCCAGTACAAGAGTAAATGGACCAGGTTCTGTCACTGGGCGGACTCTCTAAGGAGATCAACCCCCTTACTTGCACATTGGACGTTTTTCTCTCATTCTCCAGCATGGGGTCTGGCATGGATTCACATGCTCATGAATATTCCCCGTCGTCAGGCTGGGAATCCTCGGTAAAGAAAAAACCAGTATCAGTTTCGTTTCTGATCTGTCTTTCGTAGTAATAACCAATCACTGATCTCTGCGTCATACTGACCACAGCCAATGACTGCCCTCTACCTAAGCCCCGCCTCTGGCAGCCATCTTCAGATTTTTACCGCACGTTCATGTGTTGGGATCCTCGTGCTATTGCTCTCGAGCGTTAGTGCTATTTTTTCACGTTTTTTCTCAAAAACTTCGTTTTTTCGGTCAAAAGAGCCTCAAGCTCCACCGACTCTCTATCCGATCAACGGGGACCCGTGTCGGATTCGTCTGCGCCCCTCAAGGGTGAAGATTTCGTCGAGCTACGCTTTTGGAGGACTCCAGAAGTTTCTCAGGCCCGGTCATGGCCCAGGAGAAGGGAAACTAGACGCCCGGAAAGCTGTTCAGGGTCTGCCCTGGATGCCAGCTGCAGAACGTCTTCAAGGAGGACGAACACTCTTTTTGTCTCTACTGCCTACATGAGGACAAGACACACGTGGAGAAGGACTGTGCGTTTTGCGGCAACATGTCGGAGCGGACCATGAAGGACCGCCATCAACGTCTCGCCAACTGGCTAGAAGGGAAGAGCACGTCCGGCGAGAAGAAGAAGAAATCCGAGCGGTCTTCTAAGACCTTTGAGGACGCCCCGGCGACGGGGGTCCAACATAAGGCCAAGCACCGCGAGTCCGCTGGCACCGGGAGCGCCGAACGGTCGGGCTCTACGGGCGCCAGGCAGGGCGCACCCTCCCCGGCACCATCAACCACGAGCCACCGCTCTGGGTCGGGTAAGAGGAAGGCCGAGCACCCGGCGAAGCACCTGGAGAGGCCCCGGTCGAGCTCGAAGGCGGAGGGGGAGCGAGGCGGTGTCCCCCCCCCCCCTCAAGGATAAGGCGGTGAGCGCACCTAAGGTGGTGAAGGCCTTAATCCATCCGGCCAAGCCCTCTATCGAAACTGTCGCGGCGGCCCTGGCTCAGCCTGTGCAGGCTACACCAGTGGTGGCGACCTCGGGGCTCAGAGTCTCCCTGCCACCTCGGAGGGAGTCCTCTTTTATGCCCATCGATAGGACCCCCGTGAAATCCCCTGAGGGGAAGAGAAAGGGGGGGCAGGGCGTCGTCGTAGATTCGGCTTCAACCTCGGAGGAGGAACTGGTCGAGGTCTTAAGCCACGGCCTCGGCGTGGAAGAAGACCGGCCCGTCGGGATGGATCCCGACGCAGGTGACGACGACATCGTCGAGGGTACCGACGGGGCCCATGATCGCCCGTCGGATTCCCCTCTGCCAGCACCGCAAGACAACTCGGCGGCCATTTTGTTGGCTATACAGTCCTTATGCTCAGAGATAAGGACGAGACTACCATTGCCGACGGAGGAACCTCTCCCGTCGGGGGACCCAGAACCGGGACCTTCTGGTGTTCCCCCTACTAAGAAAAGAAGGATCCACCCTCCACCTCCTTTTCAGCCGTCGCGCCCAGTCCAGCCCTCCTCCCCGTCCACCCGAGGGGATGATACGGGGACTGACACGGCAGCGACGGGTACGGACGACGAGGTATACGACGAGGATGTACCGTCGTCGCCTCCCACCAGGGCTTCTCCGCCCGACGAGATTGGATCGTTCCACTCCATGATCACCAGGGCATCCGAGCTTTTCCAACTCTGCCCTGAGGAGAAGAAGAAGGAAGGTTTCCTTTATCAGCGGCGCGAGGCCAAGAGGAAGACGGTCCTCTCAGTGCCTCTATTGGACAACATTTGGGATGAGGGCCTCACCCTCCTCAAGAACCCTTCCACGACGCCAGCTAGAAGAGACCGGTACGAGAAGAAGTACCGGGTCCCGGACACGGCCCCCCTGTGCCTCCGGGCGCAGCCTACCCCGGACTCTGTCGTCTCCGCGGCGGCCAGGAAGAAAGCGGGGGGGGTGCGGCCTCCACATCGACTTCCCCACCGGACGGTGAGGGAAAGAAATTGGACGCTATGGGACGCAGAGTCATCTCGTCGGCAGCGACGACGATTAAAGCGGCCAACGCCTTGGCTATCGTGGCCCGCTACGACAGGGAGCTCTGGTACAAACTGGCTCCCCTGCTGGACTTCCTGCCGGACGACAAGAGGACAGAGGCCCTGGAGATCCTGCAGGAAGGTGAGGTGGCTTCGGACCACGCCATTACCGTTGCGACGGACATCGCCGACACTGGGTTCCGCCAGTTGGGCAACGGCGTTTGCCTTAGGCGGCGTGGATGGCTCAAGGCTACGGACTTCCGTCAAGAAGTTCAGACCAGAGTCCTGGACATGCCCTTCGATGGGAACAACCTGTTTGGGAAAACAGTGGACGATTCCCTTCAGGCCATTAAAGCGGACACTGAGACGGCCCGGGCCCTGGGAGTTCTGCAACAACGACGGACGCCCTTTCGGAGCAGCGAAGGCAAGGGCGCCTCCAAAGGTTCCGGCGGCGGTTTCTCCACCTACCGTCAAGCGGCCCGCTCGTCGTCTCAGGAGGCCTACAGAGGACGAGGCAAGTCTGGCGGACCCCGCCGTCGTCGCCAAGGAGGTCAAGGCGGCAAAGCCTCGTCGAAGCAGGATTAAACCGGCCGTGGGGTCTGGCCCCCACCGAAGCACCCCGGTGGGAGGCCGGCTGGCGAGCTTCGTCAGCGTGTGGGAGTCCATCTCCACCGACAGTTGGGTGCTGGACGCCTTGGCCCGGGGCCACGCGCTCGAGTTCCAGAAAAGGTGCCCGCGCGTCCCCCCCGTGGCCAGGAAAGAACTTCACGTCCCTCAACTTCTCCTGGAGGTAAAAGCGATGCTCAGGAAGGGCGCCATCGAACTCGTCCCAAAGAGGCTTCGGGGCTCCGGAGTTTACTCGAGATACTTCCTCGTGAAGAAGAAGACGGGGGGATGGCGCCCCATCCTGGACCTGCGACGTCTGAACAAGTTCATCAAGGCGCAGAAGTTCCGGATGGTCACCCTCCAGCACGTCCTGGGTCAGCTGGAGGAAGGAGACTTCCTGTCGTCGTTGGATTTGGAGGATGCCTACTTCCATATTCCCATCCTAAAGGGGCACCGAAAATTCCTCAGGTTTGTGGTCCAAGGGCGTCATTACCAGTTCAAAGCCCTCCCCTTCGGACTACGGTCGGCACCCAGGGTATTCACCAAGTGCCTCGCACCGGTGGCGGCGCAGCTGCGCCGCGAGGGGGTCCACGTCTACCCCTACCTGGACGACTGGCTCATCCGAGCCAAGACGAGGGAGCTCGCCGTGGTTCACACGGCAAGGACCGTCCAACTTCTCACGGACCTGGGATTCTCCGTGAACTACGCCAAAACCCACCTGGTACCCGCGCAAGACGCTCTGTTTCTGGGAGCGAGGCTCAACACAGTGTCCCTTCTGGCCTCCCCGTCGGAGGAGAGGACCCGGACCATCCTGGGCAAGGTGCAGCGGATGTTGGTGGCCGACGCGGCCAAGGTGAGGTCCATCAAGTCCCTCCTCGGAATGATGTCTTCCTGCATCTACCTCATTCCCATGTGCAGGCTCCGGATGCGCCCGTTGCAGGAGTTCCTGGACGCGTGCTGGATCCAAACGACGGGCAGCTTCGAGGAAAGGATCACACTCGACGAGAGTTTCCGACGAGCGATCCGGTGGTGGGGCACCCGCGCGCATCTGACGGCGGGCTTGGACTTCCAGACCCCAGCCCACCAGGAGACAGTGACCACGGATGCCTCCCTGGAAGGGTGGGGAGCGCACACCGAAAATCTGCACGCAAGAGGCCTTTGGCTCCCGACGGAGAAATCCCTACATATCAACGTCCTGGAGCTCCGTGCAGTGTTTTGGACCCTCAGGTCCTTCCTTCCGTCCCTCAAGGGCAAGGTGGTGAGGATCTTCACCGACAACACCACCACCATGTTTTACATCAGGAAACAGGGCGGAACCAGGTCCCCAGCCCTGTCCAAGGAGGCGCAGGACCTGTGGCATTGGGCCATCACCCAAAGGATATTTCTGGTGCCGTTTCATCTGGCAGGGATAAAAAACACCATCGCCGACTCACTCAGCAGGGAGCTGCGCTCGTGCCACGAGTGGGAGCTACGGCAGGATCTAGTGGATCGCCTCTTCCGACGGTGGGGCACACCCCAGATCGACCTGTTCGCGTCGGCGACGAACTCCAAGTGCCGGAGGTTCGCCAGCAGGTTTCCCCAGGCGAGGAGCATGGGCGATGCTTTCTCGTTCCCCTGGGAGGGCCTGTTCCTCTACGCGTTCCCTCCTTTGCCACTGCTAATCCGGCTCGTCAACCAGCTCAAGAGGTCACGGTGCAGGATGATCCTCGTCGCACCTGCGTGGCCGAGGCAGATATGGTTCCCGGACCTTCTGGACTTGTCAGCGTCCCCGCCAATCAAGCTGCCGGTGGACGCGGATCTACTCTCCAGAGAAGGAGGCGCCATCCTCCACCACGACCCGAAATCGCTGAACTTGCAGGCCTGGCTCCTGCAGCGCTAGAGTTTGGAGGATACGACATACCGGCCGACTGCAGAGAGGTTCTTGCAAAGGCCAGGGCGCCCTCGACTCTTAAATGCTACGGACACAAATGGAAGAGGTTCTCTGTCTGGTGCCACGCACAGAAGATTAACCCTCTACGGATTACGGCCCCCCAAGTACTGCCGTACCTGCTGACGCTGGCCAAAGCTGGACTGGCACACGCGTCCATCAAGATTCATCTTGCTGCGATCTCCCGATACACCAGAACCACGGGGCGGACGTCCTTGTGGTCTCATCGTCTGGTGAAAGAGTTCATGAAGGGACTGTTCAGATCGTTCCCGCCGGTGAAGGCTCCGGCCCCGGCGTGGGAGCTCAACGTAGTGCTGACCAAGCTCATGGGACCTCCGTTCGAGCCTCTGCACTCAGCTCCGTTGAAATTTCTGTCGTGTAAAACAGCGTTTCTTGTGGCCATCACCTCCGCACGACGAGTGGGAGAGATCCAGGCCCTTTCCTGCAAGGGCCCGTACTTGACTTTTCACGACACGAGGGTAGTGCTCAGGACGCACCCCTCCTTCATGCCCAAGGTACCGTCGGACTTCCATCTCAACAAACCCTTGGTGTTGCCTGTGTTCTTCCCGTCGCCTTCGTCGCCGGCTGAGAGGACTTTGCACTCGCTGCATGTGGCTAGAGCGCTGAAGTTCTACGTGGACCGCACGAAGTGTTTTCGGAAGACGTGACAACTCTTTGTGAACTTTGGACCTGTCAATCAGGGGAAGGCTCTCTCGAAGGCTTCCATTTCCAGATGGCTCTCCGGCTGTATCATGTACTGTCACCGGTTGGCAAACCGACCGCTGCCTGGCCGTCCGAGAGCCCATTCCACCAGAGTGATCGCAGCTACCACGGCGTTCCTATCTGGTGTGCCCCTGCTGGACATATGCAGGACTGCTACGTGGAGGTCGACGCACACCTTCACGAAATTCTACTGCGTCGACCGGGATTCCAGGGAGGAGTCCAGGGTCGGCCAAGCAGTGCTGCGCAACCTGTTCGCCTGAGGTGAGCCTGGTGAGGAGGTAAGATGCTTAATGTTGAGTTGATGTGATGCTTAATGTTGAGCCTTTGCCACCTCCCGTGGTTGTGCATGTGTACTGCTATGTATTCTTTATTCATGAGCATGTGAATCCATGCCAGACCCCATGCTGGAGAAGGAACAAGTTACTTACCTGTAACTGTTGTTCTCCAGCATGGGTCTGGCATGGATTCACATGCGAACCCTCCCGCCTACCCCTCTGCGGCTCTTCACTTGGTCATACTGCCACTTCACGTGCTTCCAAATCTGAAGATGGCTGCCAGAGGCGGGGCTTAGGTAGAGGGCAGTCATTGGCTTTGGTCAGTATGACGCAGAGATCAGTGATTGGTTATTACTACGAAAGACAGATCAGAAACGAAACTGATACTGGTTTTTTCTTTACCGAGGATTCCCAGCCTGACGACGGGGAATATTCATGAGCATGTGAATCCATGCCAGACCCATGCTGGAGAACAACAGTTACAGGTAAGTAACTTGTTCCTTCTCTGCACACCTCGCTCACTCAGAGGTGCAAATAGACACCTGCCGCACCTACTTGGCAGCCAAAGGGGCCTACAGGAATTTTGAGGAGGAGGTCTTCTCCTACTCCAACCCGGTGGTTAAATGGCATTTGGCAGGCCTCACCAGGCTCTACCCGCCCATCAAGAAGCCACACCCCGTGTGGGATCTCAATGTAGTGTTGGGCGCCCTGGCGCACAAACCTTTCGAACCAATGGTGTCCGCGGACATCAGATTGGTCACAATTAAAACAGATTTGTTGGTGGGTCTCACCTCTGCTCGCAGAGTCGGTGAGATCCAGACTTTGATGGCATCAGAACCCTATACTACTTTTCACAAAGATAAGGTGGTCCTGAGAATGCACCCCACGTTGCTACCTAAGTTAGTCTCCGCTTTTCATCTAAATGAGGAGATAGCTTTACCTACGTACTCTTTTATGTCCCGTCTCCTTTCCTCCATACTGCATGAACGTCCCTTCCTAGGGATGGGAGACAGAACATTTTTCACCAGAAAAAACCTTCTTCCCCTATAAATGTGGAGGTGCGCGGGGGTGTGGTCCTGGTGGCATGCCCTACCCTGACTCTGCCCACCTGCGCCACTCCTCATTCCCCTTTTCCGCCTTGACGGGAACGGGCTGATTTCACCAGCGCTCCTGGGTTTGGCTTCGGCCATGTAATACAACGCACTCTTCCCCAGATCATCTTCTGTCTTTTTATCTTCTCTGTGTCATTCAGGTATTCGGTCCTCCGTGGTCATGCTCCTCCACGGGCATATGTCGACTTCAGCGGGCTTCAGCAGGAGTCCAGCCTGCGAGGGGCTCTTCCCCCACATCCGAGCCCCACGCTCTTTGCCTCTGCTGCCTTCGCCCTGATCACGGGTGGGAAGGTTGTACCGCGTGCGACGCACTGACTTCACGCGCACTGAAGAACAGGCTTGCCAGGTGGAGGGAGTATTACAGTTTGTTTTTTGAAACTCGAAGATGGGTGTCGACACAGGGCGTGCCAGTAATACTATCCCTAGTGTGACGTCCACTGTACCCATGATCCCTCACGCGTCTAGGACCTTCAGATTGTTTTTTTCCACCATACTGGTCGGAAGCATCCTGCGGAGTTCCCTGGCCTTAGCCATAATTTTGCAAAATATCTTAATGTTTCCCCATTTTCTCCACCCCAATGTCGAGTCACCGAACTTCGACACTCGACGCCGGCCCCGAGAAGAAAACAACCGTCGAGAGCTGCACGACGGACTTGGGCCTCGGAAGGCCCAGTGGGGGGTGGTACATACTCTACACTCTATCTATCCTATCTAGAGCAGCAAACCACTTCCACATTGACACCCAGGGTGCTCAGGAGGAAAGGGATTTTGCTGAAGAGTTGGTGGGAGAAAGGAGACCTGTTGCGCAGGCCATCCCTATCCTTAAGTCCATCCAAAGAAGAATAGACCCTTCACTGGTAAACCCCAATCTCACCAGGGCAGTCAATCCCAAGATTGAGAAGCTATTCAGGGCAGCCCAATCAGACCCACTGTATATAAGAGGGCATCTGAAACCGGACTCGCTAGTCGTTACAAATGCCCGCAAGAGGGCAGGAACACCCTTGTCCTCATCAGAAGCTCCTTCTGACAAGGAGAGCAAGAAAATCTATGGGTTCGGCAGAAATGTTTCCTCCACTTCTGCCTACCAAGCAAGAATCGCCAACTCCACCACCCTAATGGCGAGTTATAACTGCCACCAGTGGGAGGAAGTCGCGGCACTCATAGATTCCGCCCCAGAGCCCCTAAACAGCCAATTGGCACGAGTCTCAGCAGAAGGGAGAGCCGTATCCGGTTGCATTTTAAAGGCAACCTTTGATGCCGCAGATAATGCCGGTAGATTGATAGCAGAGGGTACTGTTATCAAGAGACACGCTTGGTTACGGCAGTCTGGATTCAAGGCCGAAACACGAGCATCATTGTTAGACAAACCGGTGGACCCAGATCTGTTGTTCGGTAAGGCGGTCGAGGACGCGCTGAAAAATGCCAACGACGAGTATGAAACACTCAAGTCCCTAGGTCAACTAACCACCAAACCCCCTAATCAAAGGGGTAATGGCAATTTTCGCCGCACACGCGGACAAAATTCCCAAAGAGGGTCAAACTATTCCCAGGGCCAGGGTACGCAGTGGAACAATAACCAACAGTCGACCCAAGGTTATAGTAGGGGGATAAGAGATGACGGGATAAAGGTAGAGGCAGCCCCAGTAGAGGCGGCGGCACGCCTCCACCAAAACAGTGACGCTCCGTTCAGGGTCCCTTCTCACACATCTCCAGTAGGACGACGCATTTCCAACTTCACCCAAGCTTGGGAAGGGATCACATCAGACAGATGGGTGCTGTCTACAGTGTCCGCAGGATACTGCATATAACTCTTAGAGCGTCCCCGAAACCACCCTCCACGACAAAGAACACATTCTCTAGTCTACCAAAGAATCCTCGAGGAGATCATTAATCTGCTAGCAAAGGACGCGATCAGACTCGTCCCAGGACACCAGGTAAACAAGGTTATTTATTCAATTTACTTCCTTGTACCAAAGAAAGATTTAACAATGCGCCCAGTATTAGTCTTACGGCCTGCAGACAAGTATGTCAAGCCCCAAAAATTTTGCATGACTACTCTCCAAGAGGTAATCCCCCCTCCTAAAAAAGGGGGATTACATGGCAACATTGGACATGAAAGATGGCTATTTTCATATTTCCATGTTCCCAGCGCACAGAAGATACTTGCGCTTCAAGGTGGACAGTCAGCACTACCAGTTCAAGGGACTGCCCTTCGGGATAGCCTCGGCCGCAAGGGTATTCACCAAGGTACTGGCGGTGGCGGCAGCACACCTACGCAGGGAGGCAATCCCGGTGTACCCTTACCTGGACTACTGGCTCATCACGGGGGAGACCCCAGTAATTTGCAGAACAAACATTCAAAGAACGATCGACCTCCTCTTCGAATTATGTTTCTCCATAAACGAGAAAAAGTCAAATCTGGTGCCAAGCCCCTCCAAACAGTTCCTAGGAGCTGTCCTAAACACACAAGAGGGGTTGGCCTTTCTATCAGAGGAAAGAATTCGGAATATACTGCTGCAAATTGTGCAATATCAGGCCGGTCGCTAGATAACGGTACGCAACGCAATGCGTTTGCTGGGCATGATGGCGTCATGTATTTACCTGGTCCCCCACGCGCGCCTGCGCATGTGTCCCATGCAAGAATGGTTGGCGAAACAGTGGTCTCAGGCAAGTGGCCAGTGGGACGATCTAGTGGTCGTTTCGCCAACACTTGTACAAAGCCTTCACTGGTGGACAAGAGAAAATCTGTCCAAGGGGAAACCCTTTTACGATCCCGAGATACAGGCGATAGTCACAACGGACGCATGCCTGTCAGGGTGGGGAGCACACCATCTCCACCACATAGCTCAGGGTCTCTGGTCTCACTCAGTGGCCAAGAATCATATCAATCTGCTAGAGCTTCTGGCAGTTTTCAGAGTGCTTCAAGCGTTCAAGCCCTACCTGTTGAACCTGTCAGTGCAGATCCAGACAGACAGCACAACAGCCATGTTTTACCTGAACAAACAAGGAGGGACTTGTTCGCCAAATCTGTCCAAGCTTGCCCAGAAAATTTGGATATGGGCACTCAGACGGAACATCTTCCTGTCATCTCAACATGTTCCAGGGGATCTCAATTCTCTGGCGGACGCTTTGAGCAGAGACCCCCCCCTCCCAGAGGAACACAAACGCTGTCTACACAGAGAAATCGTAGAAGATCTCTTCTCTCAGTGTGGTTTCCCCACTATAGACATATTTGCCACACGCGTAAACAGACAGTGCCCAGGATTCGCATCCACGGTTCCCCAGCCAGACTGCCAGGGGAACGCCCTGTGGATGAACTGGTCAGGGATGTTTGCGTACGCTTTTCCACCAACACCTCATCAGGAAGGGGGTGAATAAGATGAACAGAGAATCGATGACGCTCGTCCTAGTTGCTCCCATGTGGGCGAGACAACCGTGGTTCCCACACGGCGGTGTGCGAACCCATCAAACTCCTGGGCTGGTACAACTTACTGTCCCAGCACCAAGGTCAGAAAGTGCATCCTCAACCCAACTCAATGAACCTGGCAGCATGGTTCCTGAGGTCATAAAGTTTGGACATCTCAATTTACCGCAGAGATGTATGGACATCCTAAGAGAATCTAGGGACCCAAACACGAGGCACTGCTACTTTGACAAATGGAAAAGATTTGTTATCTGGTGCCAGAATAAGCAAATCAACCCGGTTTATTGCACTCCTTCCACAATTGTCACATACATGCTCCACCTGCTGGACGCAGGGTTGGTTTTTAATTCACTGAAGGTACACCTGGCAGCTCTGTCAGCATACACTACCTCCCATAACAAGGTGTCGTGGTGGAAAGTACCAGTAGTTGAAGCCTTCATGGAAGGATTAAAGAGACTTCACCCTCCTATTTCAAACCCATCACCAGGATGGGACCTTAATGTGGTGCTATCTAAACTCATGGGCCCCCCCATTCGAGCCCATGCATAAAAGCAGTCTCAAACACCTGACTTATAAGACGGCCTTCTTAGTAGCAATTACATCTATAAGAAGGGTCAGTGAAATTCAGGCTCTGTCAGTGCAGGATCCTTTCTTTACGGTTCATAAAGATAAACTGGTTTTACGTACACACCCTAGGTTCTCACCTAAGTTTATTTCTAAATTCCACGTGAACCAGTCCATTGAGCTTCCGGCTTTCTTCCAAGACCCACAAAGCTCGGCTGAGGTGAAACTACACATCCTAGATGTGCGTAGGGTGGTCCTATACTATGTAAACAAAACCAGACCGCTAATGAAAACAGATCAGCTGCTTGTCTCCGTAGCTACAGGCAAAGAGGGAGATCGCGTCTCTAAAGGTGCCATCTCTAAGTGGATTATAAACTGTATCCAGCTGTGTTACTCCATTTCTGAAAAGACTCTGCCTTTCACGCCAAGAGCCCACTCTACTAGAGGCATCAGGGCCACTCTGGCTTTCATTGCAAATGTACCCCTTGACACCATTTGCAAAGCAGCTACTTGGAGCTCTATTCACACGTTTACTCAGCACTACTGCATTGACACCCATTCCAAGACAGATACTCAAGTGGGACAAGCGGTTCTAAGACATTTATTTGCTCATGACCCTTCTCACATCCAACCTCCTTCTTCTAACACTGCTCGCTAATCTATGCACAGCATGTAATCTAAGCTGATTCCACAAGCCTCAGAAGGGATACATTACTCACCGTAATCCTATTTCTGATGATTGTACCTGCTTAGATTCACGAGACCCACCCTTCCTCCCCTCTGAGAGAAGGCGCATGGATGCTGGTAGTCTTATCTATCTGCTTGGATTATCTGTACTCGCGCTACTCCTCATGCTACCTCATGTCAGAAAAAATACAATCTGAGGGTCCTAGACGCGTGTGGGATCATGGGTACAGTGGACGTCACACTAGGGATAGTATTACTGGCACGCCCTGTGTCGGTGCCCATTTTCGAGTTTCGAAAAACAAACTGTAATACTCTGCAGCTTCCACTAGATGTCGGCCTATGCACAGCATGTGAATCTAAGCAGATACAAGCATCAGAAATACGATTACGGTGAGTAATGTATCCCTTATTTACTCAACAGTTGTATAACATTTCACTATTCTAAGCAAGTAAAAATCACAATCATAAATACACCACACCACTTCCCTTAAATTGCAGACAAGTTAGGCTCACAAAAAGTGGGAGCAAAATGGCACTCCAGCAATTTTTAAAAGGGAGGGAAAGGCAAAGTTATTAGAAATTAGGCAAAACCAACAGGTACGTACTAAGGGCAATTGAACAAGAGAGACTACAGTGAGGAGATCATCTAGAAAAGGCTTAGGGCCAAAGTCAATGGGTCAAAAGTCTTTTGCTCAAGATCACACAGTTCAGGGTAGTTCGCAGTAAAGTTTGTGGCGCAGATTGCGGACGAGGTTGGTTGGTAGAAAAGTTAGTTCAAAGAGAAGAGAAGGACAAGCCCTCGGTTTGGAGAAAGATTTCAAACACTTTCACTGCGGTTGAACGAAACGGAGAGGGAGCTGTAGCTGAGGCGGACGTTCCTGGTGGTTCCTGCAGGCTCACGGTTCCTGAAGCGACTGTCGGACTGACGCGAAGTAGGAAGACTGGAGGGTCCTGCGCCACCCAGGGAAGAAACCAGCAGCAGAGCAAAACAATGAATAAAAGGTGTGTTCCTTAAACCCCAAGCAGGGTCCGACCTTCCTGGCTATCCGGCCCACTGTAGCTTTGTACAGCGAATTCGACCAGAGTGGTCCTGGCTTGTAGTTTGGGCGAACTGGTTGGTCCCACCAGCTCAAGGGAAGAAGTTTCCTGGAGGATGACCTGCAGTAGGGCATCACCGGGCAGTTCAGTCGTGGTAGGGTCCCTCTTCTTCCAGTTCCCCATTGGTTCTTTCGTTCCAGTGGCGACTCTGCTCTTCCAGTCCCAGAGACATGCTTTTTATGCAGTTTTCCCCCATTCATACAGCCTGGCTGTTAATCACACAGCAGGGTGGCTGGCCTGGCAAGGCCAGTCCCCTTCGCCAATCAGACAAGAGTGCGACTGGGATTACCAAGGGAACCCATGGCAGGGGTCCGAAGATCCCTCCCTCACATCCTGCCTACCTAGACTATCAGGCGCCTTAAAGAGGGCTTCTGTGCAGAAGCCCGCGAAAAGACAGCGAACAAAGGAATCATCCCCGGTTTGGCGCGCAGAGAGAAACACGAGAAAGACTTTAACAAAAAGAAATGGCGAGTAAACCCAGCCTGAACCAAAATGAAATGTATTTGGTCAAGCGGGTTTATGTTTGAGGCTAATATGATAGCCTAAAACATTATCACGTTTATATAAGATAATCGCGGTAGAAAAGTTAGGCTAGATACCACTGCCACCAGCCAAGTCTTAATGTTAAGGGAGCGAAACAATGCTCCAAGAGGCACAGACAAAAAGGGATAAGAGGTTAACCCTTTCCAATACTCCATGTAAGATGGGGTGTACTGGGTCTGTGGTTTAGAGTGACTATATAAAGTTAATGGCAACTTTGCCTGTTTCTGGGGGACAGTAGTCAGCCCCAGAAAAATGGAGTCAGTGGGAAGTCTCAAAGACAACCCTGTGTCACTGCACTGAAGGTGCTGTGTAACACACACACAAAACGTGGTGCACATGGAGTAGGTGAGGTTCCAGTGCCAAAGATCACACAGAAAGTAGAAATACACATAGCTAAACACATGTAAGAGTGGGAAAAAAGGCTCACACTCTTACCAGGTGAAAAAAATAAATCCTTGACATCTAGCAAAGCTGCTGAGGGACTCATTAGTTAAGGGAAATCAACCATTTATGAGAATTCTCCCCAACACTGACACGCCGTTGTCAACAAAAGCCTTCCACGACCAGCTTGCAGGTTTGACGGATTTTCTTGGCCTTCCTCAACCCGAGTTGGAGCAACCCAAGGAGGGGTTCTTAGCAGAAGTCCTCACCCTAAGACCCCTACCAAACAGGTATCCCGATGCAGAAGGACATAATTGCCTTGGCCAAGAAGGTGTGGCTCAAGCCACAGAAGTAAGCACCTTGCACTCCTAATATATTTTAACTTTGTGAGATCCTTGTACCTAATATTATAAACCAATTTTGTATTAAGTTTTAGGTGCGGGGGAGATAAAAAAGCAACCCTGGCCATATGGGTTGTGAAATGAACTAGAACAAAAATAGTTCCCAATTAGGGAACTTCCGTCCCCTGCACACTTTCAATGGCTGTTACAAGCCAAACAATTTAGAGTTTCTTGGTGTTCTCAAGATTTCTTTATGGGTTTATGGAGAAAGATAATCAAAATAATATCTATACACAAAGCAGTGTCAATAATACATTCATAAATCTATAAAAATTCTATAAAAAGTAGTACACTTCATGCATAAATTCTGATTTCATACACAATTTATTAATGCAAACAAAGTAGCCCAACGTGTTTCGAGATAATTCTCTTTTTCAGGGGTGGGTAATGTATTCAATTAAAACTTTAAATCTGTTGAAATAATCAAACATGAATTTCAATTACTAAAGTCTCCCAATATCATATAAATAGTTGATTTATACAGTTCAATCGATTACAGGTTCTAGATAAATGTTATCCTATGGCCATATGTACTGAACCAAGTTCCTCATATATATATATATATATATATATATCATTTAAACTCAACAACAAATCATTTTTAAAAAAAGTATAACAATTGCTAGTTGTTGACTAGATTTAATAGATCTGACTTCTAATGCCAGTTGAACAAAAGTATATGGATTCAATGGTTTACTAACCTTCTATTTGTTCCATATATGCATCTGCATACATTGTCCTTGTTATCTAGTTGGTTTGTCTTATTTGGAACAAGAATGTTGTTCTGAGCATTCTTAATGAGCTTTCTAACCTGTAATAATCATAACATAAGTATATAGACTCTAATCTTAGGAGATTATGTAAGGTTATAAAGATGCCACAAATGTGGTCTTCACTCTTACCCTCTATGGGTTTGACACTGTGTCTTCAGTGGAGAAATAGGCACTTAGTTCAATAAGGTGGTCTAGGTCTCACAGGACCTTGTTCTTATGGATAGTTCATCAAGGCATATCTACAAAATATTATGTCAAGTGTATTAAAATTATTTGTAAATTGCCAGAGGCCGTGTACAAAAACGAATCATAAAAGTCTCCAACCGTTAACTATTGACATCCAACTTAATGCAGAATATGTTGGTAAATGGGAAGTCACGCTGGAAAATATAGACGCTTCAGTGCCTTGCCAATTTTTACATCAATCCCAAAGGATAAAGATAAGTAAAGACTGTAGTCTAAGTTCTATTTAATAAAAGTTTGAGTTGGGCAGATAGAGCCCTATGAGTCAATGTATACTTACTTGCAGGCCTTGGGATGGTATAGATCTATCTCCAAGCTGCGCCGAGATAGATTTGTCTGTCAACCGGCGTCTCGATGGCAAGTGATGATAGTGACTATGCCTGAATGATGATAAAAGAGAATTTATCATTTTAGGCACTACATTCAGTATAAAGAAACTTGGTCCGGCCTACAATTCCTTCATGATCGATGGTAAAAACATCAAGGTTGGACAAGAGGTCAAAACTCTGGGTTTCTACCTGGATTCCAACTTCTCCTTCAGAAGACAGGTGAGCTCCCTAGCGTCTTCCACGGCCTATACGTGCAAATTAATCTGCACAGCCAAACCATTTCTGACCGACACTAGCTGCCTTACCCTCGCTAGAGCCCTTATACTGTCCTGCCTGGACTACTGCAACGCCCTCTACCTGGAAGCCTCCAAGGCCACCACCAGCAAACCTCAAACCCTCCAGAACAATGCCCTCAGAGCGGCCCTGGGCATCTCCAGAAGAGAACATATCTCAGAATTCAACCTACAGAACAATTGGCTTTCCATTAACAACAAAATTCTTTTAAAAACTGCATCGCTCATGCACAAATCACTCAATAACGCTGCCCCTATCTACTTGATTGATAGGTTCCATAGACAGTCCTCCTTGAGACCTACTAGATCTTTCTACAAAGACTGCCTCTCTGTCCCTAACTTCAAACGCGCCACCATAGGGGGCAATAGCTTCCCAGTGAAAGCAGCTAAACTTTGGAACTCCCTACCGCCCAATCTCAGAGTGGACCTGCCCTACCAGAACTTCCGTACCAAGGTTGTCGCTTAGCTGAAAACGGAGGATGTCACTAACTCCGTCCACTGATAGGCCTACTCTCTTGCTATCAGCAGTGTACACACCGTGTAACCACATGTGCCCACTTGTCTATATGTTTATAATATCTCTGTACTTCACTGTTGAAATGTATATTTTATCGTTGTACCCCACTATTACTCTGTATGTTCTATGACCTGTAACCAAGCTTCGCAAATTCTTGTAAAGGCTGTGCCCTGATACCCTTGGGTATGCTCGTGCATTATAAATAATAAAACAAACAAACAAACAAGTATAGACAGATGGAGGGGATCCACTCTTGTTGTCGGCGCACCCTCAACTGCACTCTTCGGTGATTGCTGCGGCGTCACTTTACTCTAAGCCTCAGTCCTCTGCCACCTCGTCCTCTGCGCTGTTAGGCAAGGAGGAGAAGATCTTGGAGGCGTGCAGGAAGTAGCTTTACTCCAACGCCTCGCTGCAACTGCGTCAATTCAACACCGATGCCATTCTGGCAGCCGCTAACCAGAGGCTTTGGTGGGGAATAGCAGACTTCTTTCTAGAACTTCCAGTGCAGAGCCAGGCACGCTTCAAAGCGCAGGACATCATGGAGTCCACTGTGGCCCTCATCGATACCTCGGGCCGGGCCATCTGCATCGCCACGGACATGAGAAGGATGGCCTGGCTTCAGGCTACTAAATTTAACCCAGATGTCCAGGAACGCATATTGGACCTTCCGTTCCAGGGTAGCAACCTCTTTCACTCTACCACTGACGAGGAATTAGATTAAAAAAAACAGCTCGCAAACTGCGAAGTATTTATTTATCCTGACGAAGGCCATGCCCAAGGAGTACACCCAGTTGCAACAACACTCCGACAGGGGGCGGTCGTTCGGCAGGTTCCGGGGCTTCCAGGAACTGAGGTTGAGACTACCGGACTGCTCGCCCAGTCGGCACTGGCGCAAGCAACAAAAAGGGAGGGATGGAGTAAGGGCTTCTTCCAGTCTCCCTCCTCAGCAGCAGCCTCAGTGGGAAAGAAAGCATGATGCGTCCCTTCGGGTCCACGTGTCTCCAGTGGGAGGCAGGCTTGCCTTCCATGTGCAATTTTGGCGCCAGAACTTTCCTGACCCCTGGATACTCTGTAGTATCCTCGGGGTACCGCCAACTGGTCCCTTCGCCTCCTCCGCTCCACTCCCACAGATTGGGACAGCAACTCCGTTGGCG
Source organism: Ambystoma mexicanum (assembly GCF_040938575.1). Taxonomy (NCBI): domain Eukaryota; kingdom Metazoa; phylum Chordata; class Amphibia; order Caudata; family Ambystomatidae; genus Ambystoma; species Ambystoma mexicanum. The sequence goes on from NC_090937.1 coordinate 304,742,469, forward strand.
GAGATCGGTCACTCTTCGAGAGCCAGGCCGTGGAAGAAGTCGCAGCCTCTCAGAGTGGATTGGGCTTTTATTCCAGGATTTTTGCCATACAAAAGAAGAACCAGGCTGGCTTGAGAATTGTGTTGGACCTATCCACCCTCAACCTCTCCCTCCCTCTTCAGAAATTCGAGATGGTTATGCCAGCACTCATTGCGGACACACTAGGCAAGGGAGACTGGATGTGCTCCCTGGATCTGAAGGACGCATATCTACACGTACTGATTTAGCACCCACATCGCTCCTTCCTGCGCTTCAGGATCATGGGCTGCCATTTCCAGTACAAGGGGCTACCCTTTGGCCTCATCTCAGCCCCCAGGGAATTTGCCAGACTCATGAACGTGGTGGCAGGCCTCCTCAGGGTCACCACGTCTACCCGTACCTGGACTGGCTCGTCAGGGCGAGATCTCCGGAAGCAGTTATCCACACTTCCTCCGCACTTATGAACACGCTCCACAAACTGGGGTTTGCCATCAACCTCAGGACGTCTCTGCTGCAGCCCACGCGGAGCCTCACCTTCCTGGGCCTCATCTGGGATACGAGCTCCGAGAAGGTCTTTCCCTCGGAGGACAATATTGCAGCCATCAAGAGAGCCACTACGCACTTCCTTATCAGAGCAGTGATCGCGGCCTGGTGGTACCAACTCTTACTGGGTATCATGGTGGTGATCCTTCTGGCCGTGCCACACACAAGACTCAGGATGAGGAGGTTATAGCTGCACTTCGCAGACTCATGGAATCAGGAGATGGGCTCCCAAGCGGAGCTTATCAACATACCTCCTCCTCTCCACTCGGACCTCACGTGGTGGTCCAAAGACTGCAACCTGCGGATGGGCAGGCCCTTCCAGCAGCTGTCTCCACAGGTCACCATCACTACGGACTCCTCCCTAGATGGGACAGCCACAGCGTCCATGTAGTCTGCACCCAGCATGAGCAGGAGTGTCACATCAACTGACTCACAGAGCTTTCCTTCCTCTCACTGGGGGCAAGTCCATCCTTATCCAGACCGACAACTCCACCAGCATGTACTATGTCAACAGGCAAGGGGGTACCAGGTCCCCTCCGCTGTGCACCCTAGCAGTCAGCATGTGGGAATGGGCTTTGGAGAACAACATCTACCTCTCGGCCATCCACCTCCTGTGTAGGCCAACTTGGAAGCTGACATGATCAGCAGACTGGGTGCAGTCAATTACGAATGGCAATTGAACGACCAGGCGCTCATGGAGGTCTTCAGCAGATGGGGGAACCCTCAGGTAGATCTGTTGGCACTTCCTGTTCTTCCAGGAGGCAATCAGTTCCTGTCTTGGCAGGGGCTGAGCCCCAGCTCCCTCAGCAACGCATTACAGATTTGGTGGGAAGGCATGACATCCTATGCCTTTCCTCCCACACCCCTGATCCACACGGTAATCCGCAAGATAAAGTAAGCTTGTCACCTCAGCATCATTCTGATAGCTCTGTGGTGGCCGCGACACCTTGGTTCTGTGAGCTGTTCAGCCTCACGGTTAGACCACCCATTCACCTTCCACAGGGTCCAGCCCATCTCTTGTCCCAGCAGGGGGCCAGGGTCATCCACCTCGCTCCGCAGAAATTAGCCCTCACAGCGTGGTTCCTGAGCAGATCACCATCAGGCACCTGAGCCTCTCCCAGGCTAACTTGGAGCTCATTCAGCGTGCCATGAGCAAGGCTACCAGGAGCCAGTACAATAGTAAATGGACTAGGTTCTCTGATTGGGCAGACTCTAAGGAGATTGACCCCCTTAGTTGCACACTGGATGACATACTCTCTTTCTCGGCACACCTCGCGCACTCAGGCATACAGGTGGACACATGTCGCACCTATCTGGCAGCCACAGGGGCTGTTAGGGAGAATTCTCTGTTTGGGCTGAATTTCCCTACCTAGTGAGTCCCCCAGCAGCTTTGCTGGATTTCTGGGGTTTCTTTTTTTCTCCTGCCAAGAGTGAGACTCTTTTTACCCTCACTCTTGGGCCTGTTGAAGTGTGTTTTCTTGGTTAAACCTTGTGTTGAATGGGCTATGGGGTCTTTTACTCCATAGGGCCTCATGTATTTTTGTGATGTGGGTTACACAGCACCCTCTGTGCCGTGACCCAGGGGTGTCCTAGGGACTCCCCAACATAGACTCCATACCCTGGGACTGACTACTGTCTCCCAGGGCATGTAAAGTCACCAAAGACTTTGCTAGTCTTGAATCCTGAACAGAACCAGTACAAACCATCATATTGTGGACGTACTGGCTGGGGCAATTCGATTGCCCCAGGGTCTGTTAGTCGAGGGGGCACGTCTCCGTCCCCCCTGATCGAGTTTTGGCTGGTGGCAGTGGAAACTACTTTTTATATTCGACCGCGAATATTTCCCTATGGGATTTCCCATTGTTTTAGGCTAACACATTTAATTATTTATTTACGGTAGCCTTAAACATACCGCCGGTATATATTTATTATTACAAATCCGGTTGGGACTTTTTGCCAAAACTTGATTCTAAAATGGCGTTGGCGTTCGCCTCTGTAACTCTGACCCAAAGTGGAGCCCTTTGTTCCACTTTTGGCGGGCTTCTCCACAGAAGCCCTCCAAAGTGGTGCCACTCTGTCTGGGGTACTTAGGAGGGGTGGAGGGGGATTTAGGCACCCTGGACTGAGTTACCTTGGTAACTCAAGTCGCACTCCGTCCTGATTGGCCCAAGTGGTGAGCCGGCCGGCTCACCACTTAGCATGTTTGAGTGACAGCTAGGCTGGGTGAATGGGGGTTTAGTGCATAAAAGCAGGGCTTTGGGGACTGGAACTTCAGAAGTCGCCACAGGACCAAGAATCCGACGAGGGAAGAGCTGAGCCGACCTGCTTCGACGACACCACCCGGTGGAGCCCTGCTGAACCGTCTCACCACCTTTCCCGACGACCGAGGAGAACTCTTAACGGAGTGGCTCCTTCCCTTGACTGGTGGGGACAACCAGTTTTCACCTTCTTTCCGCTTCTCGAGGTATCTCGTGGCCGCCTTGCCCGTGCCAAGCACCCCGGCAACCGGAATACCACACTTTTACCCCTAACCGCGAAAGTCGGTACAACCCTTTAACCGGAGGACTCCGCGGCTGGTTTCTTCCCGGGCAGTGCAACGACCTTCCTCTTCTGCTCTTCAGCGAGAACTTCTTCTCCCCTGACCGACGTCGAGCCTTGCTGCCACTGCATGGAACAACTGCCACCGCTGGAGGATCCTTTCCGCTTAAGGTACCGTGTTCCGCCTGGCTTCCCTTGCCACCGACTGTACGGGGTAGATTTAGCCCCCGGCTTTCGAACCTGGGAGTGCCTGGGACACCCTGGCTAAACTTTCTAAGCCACTCTAAACTCTTTCTAACTCTTTGCAAGACTTTGAATCCCTACTAACAGTGTGATCTTGGGCACATTTTCGCTCCGGCTACTCTAAGAGTGGGCCCTGCCTCGTGACTTTTGCTCACCTGTGACTTTGTGCTTCTTTGAGCCTATTGCAAGTGTTCTGGACCTTAGAGTGGTGTGTTTAACCCATTTCTGTTTCTTTTTACCCCTTTCTTTAACCTACTAGAGTGTCATCTAACGTTAAGCGCTCACCTCTGTTTTAATTAGGTGGTGTTAACCTAGAGTTGTCTAGATAGGAGTAAGGGTTGAAACTGCTTTCATTATAACTGTGTTTGAAGTGTTTTTACTATATTTTTGCTAGAGTGATTTCAACTTATGTGTGTTTAATAAATAAATAACTATATACTTTTGAAACCAAGCTCTGGTCAGTGTTTGCTTGTGCTATTGTATTTGAGTACCTATGGTGTATACTTTGCATACTGCCTAACTCTTCTTGAGGGAAATCTGACTGCTCAGCCACAGCTACCAAGTAAATCTGGGTGGTGCAGACTGCTACCAAGTGGGTTTACTGCTATACCTGTAGTCTTAAATCTTTTGCAGTGTTCCCCAAGGGAACTGCACAGATTTCTGCCTAACAGGGGCCTACAGAAATTCAGAGGAGGAAGTCTTCTCGTCTTCCAACCCGATAGTCAAGAAGCATCCGGCGGGCTTGTCCAGGCTCTACCCACCCATCAAGAGGCCACACCTGGTGTGGCACTTCAATGTGGTGTTGGGGGCCTTGGCACACAAACCCTTCGAACCAATGGTGTCCACGGACATCAGGCTGGTCACCATTAAGACAGCTTTGTTAGTGGGATTCACCTCTGCTCACAGAATCAGCGAGATCCAGGCTCTGGTGGCCTCATAACCCTATACCACTTTCCACAGGGATATGGTGGTCTTGCGGACTCACCCAGCGTTCCTACCTAAGGTACCCTCCGTTTTCCATCTGGATGAGCAAATAGTCTTATCTACGTTCTTCGCTGACCCAAAGGACGAGGCTCAGAGAGTCTTGCACTGTCTGGATGTCAGGCGTGCTCTGAAATTCTATCTGGACAGAACTAAGGGCTTCCGCAAGTCAGACGCACTTTTTGTCACCTTTTGGAGGCTCCAGACCCGGCTATCAAGCATCCACAACTTTTATTGCACTGTGGATGTTTGCGGCCATCAAAGAGGCCTATGAGGGGCAGCACAAGCCCCAGCCAGCTAACATGCATGCACACACTGTCAGAGCCAAGGCCTCGGCCATCGCATTCCAGCGACAGGTTCTGTGGCAAGTGATAAGCAGTGCAGCCACCTGGGCCACCCCTTTGGCTTTCTGTAAGCATTACTGTCTGGACCCTGGCTCCAAGTCAGACACGGCCTTCGGACAGGCGGTTCTAAGGAACTTATTTGCTTAAGGAAGGTATCCTCTCCACCATGGGGCTACATTCAGTTGTAATTGCCCATGCAGTATGGAGGAAAGGGGACGGGACGTAAGAGTAATTGTTACTCACCATAGTGGCTATCCTAGTCCCCTTTCCTCCTTACGTCCCACCATCTTCCCCCCCCCCCCCCCCCAATAATACTGGTGTCATTAGGCAATGATGATATTGTCGATGAGTCAATGGGGACTGAGGAGTGGTGCCAGTGGGCGGAGTCAGGGGAGCACATGCTCCCAGTGCCGCGCCTCTAAATTAAAAGGGGAAGAAGATTTTTTTATGATGAAAAAGGTTCCGTCCCTCTTCCCTAGCGAGGGATGCTCATGCAGTATGGAGGAAAGGGGACTATGGATTAGGAGTATGTTAGTCACTATGGTGAGTAACTATTAAAAACAAATGTACATCCCCCTGGTGAGGGCTATGTAATCATCTAGCCTAATGTTGGAACAGTGCGTCTCCCAAAAGGAAAGAAAAGACTCTCCAATGTAAACGTAGCATAGCAGGCTTAACTTTAGGAGAGAAAATGGTTGGCAGGTAGGAAGGAGGATGGTTGGCAGCGAGGTATAATTAGTCCAAACAGACAGCACATAAGAACATTGGTATACTGTAAAGAATATACACTATATTTTAAGGTCACAGATAAAATATTTATGATAAGAAAAATAAGTACTAAAGATGCACAGAGCAAATGCAACACAGCGTAGATGAGACACTAATTGGCCAGTAAAGGCCTAACTCAGTCCTGAACCTAAAATGTATGCCCTGTACCAAGTGGTACTCACTATTCATGCAAGTTAATAGAAGACCCCTAGACAACAGTACACATTGTGTACTATTGTTCATGATCGAAAGGAACCAAACTGAGCTTAATACTGGCTTCCTCTTACCTTCAACGTGAAGTATTATACTTAACACATATGCTTATAACACAGTATAGGACTTAGATGTTGAGCACAGAGGAGCACTATGTCCAGTACTACCAAAGTCCAGGCTATCTTTTCGATAGACAGTTTCTAGGCCCTGAAGGGCATTTTACACTCCAAGGAGGGAAACAGTAACAGCCCACAGTGCTACAATGTATAACTCCAATGTGGGAGTGTAATGTACAGTACTCCCACGTTACAGTCCCTTTTCCTCCATCGGTAGGGATGGGAATGGAACTTTTTTTTGCCACAAAAAGCGCATTTCCCCTTTAAATTTCAGATTGGCGGTAACACGGCTGCAGGCGCATGCGTGCAACACAGATCCTGCCCTCCGGTGCCTCGAAGTCCTCTTTTCCATGTCGACAGATTCTCACGGTGCTCGTGGTAGTTTTTTTCTATACTGAACCTTTGTGTTTTCCAAACCTGTTTTTTTTTATTGCACTCTCGGCTTCCGGTGCTGTGCTTCCCCCCGTACATGTTGGGTACGGCGGGATTTCTCCAGCATGGGGTCTGGCATGGATTCACATGCTCATGAATATTCCCCCTCGTCAGGCTGGGAATCCTCGGTAAAGAAAAAATCAGTATCAGTTTCGTTTCTGATCTGTCTTTCGTAGTAGTAACCAATCACTGATCTCTGCGTCATACTGACCACAGCCAATAACTGCCCTCTACCTAAGCCCCGCCTCTGGCAGCCATCTTCAAATTTTTACCGCACGTTCAAGTGTTGGGAGTCCTCGTGTTTAGCTCTCGAGCTTTTACTGCGTGTTTCGCGCTTTTTCAGGTGAATTTTCACTTTTTTTCGGTTAATCGAGCCTCAAGCTCCACTGTTTCTACTCCTGTTAACGGCTGCCTGTTGCAGGATTTTCCTACGCCCCTCAAGGGTGAAGATTTCATCGAATCAACTTCTTGGAGGATTCCAGAAGATTTGCGGCCTACTTCAAGATGGCCCAGGATGCGAGTTTGTCGCCCGGACCCAAGCTGTTTCGCAGCTGCCCTGGATGCGGGCTGCAGAATGTGTTTAAGGAAGACGAACATTTGCGATGCCTCTACTGTCTTCATGGGACAAGACTCATGTAGAGAAGGACTGCCAGTTCTGCAAGAACTTGTCGGAGTGGCCATGAGGGACCGTCGAGCCCGTCTCGCAAGCTGGTTGGAGAAGGGCTCGACGGGTGAGAAGAAGAAGAAAGGGTCCGAGCGGGCTTCTAAGTCCTGTGCGGGCGCCCTGGTGTTGGGCCCCCAAACACCGCAAGTCCGCTGGCTCCAGGAGCGCGGAAAGGTCGGGCTCTTCGGTCGCCAGGCAGGGCGCACCTTCCCCGGCACCGTCAACCACGAGCCAACGCTCCGGTTCGGGGAAGAGAACGTCTGAGACCCCCGGGTAAGCTTCGGGAGAAGCCCCGTCCGATCTCGGAAGAGGGGGAGCGACGCGTCGCCCCTCCCCCGAAGGAGAAGGCCCGGGACGCACCTAAGGTGGTGAAGGCCCCTACCCAGCAGGCGAAGGCCTCTATCGAGGCTATCGCGGGACTCTGGCCAAGCCGGCAGAGACAACGCCAGCGGAGACTGCCTCCGGGACTAGAGTTTCCCTGCCGCCAAGGAGGGAATTCTCTTTTCAGCCCATCGTTGTGGCCGCCATGATGGAAGAAGCGAGGGGGGGGGGGGGCACAGTGCCCTCCTCGAGCTCGGAGTCAGCCTCGGAGGAGGAACTGACCGAGGCTGTGAGGAACCTCGAAGTCCAATTCAAGAAGGTTCGATCCCGTCAGGAAGATCCTCGGGAGATAACCGAGGAAGACGACGATGGTGAGGAAGAGCGGCCTTCCCTTCCGGCGCAGCCGGTTCCTAGGCCTCAGGGTGGCTAGGCGGCCATTGTGTCTGCCATCCAGTCCTTATGCTCTGAGATAATGACGAGATTCCCACGGGCCAGGCCGGAGGACCCGCACACTGGCCCGTCGGGAAGTCCTCAGAACAAACGACGGAGGACCCAACCCTCTCCTCCGCTCGCCCCCGTAAGGCCTACAGTTCCCTCCTCATCCTCCCACGAGTCGGGAGATGACGGTGCGTTGGGCTCGACGACGAGTTCTGAGGGCGACGACGGAACGGGTCTCCCGTCGCACGGGCCTCGCCGCCCGACGGATTGGCTCATTCCACGCCATGATCGCCAGGGCGTCCGAATTGTTCCAGCTCTGCCCGGAGGAGCAGGAAAAGGAAGGTTTCCTCTATCAGCGCCGGGAGGCCAAGAGGAAGACGGTCATCGTGTCATCGCGGTGCCCCTAATCAATGACATCTGGGAGGAGAGCCTGTCGGTTCTCAAAAACCCCTCCACGGCACCAGCCAAACGGGACCGGTACGAGAAGAAGTACCGGGTCCCCGAAACCGCTCCCCTGTGCCTCCGGGCCCAGCCAACGCCAGTCTCGGTCGTCTCGGCGGCGGTGAAGAAGAAAGCGGCGGGGTCAGGAGCCTCGACGTCGAATTCCCCGCCGGACGGCGAGGGAAAAAAGTTGGGGCGGCGGGTCATTTCGTCGGCAGCGACGACGATCAAAGCGGCCAACGCCCTGGCGATTGTGGCCCGTTACGACAGGGAGCTCTGGTTTAAGCTGGCCCCCATATTGGATTTCCTGCCGGACGACAAGAGGTCCGAGGCCCTGGAAATACTGCAAGAGGGCGAGGTGGCGTCGGACCACGCCATAACGGTGGCAACCGATATTGCCGATACCGGGTTCCGCCAGCTGGGCAACGGTGTTTGCCTACGACGACGGGGTTGGCTCCGGGCGACCGACTTCCATCAGGACGTCCAGACCAGGGTATTGGACATGCCGTTCGACGGCAGCAACTTGTTCGGGAAGGCGGTGGACGAATCCCTCCAAGCCATAAAAACGGACACGGAGACGGCCCGCGCCCTAGGAGCCCTTCAGCAACGACGGCCCTTTCGGAGCTCCGGAGGCAGACAGGGTGCCTCCAAGGGATCCAGCGGTGGCTCGTCCTACCGCCAGGTGGCACGCTCCTCGTCTCAGGAGGCCTACAGGGGTCGCGGCAAGCAGGGAGCGCCTCGCCTCCGTCGGCAAGGTGGCCAGGGCGGCAAGGCCACCACCTCCAAGCAGGACTGAACCGGCCGTGGTCTCGGGCCCCCACCGAAGCACCCCGGTGGGAGGCCGGCTGACGAATTTCGTCGGCGTGTGGAAGTCCATCTCCACCGACGGTTGGGTGCTGGATACCCTGGCAAGAGGACACTCTATCGAATTCTTGAAGAAGTGCCCTCACGTTCCACCTGTGGCCAGGAAGGAAAATCACGTCCCGCAACTGCTGTTGGAAGTACGGGCGATGCTCAGGAAAGGCGCCATTAAACTTGTCCCGAAGAGGCTCCGGGGCTCCGGGTGTACTCAAGGTACTTCCTCGTCAGGAAGAAGACTGGCGGCTGGCGCCCCATCCTGGACCTTCGTCGTTTGAACAAATACATCAGATCACAGAAGTTCAGGATGGTCACCCTCCAGCACGTACTGGGACAGCTGGAGGAAGGCGACTTCCTGTCGTCGTTGGACCTGGAGGATGCATACTTCCACGTTCCCATCCTCAAAAGTCACCGAAGGTTCCTCAGGTTCGTCGTCCAGGGACGCAACTACCAATTCAGAGCACTGCCGTTCGGATTGAAGTCGGCCCCCAGGGTCTTTACCAAGTGCCTAGCACCAGTGGCGGCGCGGCTGCGCCTGCAGGGGATTCACGTCTACCCCTACCTGGACGACTGGCTCATCCGCTCAAGGACGAGGGAACTCGCCGTCGAACACACTGCGAGGACCGTCCAGCTACTCACAGACCTGGGATTCGCCATAAACTACCCAAAGTCCCACCTGGTGCCGTCGCAGGTGACCCTGTTTCTGGGAGCGAAGCTCGATACAGTGAGGCCCCGTCGGAAGAACGGACGAAGACCATTCTAGGCAAAGTGCAGCGCCTGCTAGCCACGGACATGGCCAGGGTGAGGTCCATCAAGTCCCTCCTGGGGATGATGTCCTCTTGCATCTACCTGGTGCGCCTCTGGAGACTACGGATGCGCCCTCTTAAAGAATTTCTCGACGCCGGTTGGATGCAGGCGATGGGCACCTTCGAAGACAGGGTCCCCCTCAACGAGGTGTTCCGGTGGGCGGTTCAGTGGTGGGGCTTTCAAGCACCTCACGGCGGGCAAGGACTTTCAGACGCCGGCGTACCAGGAGACGGGGACGACGGACGCCTCCCTGGAAGGTTGGGGCGCCCACACCGGAGATCTCCACGCAAGAGGCCTCTGGCTCCCGGAGGAGAGGCTCCTGCACATCAACGTCCTGGAACTCCGAGCGTGTTCTGGGCTCTCAAATCGTTCCTCCCGTCGCTCAAGGGCAAGGTGGTGTGGATCTTCACGGACAACACCACAACAATGTTTTACATACGGAAGCAGGGAGGCACCAGATCCCCAGCCCTATCCAAGGAGGCACAGGATCTGTGGCACTGGGCGGTCGCCCAGGGGATGTTCCTGGTTCTCTTCCACCTGGCAGGAGAAAGAAACACCATCGCCGACTCGCTCAGCAGGGAGCTGCACGCGTGTCACGAGTGGGAACTGCGCCAGGATCAGGTGGATCAACTCTTCCGACGATGGGGCAAACCCCAAATCGACCTGTTCGCAACAGCGACAATCTCGAAGTGCAAGAGGTTCGCCAGCAGGTTTCCCCAGCCGAGAAGCATGGGCGATGCGTTCTCGTTCCCCTGGGACGGCCTATACCTGTATGCGTTCCCTCCGTTGCCGTTGCTGCTTCGACTCATCAGCCAGCTCAAGAGGTCCCTGTGCAGGATGATCCTCATCGCACCGGCGTGGCCGAGGCAGATCTGGTTCCCGGACCTTCTGGACTTGTCAACGTCCCCTCCCATCAAGCTGTCGGCGGACGCGGACCTTCTCTCCAGAGAAGGAGGCGCCATCTTCCACCACGACCCGGCGTCGCTGAACCTGCAGGCTTGGCTCCTGCAGCACTAGAGTTTGGAGGCTACGATATACCGGCCGATTGCAGAGAGGTTCTTGCAAAGGCCAGGGCGTCCTCGACTCTCAAATGCTACGGTCATAAGTGGAAGAGGTTCTCTATCTGGTGCCGAGCACAGAAGATCAACCCCCTACGGATTACGGCCCCTCAAGTGCTGCCGTACCTGCTATCGCTGGCAAAGGCTGGGCTAGCCCATGCCTCCATTAAGATTCATCTGGCGGCGATCTCCAGATATACCAGAACCACAGGACGGACGTCCCTGTGGTCCCATCGACTGGTAAAAGAGTTTATGAAAGGACTGTTCCGGTCGTTCCCGCCGGTGAAGGCCCCGGCGTGGGAACTTAACGTGGTCCTGACTAGGCTCATGGGGCCCCCATTCGAGCCGATGCACTCTGCACCGATGAAGTTTGTGTCGTGGAAGACTGCGTTCCTATTGGCCATTACCTCCCACGACGAGTGGGAGAGATCCGGGCCCTATCCTGCAAAGCACCGTACTTGACTTTCCATGCCTCAAGGGTGGTGCTTAGGACGCACCCCTCCTTTATGCCCAAGGTGCCGTCGGACTTCCATGTTAACGAGCCCTTGGTGTTACCTGTTTTCTTCCCGTCTCCTTCGTCGCCGGCCGAGAGGACTTTGCACTCGCTGGATGTGGCTAGAGCGCTGAAGTTCTACGTGGACCGCACGAAGAGTTTCCGGAGGACATCACAGCTGTTCGTGAACTTTGGACCTGTGAATCAAGGGAAGGCTCTCTCGAAGTATTCTATTTCCAGATGGCTCTCCGGCTGCATCATGCACTGTCACCGGTTGGCTAACCGACCGCTGCCAGGCCGTCCGAGAGCCCATTCGACCAGAGCGATCGCTGCTACTACGGCGTTCTTATCTGGTGTGCCCCTGCTGGACATCTGCAGGGCGGCTACGTGGAGGTCGACGCACACCTTCACATGATTCTACTGCATCGATCGGGATTCCAGGGAGGAGTCCAGGGTCGGCCAAGCAGTGCTGCGCAACCTATTCGCCTAAGGTGAGCCTGGTGAGGAGGTAAGAATTGCTTAATGTTGAGTTTTGGATGTAATGCTTAATATTGAGCCTTTGCCACCTCCCGTGGTTGTGCATGTGTGTACTGCTATGTATTCTTTTATTCATGAGCATGTGAATCCATGCCAGACCCCATGCTGGAGAAGGAACAAGTTACTTACCTGTAACTGTTGTTCTCCAGCATGGGTCTGGCATGGATTCACATGCGAACCCTCCCGCCTACCCCTCTGCGGCTCTTCACTTGGTCATACTGCCACTTCACGTGCTACCAAATCTGAAGATGGCTGCCAGAGGCGGGGCTTAGTTAGAGGGCAGTCATTGGCTGTGGTCAGTATGACGCAGAGATCAGTGATTGGTTACTACTACGAAAGACAGATCAGAAACGAAACTGATACTGATTTTTTCTTTACCGAGGATTCCCAGCCTGACGACGGGGAATATTCATGAGCATGTGAATCCATGCCAGACCCATGAAGGAGAACAACATTTACAGGTAAGTAACTTGTTCCTTAGCTGATGTCCGTCCTGCAATGGGTCTTTCCCAGCCTCAGATCCCCACATGCTCTGTCTACAGTGCCTCGGGTCTGACCACCGTAGGGAAGGCTGCGTTGCGTGTGATTCGCTGACATGCGCCTTGAAGAATGCAGACCAAGGCCCAACTTCACACCCCGGGTAGAATGGTCTTTGTCACAGACCCTACACACACCATGGGGAACAGCTTACCCCATGTCCTCTACCTCTTTGATACTCTAGGCGAGCTATGCTCAATCTAGGAAGGGGCATAGTAGGCCCACGCAGCCACGTATACGCTGTCGGCAGGACATAACTCTGCAGCATGCAAAGAGCAATTCTTTTTTATAAATTCATGAGTCTGATGAGGTACAAACAAATGACAGGGATACTAAAAAATCTGATTGTGGAGTTTATGCCACAGGTACCGGCTCAGCCTCCTTCACAACCGCAACCAGTGCAATCGCCCATGCCTGTGCAGCACGTTGACTCCAGCCACTCGCAGGACTCCTCCTCCAGTCGGAGCCCTGGCAGAGATGGTGCCAGGACTTGCTGCAGAAGGGGCGCAGCCGGTCGCAGGGCCAGTCCAGGACACCACACCCGCTGCTAGCTCAGATCCTACATCTGAACACCAAAGGATCTTCGACAAGCAGGATACGGATAAGGATGAGGCTACAGAGGTTTCAGCATCCGCTAAAGCCTTCCATGATCGAATTCCTGCATTACCCCCTCCTCCCCCCCGCCATGGAAGCGACCTGAGTCAGGGGTGCAAGCAGAAATACTGACCCTAAGGGCAGTGAACAAGTCAAGGATTCTTCTACAGAGGGATGTAGCGGCTCTGGCAAAGAAGGTATGGGCCAAGCCTCATTCCACGCGTCCGGTTAAAAAGAGGCTGGATGCCAAGTAAAGGCAAGCAGATGAGGCCATTTTGATGTTTCCCCAACATCAGCATTCATCTGTCATTGGGGCGGCCTCCATGTACTCTAAGCCACAGTTTGACGCTGGATTGGGTGCCTCGTCTGTGTCGCTCCTCTCCAGAGAAGACCAAGCCCTCAAAGCCTTTGGGCGAAACGGTAAGTCTCAACTCCGGGCTACACTTATGGCAGGCCACTGCAGATGCCATTGTAGCAGCCACCAATCAGAAACTTTGAAGGGAGATTGCAGATGTCCTGCCGGACAACCCGGTGCATAGGCAGGCAGCCTTTAATATCTGGCCTGGCAGAGGTTAAGATTGTAGCGCAAGACCTGATGGAGTCAACAGTGTCTCACATTGCTACAGGGGGCGCGGAGTATGAATCCCAACAGACATACAGCGTCGTACAGCGTGGATGCACACAAAGAAGTTTAATTCTGATGTGCAGGATCGTATTTTGGAACTGCCGTTCAAAGGGGTGGAGTAGTTTCATTCGTCCACTGAGAAGGAGCTTACTAAAAAGAAGGGAAGTTCCCAGACAGCCAAGTCCCTCGCCATTCTAGCTAAGCCAGCAGCCAAGAGCTTTGGGCACACACAGTGTGGGGTGCAGCATAAACCCAGATCCATTGGTGAATTCAGGGGCTATCAAGACAGGCGGGCAAGACAATCCGACGGGTCATCCAGCCACCATAGGCGAAAACAGCACTCAACAAAAAGGTTTTTCCCCTCCCCCACCCCAGAAAATAAAAACTATGAGGTTGGCATCCAGGTCCACAGTTCTCCGGTGTCGGGCAGACTAGCCCATCAAAGTCTACACTGGTGTGATCTGTTTTTATACTCCTGGATCCAGTCAGTTACTTCCACAGGTTTTCGGCTTCCAATTTCTCGCCATCCTCTTCCCTCCACGACCACCCCCCCCCCACACCTCCCCCCCTCCTTCAGATAGGGTCTCCAGCATGACTGGCGGAGATCACTTCTCTAATGCGACGCAATGCAGTGGAGGAAGTACCTCTCTTAGGGACAGGCTTCTATTTGAGAATATTCATAGAGAAAAAGAACCAGGCTGTCCAGTGGGTGGCACTGGACCTGTTTTTCCTCAACCTTTTCCTAACCCTCCACAAATTCAAGATGGTGAAGCATTTGTGCTAGGGAGATTGGATGTGCTCCCTGAACATAAAGGACACATACTTGCACATCCCAATCTGGAAATCTCACAGGCAATTCCTGAGATTCACAGTGTATGGGAATGCACTTCAAGTGCAGGGTGTTACCATTTGTGCTAAACTCCGCTCTTCAAGTGTTTACAAAATTGGTGAATGTAGTGGCAGCTGTGCTCAGGGACAATGGCCACCATGCCTACGCCTCCCTGGATGACTTGCTTGTCAGGACCAGGTCGCCAAACTCAGCGCGGTAGACAATGCAGTATGTCATTGATATTTTGTTCGATTTGTGGTTCTCGGTCAACCTCAGCAGGTCAGAACTCGCACCTTCCCAGTCGATATTCCTGGGCATCAGATGGGACACAGAGAAGCAGAAGATATTCCCTACTCTGTAGAGAGTCAGGGCTATGTTAGCAGTAACTGTCCACTTTCTCAGCAGACAGGAGACATCAGCATATGATATGATGTGGCATTTATAATGCATGCTGTCACAAGTGTTTCTAGGCGCGAACCATGGTACCAGCACTTACTGGGGATCATGGCAGCATGTATACTGGCAGTGCCTTACGCCAGGCTGAGGATGAGAAGGCTTCAAGTGCAGCTAGCACAATCCTGGTATCAGGAGCTGGTGTCCCAGTTGGTCAGAGTTTTCATACCCAGAGAACTGACTGCAGATCTGCAGTGGTGGCGGGAGGAAGGCAATGTCATGACGGGACCCCATTTGTTGAAGCGGAAGCTTCAGTGGTGATAACGACAGGCTCGTCCTTGGAAGACTGCGGGGGGGCACCCTAGACAGCTACTCGGTACATCAGCTATGGACATCCCAAGACAAAGACAAGAACATACATTTTCTAGAGCTCAGCTGGCTCTCTGACAGTTCCTTCCACTCATCAGGACAGACGGCTTCATGTCCATGTTTTACTTGAACTAACAGGGGCACAAGATCCCCTCCCTTGTGCAGGCTGACCATACAGACTTGAGACTGGGGCATCTCTCAAAATATCCACCTGTCTGCCATACACCTTCCGGGCAACAATGATGGGAAGCGGACAGGCTCGGAAGTCTGGGAGTGGAGGACTAAGAGTGGGAGATATGCACAGAAGTCCTGTGCATGCTATTTGACCCCTGGGGGGGGCATCCAAGTGTGGACCTCTTTGCCACGGAAGACCACAAGAAATCCAAGCAGTTTGCATCATGTATGAGTAGGGGAAGGCGTTTTCTAGGGGGATGCATTCCAGATGACTTGGAACAACCTCTGGTGGTGTTTCCACCGACACCGCTCATTCAGAAGGTACTGCCAAGATCAGGCAATCAGTGGGGCTCCGCATGATCCTGGTGGTTCCCCAATGGTCCTCTAGTATATGATACTCCGACCCAATTCTAATGGCCAGTCACGGTCTGATTCAACTACCTGCGATGGATCATCAACTCCTCGCACAACGAAGGGAGGTCCATCCTGCGCCAGGATCACTAGCCCTAGTGGCCTTGTTCCTGAGCAATTGAAGCTTGGGCACCTGGGGCTGTGGGAGTAGAACCTGGAAATTATCCAGAGGACTAGGAGAGATTCAACCAGGAATCAAAACAGAAGTAAATGGACCTGTTTCTGTTGCTGGGCAAAAGACAACAAGGGGGACCCAGTCTCGTGCTCCTTGGATCAGGTGCTGTCATTCGTAGCCCACCTGGCGTAAACAGGAGTACAAGTTGACACATGCCGTACGTATTTGGCAGCCATAGGGGCCTGCAGAATCTGAAACTGTCATTTTTGACTTCTCACCCAATGGTAAAGGGACTCCTCCAGCATGGGGTCTGGCATGGATTCACATGCTCATGAATATGCCCCGTCGTTGGGCTGGGAATCCTTGGTAAAAGAAAAAACAGTTTCACTTTAAAACTGTATTTCTGCTGTACACCAATCACTGTCCTCTGGGTCATACTGCCCCCATCCAATAACAGTCCTCTCCCTAAGCTCCACCCCTGGTGGCCATCTTCAGATTTTTACTACTCGCTTCAGTGTTGGGAGTCCTGAAGTTGCTCTCCGAGCGACTTGTTTTTTCTTAATTATTTTGCAAAATAGTTAGCATTTGACCGATTTTTGTCTTATCGTCTTCCACAAAGGATAGAGACCGGCAGCAGGGCTCAGCTGCCGCCGAAGATCTTCATCCACCGTCGAATCATTGAAGTTTCGAAAATGCCCGGCCTTGGGCCTACTTGGCACCCTTGTAGAAGGAAGGTCGCAGCCTCTTCAAACTCTGCGTGAAGTGTGGTTTAAGAAACATCTTCGTGGAAGATCGAAACCATAAATGCTTATACTGCCTGCACCCGGACCATGATTAGGAGGGATGCGAGGTGTGCCGTTGTTTCTCGATGAAAACCAAAATAGACAGATAAAGCAGTCTGTTGGCGTGGCTCAAGTCGACCAAGGCCTCTGATGCAACCTGTGGCGCGGTCAAGCTCATCCAGAGATGGCCGGTCCAAGCAGCGTTCTCCCTTCGGGAGGAGGTAGAGATCTTTTTTTTTAAATAAATTTAACTTTATTGATTTTGCAAGAAACAAAAAGGGGCAAACAATATTCAAACAAAATCATACATCTTCCAGAGGTACATGTCGAACAAACGGTGCAGACTATAACAATATGCTGGAATCTCTTAGTAGTGCGACAGTCCCGATTATCTGGGTATGTCTCATTGACTGTTCGCCATAACCCACTCCCACCCCTCCCACCCACTTGGGTTGGTGTACATCACAAGTGCAATTGATTGACGAAAGTATTAGTATCGTATGGTTGACACAGTGTCACATCTGGCAGTACCATGTTCGCTGGAGATGAGATTCTCATCCTTTGTAGTGTTCTTTGAGCATAGCATCATTCGGTCAGGATTTTGGGGGTTCCTCTGGTTGGGGGTCGTAAGTAGGTGCGATATATGTATTCTTGAAGTCCATCCATAGAGTTTCACATTTCGACGATTTATTATGCAGGGAGGCAGTGATCGTTTCCATCACATAAATGCTCGTGGCCAGTTTGATCCACTTGGTCTTACCTGGGACCAGAGGAGATTTCCATTTGGTCGCTATCAGGGCCCTCGCTGCAAGTAATAGCTGGGGGGCCAGCTATTACCCGAAACCAATCCTCCTCGTCTCTTTCAAGGCCGAACAAAACAAGGTATGGGTCAAGTTCTCTGTGGATGTTGTCTACCTCTTTAATCCATCCCAGAACCTCAGTCCAAAATACTTTGATGTGCGGGCAGCTCCACCACATGTGCCAGTAGTTGGCATTTTCTCCACAATTTCTCCAGCACTTTGAGCTCATGGACTGGGACATTTTGGAGAGTCGAAGCGGATCGTAATGCCTTCTGTGTAGAAGCTTTATTGCATGAAGCCTATATTGGTTGGATATGGAGGATTTAGGTGCAGTTCTGCACATTAAGTCCCATCTCACTAGTTGCTTTCTGCACCTTTTTGTTTCATGTGTTGCCCTGCTAAATGCCACCTTGCCGAGGCCCTCCAAGATGGCCGTTCTTTCGTTTTGTTTGCCATTTTGAGGAATATGTGATTTGTTTCCTGCTTTGGTGGGCCAGCCCCTGCCCCCTCTCCCATTGGTTGCAATTGGCCGCTTTAGCCAATGGCTGCAACCGGGAGGCGGGAGCCGGCCGCACCACCTAAGGCCCACAACGGGGCCCTGTCTACCGCTGTCCACCGCGGTACGCCGGATCGCAGGCCCCTCCGTGAGTGCCTGTGTGCCCCCCTGCCCCTCCGTGAGTGCCTGTGTGCCCCCCTGCCCCTCTGTGAGTGCCTGTGTGCCCCCCTGCCCCTCTGTGAGTGCCTGTGTGCCCCCCTGCCCCTCCGTGAGTTCCTAGTGCCTGTGTGCCCCCCTGCCCCTCCGTGCGTTCCTAGTGCCTGTGTGCCCCCCTGCCCCCCGTGAGTGCCTGTGCCCCCTGACCCCCCGTGAGTGCCTGTGTGCCCCCCTGCCCCCCGTGAGTGCCTGTGTGCCCCCCTGCCCCCCGTGAGTGCCTGTGTGCCCCCCTGCCCCTCGTGAGTGCCTGTGTGCCCCCTGCCCCTCCGTGAGTGCCTGTGTGCCCCCTGCCCCTCCGTGAGTGCCTGTGTGCCCCCTGCCCCTCCGTGATTGCCCGTGTGCCCCCTGCCCCTCCGTGATTGCCCGTGTGCCCCCCTGCCCCTCCGTGATTGCCCGTGTGCCCCCCTGCCCCTCTGTGAGTGCCCGTGTGCCCCCCTGCCCCTCTGTGAGTGCTTATGTGCCCCCTCCCCTCTGTGAGTGCCTATGTGCCCCCCTCCCCTCTGTGAGTGCCTGTGTGCCCCCCTGCCCCTTCGTGATTGCCCGCGTGCCCCCTGCCCCTTCGTGATTGCCCGCGTGCCCCCTGCCCCTTCGTGATTGCCCGCGTGCCCCCTTGCCCCTCCGTGAGTGCCCGCGTGACCCCCTGCCCCTCCGTGAGTGCCCGCGTGCCCCCCTGCCCCTCCGTGAGTGCCCGCGTGCCCCCCTGCCCCTCTGTGAGTGCCCGCGTGCCCCCCTGCCCCTCCGTGAGTGCCCGCGTGCCCCCCTGCCCCTCCGTGAGTGCCCGCGTGCCCCCCTGCCCCTCTGTAAGTGCCCGCGTGCCCCCCTGCCCCTCTAAGTGCCCGCGTGCCCCCCTGCCCCTCTGTAAGTGCCCATGTGCCCCCCTGCCCCTCTGTAAGTGCCTGCGTGCCCCTGCCCCTCCGTGCGTGCCCGTGTGCCCCTCCGTGAGTGCCTGTGTGCCCCCCTGCCCCTCCGTGAGTGCCTGCGTGCCCCTGCCCCTCTGTGCGTGCCCGTGTGCCCCCTCCCCCTCCGTGAGTGGCTGTGTGCCCCTCTGTGAGTGCCTGTGTGCCCCCCTGCCCCTCTGTAAGTGCCCGTGTGCCCCCTCCCCCTCCGTGACTGCCCGTGGCCCCCCCTGCCCCTCCGTGAGTGCCTGTGTTCCCCCCTGCCCTCCGTGAGTGCCCGTGTCCCCCCCCTGGCCCTCCCTGAGTGCCTGTGTGCCCCCCTTCCCCCCCTGAGTGCCTGCTCCACCCTCTTTGCTCTGCGTTCCACCCCCCTTCCTGCCTCCTTCCCTTCCCACCTCCTCACATCCATCCTCTTCTACTACCTTTCCTACTCCCCACTCCTTCTCCCTCCTCTCAGACTTCCCCCTCCTAGCACTTACTCCTATCTTTTGTTCCGTGACTCTCGATGGCAGCTTGTCTGTCCCCCTCCTCCCCCCTTGTTCTCTTCCTCCCCCCCTCCCCTACTTTCAAATTTGTCACCAACATTTTTGTTCAGTATCGTGCCTGCGTAAATTGTCGTCAGACATAGTAATGTTACTGCTTGCTTTGTTCTCCTCCTATCCATTACCTCTTGCCTTACTTGTTCTATGCACTTGCACTATCAGAAATGTCGACAGGCCTATTATGATAGTTATTTTTACATTCTGTACTGGTTCAAGGACTTTGCTGAATGTAACTGTATTTTCCTTTGTTCCCCTCCCTCCTTGAAGCGCTTTGAAACACGTTGTGTATAGGCGCTATACAAATAAACTATCATATCATTTCATTGATCGGGGAGTATCTCTTCGCCAAGGTCTTTTTCCCCATCTGGCCCTAAGGGGTTCTGTAGTTCCACCTCCTGCTGCTAATAGCGTTTGATACATTACAGATATAAGGCCTTTCATTTCTGTTCTGGAGTCTAGGAGTTTCTCAAAGGCGGTAAGGTCTCTTCTCAGTTTTTCTCTCCATTCAGGTCTCGTTAACACCCCTTTTAGCTGGATGAAGTGAAATGTCAATAAAGTACCTATCCCCAGTGCCGTTGTCAGATCAGGTAATGTGATGAACGAGTCCTTTCTCTGGAGTTGTCCCACCCTTTCCAGACCCGCCTCGTACCATGACTGGAACTGCTCTAGATTCGGAATTTGGTCATTTATGCCAGGAGACCACAAGTGACTGAGCGGGGATGGCCAGGTGGTAACTTCTCGCATCTCTTTCCCAGTGCGCCATATGGCCCATATGGTAGTCAGTATGGGATGGTGATTAATTCTCCTCTGGACCCGTTGGTATGGTGACCACAGCCACTCTGCCACTGTGGCGGGGGACATGTAGTGGTTGTCCATCTGAACCCATTGCAGGTGTTTGTGGTCCCTGAAGTGCGGAATTAGGACACGTAACTGGGCGGCTTTATAGTATTTTCCCAGATCAGGAAGACCTACTCCTCACCTGTCTTTGGGGAGAATAATTGTGTCGTAAGAGATCCTCGGTCTCTTCCCCTGCCAGATGAACCGCAACATGATCTTTCGAGCATCCACAAAGAATTTTTTGGGCATCTCGATCGGTAACATCTGAAAGGGGTAGAGAAAACGGGGGAGGCACACAATCTTGACGGCGTTGATACGCCCCAGCCAAGAGATCGTCAGTTTGCTCCATTTCTCGAGGTCTCTCTCGAAGCAACGAAGGAGCAGGGGGAAGTTAGCCTCGTAGAGGTCGTCTAGGGTTCTAGTGATCTGTATGCCCAGGTATCGTAATGTCGTGTGTTCTACTTTAAGCCCTAAGGGGAGGAACTTGGTGTCATTATCATACGGGGTACCTTGGAGTGGAAAGAGTATGGATTTTGACATGTTTACTTTAAACCCAGAGAACCGGCCATATTCTTCTATTAGAGTTAGGGCATGGGGGATGGAGGTCATAGGTTTAGTTAGATGTAGAAGGATATCCTCAGCATACAACACTGCCTTATATTCTGTCCCTCCCAGCCGTATTCCCTCTATTCGGGGATCGTTACTTATTTTTTGAGCTAAGGGCTCGAGGGAAAGTGCAAACAGGATCGCGGAGAGTGGACATCCCTGTCTGGTCCCCCATTGCAGTTCAAACCACCTGGAATATTCCCCATTCACAAATATTGATGCTTTGGGAGAGGTGTATATTGCTCGTATCCCATCATGGAATTTGGGGCCTGTCCCTACTTTCTGGAGGACTGCCCCCAGGAAATCCCATTCCACCCTATCAAAGGCTTTTTCTGCATCAATCGATAGGAGGGCCGGATCATTTGGTAGACTGTGCCCTACGTGGACAAGATGTAGAGTTTTACGCATGGTGTCGGCACCCTGCCTTCCAAGGATAAATCCCACCTGGTCAGGGTGGACCAACTTGGGCATTAAAGTTTCCAGTCTGGCCGCCAATACTCGAGCGTAAATCTTCGCATCGAGATTGAGGAGGGAAATGGGGCGATATGACCCACATAGTTTGGGGTCTCTACCCTCTTTAGGGATGACAGTTATGAGGGCTTTCTTAAAGGAATCTGGTGCGATCCCAGAGCTCATTATCTCATTAAAGAGTTCTGTTAGAAAGGGTGACAGTTGATCGGTGAAGGTCTTATAGAAGCCGGCCGTGTAACCGTCTTCACCCGGAGATTTCCCCAGTGTAAGCCGTTTGATCGCCTCTCGTGTCTCGTGTTCGCTTATTGGACTATCAAGGAGTTCGGTCTCTGTGTGGGTTATTGTAGGCATAGTAATTGGGGACAGGTAGGAGGATATGTCAGAATGAGCCGAGAGCAGCTCAGAGGTATATAGGTTTTCGTAAAAGTTGGCAAAACACTCGGGTATTGAGTGGGGTCGGTGCATCGCTGGATTGGTGCGCTCTATTATCTCTTTCACCTTGCGTTCCTCCCTCCTTTCCCTGAGCCTGGCTGCTAAGAGTGCATCAGCCTTGTCCCCCTTCTCATAATATGTCTGTTTCAGGAATTGCAATTTCAGCACCACCTGGCCGTGTTCTAACAGCTGTAGTTCCTCTCTTTTACGATGGGCCATGTCTAGTTTGGTGGAGTCCACCGTTGTTTTGTCTCTTAGTTCCGCCTCCAGCTGGTGTATTTCATTACGGAGCTTATTTTCTACAATCTTACGCTCTCTCTTTTTAGAGGAGCCCTCGCGTATTAATATGCCTCTCCAAGTGGCCTTCCCCGCTTCCCAAATCACTTGTTTGGAGACCTCCCCGTTGTCATTCGTCTTGAAGTATTCTTCGATCTCGGTCTCCATTTCATTTCTGAACAGCGCGTCGGTCCAGAGGGACTCATTGCAGCGCCAGGATCCTCCAGCGACAGGTAGGTCGGCCCAGTTGACGTCTGCTAGCACCATGTCATGGTCTGACCATGTTATCGGGACAATACTTGTGTGACTTGTGGACCTTGCAAGGTCAGGCGCGAGGAATATATAGTCTATGCGTGAAATTGTGCGATGGGGGTTCGAGTAAAAGGTGAAGCCCCCTTCGTCAGGATGTTGTGTTCTCCACACATCCCGTAGATCGTATAGCTCCATCATGACGGCGAATTCAGTACGGTCCCCTCTATGCTGGGTCCGCGTGTCGGGGTTGCCTGGCCTCCAGTCTACGGATGGGTCCACCCACTGGTTAAAGTCGCCTCCTATGAAGAGGTGGCCTGCAGTTTCCAGTACTATTTTGGGAATCGTTTTCTGAAGGAATGCAGCTTGTCCGCTATTAGGTGAGTATATTGTAGCAATTGTGACCTGAGCTCTTGCGATTTTCCCCACTATCAGGAGGGCTCGTCCACTCACATCCGACCAGGTCTTCTGTAGTTCAAAGCCAACTCCCTTCTTGAGGAGAATTCCGACCCTTCCTTTCCTGAGCGGGCCAGAGCCCCAGAATTCCATACCTCCCCGATTCCCCAGAACCGTCCGCTCCTCCCCTCTCGCATATTTCGTCTCTTGAAGGAGGAGAATGTCAATGTCAGATCTTCGGAATTCTCTGTGCACCAGCGACCTTTTAGTAGGGGAATTCAATCCCTTCACATTGATAGTCCCAATGCTGAGGAGACCCTTGCCCTTAGGCTTCTCATGTGATGCCATCAGCGGTTTGCAGTCTAGGATCCTTCACCACCAGCGGCCAGAGAGACAAGTGGATACCCTGTGCCATCTTGACTGTGATACTTTGGAGCAAATGTAGTGTTATCTGTACATTTCCCAAGTGTCCGTTACCTCTCTCCCCTTTTCCCATGTTCCACCATAGTTGATGGTGCTCGCTTGAGCTTACGAACAGGGGGTGCTGCATAGGCAGCTGTTGACGGCGTCCGGAACAGACTGGATGGGAGTATGCAGTCCGTCGGCGGACCATCAGTAGGGACCGTTGACCTACGGTCCCGATCAGATGTACCATCGCAACTTAAGGGTGAGCCCCCATCTCTTTCTCCCCTCCCCCAAACATTATGCAGTTTCAACAATAGTAACAACAAACATGTGAAAGTTTCAACGTTACGTGTGGTTCTCAGGTCATCCCGCAGGAGTTCACGTCGCCTCCCATTTCCGGGGGGTGCCATGCCCGCAGCGGCACCAAAGTGGGGGATTTCGCCATGTCGCACCCTCCGCGGGAGACAACGCCTCGTGTTTTAGGTATGACTGTAGCCAGCACAAATCTGACGCAGCTTCTTTTGCTTAATCATGGTTGGGGGTGTTGTTGGGGCGTCTAAATTTTCTTGATCCCTTTACCCTCTTGCGCCTGGGGCCCCGGAGCTCCCACTGCGATCCCGGTCGTCCGTCGTTGCAACCTTCTTTGCCCCGCGGGTCCGTACCGAGGAGGTCGACGATGCAATCTTTGATTTCATCTTCAGAGCGTAGGACTATTTTCCTGCTGCCATGCTCGAAGGTGAGCGAGAAAGGGTATCCCCATCTGTACCTTATGCCCTGGTCCTTAAGCCATTTCGTCAGGGGGCTGCAAAGGCATCTCAGGGCTAATGTTAGCGAGGATAAGTCTTGAAAGATGGTGATTTGAGCGCCTCCCATTGTGAGCGGGCCTCCAGACCTGGCCTTCTCAAGAATTCTGGTTTTGTCTTGATATCGATGAAATTTGGCCAGGACAGACCGTGGGCCGCCGGGCGGCCCACCAGCTCTATGTATGCGTTCCGTCTTAGGCTGATCGATGTCTTCATCGGCGGTCAATATTCTAATGATGTCGTGGATGGTGTCTTTGAGGTCTTTTTCAGTTTCACCTTCACGTTCCGGAATACCAAAAAAGCGGAGGTTATTACTCCTCTCCCTGTTTTCTAAGTCATCCATCTTGAGCCTCGCCTCGACCTCCCTTTTTTCGATGTTTCGGATCCGTACGTCCATCTGGGCTTCCAGGGTATCAATCGAAGCCTGGTTATTCTCCACACTTTCCAATCGTTCTTCGAATCTGTCCATCCTCTGGGTGATTTTGTCGATTTTACCGCTGAGGTTGGCTCGCATGTTTTTTATTTCATTCAATAGTGTGGCAATGTCTCCTTTGGTGACAGCGGCACCTGCTTCCGATGGGTCCGTGGCCATTGCACCTGTAGATCCTCAAGGCGGGAGGGACGGTTCGTAGGCAAATCTGGCTAGTTTGTGGCGTAGGTCCATGCGACGAAATCCGGATTAGAGGATGCACACGCTCCTGAGTAGGGGCCCCTACCCTCTATGAGGATACGCGGGTTGCAGGGTCAGTATTGTCCTCAATCTTCAGCACTTCGTGTGATATGGGTCAACTCCTCGATTCAGCTCCGCAGGGGGATCATGGGTGTCCCCAATGCGGGCTGTGTGTGGTTCAGGAGTGTGCGTGGGCAGAGGGGCTGCACTGTAATTGGTGTGAGGCCAGCAGACCACCTTTGTTCCTCCGACGTAGTGTGTTGTGCAGGGAGCGTATGGCCCAGGCAGGCAGTAGACGGAAAGCCAGGGTGACAGTGTGGAGATCAGAGTTTCCTCAAAACCGCATTATGCGATGTGTCCTCCAATCCACGTGGTGTCTAATGTCCTTCTCCCCTCACAGCATTCAGGGGGGTCGTGTGCAGTGCCGCTGCAGGGGGGGGGCAGCCAGTGCCAGAACGGGGGTCCCTAGGATGCTGCGGGGTCTCACGCCGGCCCAACGCGGGTCGGCGTAGGAGGCTGCCTCTTCCCCTCCGGTGCAGCGGGAGGCAGCAAGTCCTGCAGCGGGTTAAGCCGCGGACCCCCGGAACGGGATGCAACACCTCGTGAGGCCAATGCGCCACCCGGTTCGGGTAGCACACAGCCCCCGGGGTACAGTTCACCGCATGAGCTCCGCGGGAGGGATGGGGGTCACGCGTATTACGCGGCACCGCGAGGTGCGGGCCCTGGCACCGCAGAGTTTCGCGTAGAAGTCCCTCACTCACCCCGTGCAGCCGCCCGGTATCGTTGGGAGTCTTTGGGCTCGCTGCCTCCCGCGAGCGAGGGATCACCACCACAGGCCTGGGGCACATATGTTCACTGCGGGTAACGCCTGTCGCACGGGCCACGCAACGCCAGGGTTCGCGCTTTCCGTGGCGCAGCGGATAGGCACTTCTGGAACTACCGAGTTCTCGGTCAAAACGTGCCCGATTTTTGTCGGGTTTTTTCTCAGGTGCGGCGGGGGCCGTTCAGGTCACAGAATCTCGAACTTTCGTGGGGAGGGCTATCAGCGGGGGCTCATACCGCTTATCGGGACCGCAGGGACGGAGCTCACACGGGAGGGATACTCATCCGTGCGCCCCCTGGTGGCCAGTGTCGGTAGAGATCTTTTGAGGACACACCGCATGCGGGGGGTCCAAGGGAAGGCCAAGCTCTGCTCCACTGGGTTTGCCACTGATGTGGGACCTGATTTGGACAACATGCATAATTCCATGCACTGTTCCCCAGAGAAGTGTTTTTTGTCTTCTTTCTTGTCTTTATTCAGATTCCTCTGTCTTCTGACGCCACACTCCTCCCCGGTGCATGTCGACGTCTGAAGGCTTCAGCAGGTGTCCAGCCTGCGAGGGGCTCTTCCCTATGTCCGACCCCCTTGCTCTCTGCCTCCACTGCCTTGGCCCAGACCATGGCTGGGAAGGCTACTCCGCGTTCAACACGCTTACACTGCGCGAAGAACAGGCTAGCTCGGTGGAGGGAGCTCTTCGGAAGGTCGCCTCCGGAGGACTTAAAGAAATTCATCAAGCACAAGTCCAGGCCCAAAGTAGGGGCAGTTTTTTTTATCTGCACCCCGCAAAGGAGACTCCTTTCCCAGGACGCGCACCAGCAGGAGGGACCTTGGTGCAGGGTAGGCTTCCACCGCCAAGAGTCTTGGAAGAGGATGGGCCCAGTGCGGCAAGCACCACGACACATGCACATGGCGAGCAGCCCAACAAAATGGCTGCCACCCCAGATAAAGTGGCAACTCGCCCGACACCGTCCCTCTTTGGGGAACGAGTTTGCAGGTGGTACTGGTCTTCACCAGGCATGTGGCCTAAGGCATGCCTGTCATCGTCACAGGGCAGATACACCTTGCAGAGTAAGGCAGACTGTGTCCAGATCTCAGCCCATGCCCGTACCTTCAAGCACTCCACCGGCCTGTGAATATAGGTTTTTTGAAAAGTTTGACACTCATGCGGTCTCCACAAATGGGTGTCATCCTCAGGGATGTGATCAGGGACATGCTCCCTCCAGTTCTGCCGCCGGCACCCACGGCCATTCCGCCCATGGTTCCGCCCATGGTTCCAGCTATCCTGCCCATGGTGCAGCCCCTGCCAGCTCCCACCATGCTGGCTCCCACGCCTACAACGGTCTTGTCTTCCCTGCAACAGCCGCAGGCCCCTGTCAGTACGCCGCAGCCACAGGCGCCCAGCTCTCCTCCAGCTGCTCCAGACCAAAAGGACACCTTGGTGGACACGGATGAGGAGGAAGACCCAGACACACCGTCGGCCAAGGCCTTCCATGAGCGGCTCGCTGGCTTGGCCGAATACTTGGGGCATCCTCAGCCTGAGGTAGGCGGAGGTCTTTGCAGAGGTCTGTGGGCTACATTGACACACTGAAAAGAATTTAGCCAAAACCAAGCTGCTTTTGCACAGAAACAGCAGAATGGTTGTGCTGGCTCCTGTGAGCACCATGGCCTTAAAACTGCGTATTGCAGCAACAAAAAGGCTGCACCTTCTTGCCAAGGACACATTGGGCAGGATGGAACAAGGTGACTGTTAGGCAGAATTTCGTGCAGTGCCCTTGGGGACGACTACACACAATTAAAGACTGCAGGTGGCAATACAAGTTTTACCTGTGGTACAAGCCTGTACTACTAGGTTATAGTGGTAGCAGTAGCGGAGCAGCCAGGCTTATCTCAAGAGTATATGAGCAGTAGCAGAGATTACACAAAGGGACCACAATTACTGTGACTTAAGCAAACACTGACTCAAGGTTTCAGGTAAAAAATACAAGTACATTTATTTTTTAAACCGTTTGTTATTAACACGACACTTCTATAATTCAAAAACCACACGTAAAATATACAACTAACCAATTCACTTTGTACAGTAATTTTCAAGGTAAGTAACCTGTGTTTGAATGGACCGGTGTTATGAAACAGAACTCGTTACCGTGAATACAATTGCGATCACTTTTTGACAGTTCGGTGTACTAGATAAACGCGTATCCGCGGCAAGAAATGCTACCGGGGTAAAAACACACTTGTCACCCAAAATACCCAGGGAGAGTTGGCGGCAAAAATCACAGGCAATATGTTGGTTAGGCAGACAGAATCGAAGAACACACATAGACAGAAATTCAAGAGTCAAAGGGCCGGAGCCAAAGTCAAGTGACACCGGGTGCCTGTTGTCGAGGATCACACAGTCGGACAGTTTGAGATTCAACATTGCCAGGAATACTTTGATATTGTCAATGTTCGGAAGCAAAAGTTATAAGAAGGAGAGAAAAGTAAGGACAAGCCTTAAAGTAGAGAAATAGGGATTTCACCCAAAATTCCTCAAACAAGACACAGTACCTTTCTCAAACAACGAAGCTGGTGTCACAGCAGTTGTTCCTGTTGGTTTCCCGCAGACTCACGCTTTCCTGCAGCTTCAGCACGAAGGAGGACGATGAGGGGGTCCGCACCACACAGGGATGAGGCCGGCAGCAGCGACCATGAATAAAACGTGCGCTCCTTAAAACAGGAGAGGTTCTTCAGGTGGCTATTCTGGACCACTACAGCAGTGTGCAGCGATTTTGACCACGAAGGCGACCTCTGGCTGAAGATGATGAGCTGGTTATCCCCCACCAGGCTCAAGGGAAGAAGACTCCGGACTGGATCTCCTCTTAGTCGTTGTAGGGTAGATAGCTCAGGACTGCAGCAGGGCTTCACCGGTATGTGGTAGTTGCAGCAGTCGACCTCTCCTCCACTTCTCGTCGGTTCCTTGTAGTTCCAGTGGTGACTCTATGACTTCCAGCCCAAGAGACCTGCCTTTTATGCGCAAATCCCCCATTCACACAGCCTGGCTGTCAATCACCCAGCAGGGGGGGTTGTCCAGCCCAGACAACCACCTTGTCCAATCATGTCAAAGTGCGACTTGGGTATCCTAAGATACCCTGTGCAGAAGCCCGCCAAAAGACAGTGAACAAAGAAGGCAAACCTGGTTTGCCGCGCAAAGAAAAACACAAGAAGGAGTTTAACAAAAAGAAATGGTGAATAAACCGCACCGGAGCCAAACGAAAAAGGATTTGGTCAAGCGGGTTCAAGTCTGAGGCTAACACAATAGCCTACAACATTACCACGGTTATATAAGATAACCGCTGTAGAAATTTAGGGTAGATACCACTGCCACCAGCCATGTCTAAATGTTAAAAGAGCGAAACAATGCTCTAGGAGGTACAGATAAAGAGTTAACCCTTCCAGCACTCCATGTAAGATGGTGTGTACTGTATCTGTGGTTAGATTTGACTAAGTAAAGTTAATGGTAACTTCACACTTTTCTGGGGGACGGTAGTCGCCTCAAATGGAGTCTGAACGACAATCCTGTGCCAATGCACAGAAGGTGCTGTGTGACACACACAAAGAGGGGGGCTACTGAAGTGGTGTACTCCAGAGCCCACAATCACAAAAACAGGTCAAAACACATGGCAAAATACAAGTGAGAGTGGGGGAAAAGCTCACACTCTTACCAAGTGGAAAGATCCAGCAAAGCTGATGAGGGACTCGCGAGGTAAGGGAAATTAGCCATGAAATGAGAATTCTCCCTAACAGGGACACACTGAGGGAGCGTGCCAGTGTGTTCTGACATATACAAATGGAATAAAGTGAAAAAGCAGCGTTGCCTTGCTGCAAGCCCAAAATCCCCATTAAAAAGGAAACTTTTTCACTTTTAAAAAATGCAGCTGATGCTATTTCCATCTGTCCTTCCTTAAACCACTGTGATTAATAAGGCCCTGAATAAAAATTGTAATACTTTTATATCTGTAGCAAGACTTTGTAAAAATGTAAATATTTCGCAGTTTAAAAGAGATTTTATGGGCTTTCATTGAAGACATGGTAGAATTCACTGATCAATTGGGAATAGAGATGGCAAAGAATCGGGGATTACAAGGAAAGTATCTGTGATGCCAATGCACATTTGTATACTTAAATCCCTTATGCTAATCCACACATGTGTATAAAGGTATGGAATATTAGGCCGAATCGTTCATATTCAAAATTACCAAAAAATATTGAAAGGGCGAAACAATGTCTCACGGATTGCAGAGTTGGAGTGCCATGCTCTACATAAATTATGTAACCTGTGTATGTAATTTTCTAAGAGATTTCAATTGTATAAATGTGTACCGCTTGTGGCAAAATTGGATTTTGGATAAAGTAATTGTGGGAGGTTTTGGACATTGTAAAACTTGCATCATAAATCTGACATCATTCCCTTGAAATCCAACCAGCTTAGAGCGAGGCGGGGACTAGCACCCTTAACCAATCTAGTAGTTTAGAGGCGTGCTTAGCTAAACCTGCTCAGCCATATTCTTTGATGATGTCACTATGCATTATAAATAAGAGTCCCTGACAAGACTCTACACAGACTCTTCCTGAAGTTCCCATGCTGCGTTCCTGATCTGCTCCATCCAGATTCCAGACCCCACTACAAGACCAAAGCATTGCTGACCCTACTCCAGAGCCCACTGAAAAGCCCAAGCGTAGCTGATTCCTACTCCAGCAAGATTATTGATCCAGAAAAATCCACTAAAATCCCAAATAACCAAAGGGGAAAGCTATGGTACCTTTTGCATCCTGAAATCAGACTGGCTTGCTGCCCACTAACTGCATTCCTGCTGCAATCCTGCCATCTAGCTGACCTTTAGTATCCAGTGACCGGAATTGCCATTCCGCTGTCCTTGCGATCTGGTGACCAGAACGGCCCAGCTGTTTACTTTTGGCAGGCGTGCAGCCGTGTGGTGACCAGAAGCTGCTAACGGTCCAAAAATCCCAAAACTAAAAGTGGACTGTGAGTATAATCCCTATCCCATAGAAACCCATAACCTATCTTGTCTTGCCTTCGTCTGCATCCCACTCTCTAAGCCATCCTATCCTTATCCTGATAACTTGTTAAAACTGTTAGAATTATCTGTGCACCTTGCCCGTAACTTCCTAAAGTGCTAGCGCTCTCTTTTTTCCATTTTGTCTTGTGTAATCCTAAACCCTTAGTCAGATTTCGAGTGATCGGACTGGTTTCTGCCAGGGTTGGGTGCTGGGGTGACAGGGTTGAATTTGCGAATCAACCTTGGATCTTACTCTGTCCATCTTTAGTGGTCTAGTCTGAATACTCTAGTCTAGGGTAAAACTGTTCTTGTCACAACTGATTTCCTTTCCTATTTCACGGCTTCATTTTGCTCAAAGCGCACCTTTTTATATCTTGCATAACTCACCCAGTTTCATAGCTAGAGACCTATTTTCAACTCTATATATATATATATTTCTGAGGCTTGTGGAATCTGCTTAGATCACATGCTGTGCATAGGCCGACATCTAGTGGAAGCTGCGGAGTATTACAGTTTGTTTTTCGAAAGTCGAAAAAGGGCGTCGACACAGGGCGTGCCAGTAATACTATCCCTAGTGTGACGTCCACTGTACCCATGATCCCTCACGCGTCTAGGATCCCCAGATTGTTTTTTTCCGCCATTCTGGTCGGAAGCACTTCATCGGAGTTCCCTGGCTTTGCCATATTTACACTTAAAACTAATTCTAATTTGCCCCATTTTCTCACCCCTACGTCGACCAGCATCTCGACGCCGAACCGGGGAGGAGATCAACGTCGAAACCCGACGGATTGGGCCTTGAGGCTTCCGCCTCGGCTCGGGCCTGGGCCGCTGGCCTCGGCCCTACAGTAGGGAGAGTGGGGGGTGGTACACTTCCACACTCGGTTAGAAACACCTTCTTACCTACACACACTTGCCCGCTGCCCACAGGCGCGTATGGAGGGTACGCCCTTTCAGTTTTGCCCCAAGTGTAATAAAAAATACCCTTGGGTAGATAAGCACGCTACGTGCAACCTTTGCCTGCCCAGAGACCACCCCGAGGCGGGTTGCAGGGCCTGTAGCAGGTTTAAGACAAAAACTCTTAAGGACCGCTCCACCAAGCATTGGGCCCACCACGCCAAGCTAGCAGCTATGGAGGCGGAGGGTACCTTCAGCGACGGCAGCGACGCCGGACTTTCGGACGGCGAGGGCACCAAGGCGTCGAAAGACAGCCTAACGCACGTCCCCGGCCTCGGAAGGTCGTCCGTCCCGGCGACTATGGGGAAGTCCCCCGGCGACAAGAGCGTTACACATACACACACTAAACACAAAAAACCCACCCGAGATTCGACGTCGTCGAAACCTCGGAAAGAGGCACAGAAGGAGCGGTCCGAAAGGACGTCCTCTGGGCGGTCCCGGTCGAGGTCGCCGCACGACGTCAGGCAAGCCTCCACACTTGCACAGAGTGCCTCGCCCATTAACATCACGGAAGATCACTCGTCCGGAGACGAACACGGCTTCCATCCCCAGCCCACACCCCAGGGAAAGGGTACATCTCTTGGGAGTGAGGAGGGCCCAGTTTCGAAGCCTAGTTCGAAACACAGGGATTCCACATCCGATCCTCGACGCCAGGCGTCGAAAGATAGGGGAAAGGGTAAACACACTTCCACCCACGGGGAAGGGGGTAAGCAACAAAGGAAACAACCCTTGCAATCCCCCACAACAATAGAACTGACTTCCCCGTCCAAGTCTTCTCAGGGACAGTCCTTAGAGAGTTCCAGCAGGGTCACCCCAAGCTCTAAACTCTGGTCATGCGAGGACATTGACAGAGTAATGTCAAGGATGTCCTCCTTAGCAAATTTCTTCGAAAGACACCCTGACCAACTAATAGCTTTAAACCCTCAGGAATCTTCTCCCTCAGGTTCAAGGGACCCTATCCCTTCAAATAAAAGGCCCCGGGTCGAGACACCAGTAAAGGCTTCAGAACCCTTCGAGGTCCAACCCTATTCTTGCCTTTTCCCTACAGGCCAAGGAGACTCTTCCCTTATAGAGGGCCAGGATTTTGAGACACCAGAAGATCTCGCAGTGTCAGACTATTACGGGGAGGACGAAGACGAGGATGAGCCAGAAAATAGCCCAGATATTTTCAGAATGGACTCACCAGTCGAAAGGGAAGCCCCAGTGTCTGATTCCCCAATAGATAATCAGCCCCTCCTAAATGAACTGCTCTCTCGGGCAGCTAACCACTTCCACATAGACACACAAGGTGTCCAAGAAGAGAGGGACTTCGCGGAGGAACTAATAGGGGAAAGGAAGACAGTAGCCCAGACCATTCCCATCCTGAAATCTATTCAACGCAGAATAGCACCATCCCTTGTCAACCCAAACTTGACAAGACCTGTAAACCCGAGAGTAGAGAAGCTGTTTAAAGCAGCCCAGTCGGACCCTCTATATATTAGAGGCCAACTTAAGCCAGACTCTCTAGTCGTAACTAACACCCGCAAGAGAGCTGGTACCCCATTATCTTCCTCGGAGGCTCCCCCCGACAAGGAAAGTAAGAAACTCTATGGTTTTGGTAGAAAAGTAGCTTCCACGGCAGCCTACCAAACCAGAATCGCGAATTCCACCACACTGTTGGCCAGCTACAACTGCCATCAGTGGGAAGAAGTGGCAGCACTAATAGATTCCGCTCCCGAACCCCTTAAAGGCCAGCTAGCTCGCATTTGTGCAGAGGGAAGAAACGTCTCAGGCTGCATTTTAAAAGCAACTTTAGACGCCGCAGACAATGCGGGTAGAATTATAGCAGAGGGGACTGTCATCAAAAGACATGCTTGGTTGAGGCAGTCGGGATTCAGAGCAGAAACACAAGCTGCACTCTTAGACAAACCAGTGGAAAGTGATCTCCTGTTTGGAAAGGCAGTCGAGGACGCACTAAAAAACGCTAAGGAGGAATTCGACACCCTCAAATCCCTTGGCCAGTTAACTACTAAACCACCTAACCAAAGAGGGAACGGCAATTTTCGTCGCCCCCGCGGCCAAAATTCCAATAGAGGTAATAGCTATTCCCACACCCAGGGTACACAGTGGAACACCAACTCACAACAGTCTACCCAGGGGTATGGTAGGGCTAGTAGAAGAGGACGTGGTAGAGGCAGAGGCAGCCCCAGTAAAGGAGGCGGCACACCTCCACCGAAGCAGTGACGCTCATTTCAGGGTCCCTTCCCATGCAACCCCAGTAGGGGGACGAATATCCAGCTTCACCCAGGCATGGGAAGGGATAACATCCGACAGATGGGTGCTGTCGACAGTATCCAAGGGGTACTGTATAGAATTACTGCAACGTCCCCGAAACCACCCTCCAAGACAAAAGGTCCACTCTTTGGAACATCAAAAGATCCTCCTCGAGGAAGTCTACAATCGGCTCCTAAAGGACGCGATAGAACTCGTCCCAGGACACCAGGTAAACAAGGGTATCTATTCAACTTACTTCCTTGTGCCAAAGAAAGATTTAACAATGCGCCCAGTATTGGACTTACGGCCTGCCAACAAGTATGTCAAGCCCCAAAAATTCCGTATGACCACGCTACAAGAGGTAATCCCACTCCTAAAAAAGGGGGATTACATGGCAACCTTGGATATGAAAGATGCCTATTTTCATATTTCCATGCTCCCGGCGCACAGAAAATACTTGCGCTTCAAGGTGGACAGTCGCCACTACCAATTCAAGGTACTGCCCTTCGGGATAGCTTCAGCACCAAGGGTATTCACTAAGGTACTGGCGGTGGCAGCTGCACACCTACGCAGGGAGGCAATCCCAGTGTACCCTTATCTAGACGACTGGCTCATAACGGGGGAAACCCCAGGAATCTGCAGATCAAACATTCAGAGGACTATCGACCTCCTCCACGAATTAGGCTTCTCTATCAACGAGAAGAAGTCAAGTCTGGTGCCAAGCACCTCAAAACAGTTTCTAGGAGCAATCCTAGATACTCAGAGAGAATTGACCTTCCCTTCGGAAGAAAGAATTCGGAATATACTTCTGCAAATTCCGCATTATCAGTCAGGTCAACAGATAACAGTACGCAAAGCTATGCGGTTACTGGGCATGATGGCGTCATGCATTTACCTGGTCCCCCACGCGCGTCTGCGCATGCGTCCCATGCAGGAATGGTTGGCGAAACAGTGGTCTCAGGCAAGTGGTCAGTGGGACGATCTAGTGGTCGTTTCGCCAACACTCGTACAGAGCCTACACTGGTGGACAAGAGAGAATATCGCAATGGGGAAACCCTTTTACGATCCCGAAGTACAGGCAGTGGTTACTACAGACGCATGCCTGACTGGTTGGGGAGCTCACCATCTCCACCACACAGCGCAGGGTCTCTGGTCTCACTCAGTAGCCAAGAACCACATCAATCTGCTAGAGCTTCTGGCAGTATTCCGAGCGCTGCAGGCGTTCGAGCCCCATCTACTGAACTTGTCGGTGCAAATCAGGACGGACAGCACGACAGCCATGTTCTATCTGAACAAGCAAGGAGGGACTTGTTCGCCAAATCTGTCCAAGCTTGCCCAGAAAATATGGATATGGGCACTCAGACGGAACATCTTCCTGTCATCGCAACATGTTCCAGGGGAGCTCAATTCCCTAGCGGATGCTCTAAGCAGAGACCCCCTCCCAGAAGAACACGAATGGGTCCTTCACAGAGACGTAGTAGAAGATCTCTTCTCTCAGTGGGGTTTCCCCACTATAGACCTATTCGCCACAAGCGAAAACAAACAATGCCCAGGATTTGCATCCAGGTTCCCCCAAACGGACTCCCAGGGGAATGCCCTGTGGATGAACTGGTCAGGGAGGTTTGCGTACGCTTTTCCACCAACTCCTCTCATCAGGAAGGTGGTGTGCAAGATGAACAAGGAATCAATGACGCTCATCCTAGTTGCTCCCATGTGGGCGAGACAACCATGGTTTCCACACCTACGCAGGATGGCGGTGTGCAACCCCATCAGACTCCCAGCCTGGTACAACCTTCTGTCCCAGCAACAAGGCCAAACACTGCATCAGAAACCCAACTCTATGAACCTAGCAGCATGGCTCCTGAAGTCATAGAGTTTGGACATCTCAAATTACCACAGAGGTGTATGGACATTCTAAAAGAGTCCAGGAAACCAAATACAAGACACTGTTACTTTGACAAGTGGAAAAGATTCGTTATCTGGTGCCAGAATAAACAAATCAACCCGGTTGATTGCACTCCTTCCAACGTTGTAACATACATGCTCCATCTGCTGGATGCAGGGTTGGTTTTTAACTCTCTGAAAGTACACCTGGCAGCCCTCTCGGCTTACACCACATCCCATAACAGGGTCTCGTGGTGGAAAGTACCAGTGGTTAAAGCCTTCATGGAAGGAGTAAAGAGACTTCACCCTCCTATTTCGAACCCACCGCCAGGATGGGACCTCAACGTGGTGCTAGCTAAGCTCATGGGGCCCCCCTTCGAACCCATGCATAAAAGTAGTCTCAAACACCTGACTTATAAAACGGCCTTCTTAGTAGCCATTACCTCCATAAGAAGGGTCAGTGAAATTCAGGCTCTGTCAGTGCAAGATCCTTTCTTTACTATCCACAAGGACAAACTAGTTTTACGCACACACCCTAGGTTCTCACCTAAATTCATATCCAAGTTCCATGTAAACCAGTCCATCGAGCTTCCGGCTTTCTTCCAAAACCCACAAAGCTCGGCTGAGGTGAAACTACACACCCTAGATGTGCTTAGGGCGGTCTTATACTATGTAAATAAAACCAGACCGCTAAGGAAAACAGATCAACTGTTTGTCTCCGTAGCTACAGGCAGAGAGGGGGATCGCGTCTCTAAGGGCGCTATCTCTAAGTGGATTATCAACTGTATACAGCTGTGTTACTCTCTTTCTGAAAAGACTCTGCCGTTTACACCAAGGGCCCACTCTACTAGAGGCATTGGGGCCACTCTGGCTTTCATTGCAAATGTTCCCCTCGACACCATTTGCAAAGCAGCTACTTGGAGCTCTATTCACACTTTTACTCAGCATTACTGCATTGACACTCATTCCAAGACAGATACACAAGTGGGACAAGCGGTTCTAAGACACCTGTTTGCTCATGACCCTTCTCACATCCCACCTCCTTCTTCTGGTACTGCTCGCTAATCTATGCACAGCATGTGATCTAAGCAGATTCCACAAGCCTCAGAAGGGATACATTACTCACCGTAATCGTATTTCTGATGCTTGTATCTGCTTAGATTCACATGCGACCCACCCTTCCTCCCCTCCGAGAGAAGGCGCATGGTTGCTTGTAGTCTTACCTTTCTGTCTATCTGCTTGGACTATCTGTACTCACGCTACTCCTCATGCTACCTCATGTCAGGAAAAACACAATCTGGGGATCCTAGACGCGTGAGGGATCATGGGTACAGTGGACGTCACACTAGGGATAGTATTACTGGCACGCCCTGTGTCGACGCCCTTTTTCGACTTTCGAAAAACAAACTGTAATACTCCGCAGCTTCCACTAGATGTCGGCCTATGCACAGCATGTGAATCTAAGCAGATACAAGCATCAGAAATACGATTACGGTGAGTAATGTATCCCATATATATCTCCCCCAACCGCACTCGAAATCAGAATATTTCACCCGTTTTTATTAAAAACCGTTTGGGTAATTTAAAACGGGTATTAAGAAAATGCAACTTTTACACGTGTCATTTGGCTCCAACATGTTTTAAACTTTCCATTCATCTTCTGATTATATGCTCTTGGTAATCCATTGCTTGTGATTGTTAGTGTCTATGCATTGTTGCTTTAGTGGGGAATTGTATTTGCTTCAAGGTTTTTAACACATTAATTATTTATTTGTCCATTTCAGAGTGTCATTTCATAACATTGCAAGGGGTTTAAAATCCTTTTTCCACTCTTATTTCGTGAGAGAAGGTCAGATTTGGATTCCGTTTTCTGCCTCTTATTCCTGATTACCTGTTGTCTTGTGAGATTATTTGTGTGTTGAGGGAACATTGCAGGGGGAAATCCTAACTTGGGTGCTATCTTTCCTACATCAAAAAGTGCTCCTTTTCCATGGTGTTTTGCATACGTTCCACTAGAAGGTTAAACCAAGTGTATTGCTTACATCCTCATTGTAATTATCACCCCATTGGTGATTGCTGCCCCATATTAAAAATTGTATGATATATTTTGAATTTTAAATAAATATTGCATTTTACCAACCAGCCTGGTCCATGGTCCATTGTGACCCGGGGAATTAAGGGGGGTATGATAAGAGTTGTGTACCATCTCAGATGGAATCTGCATAAAATAAGGAGAAAAGCATCTCAGTTGTGCGCTACATACTAGGCCTAGACCAAGGTGCGTGTCGCCTGATTGAAATCCTTAACAGGTCCCCACTCTACACCCCACGGCCAGAACGGGGATCCCGATGCAAAAGGACATGGTGGCACTAGCCAAGAAGGGGTGGCTTAAACCCCATTCGGTGCAGCCTACCAACAAACGCCTCGAAGTCAGGTTTAGGCAGATGGAGGGGGATCCACTCTTGCCGTCGGCACACCCTCAGCCACACTCCTCAGTGATCACTGCGGCCTCGCTTTACTCCACGCCACATTTGTCCTCGGCTACATCAGCCTCTGCACTCCTGGGTAAGGAGGAGAAGATCGTGGAAGCATACTGGAAGAAGATTTATTCCAACGCTTCCCTTCATCTTCATCAGTCTAATGCGGGCGCTATGCTCGCTGCTGTCAACCAGTGGTTTTGGCGGGAAATCGTAGACTTCCTTCCGGAACTTCAGACTACCAAGCCAGGCACGCTTCAAGACGGGTCTGGCAGAGGCCAAAATTGTAGCGCAAGACATTATGAGTCCACGTTGGCGCACGTTGACACCTTGGGCTGCGCTATTTTCATCGCTACGGACATGAGAAGGACGGCCTGGCTAAGGGTGAGCAAATTCAACCCGGACGTCCAGAAGCGCATGCTGGATCTTCCTTTTGAGGGTGGCAATCTGTTCCATTCCACTACGGATGAGGGACTGGATAAGAAGAAAAACAGTTCAGACTGCCAAATCTTTGTCCATATCCCCTAAAACCACCCCTAAAACATGCAGTAGTCGCAGCGGTCAGACAAGGGTTGGTCCTTTGTTGTTTCCAGGGCTTCCAACACCGGCATAAACACAAGGCTGCACACAATTTTTTTCATTCCCCCTTCTCAGCCGGAAAAAAGGCCTGACACGCCCATCCTGGTCCACGTGTCTCCGGTGGGGGGCATGCTTGCCCTTCACTCCCAATACTGGTGCACAAGGTTTATGCACCCCTGGATCCTCTCTGTAGATCTACGCCTACCGATCCCTCCTTCTCTTCTCTCCTCCGCTCCCACAGATTGGGACAGCAACTCTGTTTGGTGGAAATTCGATCACTCGTAGAGAGTCGGCCAGTGGAAGAAGTCCCAGCCTCCCAGCTGGGTCTGGGCTTCTATTCATGGATTTTCACCATACACAAGAAGAACCAGGCGAGCCTGAGAGTTGTTGGACCTTTCCTCCTTGAACCTTTCCCTTCCTCTTCAAAAGATCAAGATGGTTACCCCAGCGCTTATAGCTGAGAAACTGTGCAGGGGAGACTGGATGTGCTCCCTGGATCTGAAGGCTGCGTACCTACACGTCCCGATCTGGCAGCCCCATCGGTCCTTTCTAAGGTTCAGGATCATAGGCTTTGATTTCCAATACAAGGTTCTACTCTTTGGCCTCAGTTCAGCCCCCAGGGTATTTACAAGGTTAATGAATGCGATGGCAGCCCTTCTCGGGGCCCAAGGTCACCACATGTAACCGTACGTAGACGACTGGCTTGTCAGGGCAGGGTCACCAGAGGCAGTCCACCACAACTCCTCCGCCCTCATAAATACTCTACATGAGTTGGGATTTTCCATCAGTCTCAAAAAATCACAGCTGGAGCCTACGTAGAATCTAACGTCCCTGGGCCTCATCTGGGATGCGAGCTCCGGGAGAGTTTTTCCCTCGGAGGACAAGATCACAGCCATCCTGAAGGCCCTGGGGCATTTTTCCAGCAGAGCAGTGAGCTTGGCATGGTGGTACCAACACCTTCTGGGCATCATGGCGGCATGTGTCCTGGCAGTGCCATACACAAGGCTCAAAATAGGGCACTTGCAGCTACACTTTTCAGCCTCCTGGAGTCAGGAGAGGGGTTCCCAGGTGGAGCTGGTCAGCATCCCTCTTCACCTCAGCCAAGACCTAGTCTGGTGGAGCACGGACTACAACTTCCAGATAGGCAGGCCCTTCCAGCAACCAGCACCGCAGGTTACCATCACTACAGATTCATCCCTAAAGGGCTGGGGAGCTACTCTGGACAACCAGTGTCAATGGGGTTTGGCCGTGTCAGGAGCAGGAGGCCCACATCAACTGGCTCGAGTGTTAGGGAGAATTCTCTGTAAAGGCTAATTTCCCAAACCTAGTGAGTCCCCCAGCAGCTTTGCTGGATTTTTGGGGTTTATTTTTTTTCTCTCCTGCTAAGAGTGAGATTCTTTTACTCCCACTCTTAGACATGATTTGAGGTGTTCCTTTATCTTTCCATGTGTGTTATGGGCTATATGGGGTATTTTACTCCATAGGGTCTCATGTGTTTTTGATGTGGGTTACACAGCACTCTCCGTGCCGTAACCCAGGGGTGTCGTAGCGACCCCCCAACATAGACTCCATACCCTGGGACTGACTACTGTCTCCCAGGGCATGTAAATTCACCATTGGCTTTACTAGTCCCAAATTATGAACAGAAACCAGTACAAACCATCGTATTGTGGGCGTACTGGTCGAGGCAATTCGATTGTCCCGGGGTCTGTTGTTCGAGGGGGCACGTCTCTGTCCCCCCTGATCGAGTTTTGGCTGGTGGCAGTGGATACTACTTTTTATATTCGACCGCGATTATATCTCTATGGGATTTTCCCATTGTTCGAGGCTACCAACTTTAATTATTTAATTCTTATAGTCTAGAACATACCGCCGGGTTATTTAATTAATATTAATTCACTGGTTGGTATTTTTTGCCAGAACTCGATTCTGAAATGGCGTTTGTATTCTCTTCTGTGACTCCAACCCAAGTCGAGCCCTTTGTTCCACTTTTTGGCCGGCTGCTCCACAGAAGCCTCCAAAAGTGGTGCCACTCTGTCTGGGTACCACAGGGGGTGTGGGAGGGTGTTTAGGCACCCTGGACTGAGTTACCTTGGTAAGTGGTGAGCCGGCTGGCTCACCACTTAGCATGTTTGATTGACAGCTAGGCTGAATGAATGGGGGTTTGCTGCATAAAAGCAGGGCTTTGGGGACTGGAACTTCAGAAGTCGCCACAGGACCTAAGAATCCGAGGAGGGAGAAGCTGAGCCGACCTGCAACGACGACACCACCGGTGTAGCCCTGCTGAACCGTCTCACCACTTTTCCCGACGACAGAGGAGATCTCCAGTCCGGAGAGTCTTCTTCCTTTGACTGGTGGGGATAACCAGTTTTGCCTTCTTTTCACCTTCCTGGAGCATCTCGTGGCTGCCTTGCCCGTGCCAAGCACCCCGGCAACCGGAATACCAGGGTTTACCACTACCGCGAAGAGAATGGTAGTACCTTTTAACCGAAGAACTCCGCGGCTGGTTTCTTCCCTGGCAGTGCAACGACCTTCATCTTTCCTCCACAGCAAGACCTCTTCTTCCTCTGGACGAAACGTCGACTTGCACCTGCTGCCAGGAGCAACTGCCCCCGCTGGAGCTTCCTTCACACTTAAGGTACTGTGTCCCGCCTGGCTTCCCTTGCGACAGATTGTTCGGGGTGACAGTAAAGCCTCGACTTTCTAACCTGGGCTAGCCTGGGACAACCTAGCTAACTTTTCCTGACTTTAATTTCATCCCTTTTGTGCAAACTATCTACAAGACTCTTTGGGCATAACCCCACTGTGTGAACCTTGACCCCTTCTGCTTGCTCTCTCCAAGAGTGGGCCTTGCAATTGACCTCCTGGCTCTCCAGTAGAACTCTGCCTGTCCTGCCGTACTGTGGTTCTTTTTAAAAGTATTGAAACTTGTGTGCTTCCCTAACTCTGCCTTTTTCCCTCCCTTTCTTT
Organism: Ambystoma mexicanum; assembly: GCF_040938575.1. Taxonomy (NCBI): domain Eukaryota; kingdom Metazoa; phylum Chordata; class Amphibia; order Caudata; family Ambystomatidae; genus Ambystoma; species Ambystoma mexicanum. The sequence continues at coordinate 304,784,200 of NC_090937.1, forward strand.
ATAACTTATTAGAGTGTCATCTTATGTTAAGCGCTCACCTCTGTCTGAAAATAAGTGGTGTTTCTCACTAAGACTTGTCTAATAAGTGAATAGGGTTGAATATATATGATAGTGACTGTGTGCTGAATTTACTTACCTCGTTTTTTGCTAGTGTAAATCCCAAGTGTCTCTTTAAATAAATAATTATGTGCTTTTACACCAAAGCTCTGGTCAGTGTTTGTTTGTGCTACTGTGTCTCTGTACCTATTGTGTATACGCTGCATACTGCCGAACTCTTCTTGAGGGAAGTCTGACTGCTCAGCCACAGCTACCAAGTGAATCTGTGTGGTACAGACTGCTACCAAGTGGGTTTACTGCCAAACACCTGTAGTCTTAAATCTTTTGCAGTGGTCCCTAAGGGAACTGCACAGGTTTCTGCCTAACATCGAGTTGATGGCCATCTGGCTCGCTCTCAAAGCCTTCCTCCCTATGATCAATGACAAGGCGATCCTCATTCAAACGGACAGCTCCACCTGCATGTATTACATCAACAAGCAGGGTGGCACCAGGTCTCCTCCCCTCTGCAATCTAGCAGTCAACATATGGGAGTGTGCCCTCTTAAACAACGTGCACTTGGCAGCAATCCACCTCCCTGGGGATTCCAACCTGGAGGTGGACAATTCCAAATGGCAATGGAACGATCGGGTCCTTCAGGGAATCTTCGGCAGATGGGATCATCCTCAGTTGGCTCTCTTTGCCACCTGGTCCAACAGAAGGTCAGGTCGCATGCTGGCAGGGTCAGGGTTGGAGCTCACTAGGCGATGCGTTACAGATACAATGGAACAACATGAACGCATATGCCTTCCCTCCCGCTCCCCTGGTACACAGGTCGATCTGCAAGATAAGGGAGTCCCGATACCTCAATATCGTTCTGATTGCTCCTTGGTGGCCGGCGAGGCCATGGTTCTCGGAATTGCTCAGTCTTTCGGATCAGCCACGGATGCACCTTCCGCTGGGCCCAGCCACCTACTATCTCAGCAGGGAGGCACGGTTATCCACCTGCCCCCCAGACGTTACCCTTTGTAGTGTGGTTCCTGATCAGGTCCCACTAAGGCATTTGTACCTGTCTCAGGCTAACCTAGACATCATACAGGGTGCCAGGAGTGATGCTACCAGGAGCAAGTGGACTAGATTTTGTCACTGGGAAGAGTCAAAGGAGGTCGATCTGCTGACCTGCACGCTGGATGACATACTATCCTTCTCAGCTCACCTCGCACACTCGGGGGTGCAAGTAAACACATGCTGCACCTACCTGGCTGCCTTCGGAGCCTACCGGAACTCTGAGGAGGAGGTCTTTTCATCCTCCAACCCGGTGGTTAAGACATCTGGCGGGCCTCACCAGGCTCTACCCGCCTATCAAGAAACCACACCCAACGTAGTTTTGGGCGCCTTGGCACATAAACCATTTGAGCTAATAGTGTCTGCGCACATCAGGCTAGTCACCATTAAGACAGCCCTCCTGGTGGGTCTTGGGTCTGCACGCCGGTCAGTGAAATCCAGGCACTGGTGGCTTCAGAGCTTTACAATACTTTTCATAAGGACAAGGTGGTGCTTAGAACTCACCCCGCCTTTTTACCTAAGGTAGTCTCCTAGTTTCACCTGAATGAGGAGATAGTGCTGCCCACATTCTTTGCGGACCCTAAGGATGATGCTCAGAAGGTTCTGCACTGTCTAGATCAGGCTTGTCCAACCTTTTTGAATGTGAGGCCGAAGCATTAACTTTTTGTCACCCAGTGGGCCGGCGAGCCAAAAGTCAACAACCTCACCCAAAGCAGTATATTAAAAAGCGATATTGTGCGACCTTTGACACAATATCATCACAGGCAGTGATAGCCATGCAGTCCCAAAGATAGCTTTTGGTGTCATGGGCAGTGATCAAAGGTTAGTTGCTTGTGATTTCTTTCAGTGTCTATGTGTTCATATTTTTCTGAAATAGTGGGGGCGACCGAGCGTAGCGAGGGAGCTACAAGGTTCTAGGGAGGGTTTGAATTTTTTTTCAAATATGGGGTTGAAATGGTGCATTTTAAGCAGAAAAGGTGACCAAAAAGCCATAAATTTACAATCCGTTCTAAAGGGGAACATGAAAATTCCAGGTCACCAACAGCAGAAAAGAACATTTTACAACACAACACATTTTAATGATCAATGTGTCCACAGTGTAAGACATCACTGTCACTGATGTAACACATTGTCATGCTGGTTGTACCCAAAATATGCCCCTGTAGCAACATGTCTATGCTGGCTGTTCCCAATTTAGGCCAGCATTGTCCTGTACAAAGCTTGATTGATGCTGCCTGAGCATGTGCAGTGTTCCCAATACATATGGCAGCTTATCTCTGTAATACACATTACTTCTGTGGTGATGAAAGAAGCATAATTCAATTCAACAGATAAAATGTGGAAAAGCGATCAACCAAAGGTGAACCTAATTGAAGAAACGCAATGTGAGCACAATCTTAAAGTATGCAACCTAGCAGGCCTAGTGGACACTTTACCTTTTTTTTCACCAATAAATCAGGGGGAGAGCGCGAACGCAGTCCCCCACTACCAGAAATAATGCAGTCGTGTATCCCGCATTTGGGAACATAGCAGGGGTCAGCAAATCCGATGTGCAGTGGGTAAGCCTCACCCTGGGAGATCTGCCCTTGAGATCAGATTCTCCCCTGCCAGCTAAGTATGAGTTGCATGCAAGAGGGCAGGGGTTGGGTCCGTTCTGGGAAGCCCCGCTAAGCGAGGGTGAGAAGGCAGGCCCTGACCCAGCCCCAACCCCCCCAACCCCCCAGCCCCCTGGGAGCTCTGAGCATCTGCAGAGCTGCCTGTCCCGCGTGTAGGGGGAAGCTCCAGCAGGCAGAGCCCAGCAGAAGAGCAGTTTGTAGCGCAGTTCCTTTCTCCCATCAGGCCCTGCTCGGCCTGAGATTTGTATAAATAGCAGGATGGCTCGAGCAGGCCTGTTGCAGTCTGCCCACTGGCCTGTCGGCCCCACACGGGCCCCTGGCCCTCCTGAGCGGAGCTGCTCAGCGCTGGTCCCATTGACCATCATAATCATCCTGGACCTCGACGATCCACCACCTCTGAATCTCAGAGTTCTGCTCAATGACATGCTGAAGCTTTGACATCTTTGGCGTAACCATATGCTGTGTTGTGTCAGCCGGGCCTGCACAGCGCCAAAGGCAAGTATTCCCTTGTCCGGGCCCAGAGGTCACTGAGTCTTCCAGTGCCATCCACATGGCACGGCCTACTGTTCCCAGCGTTTTCTACCCGCAAATCAGCACCACTGCCAAACAAAACTGCATCATTGGGGCCCATCGCTGCTGCTCTCCGACTTGACCCCAGCCCAGCGCAAAGGCACCCATGCTTCTGGTCTGATGCTGAAAAGCCTGGCTCTGCTGAGATCCGAAAGACAAGAACTAATGTATTTTGGGAACATAGTACTATTGTTTTTTGTGTTGCAACTGTATCAGCTCACACCTCTCCTGAAGGTTATAGGCTGCCCTCAGACTGCACTACCAAAAGAGTGAAAATAAGTTATACCTGTTAGGCTTGCCTGTTTCACTTTTATGATTGGGATCACTGCTGCATGGGTATTAAGCGCGTTATAAATAACCTATCAGATCATATCATAGATCACAGATCAAGATCATAAGCAACTTCCAGAAACCTTGGCAGGTGGTCCACTGAGGCCCATTTGCAGGTTGCAGTGTGTTATTGGGGCACTACTAGGGTAACATTTTGTGCTGTACATGTGGTATTCGCCATGCTTTGATACCCCACTGGCCACATCTATAATGTCCAATGTACTTGGTATAATGCATGGAAATTTTCATCAATCCGCACTGTGCTTAGAGGTAAACGTAACTGAGCTCCCGCTGTTTCTTTGTCTCGAGACGAGGAAAAAAAGCACTGCAAAGGTTAAGTTTCTCAACTGATAAAGGTTCATCTTCGGTGACATTCGCAATTCAAAAGAACGATTTTTGGGGCAGACAGGCTGTGTCACCGCAACCCCTGCTAAACATACGTCCAGAGATGACAAACCTTGAAAGTAACTCCGCACAATGGCCCTCTGAGCAGGGGCCCACGGCTAATCCGGGGTTCAGGAATCCACTGTGCTGCCCACGCCGAGAGGAACTCCTGCACAGCACCTGTCCACATAATCCTTCGTCCGGGCCAGCACTCTCTTCTCCTCATCTCACCACCTCCTCCCTTCATCTCGGCTCGCCTTTTGCCCCTCGGAGCACCATGCAAGAGAGGAACGGGCATGTCTGGGCCGGAGCCCGTTCCTCTCTTGCATGGTGGGTCCTACTTGCCTGAAATGGGATATTTAAATGCAAAGTAATTGCTACTATATTAATCCCATTGTTCATAGTTTGTGGGAGTACTGGGCAATTGTATGGACCCGCGCTCACTGAAAATGAATGGTATTCCCGAGGTAACCCTCACTATGCCGTGATACAAATTAGTCTCTCTTTCCTCCATCAAGTCCCAAGATCTTCTTGACAAATTTATTTATTTCTGCAATGTTTGTCGGATATCCCACAAACATTTCATAAATAAATAAATTAACGCTTCGTGGCTGAGGACTGTAACTACCTCTGTTGACCCCAAGGGGTCACCAGAGGAAGTTACAGTTTTGCACACAGGCACATTTAAAAAAGAAAAAAAATGTTTTTGATTTTTTTTTTGTTTACTCAAGAGTTGTCCAACATACGGCCTCGCGGGCCACATAAAATGGCTTGGCGGGCTGCATTGTGGCCCGTGGGCCGTATGTTGGACATTGTTGGTCTAGATGTTAGCCGCGCTCTAAAATTCTACCTAGACAGTACAAAGAGCTTCCGCAAGTCAAGAGGCTCTCTTTGTTGCCTTCAGTGGGGCAAAGCCAGGCTATCGGGTTTCCAAGGCTTCCATAGCAAGATGGATGGTTGCCGCCATCAAGAAGGGCTTTGGGGGATTGCACAAACCACTCCCGGCAAATATGCATACCCACGTCATCAGAGCCAAGGCCACCGTAGTCGCGTTCCAGGGGCACGTTCCTTGGCAGGTCATCGGCATGGCGGGTACATGGGCCACGCCTTCGGCCTTCTGCATGCACTACTGCTTGGATGCTGTCTCGAGGTCAGATCCAGCATTTGGGCAGGCAGTATTAAGGAACTTGTTTTCTTTGTAGGGTCACCTCTCCTCCCTGGGGCTACATTCAGTTGCAATCACCCATACAGTATGCAGGAAAGGGATGGGACATAGGAGTAATCATAAGTTACTCACCGTAGTGACTAGTCCATAGTCCCCTTTCCTCCATATACGTCCCACCACCCCCCCCCTGATAAAACTTGTGTCATTAGGCAATGGTAATATTGTCGATGCGTCAAAGGGGACTGACAAGTGCCGCCAGTGGTTGGAGTCAGGGGAGTGCATGCTCCCAGGGCCGCGCGCCACTAAATTTAAAGGGGAAGATTTTTTCTGGCGAAAAAGGTTCCGTCTCCCGTCCCTGGCGAGGGACGCCCATACAGTATGGAGGATAGGGGACTATGGACTAGGAGTACGTTAGTCACTACAGTGAGTAACTTATAATTTGGTTTGGGAATCTTGACACTGGACAGACGCATTCATTTTTGGTTGAGGTAGAGCAATTCCTCCTGGCATAGCGATATTGAGGTGTTTTCCAACCCTGGTTTCTTTTAAATAAAAATTTGTAACCACAAACATGTCTGCTCTCTGTCCGTGTCTCATTCCTGGCCCTTCACAGTGTGCTCGGTTATTGGGACCCTTGGTTGGGCAAAGAGGGCCCAAATGGAGGAATTGGAAAGAAAGGCTAAAGAGGCAGAAGTCTCACATCTAGATCTAAACACCGAAGTTAACCAGGAATTGGTCCGGTGCACTGCTCGTTACAACACGGTTGTGAGGGAGGGTGTCAAGGCTGCGTTCTGGGACCAAAAGGCCATATTGTATGAAATGGGGGACAAATGCAGAAGAATGCTCGCCTGGTTAGAAAAAAGAGCGGAAGGAAACCGATGTAGAAGTGAATTAAGAAAGGACAGCGACAAAACGATAACTAAAGGAGGATATCGCTTATGCATTTGCTAATTACTATCAAGAGCTCAATGCCTACAGGGGCGGACGACATAGGATAATACTTTGCGGAAATAGATCTCCCGCGTCTGGAGGTGGAAGCAAGCTACTTATTGGAGGCCAGTCTAATGGAAGATGAGATACAAAGAGCGATAGACCAGTTACAATCAGGGAAAAACCCTGGGCCTAATGGGTTTCCCATAGAGTTCTGGAAAATGGCAGGCCCAAAGGTGGTGGCAGCAATGGGTGCGATGTTCACCGAAAGCCTAGAGAAGGGAGAACCGGCTGCAGATCTCAGAAAGGCCACAATAGTGCTCATACATAAAAAAAAGGACCCCCCCCCCCCAGAATGTAATGTTGCAGCACTTACTGACACATCTCGCTGTTGAACAGAGAATTAGAGATTCTCGTGAAGGTACTGGCAAATAGATTGCTGAAGGTTATTGAAAGGGTAATACATAGCGACCACTATTGCTTTCTACCAGGAAGTGCCAGTAGGATGAATCTGAGAAGGGTGCACAAAGCCCTGGGAATGTCCACCAGTTTGGACAGGCGGCACAAACTTATTGCTCTAGACTTGAACGCCTTTGACTCAGTTTGGTGGGAGTACCTATAGGAGGTCATGGAGAAGATGGGATTTGGCCCTGCATTTCTGAACTGGGTGAAATTGCTGTACGCCAACTCAATGGCAAAAGTGAAGGTTAACAGCCTTCTGTCCATATTATTGCAGCTACAAAGGGGGACCAGCCACGGGTGCCCACTGTCACCCCTTCTGTTTCTACTGGCTAAAGAACCTCTACCCGTAAAGGTTAGAGCTGATCCCCGAGTTAAAGATTTCCAATGGCCAGGGGGGTTGCGGGGGGTGGAGGATCCCATTTCCTTAAATGCAGACAATATTTTGATATACCTGGCAGATCCTAAGAACTCTTGACTAGTGGTGGTGGGGAGATTTGGGGAGTACAGTGGTCTACGGATCAATTTGTATAAATCCAAGCTTCTAATGGTGGAAGAGGGCTTGAAGCCATTCCAGAGGATTGTCCCCTTGCTGTTGCCAGGGACTCAATTCAGTATCTTTGGATACAGATTTGGGAGGATGGGGTCGATTTCTTAAGGAATGACCTTGACTCTGTAATCGTGAGAGCACAGGAAAACACCAGACATTGGGTGTACCTGCCGGTCTAAACGCTGAGTCGAGCTCATCTGTTCAAGATGATGAAGCTCCCGCTGCTGCTCTGTGTTCACTAAAACACTCTGGTAAAAATTTCCACAGCGCTGTTAAGAACCATAGAAAATATAGAAAGGGAAATAATATCAGGCATGAAGTGTCTGAGAATCGCACTCACAACTATGACCAGATCGGCGTGGGAAGGGGGGGTTGGGTATCCCTGAGGTTCGAAAATACTGTGGGGCATCCCAATAAGTTGCAATTAATTAATTTGCCTTCGATGACAGAGGAGCAGTCCACGTTAGAGTAGAAAAAGGGATGATGGGGGACCTCTCACTGTCAAAATTAATCCGGGGCAACCCTCTCGGATGCACACTGCAGCAGCCAGGCCTTTTGCACAATGGAAGCATGGAAAGAGGCTCTTAAGATTATGGGCTAGGGTGGCGTAGTGACAATGGAAACACCAATATGAGGAAACTGGGATTACACAGAGGTAGAGAAGTTAGGACAACCCAGAGGGATTGCGCAGGGATCTGGAAAATAAGATACGTTATTGCTTACAAGCAACTTGTCACCTTTCAGTACCTAATAGATGCCCATGATCTGCGGGTGCGTGACTATTTCATGTATCTACGACTGCAGCACAAGGATAGAGAGGAGTGGGATGACCTGGAAAGTTCGCACCTAGAAGCCAACCTCCTGGAGGGGAAGGTTACATGGAAAGCCATTACAATGCTCTATCAGGTCATTAATTATTTCTCCTCACCGCTATTACAAATGCTATTGGACAAATGGGAAATTATATAGGGGCCAAGGAGGAAGAGGATTTGTTAGCGGCATTGGGTTCTTCCCGGGAGGCAAGCCTAACCAGTAGGCTGCAACGTATTCAATATAAAGTACTTCACAGGGTGTATTTGTAGAGATGGATTGCATCGTATGGGGAGGACACTGGGTGCATTTTGCCTGATTTGCGGGACAGCGGTGGACATCTTTCTAGACACTATTTAGGAGTGTCCCACGATAGTTATATTGGGACTCTGTTCGTTGCACAATGTCAAGAATTCTGGGAAATCAGGTACCAGACTGCAATAAAAAAGGGACTTTTACACATCTGAGGAGATACAGATTTTAACCTCAAGGAAAAGAGCCTGATCCAGTCGTCGCTAATGATGGCTAAAAGAGATTTGATAGCAGGGTGGGGGCGTCCAACAGTTCCTAGCATTAATAAATGGCGAGAGGGTATGGAACTATGTTGCAAGCCGTAATGCAGAGTATTCCAGGAAATGGGCTGTCCACAGAAACAACATAAAATATGGTGCAAATGGCTAGAGGAAGAATGAATGAAGGCTTGGGCAGGTGGCATTGGGCAGACATGGGGAATAGAGAGGTTGTTATGGGAGTTTTCGGGGTAAAAGATCAAAGTCTCTGGAGGATAGTTCAGGAGCAACATGCTCGCCTTGGAAACAAGACGAGACAGAGCACCACATGTTGTTCGATCCCCAAGTGTCTGCGCTTAGAAACCTCTGCGTATTAAGTGCGTTATAAATAATCTATCATATATCATATCATTGGGGTAAGGGCGGGAAAGGAAAAGTCCTTGGTATATCAGGATTTGTGAAATTATAGTGATGGGGTGTCAACTGAATTGTACCATTTGTTTATTACGTTTTTGGTTTATTATATGAAAAATCAATTAAAAAAATGTATTTAAAAAAGTGCCATTGGTAGTCCAATTTCTAAAAGGTTTAACAAATAACCTTTCCACCAGTGCTTTTTTGGTGCCAGCCTGGGACTTGAACCTGGTACTAAAATGTTTGGTGGTGGTGCCTTTCAAGCCTCTCCATTCTTATCCTCTCATGCTTATTACGCAGAAAACTATATTTTTAGTAGTCTTCACTTACACGCGCAGAGTGGGCGAGTTACAAGCACACTTGTACAAACCACCGTTCATGGTCTTCTTCAAGGAGAAGGTGGTACTTTCGTTCCTTCCCAAAGTGTTTCAGAATTCCATCCCAATCAATTTATCTGCATTTTACCCTCACCCTTCTAATGAGGGGATAATACCCCTGCTCCCGCTTTCCCTCTCTCACTTTGGCCGCCCTCACTTGTCCCTCTACCTTTGCCTTCATGTGAGGCAAAAAACCTTGGTGTCCTCTTCGACTCCACTCTCTCCTTCTCTCCTCACATCAGACCTTGTCAAGAAGGGCCCTTCCAGCTGCACATCCTCAGAGATATTCTACCTTTTCTCACATTCCCCCAGAAGCTCAACATCTCCAGAGCCCTGGTTCTCTCCATGCTGGACTACTGCAACAGCCTCTTTCTCAATCTTCCTACCTCTACTCTTCGCCCTCTGCAACTAATCCAGAACAAGACTGCAAGACTTATCCTTGGCCTGAAGCCCAGCGACCATATCTCTCCAGCTCTGAAATCTCTCCACTGGCTCCCAGTGGCTGCAAGGATCAAGTGCAAGACCCTCTGCATCGTCCAGAAGGCTTTCTGGGGCTGGGGCCCACACTACATTCAACTCTCTTCAGAAATACCGTCCTTCTAGAGCCCTTCACTCAGCTACCTCCAACTCTGAGGGTCAGACGCTTCTCCAGGCACAGATTTGGGGGTAGATCACTGTCCGCTGCAGGTGCTTCCCTCTGGAATGGCCTCCCTGCCCCCCTCGGACTTGAGCCAGACCACCTGAAGTTCCGGAAGCAGCTGAAGACCTTCCTTTTCTCCTTTTCCTTCTTGCTTCCTTGCTAACTTGCCTTTCTGCGGCGCCGACTGGTTGCTTGGTACCCTCAGATTCTCCACGGGTGCCAGGCTTTTCCATGACCAGTCTTCCCTGCACTGCCTCCGGGCCCACCGTGCACTTAAGGGGCTGTAACTGTAACCCCTAAAGCCCTCTTGCACTTACCAACAGCCGCGCTGCCCTGGCCGCACTTACTCAGAACTTGCCAAGATCTGACAGTGAGTGACTGTGGTCCCCATCAGGCCAGGCATTACCTCAACAAGTGGGGTGGCGTGGACTCCTTGCCACTGTGCAGAGAAGCAATGTGGTTGTGGTTCTGGGCTGTGGAGTACAGTGTGTCTCAGACTGTGGCCAATCTGGCCAGCAAGGAGAGCACTCTAGCGACGCACTGAGTAGACAGTCTCCAACCTCCCATGAGTGCAAGCTCTGCCAGGAAGTTTTGAGGAGATTTCCTCCCTTTGTGCTACTGCGCCCCTTCCCGGGCGACCTGTTTGTTTCCAGTGTAAACAGAAGGTGCATGTGGTTTTGCTCAAGGGAATTTACTTGTAAGGGTGCTCTGCAGGGTGCCTTAATTGTTGAATGGGACTTTGACCTGGTCTATGCGTTCCCGCCTATCCCCGTCACTTTGCTGGTTCTCAGGAGACTGCATCTGTTCGTGGCCATGATGATCTTGATCGCTTTTGGACTGTGCTTGGAGAACGTGGTATACAGAGTCATTGGACATGGTCAACTGCCCTCTCTGGCATCTTCCGCAGAGGATGGACCTTCTCTCCCAGTCAGAGTTGCAAGGTCCTGCACCCAAACCTCTGCAGCCTAAATCGTCATGCCTGGCTGCTGAAAAGCTGGGGTATAGGGCGTGGGATTTTCAGAGGGTGATCTGGACATACTCCCATCTGCTAGAAGACTCATGCCTGCAGGTGTCAAAGGTTTTCAGGTTGCTGCCGGCAGAGGGATCTCAGACCCTTTTACTTGCTCCACTTCCTCTGTGTTTTAATTTCTTCTGTTGTTGGCCCGGTCGAGCCTACAAATCATACAATGAAGGGGTTTTTGGCACAATTTTAGTTTTTAAGAGGACCCAGGAGCAGGTCTCCTTTCTCATGAACCCCACAGTTCTCCAGCATAGGGTCTGGCATGGATTCACATGCTCATCAATATTCCCCATCGTCAGGCTGGGCATGCTCGGTAAAAGGAAAAAACTGTTTTGGTTTCGTTTCCAAACTGTCTTCATCCTATAAACCAATCACTGAGCTCTGGGTCATACTGCCCCCAGCCAATGACTGCCCTCTACCTAAGCCCCTCATCTGGCAGTCATCTTCAGATTTTGACCACACGTTCAAGTGTTGGGAGTCCTCGTGTTTTGCTCTTCAAGCTTCTCTGCGTTTTTTCACTTTTCTGATGGGAACTTTTTTTTCCGGTCAATCGAGCCTGTCTGCCTTAACACTTATTCTTCCGATTAACGGGAACCCACTTTTTTTTCGGCATCTTTCATCGCCCCTCAAGGGCCGAAATCGTCGAGTGTTCTTCTTGGAAGCTTCCAGAAGTTCTTCAGGCCTACACCACGCCGGATCATGTCGGAGGAGGAGGACAGAGCTTCCCTCTTCAAGCTGTGCACCAGCTGCGGTTTGTGCAATGTTTATTCGATGACCAGCATTCCCAGTGCCTGTATTGTCTAGACCCGGCACATAAAGAAGAAGATTGTGAGATCTGCCGTGGCGTCAGCAAGCGCACGATGAAGGATCGACACATCCTGTTGGCAGAGTGGCTGCAGACCAGGGCCTCTACCCTGGGTGATTCTCAGGGATATGCCTCTTCCGGATCCAGCCAACCTGAGCCGGCTTCTAAGTCCTTTGAGGGCACTCCATCCGTGGGGGCCCAGCACAAAGCCAAGCACCGCGAGTCCTCTGGACGAGGTGGGATCTTTTCATTCCATGATTGCCAGGGCATCGGAGCTCTTTCAGCTCGCCCCGGAGGAAAAGGAGGAGGGCTTCCTGTACCGTTGCCGGGAGGCGAAGAGGAAGACAAACCTGTCCGTACCGCTCCTGGACCACGATTGGGATGAGGGGCTGGCGCTGCTGCAGAGACCTGCTTCTGCTCCAGCCAAGAGAGAGACCGGCTTGAGAAAAAGTACTGGGTGCTGGAGTTTGCGTCTAAGTGTCTTCGGTCTCAACCGTCGCCGGACTCTGTGGTCTCGACGGCTGCCAGGAAGAAGTTGTTGAGTTCATCGTCCTCTTCATCCGTACCCCCGGACAACGAGGCGAAGAAATTGGATTCCCTAGGTAGAAAGCTAATCTACTCAGCGGCGACGACGGTACAAGATGGCTCCACTCGTGGATTTCCTCCTTGATGACAAACAGGTAGAGGTTTTGGAGATCCTCCAGGAAGGCGAGGTGGCGTCAGACAAAGCCATCACGGTGGCACTGTTGCCGACACGGATTTCTGCCAGATGGGCAACGTGGTTTGCCGTTGTGGCTGGCTCAAGGCCACTAACTTTAGGCAGGAGGTCCAGACGAGGGTCCTGTTCGGGAAGACAGTCGATGAATCCCTCCAGGCCATCAAGGCCAACACAGACGTCCCGTGCCTTGGGCACCCTGCAACAATACAGGCCATTCTTTCGTTCCTCAGGAGGAAAGTCTAGCAGGTCATCAAGGGTTTTGGCGGGGGCTCATCCTCTTACCGCCAATCCTCCTGGTCCTCTACCCAGGAAGCCAACAGGGTCACTCCAAGGCCTTTAGAGGTGGCCGTCATTGTCAAGGCTCCAGGGCGGCGCACCAACCGCCAAGCGGGACTGAATCCGGCCAGGTGGTCAGGCCCCCACTGCTGCACTCTGATGGAAGGCCAGCTGGTGAACTTCGTCAGCGTGTGGGAGAACATCTCCACTGACCGATGGGTGCTGGATGCTGTCGTCCACGGACACATTTTAGAGTTTCAACAAAGGTGTCCTCGAATACCACCAGTGGCCCGACGGGAACAACCCATCCCTCAACTGATGCTGGGTGTTCGGGCCATATTAAAGAAAGGGGCGATAGAGCTGGTTCCAAAGCGACTACGGGGCTCCGGAGTTTACTCAAGGTACTTTCTCATAAGAAAGAAGACCGGGGGATGGAGGCCCATTCTCCATCTATGATGACTCAACAAGTACATAAAGTACCTGAAGTTCAGGATGGTCACGCTGGAGCAAGTGCTCGGCCAGCTGGAGGAGGGGGATTTTCTGTCGCCGTTGGATCTAAACGACGCGTACTTCCGCGTCCCTATACACAAAGGACACTGCAAGTTCCTGTGCTTCATGGTTGAAGGGAAGCATTACCAGTTCAAGGCTCTCCTCTTCGGACTGAAGTTGGCACCCAGAGTCTTCACCAAGTGCCTGGATCCGGTGGCGGCCCATCTACGACTGCAAGGGATCCACGTGTACCCTTACCTGGACGACTGGCTCATCCGGGCCAGATCAAGGGATGTCGCTGTCGACCACACAGCGAAGACCGACCGCCTGCTGACGGAAGTGAGGTTCTCGTTGAACTATGCAAAGTCCTGATTGACTTCATCGCATGACACGCTGTTCTTGGGATCCAGGCTCGACAGTGTCCTGCTTGGCGTCAACGTCGGAGGAGAGAATAGCGACCATCTTAGGCAAAGTGCAACGGCTGTTGACACTGAGGGTCGCCACGGTGAGGACCATCGTGTGTCTACTCGGCATGATGTCATCATGCATATACATGATTAGGCTCTGCAGGTTGCGGATGCGCCTGCTACAGGAGTTCCTCGATGCTCGTTGGGTCCAGGTGTCCGGACGCTTCCAGGACAGGATTGCGCTCGACGAGGAATTCCGTCGAGCGATAAGGTGGTGGGGTGTGCACTCCAATATCGCATGAGGCACCGATTTACAGAGCCCCCTGTACCAGGAGACGGTCACGACGGACACTTCACTGGAAGGATGGGGAGCCTGCACCGGACATCTTCACGCCAGAGGCCTGTGGCTACCGGAGGAGAAGACCCTGCACATCAACGTTCTGGAACTACGAGCAGTGTTTTGGTCCCTCAAGTCGTTTCTGCTGTCCCTCAAGGGCAAGGTGGTGAGGGTCTTCATGGACAATACCACCACAATGTTTTACATCCCGAAACAGGGGGACACCATATCCCCAGCGCTCGCCAAAGAGGCGCAGGATTTATGGCACTGGACCGTCACCCAGGGGATGTTCCTCATTCCTTTTCACCTGGCAGGAGTAAGGAACACAGTCGCCGACTCTCTCTGCAGGGAGATGCGCTCTTGCCACGAGTGGGAGCTTCACCAGGACCAAATGGACAACCTTTTCCTCAAATGGGGCAGTTCCCAGATCGATCTGTTTATGACGGTGACAAACACCAAGTTAAATGTTAAAGGTATTTATATCGCGCACCGTCACCAACAGAGTTGGTCCCAGGTGCTCTGGCGGATCTGTAAACAAGAATGGGCGGGGTTGGGTTAGTCGGGAGAAGAGGGAGTAGGAGAGTGAGAGAGGTGGGCGGCTTCAGATCGGTATACACTGTGCGCTGTGCTTTGGTGTAAGTAATGGACCGGGGCAAGGCCATGTGTGCAGTTGGTGGTGGTAGTTTTTTTTGATGCAGTGTGGTGAAGTGCGTGCGGTTTGCTGGGCGAGAGCTGGTTGTGTGAATTTTCGGGTGAGTTAGGTATGCAGAGATTTGAGGTGAGGTTAGTGGGCACTTTTCCCTACTATCTATGTGAATTGGTCTGCTGGAATTTTGGGTGTGGTATGGGCCAGGATGCTATGGATGAGTCATCTAAGCGCTTCGGTCTCGGTCTGTCTATATATTCAGTCTTCAGTGTCCTCCTCTTAATGGTATCTCTCATTATGTCATATGCTATGTTGTGGAGTGCGTTCCTTAGATTCTGTTTGTATTCGATTGCTTGTTGGGAACCGGGATCGGTATCTTCATTCATCGTTGTTTTAGTGGGGTGTGTGTTCTTATTTGTGGTCTTCTAGTTACGCAGTGAAGAGACAGGATTTGAGCAGTTTCCTGAATAGTAGGTGGTTTCTTGTGTTCCGTGTGTCCTTTAAGTCATTCCAAATTTTCAGTGCCTGGTGAGAGAAAGAGGATCCTCCGAGTTTTCATCTGTTATACGGCTTTGGTTCCAGGCAGATGTCGTTGCTTGATCTGAGTGTTCTTGTAGGCTGATGTACGCGTAATTGATCTCTCTGGAATTCTGCACCTTGGTGGCGTATTGCTCTGTGTGTGATGCACATTGATTTGAATTTTATTCTTTGTTTTATTGGTAGCCAATGTAGTATTTTTAGTGCGGGTGTCATGTGTTCTCTTCGGGGTAGTTTTTAGGAGGAGTCTGGCTGCCGCATTGTGTATGCGTTGTAGTTTTTTTTTAAGTCGTTCAGGCATTCCCAGGTATTTGCTATTGGCATAATCTACTCCGGACATGACGAGAGCAATGATGGTTAAGTGTTTTGTTGGCTAATGACAGGAATGGTAGTATTCTATTTGCTGCTCGCAGGAGGAAGAATCATTTCTTGAGTAGAGTGTTTACTTGTGGCTCTAGAGTGAGATTGTTGTCCATCAAGACCCCCAGGTGTTTTACAATCGACGATGACACTTGGGTCATACCGAGTTCTCTCGGCCAAGAGATGTAGTTGTCTCCTCCGTTTTTTGCCACGATGATGATCTCTGTTTTGCCTGGGTTAATTTTGAGGTGGTTCGAGTTCATCCAATTGTATACATCGCGAAGGCATTTCTCTAGTGTTGTGTTTTCTTCTAGGGTGTCTTGTATGTTGAAGATTATTTGTGTGTCGTCGACGTAGTTGTAGCAGGGGAGGCCATGGCTTTTGATGATTTTGATTAATAGAGATAGATGTGAAATAAAAGCGGGCAGAAAGATGATCCTTGTGGTATACTGCATGTGGAGTCTCTTGGGTTGGACTTGAAAGATTTCATCCATACAGTTTCCTTTCTGTCTGTTACGAAGGATTTGATCCATAGTAGGGCGCTGTCTGTTATTCCCTGTCCTTCTAGTCTCGTTATGAGGATGTCGTGGTTAACTGTGTCGAATGCTGTGGATATGTCTAGAAGAAAAACACACAGGCACTAATAATAAGCAATTCAAAAACACGGTCACTAAAAGATATACACTCCCTTAAAAGAATATTAGACAAGTCTTAAGTAAAGCCCCATTTATTTTCAGACAGCGGTGAGCGCTTAACGTAGATGGCACTCTAATAGTTCGTTTTAAAAAGGGAGAGAAAAGCAGAGAACAAATTGAAACAGATGCCAACACTTTTTCAAGAACACAACAAGGGAGGAAGGCAAGGTAAAACTGTGAAGTTAGAGTTCAAGAGGCCGGATCCACTTTCAGAGGATCCAAACGAAATGTGTCCAAGGTCACACGGTTGCAGTGCACAAAGGTCTTGTAAAGGTTCAAAAAGGAGTTGGACCACAGAAAGGGACCAGTTAGAGGGTCAAGGTGGCCAGCCCAGTCCAGAAGGTTAAGGAGTTATTATTACCTTGTAGCAATCTCTAGAAAGGGAGGCCTGGCGGACACGGTACCTTAAAGTGGTGAGAACGCTCCAGCGGGGGCAGTTGTTCCTGGCAGCGGGTGCAAGTCGGTGCTTCGTCCGGGGGAAGAGAGGATCTCGTCGTTGAGGAAGACAGGAGTCCGTTGCACTGCCAGGGAAGAAACCAGCCGCGGAGTTTCTCAGGTACAAAGGGCGGTCCGGTGATTCGCAGTTCAGTGGTGAGTGGCTATCCGGCTGCCGGGGTGCTTAGCACAGGCAGTTCGACCACAAACCGGGCTGGGTTGCGAAGAAAGAAAGGAAAACTGGTTGTGCCCACCAGTCAGGGGAAGAAGCCTCTCCAGCCGGGAGATCTTCTCTGCCGTCAGGAAGTGGTGAGTCGGTTCTGCAGGGCTCCAACAGTGGTGTCGTCGTGGTAGGTTGGCTCAGCTTCTCCCTCGTCGGATTCTCAGGTCCTTTGGTGACTTCTGAAGTTCCAGTCCCCAAAGCCCTGCTTTTATGCAGAAAAACCCCATTCACTCAGCCTAGCTGTCACTCAAACATGCTAAGTGGTGAGCCGGCCGGCTCATTACTTGCGCCAATCACACAAGAGTGCGACCTGAGTTACCAAGGTAACTCGGTCCAGGGTGCCTAAACCCCCTCCCACACCACCTGTGGTACCCAGACAGAGTGGCACCACTTTTGGAGGCTTCTGTGGAGAAGCCCGCCAAAAAAGTGGAACAAAGGGCTCGACTTCGGTTGGAGTCACAGAAGAGAACACAAACACCATTTTAGAATCGAGTCTTGGCAAAAAAATACCAACCGGAGAATTAATATTAATTAAATAAACCGGCGGTATGTTCGAGGCTATGAGAATTAAATAATTAAAGTTGGTAGCCCCGAACAATGGGAAAATCCCATAGGAAAATATTTGCGGTCGAATATAAAAAGTAGTTTCCACTGCCACCAGCCAAAACTCGATCAGGGGGGACGGAGACGTGCTCCCTCGACTAACAGACCCCGGGGCAATCGAATTGCCCCGACCAGTACGTCCACAATATGATGGTTTGTACTGGTTTCTGTTAATAATTTGGGACTAGTAAAGCCAATGGTGACTTTACATGCCCTGGGAGTCAGTAGTCAGTCCCAGGGTATGGAGTCTATGGTGGGGTGTCACTATGACACCCCTGGGTTACTGCACGGAGGGTGCTGTGTAACACACATAGGAAAAACACATAAGACCCTATGGAGTAAAGGACCCCATAGCCCATAAAACACATTACCAGTCAAAGGAATACCATTAATCATGTCCAAGAGTGGGGGAAAAGAGTTTCACTCTTGGCAGGAGGAAAAAAAAACCTCCAGAAATCCAGCAAAGCCTCTGGGGGACTCACTAGGTTAGGAAATTCAGCCTAAAGAGAGAATTCTTCCTAACAGGGAGTAAAAAGACTCCACCCTCCAATTTCAAACCCACCGCCAGGCTAGGATCTCAATGTAGTACTCGTAAAGCTCATGGGCCACCCCCCCCCCCTTTGAGCCTATGCACAAGTCAATTCTTAACCACCTGACATATAAAACTGCCTTCTTGGTGGCTATTACATCCATAAGAAGAGTTAGTGAAATTTAAGTATTGTCAGTGCAGGACCCATTCTTTGTCATCCACAAGGATACATTGGTTTTATGAACACACCCTAGGTTTTCACCTAAATAAATTTCATGTGAACCAATCCATTGAATTACTGGCCTTCTTCCAGAACCCAACAAGCTCGGCTGAGAAAAAACTCCATACACTAGATGTAAGGAGGGCGGTCCTTTACTATGTAAACAAGACCAGATGTCTGCGTAGCACCAGGCAGAGAAGGAGACCGCAGTTCAAAGAAATCCATCTCCAGATGGATAGTCAGATGCATACAGCTCTGTTACTCATTATCAAACAAAACAATGACTTTGATGCCAAGAACTCGCTCGACAAGGGGTACAGGAGCTAATTTGGCTTTCATCGGAACTGTCCCACTAAACACCATTTGCAAAGCAGCTACATGGAGCTCAGTACACACTTTCACTCAGCACTACTGCATTGACACACATTACAAAGCAGATGCACAGGTGGGACAAGCGGTTGTTAAACATTTGTTTGCTGCTGAACCTTCTCACAACCCACCACCTTCTCCTGACACTGCTCGCTAATTTATGCATAGCATGTGATCTAAGAAGATTCCACAAGCCTCAGAAGGGATACATTACTCACCGTAATCGTATTTCTGGTGCCTGTATCTGCTTAGATTCACATGTGCCCACCCTTCCTCCCCTTGGAAAAAAGGTGCATGGATATTTATATGAGCTCTATCTGATCATATCTGCTTTAATACACCTGTACTCAGGCTACACTTCATGCTACCTCATGTCAGAAACAATCTGAGGGACCTCGACGTGTGAAGGACCATGGGTACCAGTGGACGTCGCACTAGGGATAGTATTACTGGCACGCCCTGTCAACATCCCTTTTTGAGTTTTGAAAACAGCCATTGTAATACTCTGCAGCTTCCACTAGATGTCGGCATATGCATAGTATGTGAATATAAGCAGACACAAGCATCAGAAATACTATTACGGTGAGTAATGTATCCCATATACTCTGTGGTACCACACAATACTTGGATTCTTAAAAAATTAACCAACTGCTGACAGTCTTTAAAAAGCTTGGGAATTACTAAGCCTGGGGTGACTGCATAGATGAAGGAAGGAAGAAAGGCAGGTTAGTTTCAAAATATAGGCAGTATACTTTCTTTAGACATGAATAGTGATAGTGTGAGGATCCCCCCACCTGGGCAACTTGGAAGGGAAAAGTTAGGGTATGCCTTACCTTGTCTATTACAGCCCAGTCCAAAAATGTTCAATAAGGTTCTGCTTTACTTCTATAGCTACCACCACACCAAAGTACCTGAGATGTTACAGGAGAACAGGATCCAAGAAAAATTGGGGACCCCTGGGTGATTCCTGAGGCTGGAAGATGCTCTTCCTGGTCAGAGTGCCTTTGGTGCCTTGTGTGATGAATCCTATGGATCCCTCACTAAAACCCTCCCTATAGTTTCAGGTGGCCAGGGAAAGGCAGATGCTTCCTTATCCTGACCTTGGAGGAGTTGTACTGCAGGAAGATCACATGGGAGGAGACAAGGCCCTGGGTGGTGAGGAGATCCTGTGGGATGAGACATGGTATTTGTCCCTGAAATGGAAGAAAATTTAAAAAGTGCCAAAATATGTAATGGCCTATTTTTATTTTATTTTTTATTATTTTTTTTATTAAAATGCATTTGGTTTACATCTTAAACCTTACATTTATCGTTTACATTCAATCTACATTATTCTCCTCATAAAAAATCCAATTACAAACACCAATGTCTTTTATCTTTTATCCTTCTTCCTTATAGTTATTATTGTCCGACATGTTTTCCCAGAAGTGAATTATGGTTGCAACCATCTTTCTATTATTTCCCATTAAGATTTGACTCCATCTTTCTTCTTTTCCCATTTCGATTATGGCACTAGCGTATTTGGCGGTAAAGATCAGTCTTTTTTGATTTAGTGCCTCGCACTCCATAATTACATGATAGTGTTTCGGTTTTCCCTATTATCTGACAGAATCTGCAGTCACTACTTGCACTTTTATTTTGGCTCCATTTCCCCAACACTTCTCTTGTTGGCAGTAGGTTTAGTCTGAATCTCAGGAACATGTCTCTGATTTTTCGATCCGGATATAATTTTAAGTAATTTGGCAGTTGATTAAGTGCTCTTTCCTCTCCCTCACATTTAAGTGTCATCTTATATAGATCTTTCTGCTCTTGGGTTTCAATCCAATCAGTTCGACTCAGTTTCTTTTTTGCGATTTGAGGCATTTTCGTCAATGTATCCAGTGTAATCCCTTTTTTGTTGCATATACACCGGGATGCTTCTTTCCATTTGTCCAGTGCAACATTATTGACGTGTACTTTTGAAGTTCTTAGAATTTCTAATGCCGGTATCCTTTCTTCGCTATTGATTTTTCTGTAGGGATCTATTATTTTCCATTCGATTATTGATTCTAATGATTGGAGACCCAGTTCATATCGTATCCGTATCATAGGCGTTTTCTGAGGTAGACTCAATACTTTCCGCCAATACATTGCTTCCAGTTTCATCCATATGGTTCTATCATGATTAATCATGGTTTCTGCCCCATATGCGAGGATTTCTGTCACTTTTTGTTTATAAAAAGTTACCGATGGTATGAGCGAAAATGTTCCAAATTTCTTATGGATTGACAGGCCTTGTCTGGCTAGCATTCTAGTTTTTGCTTTTAGCTGTTCTGCCCATGGTGCTTCTGTCAATGATTGGTTTATCCATATCCCTAGATATTTATAGGTGGTAACCTGGATCAATTTTTCTTCTTGGAGGTAGTATTGGAATGCTTTTTTCCCATTTGAATTTTTCTTTGATAGATACATGATTCTTGTTTTCTTAGTGTTTATTGTCAGTTCGTTTTGTTCCTTGTATTCGTAGGTTTGGTTAAGAGCTTTTTGTAATCCACACAGTGTTTTTGCTAATAAAATGATATCATCCGCGTAGATCAAACAAGGTACCGCAGTCGCATTTAATTTTGGAGGATTGATGGTTGGTGTATTTATAGCCTCTTCAAAATCCGACGTAAATAAGCTGAACAGGGCCGCTGCAAGCGGACACCCTTGCTTTAAGCCATGCCAGGTGTTTATTTGTCTTGTTATTATTCCATCCGCTGTCATTCTTACTTGTATTTTTGTGCTGGTATACAAAAGTTTAATTGGTTCTAGGATGTCACTAGGGCATCCCCATTGTTCCAATTTCTTCCACAGCAGATCTCTATTAATTTTATCATATGCCAGGCTCAGATCGACGTATGCTACTATTGTTTGTTTTTGTTCTTTCAGCTTCATGTTTCATCAGATTTAGAATCATGAGGTTCACATTTGTTCCGACATTGCGCACAAATCCTGTTTGGCGCACCGCTTGATGTTTCGTTTGTTTTGCCCATATGCTTAGTCTTGTCAGTATAAGGTTAGCAAAGATTTTCCCTAGCGGATCCAGAAGTGCAAGAGGTCGATAGTTCGGTTCTTTTGATGATCCCTGTGTGTATATAGGGATTAGCGTTGCTAATTTCCAGGACTCAGGCACGTTTTTCGTGCAGTTGATCAGATCTATAATTTTCCCACAGAATTGTGCCCAAGCTTCTGGATTTTGTTTTAATGTTGCATTCGACATGCCATCCGGCCCTGGTGCCCTTGATATATTTAGTTTTTTTATTATTTTGGTAATCTCTTCAATGTCATATATAAAGTTCCATTGCTTTGGCGGATGTTGTTGAATTTCCTTTATCACTGTTGTTCGTTCTTCATAAAGAGCTGTAAAATAGTCAACCCACACTGCTTCTGGGACATCCACTATCATTGTATTTTCAGCCTTTTTACTCACTTCCAAAAGATCCCACAAATTTCTGGTGTTACGATTTTTCAGGGTGGCCATCATGGATTCAGCATTTTCTTGGTCTTGCATCATTTTGGCGTTTTTGTGCCAGTTTTTGAATTTTTGTTTTGCTTGGCCGATTATTCTTTTTTTGGATTGTGGTGTTTCCTTTTGTGCTCTTTTAATAGATTCCCTTTTTTCTTTTTTCTTTTCTGCAATCTCTTTATTGTAGATATATTTCCGTTCGGGTTTTTGTGATTGATTCGATCTCTGTTTCATTTGGAATTGGTCTGTTAGCCACCCATAATTGATTTTGTTGGAATCTTTCTGCTCTGAATTCATGAATGTTTCTGTTATTTCAGTTAGTCTATTCTGCGGAATTCTCAACCGGTTCATTCTATTTACTAGCGTCAACTTGGGTATGTTTATTTTGTGTCGTTCTTCTTTATTCATTACCCAAGAACGCTTTAGTATATAGTGGTCGCTATGTTCACTGAATAGATTTTTTGCTTCGACTTTTGCTTGGGTGATTCCCGTACTAGTCTAGATGTAATCTATGATTGATTTATTTTCCCCTCTTGACCAAGTTGGTATCGTTTTTTTTACTGCATTGAGGGCATCCCATCTTTCAAAGTTTCTGTTGCGTGTCTCTATTTTCCATCTTCGTGCTCTATTTTCCAACAGTTGATCTGCTATTAGGTCTCCTTTGTCATCAAAAATATGCAGGTTGAGATCTCCACATATAATAAATTCTACATCTTTATGTTCCTGGGCAATGCTGTCTATCTTAGTGAAGATAGACTCAATTATCGTTTCTTCTGGAACTTTCTTTGGATTCCAATATATATTGGTGATGTTTAGGTATTGGGTGCTTATGGGCTCTTAGTTCCTCTGCGGATCTATCCTCATTTGTCTTTTGACTAGAGTATTTTGCGCCCAGTTTCCAATATTCTGATATTCGGTAATTTCAGTTGCCAAATGTTGACTGATTAAAGTAATGAGGCCTGCTGATGGTCTTCCTCCAATGTTGTTAATAGCCGGGTTCATGTATGTTAGAAATCCTTCACATACTGGGGGGATTGATAGCCATGTCTCCTGTAAACATATCACCTGTGTGGAATTTAATTCGGGTCGATCTGTTTGGACCAGATGTGTGTGTCCCCTAGTATTCCATGAGCATACTATTACTTCTTGTATATTGTTTGCCGTTCGTTGTTATTGTCTCGGTTTTCTCACTTCTTCATTTCTACTTTTTTCCATACTAATTTCCCGCCAGAAGGGTGATTTTTCAAAATTCCATTTGTTCGGTGTTTTATTGTCATATTGTTTTAAGTTCCTTCTTTTTTGTTCATCGTTATACTGGCCTATTGTCGTTATGATGTATCTGAACCACATATTAAGCCTGTGAATGTAAAATCTTTAAAAATCCCAAGGAAGGAAAAACCATTTGAAATCCTGAAGGACAAAAATCCCCCTTACTCCCAATGGTACAGTGAAAGAGAAATCAATAAAAGTTGGCTTGTACTACCTGCCTTCCTCTTTACAAATGAATTATTTAAGGGAAATAAGGCTACATTTAAAACTAGTACGTTGATAAGAAAACCTGATTTTTGTTGATTGGGACTACAAGTGTCCTAATCCCAGGAGTACTGGGACGAGGAAGAGGGTTGAAGAAAAATGTTGCAGTAGTAGTCAGCCCATTAAGCCGATCACCCACACCTGAGGGAGGTTGAGAGGCTTAAAAAGCCCCCTCTGGTGCAGGCCATTCGATGGAGTGGGAGCTGCAGCTGGAGTGCTTGCAGTAGTAGCAGAAAGAGAGCACAGTGTTGGCAATCCATGCTGGAGTAGGAGAACCAAAGGGTGGCCAGGACATATTCAAGCAGATTTCAACTGACTGTCCTGAGACCGTCCTGTTTCCCCAAACTCTTAAGTGCAGAGGTTGTGCAACCAAAGGCGTGAAGGAATGTTGCTTTTCCCCATGTGAACCTAATTGGACCGATTGTGTAGCAAGAAGCGTACCACAGACCGTGGCTAGAAGTTGTGAAGCCAGGGTCTCAGGAGCGAAAGGGGCTCCTTAATTGCGTGGCTGGACCGCAGATATCGTCAACGAGGAAGGGTGTGGGTCTAAAAAGAAGCCAGTAGCCGTAGAAGCCCTGCACCACGCGAAGGAAATACAGAAGCCAGTGAGTGTTACTGAGCATTCTGATTCCTTGTGCAAACAATTGCAGGCAACGGTATCCACATAGAATCACTTGCGTATGAGAAAAAGCTATGTGAAACTGACTGCTGGTTGTCAAAAAATGAAGAGCTAGAAAAGTAGCACCCGCGCATAAGCGAACTTTATTTCGAGGGGATTGTGCCCTCTGACGTACTCCACATCTATGACCGTAATCACCACAGCTGTGCTGCTTCGGAAAAATGTTCTGCGTCGATACGCTGTCCCTCGAGGGCCTCCATCGAGCGCGACGTCACCGGATGTTTTATGTAGGACGCGCCTCGCTTCTTCTCTTGTATTGGTTCTTCTTACTTGGTTTTTTGTGAGAATCATGTTGTCTTCGTCGCCTTCTACCCCAAGGTCGGGCTTCAAGATGTGCTGCGACTGCGATTCCAAAATGTCGCTTACGGACCCGCACAACGTCTGCCTGTGGTGCCTCGGCGAGGACCACGCCACCGATGACTCTGATGAATGCCAGTCTTTGACGTCGAAGTCCTTGCGGAAGCGGAAGAAGTTATCTGTAGGTAGGGTTTCCAAACCGTAAGTCGAAATCCGCTGGGCTTTCGACCGACAATTCGAGGGGCGACTCTCCGCGTCAGCGTAAGTCCAGGGGGTCACGGTCCCAGAGTGGTTCCCGCCATTTCTCTGCCTCTTCTAGGCACTCTTGGAAGTGCCGTCACCGGTCGCATTCCCCGTCCTCGTCCGAGGACTCCGCCAGACAGCGGGTAGCTTGTCCCAACAAGCATTCATCTCCGGCGGAATGGGACGCATTTCGCAAGGAGATGATGGCGATTTTCGAATCGCAGGGCTCCATTCCGGCCACGCCTTTGAGAGAAGCCGGCAGAGAATGCGCTTGGGCCACCGCTCGCACGCCTTCGGGCTCGAGCGGTCAGCGCGATCATCGGAAGCCGTCGACGCCAGTGGTCTGGACACCTCTCCGGAGGTTGAGTTTGGCAGGTCTGAGCCTGGTACACATGCCAAGTCGTCATACAGGCGTCTCATGTCGAAGGTGATGGAGTACTTGGGGTGGTCTGCTCCACCTGTGGATTTTCTGTAGGATGACCTGACAGATATTTTGGACCACGGTCTACCCACTGACCCGGTGCTGCCATTTCATATGGCCTTACAAAGAAGGGTGGCGGCGGCTTGGACTGCTCCGGAGACTTTCCCGGCAGTGAATAAGTAGCTACCGAAGAAATACCATCCAGCCAGTGGTGACCCCTGCTACTTGTCTACGCACCCCACTCCGGAGAGTTTGCTGGTGCAAGCGGCTACGGCCCCAGCAAAGCATGCTCCGTACCCTACCATCCCTCCGGATAGGGACGACAAGCGCTTTGATGGTTGGCCGAAGAAAGTGTTTTCGTCTCGTGGTATGGCTTTAAAGGCAGCCAACTCCGTTTGTGCCTTGGCAAGATTCACTCACACTCTGTGGAACTGTGTATCTTTGGCGGCTGAACATATTCCCGAAGGGGAGGAACGGGATGGTTTTCTTGCCCTTGTTCAGGATGGCAAGGATGCCATGTGTGAATCCGTTCAGTCGGGTCTGGACGTGCCAGATTATGTCAGCCGGTCCATGACGGCGAGCACCGTGATGAGCAGGTTTGCGTGGTTGCAGAAGTCGGGATGTGCTCCTGATGTACAGTCCCGGCTTCTCAACATGCCCTTCGATGGTGTCCATCTTTTTGGCAGCAAGGCTGACGAGAGCCTTGAGAGGTTGCAGACCTCCAAAGCTGCAGCAAAGTCGGTAAGCGCTGCAGTATGTCAACCTCCGCCTTTTCATCCTAGGGGACAGCAATGGAGGGGAGGTTCCTTTCGATACTACTCTTCCTTTGGTAGATCGAGGGGGGCTGCCAGTCAAAGGGGCCAACGTAGGAGTACCCGAGGTGGAAAACAAGGTACTCGAGGTGCCAAAGCCGCGCGGGCAGTTGCCTCTTTGCCCTCAGGCACTGCCGCAGCCGCTTCCGCTCAGTCATGAGGCCATGTCCCATGGTTCGCCGGTTGGGGGAAGGCTGGCGCAGCATCTTGTAGAATGGCGTGCCATTACATCAGATGTGTGGGTTCTGGAGATCGTAGCCCACGGCTACGGTCTTCCTTTCTGGCAGAGGCCTCATGACAATCCATTGGGGAAGCTCTCTTTGAAGAGTCCGGATCAGCTCCTTGCGCAGGAAATCAAATCCCTGCTGGAGAAAGGCGCCATAGAACTGGTGCCTGTAGCGGAGAGGAACAAGGGATGGTATTCCCCATATTTTTTGATCCCGAAAAAAGACTGGGGATTGAGACCCATCATGGACTTGCGTGGTTTGAACAAGCTCCTCAGGAAGGACAAGTTCAAGATGGTTACTCTCTCTCAAGTCCTCCAGGCCCTTCAACTTCAGGACTGGTTGGTGTCTCTCGACCTCAAGGATGCTTACTTTCATGTGCCGATTCATCCCAAGCACAGGAAGTACCTGCGGTTTGTGGTTGGCGACTTGAATTTTCAGTTTCGGGTCCTGCCGTTCGGATTGACCTCTGCCCCGAGGGTCTTCACCAAGCTAATGGTGGTGGTGGCAGCGTATCTCAGGAAAGGAGGGATTCACGTCTCTCCCTACCTGGACGATTGGTTGATCAGGGCGCGCACCCCTGAGCAAGCCCTGGATCATCTGTCGGTCACCTGCCACTCCCTTCACAAGCTGGGCTTCTCCCTCAACTTATAGAAGTCTCATTTGACACCTACCCAGCGGCTCCAGTACATCAGAGCAGTGCTCGACACATCCCTGGGGCAGTGTTCGCCTCCCCAGGTGAGGGCTCATCTGTCAAGCTCACTCCTGGATTCAGTCAATTTCACCCCACTCCCCCGAGTGCCCCTTACGCCCTCCTGCTCACCTGTGGTCTCCTCGTCCGATTTGAGTCTGAATCTCTTTATCCTCAATGCCTCCTCTCTGGAGTGTGGATGAGGTCTGCCTCGAGAGGAAGCCACCCTGCCCCTCTAACCCGGGGCCAAGGGGGGCCCCGTACCGGGGCAGACCGGTTAAGGGGGAAAAAGCCGAAAGGCGCAAAAAAACCCTTCCTTGTTGAAGATGGCAACAGGATACAAGGCAGGACTGTGTAAATTGAAGGATCCAGCTGATAAGGAAATCCACTGAAAGTAGTGTTAGGTGACAGCTCCAAGGGAAAACAACACTACAGAGATGGGGTATAAAATGAATGAGCAGAGAGGGAAAGAACCAGGAGAACCGGGGAAAAAGAGAGAGAGCCAAAGTGGAGCGGAGACAAAGCTCCAGCAGAGCGAGGCGGGCCGAGTGCAGAAAGAAAGCCAGGAGGCAAACGGGAGTAGAGGAAAGGGAGCGGCGACGGCCGTGGAGGAAAGAACTGAAGCGTACCAACCCGGAAGCCTAACGCGAAAAGGTTGCAACGCGCGGGCTTCCGGGTTGGCGCTCGTAAAAAGGATGCCGCTGGTCGGAAGGCTGAAGGACTAGACCACTGCAGAGGAAAGCGCAGGCGGCGTTACGGCTACTGTCAATGGCCGCTCCAACGCCAGCGTCTCCACAGCTGCCAGCGCCGCCGTGCTTGACAGTATGCCCCCCTCCAGATCCGAACTCTCTGGGTTTTCCTGGATGTGTCCGGTGAAAACGCCTGACAAGCCTAGGCGCATGTACATAAGACTTGTGCTCCCAGGAGTCCTCTGAACTGGGATAGTTCTTCCAAGCCACAAAGTATTCCAACCTGCCTTTACGATATCTGGAATCTAAGATGGCAGATACCTCATATTCTTCAGGTATAGACTTGGGATTACTCAACAGCCCTGTAGTCTTCCTAACTGGGGTGTCTGGATCAACTGGGCAGAGAAGGGAGGAGTGAAAGACCGGGTGCACCCGATACATGCACTTGGGGAGTTGTAATTTGTAAGCCACTGGGTTAATCCTCTTGATTATCTTGAAGGGTCCTATAAATCGGGGGGTTAGTTTGGGCGAATGTACCCATCTAGGCAAGAATCTAGTAGATAACCAGACCCGATAACCCTCCTTCCAATGAGGACAGGGTAGACGAGCTCGATCAGATAGATCTTTATACCTGCGTCTGGCAGAAGCTAAACTCCGTTGAGCTGTAGTGTGGGCTGTGGTTATTTGATCCAGGGTGGATTCAATGGTGGTTATATTAGCAGGTGAGGAAAAAACCGGGAGAATACTGCGAGGGTGATAACCATAAGAACAGAAAAAAGGGCTGAGTCCCGTTGCCGAGTGCACAGCGTTATTATACACAAATTCGGCTGTGGGCAGAAGGCTCACCCAATTGTCCCGATTCTTATTGACATAACACCGGAGGTATTGCTCAAGAGTGGCATTGAGCCGCTCTGTCTGACAGTTGGTCTGAGGATGGAAGCCTGATGACAAAGCCCTCTCTATCCCTAACCGTTGACACAGGGTGCCCCAAAATCGAGATGTATACTTACTACCCCGGTGAGAAATAATCTTGTCAGGCAGTCCATGGAGCCTAAAAATGTCCCTGAGGAAAACTTCGGCCATCTCGGTGGCAGACGGCACTCCCCGCAGTGCGGAGAAATGGGCCACCTTGGTGAATGTGTCAATCGTAACCATGAGACAAGTCGACCCCTGGGATCTGGGCAGGTCTACTATAAAGTCAGTGGAAATGTGGGACCATGGCCGGCTTGGCAAGTCCGGTTGCATCAGCAACCCGTAGGGTTTGTGGGTGGAGTTCTTATTCTGGGCGCAAACCACGCACGTCTTACAGTGTTGCCTTACGTCATGAGAGAGTGAAGGCCAAAAAAAGGATCGAGAGATTAACTCTAATGTACCTCGGACTCCCCTATGTCCTGCGGTTACATGGTTGTGACCCCATTCCAGAACCTTCAGTTGTAAGGACTTAGAGGGAACGTACAAACGCTGCCCCACCAGTAAAAGACCTTCAGACCAACGGATTTGAGAACGTAAGTCACCAGGTACGGTGGTTGCCAAATCAGGTTTGGTTACTGTCTTAATCTCTTGAAGAAACAAGGAGACTATCCCCACGATTCTGTTTCGGGGAAACATAGGGTGGCTAACGGAAGGAGAGTGGTACTCTGCAGACTGACATCTAGACAGGGCGTCCGCCAAGCTGTTTTGGGTGCCTGGAATGTAGGTTATGGTAAAGTCATACTGGCTGAAGAAATGCGCCCAGCGAGCCTGTCTTGAATTGACGCATTACATATTTCGGAGAATCTTCAGATTCTTATGGTCAGTACGTAATGTAAATGGATGCGCTCTGCCTTGTAGCAGGTGTCTCCACTCTTCCCAGGCCACCTTGAGAGCCAAAAGTTCTTTTTCGATTACAGAGTAGTTCTGTTGACTTGTGGAAAGAGTCTTGGAAAGATATGCTACAGGATGTTCCTTGCCATCCTTAAGTTGAAGGAGTACAGCACCTAAGGCGCTAGTGGAGGCGTCGGCCTGAACTATAAAAGGCTGGTCTTGATCTGGTTGAGATAAAATAGGTGCGGACCAGAATATCCTTTTTAGATCAATAAAGGCTTGATTGGCTGGTTGCGACCAGTGAAAAGGTTTGGCGTCTTTCTTAAGTAGTGAGGTAATAGGCAGCACAATCTGCGAAAAATGTCTGATGAACTTCCTGTAGAAGTTGGCTAGACCCAGGAAACGTTGAACGTCTTTCAGAGAGGCGGGTGTGGGCCAGTCCAGGATGGCAGATACTTTCCTCGGGTCCATGGTGATGCCTTCCTGGGAAAGGATGTATCCCAAATATGGAACGGAAGACATATTGAAGAGGCACTTCTCAGGTTTAACTAATAGATGTTGTGACTGTAAACGATGTAGAACCGTCTGAAGATGAAATGTATGTTCGGAGGTGGACTTCGAAAAAACCAAAATGTCATCTAGGTAAACTATGACATTGAGGTATAACAGGTCAGAAAACAGGCGATCCATAAAACGCTGGAATATGGCAGGAGCGTTAACCAAGCCAAATGGCATCACTCGATACTCGAAAAGGCCAAACGGAGTCCGGAAAGCAGTCTTCCATTTGTCCCCATCTCTTGTACGGAGAAGGTGGTGGGCACTCCGGAGGTCTAACTTGGAGAAGATGGTAGAACCCTGGACTGCTTCCAATATGTCTGCTATCAAAGGCATTGGATAGCGGTCACGAACCGTGACCTTGTTCAAACCCCGATAGTCAATGCATGGCCTTAACTCAGAGGAATCCCTCTTAGGTATGAAGAATAGAGAGGCTCCAGCCGGAGATTTGGAGGGACGAATGAGGCCATTGGTCAGATGGGAGTCCAAATAATTGCAAAGAGCCCTCTTCTCCAGTAGAGACAAAGAAAACATGCGGCTAAACGGAACCAGGGCATCTTGCACCAGCTCGATGGCACAGTCTTCCGGCCTATGTGGAGGTAGATCTAAGACAGGATTGTCTTTGAAGACTTCCTTGAATTTGGCCAATTCCGGGGAAACCTTACAAATTTCATTTACTCCTTCTTGTTGGGGTGTAAAGACTTGTACCAAATCTTCTGAAGAATGAAATAAACAATTTTGTTTACAGTATGAGGAGGTAAAGGCCATGGTGTTCTGTGCCCAATCGATGAGCAGATTATGCCTCCTCAGCCAGGGAATACCAAGGATTACTGGTAAATGGGCTGCTCAAATTAAGTCAAATTGTATCTGTTCCGAATGCTGGAGAATGCGGACCTTCATGGATACGGTGGAATGGGTAATAGGCCCCGACGAAAGTGGGGAACCATCTACTCCTTCTACCTTCTGGACTTCTTCCTGTTTTAGCAGAGGGGGACCTTGTTTGTGCGCCCACATGGTATCCATAAATACCCCAGCAGCACCACAATCCAGCAGAGCCATGGTGGTAAGTACTTCTGTCGGAGTTTCCAACTGGATAGGAACAGCCTTGAGGCGTGAGCCCAAGGTGGTTGGGTGTGAAGCTACCGTCACAGTGACATAGAGACTAGCGCTCTGACCTCGGTTACTCGTCCCCTTTAGTTCCGAGGTCGTTCGTTTCCCGACCGTCTACGCGGGACTTCTGGACTGTTCCGAAGTAGGTGGGCGCCTGATCCACAATACATGCAGAGGCCAGCATCCCTCCGACGTCTTCTCTCTTCGGGTGTCAAGGGGGATCTAGCGGACCCAACTTGCATCGGTTCTTCCTTGTTACTGGAGTGAGGCAGGGAGGGCAATGAGTGGGCACTTGGTAGAAGGGAGCCAGGGGCTTTATGCTTTTTCCTTTCCGCCTTGCGTTCACTGAGGCGATAGTCAATCTGAGTAACAATGGAGAATAAATCACAGGGTAGTAGGGCGGGCTATCCTTGCCAGTTCATCCTTTATCTCCTCTTTCAAACCTCGACGGAAAATTGTATACTGGGCCCGTTCTGGCCATCCAGCCTCTGAAGCCAAACGTTTAAAGGTGGAGATATATGTCAGCAGGTCACTGGAACCCTGATGCACATCCAAAAGTTCTTCCGCAGCCACATTTATTATCTCGGGTTGTTCAAAAGTCTGGCGCAGTAAGGTCAAAAAGCCCTCATAATCTCTGATGATAGGATTATTGTTGGTCACTAGAGGGGCGGCCCAAGCTAAGGCATTCCCGGTCATGTTGGATACCATAAACCCCACCTTGGTGTGATCATTAGAAAACAACTGAGGTCTAAAGGCGAAATAAATGGAGCGGGCTTCCAAGAATTCCTTGAGGCGCTTCGGGGTTCCATCAAACTTGCCCGAGGATAAGGCCATAGGAGGTAAGTCGGAATCCCTAGTTTCCCGAGTAGAGACCATCTGCCTCAAGACTGCGTTATCAGCCTTCACGTTCTGTAATTCTACGTTCATGGCCTGGACTGCAGCCACTAGTTCTTGTATTTGTTCGGGGGTGGCCATATTTCCTTTTTGGCGTTGCAAACTGCCAAGCTCACTCCTGGATTCAGTCAATTTCACCCCACTCCCCCGGGTGCCCCTTACGCCCTCCTGCTCACCTGTGGTCTCCTCGTCCGATTTGAGTCTGAATCTCTTTATCCTCAATGCCTCCTCTCTGGAGTGTGGATGAGGTCTGCTTCGAGAGGAAACCACCCTGCCCCTCTAACCCGGGGCCAAGGGGGCCCCCATACCGGGGCAGACTGGTTAAGGGGAAAAAGCCAAAAGGCGCAAAAAAACCCTTCCTTATTGAAGATGGCAAGAGGATACAAGGCAGGACTGTGTAAATTGAAGGATCCAGCTGATAAGGAAATCCACTGAAAGTAGTGTTAGGTGACAGCTCCAAGGGAAAACAACACTACAGAGATGGGGTATAAAATGAATGAGCAGAGAGGGAAAGAACCAGGAGACCCGGGGAAAAAGAGAGAGAGCCAAAGTGGAGCGGAGAGAAAGCTCCAGCAGAGCGAGGCGGGCCGAGTGCAGAAAGAAAGCCAGGAGACAAACGGGAGTAGAGGAAATGGAGTGGCGACGGCCGCGGAGGAAAGATCTGAAGCGTACCAACCCGGAAGCCTAACGCGAAAAGGTTGCAACGCGCGGGCTTTCTGGTTGGCGCTCGTAAAAAGGACGCCGCTGGTCGGAAGGCTGAAGGACTAGACCGCTGCAGATGAAAGCGCGGGCGGCGTGACGGCTACTGTCAATGGCCGCTCCAACGCCAGCGTCTCCACAGCTGCCAGCGACCGCCGTGCGTGACATCATCACATTCTGCAGATGGTGGACAAGTTTTGGCATGCCCAGATTCTCCCGGTGTTCGCGTTCTTGAGGTATGTTGCCCTCATGGCATCCTGCAATCTACTGGTGCCGGAGGCCAGGCTGCGGATGAGATCTCTGCAGTGGGCTCTCAAGATGCAGTGGTCGCAGTCCTCCAGCAGGATGTCGGATCCCATTCAGGTGCTGCCCTCGGTCACCCAGGATCTTCTGTGGTGGACCGTCAAAGGCAATCTGATGAAGGGGGATCCATTTTGGCTACCCCGGCCGGAGGTGACGATCGTGACGGACGCGCCTTACGGATGGGAAGCTCATGCCAACGAGTTGAGCGGTCGTTGGTCTCCGTCGGAGTCTAGACTCCATATCAATATGTTGGAGCTGAGGGCCGTCAGGCTAGCCCTGAAGACTTTTCTGCTGTCTGTGCGGGGGAAGAATGTCCTGATTCTGACTGACAATACAGTGGCCATGCGCTAACTCAACAAAAAGGGGGGTGGGCAGGGTCTCCCACTGTGCAGAGAGGTGATGCAGCTCTGGTTCTGGGCCATCCAGCAGGAAATTTCAATCTCGGCAGTTCAACTGGCCGGAGACGAAAACGAGGCAGCGGACGCTCTGAGCAGGCAGAGCACAGTCTCTCACGAGTGAGAGCTGGCTCATAAGTTCTTTTGGAGATCTTCGCCCTTTGGGGGTACCCCACAAGTGGATCTCTTTGCCACCAGTGTCACCCGGCAGTGCGAAAGATTCTGCTCACGGGAATTTCCTCGAAGAGGAGCTTTAGTGGACGTGTTCGTAGTGGAGTGGTCCTTCCCACTGCTGTAAACGTTTCCTCCAGTTCCCGTCATTCCGCAGGTGTTGCAGAGGTTACGGAGGTTCGGTTCCCGAATGATCCTCATGGCTCCGGCGTGGTCCAGGAGAGCGTGGTACCCAGACCTTCTAGACATGTCCATCTGCCCTCCACACCGTTTCCCTACCGAGACGATCTGCTCTCACAGGACGGGGGTCGGGTTCTCCATCCAGAGGTCAAGTCTCTCAGCCTTCATGCTTGGCATCTGAAAGGCTGAGGCATAAGGATTGGGCCCTCCCTGAATACGTGATGGAGGTGTTGCTCTCGGCCAGAAGGCCAGCAACAAAACCCCTGTACCGTTGCCGTTGGAGAAAGTTCTGTGACTGGTGCAGGGTACAGAATGTGGATCCTTTTCAGTGTTCAATTCCTGTGGTTCTGTCTTTTTTGCTTTCTTTAGCCCACAAGGGCCTGCAAGTGGGTACCATTAAGGGTTACCTGGCGGCACTGTCCATATTTAAGCTCTCGTCTGAGGAGTGTTCTTATTTTAAGATTCCTTTGCTTTCTCAGTTTCTGAAAAGGCTAACTAATGTGTTTCCTCCGTCACCTTTCCAGGTGCTTGGTTGGGATTTGAACTTAGTTTTAAAGTTCCTGATGGGAGCTCCTTTTGAGACCTTACATTCTTGTCCATTGAGACTGTTGTCCTTTAAGACTGTATTTTTAGTTGCGGTTACTTCCGCTCGCAGAGTGAGTGAGTTGCAGGCACTATCCGCCAAGCCATCTTTCACGGTGTTCCATAAGGACAGGGTTGTCCTTAGGGTTCGTCCTTCTTTTCTTCCAAAGGTTGTGTCGGAATTTCATTAGAGCCAGAAGGTAATTCTTCCAGCGTTATATCCTTCTCTGCATCCTGGTAAGGAAATGGAGAGGCTCCCTAGGTTGGATCCTAGGAGCGCTTTAAATTTCTACATCTCACGCTTGTGCCAGGTCAGAGTGGACGATCAGCTATTTGTAGGATACGCTGGAAGGCGTTTAGGTCAACCTGTTTCTAAGCAGACCTTGTCACGTTGGATCATCTTGACAATCTCTGAATGCTACTGTCTGGATGGTAAGGACCCTCGGGTGGGCTTACGGGCTCATTCTACTAGAGGTTTGGCTGCCTCCACTGCTCTGCAGAGGGGTGTTTCCATTCGTAATATTTGTGAAGCAGCCACATGGGCCTCTGTCCATACTTTTGTAAAACACTACTCCCTGGAATCTATCCATGGGCAAGATTTGCCCTTTGGTAAGGCGGTCCTCTATTCTGCAATTTGATTGGGCATTCTGAAATTCTAAATTCTTTTCCCACCCCCATACGTTAGTACTGCTTTGGGAGTCTGTCATTGATGTGGAATACGTCGGAGGACACAATCCCCTCGAAGAACAAGTTACTTTCTTACCTGGTAACTTTCTTTCGATGGGATGTTCCTCCGACGTATTCCACATCACACCCTCCCAGCCTGCCCTTCTACAGAATTTCTTTTGCGATTGCAGCTTATGTTTCCGCAAGGCTTTCTGTAGTCATACTGACAGAAGATTGGTGGCACACGTTCTGGGAAAAAACGACACCTGAGGCTATGGGCGTTGTGCGTCCTACATATAACATCCGGTGACGTCGGCGCTTGACGGAGGCCCTCGAGGGACAGAGTATCGACGTCATGGACGCAGACACCGAAAAATTTTCCGTAGCAGCACAGCTGTGGTGATTACTGTCATAGATGTGGAATACGGCAGAGGAACATCCCATCGAAAGAAAGTTACCAGGTAAGAAAGTAACTTGTTCTTCTTTCACTTGCGTAAGAGAAACACAGTGAAACCCTATAATTTTTAATATTAAACTCACTGAAAGCACAAAAAGGAATGGTCGCGTGTGCCTAAAACGATTCCCAGATGAAGGGTTATCTCTGAATCAATTGTAAAGCAGTTGAAAACAATTTAACAATAATGTTAAGTGACTGAAGATTAACGTTACAAGGTATACAGAACAAGCATTGCCCAAGACAAGAGGGAAACAAGTGTTCCCCCGGCCAGGAGCAAAACAAGCCTTTTACAAAGCCTTAGTATGGTGCAAGCATTCCCATAAGCCCAACAGACTACCAGCATTGCCCAAGCCAATAGTGTGCAAGCATTGCCTACATCCAAAAGAGACTAACAACAAGGTTTATGAGTAAACTACCTTGGTTGGCAGGATGCAAAGAGGCGAAGGCAAGGTTGGGTAAAGGGAAGCTGGCTGCTTGTGATTGTCCTCTAAAAGCTGATAACAACCTACATTGCCAAAGCAAAAGGAGAAAGACAGAATTATAGCCTATGGGCAATTTTGGGTTGTTGTTGCAGACAGACAAGAGTGGCTAAGTGGCTGCCCTTCTTGAAAGTGAATGTTCAGCGGAAGAGTGCCTTGCCTATTTCAAAGTCACCAAGATACAAAGTACTGAAGCTGTGGTGGTGCTTTGGATTATCAGTGGATGTGAAACTTCAGAGGCACATTTAATGTGGAACACAATGCGGCAGACAAGTAAACCCTCATGGTGAAATCTTGCAAAAGTTAACCTGGGCTAAGTGTGAAGTCATCCTGACAAAGATAAACTGTGATTTCCAATACTACTCAGAAAGACTTCACAAGTGTTAACCAGATGTTGTGTTTCATTAACCGTATCTGAAGTTGTCTATTTGAGTTAAATAAGGAATTCTTTCTTCTTTGACATTTATAAACTGTGGCAAAGCATCTCGGCCTGAAATAAAATTGATTGTCTTTGATGAAGTGGGAAGTCATTGTTCAAAGAAGAGGAAGATGAGCTTTTCTGTGGTTTGAACTTTGGTTAACAGAACTTTCTTTTGACACATTGAAAGAGCCACAAACTGAATGAAAACTTTATTGCAAACCCGGATTTCCTTGTTTCTTTTTGTTGAACATTTGATCTCAATTTGACTTGTACCCTGGGTAAGGGGAGTTCACCCAAAGTTATCAAGAAGGACTGAGAATATATTGAAAATACCATTGTTGATGTTTGTGAATTGCCAGATATTTCTTTGTGTATTTTATCTTTAAGTATGAGGGTCAGATATCCTGTGTTAAAGTGTTTTCCTTTAGTTTTTATAGACAGGGACATTCTCGTCAGAGTAAGGATAGTGAGACGTTTGATGAAACTTATTTAATAAAACGGCAACATTTGAGTAATCATCCAAACGTTGTCGTCCTCACATTTCTGACCCTTCACAATTGGCAGGCGAAAGGGTGGAGGTTCTTGGCTTCACTCGACGGGACTCTTTGAGTAGGAACCCCTTTCTCAAGGATTTGTCATCATTGGGATGTAGAGGCCAAGAAAAAAAGAGAAACCAGCCAGTCGGAAAGGCAGCACTTTCAGTTTTCGCTGTGGTATGTGTTGGCAGGTCGTTACTCTGGCTGCCGATGTCCAACAAAGGTTAAACTTGCTGTGGACCCCGAAATGGCCTGGCTGAAGAGGATAAGACCCTTGCGAACCTTGGATGCCTTTCGGTGGTGACGGGTGCAGTCGAAGAAGTAGGTATTGGGTTTGAGGATTTTGCGGTTCACTAACTTGGTTCTTCATTGCTGCAGCCACAGCACGGACCTCTAGATGGCTTCTGGTGACCTGAACTTGACCACTGGACTGGACTATGGACCCTCACCAAGCCTGGAACCTCGGGGCGTCTTCTTTGGTTTTTGGTGGCGAGAAACCCAGCGGCTGACCTTCCCATGCACACAACAAACTGAGATCTTCAGTGAGAAAAAGTGGTCAGATGTCGTGTCAGGAATGTCCCTTGAAAGATTCTTTGATCAGGTGGAACTTTCGCTGCTCTGGGTGTCAAGCAGCACTATGCCGGTGTACCCCCTCTTCTCGGCGGTAAACAGCACTCTTTCTTCCTGCGGTCAGTAAAACTCTTCCATCCCCTGCGCAACCAACTGGACTTCTTTGGATTGAGATATTCAAGCACTCCTCTTCTGGACTCACAAAGACCCCTTCTCTGAATGGCACACACACAGGACTGGCTTCCAGGGTACTTCAGATGAAGAGTTGTAGGTGCACGATAGTCCCTCGTATCTCGGGAAGAGGTCCCCTATCCAGGTCCTCTAATTTCCGTCCTTGGGTGAGCTCAGCAGTCTTTGGATTCCTTGAAGAAATGCAGCTTCAGACTCCTTCCTCCAACTGGACCCAGGATGCAAGCTTCAGGTTTCGGCTTCAGATTAATTGATGAGTGAGGGATCCCTAGATATACACATGTGTTCCCCATTAACTCATGCTGAGCCAGGCTCAGGCAGCCAGTCATTCACAAGTGATTTATGCAGGCAGCCAATCGGGCTCACATGCATTTAGGCCATTCTCCCAAACCAGACACCCATAGCACTGTGTGGATTGGAGTAAGCACCCAGCCTTTCATAACACTAAACTGCATTCACTCCAGTTACAGTCAGGTCTGGTCCAGGCATTGTCACACAAACCAAAACCAGACACCCACAACACAGAATGTGATTTGACTTCACACTCCATTCATACAGGTCCCACCCCAAGGGTGTACCCACAACACACAGTCCATGGGAAGGCTCCAGTCAGTCTGACTGGAGGCAGCCCCAGAGCCATATAGGTTTCTTCTACCCTGGCAAACTTGTCATGGTGTGGTGCTGCACCAGCTGGGATGGTTGAAGGCTACCAACTTCTGACGGAAAGTGCAAGCTAAAATCGTAGATCTGCCTTTTGACAGCAAGGATCTCTTCGGCAAAAAAGATTGATGGCACTCTCAAGGCCTCCAAGACTGACACGCTGACACTGCCCTGCAACGATGCCAGTAGTCTTTTTGTTCAGGTAAGTTTTGTTTTCAAGACCCCAAAGAGACTTCAGTGCGTGTTATCTATCACAGTCTTACCAATCCAACACATACCTATCGCTCTAGAACGGGTATGGAGAGCCTCCAGAGGCCAACGGACTGCAGCGGCTGGGGCTTCTCTGCCCTCAAAGCTGCTTTATCTCCCCCACGATTCCCTGGTTGGAGAACAGATAGAGCACTGGCCCCAATGGCAGGAGATTACCGCTTATTCCTGGGGTCTCCAGCTTGTCCAATTCGGTTACTGTCTGCCTTTCTTAAAAATGCCTGCCGGACAGGCCAACCCCTCCTCCTCAGCAACCGGAACAGGAGCTCCAGGAAGAGCTGCAAGCCCTGCTTTTGAAGGGTGCATTGGAAGAGGTACCCCCCGAGCATTGAGGATTGGGCTAGGATTCCATGTGTTTCCTGTCACCCAAGAAAGGGGGAGGACTCCGTCCCAATTTGGACCGCTGGGCCTTGAACAAGTTCCTGAGAGAGGACAAGTTCAAGATTGGACTGGCTGGTTTGGATCCCCAGGACGCATATTTCCATGTGCCGATCCACTGGAAATTCCTCAGATTGCTCATAGGGGCCAAGCACTACATGTTCAAGGTGCTCCCTTTTGGGTTGATCTACCCAAGAGTTTTCAACAAGCTAATGGTGGTAGTTGCGGCCGCTTCTGGAGATCCAGATTCCATGTGTTCCCATACCTGGAAGACTGACTGATCCGAAGGAAGTTGACGGAGCATGTTTTTTCCCCTCTTGAGGACACTTGCTTGCTACTCCACAGGCTAGGCTTCTCCATGAAGTGACAGAATTCCCACACAACACCAACACAGAGACTCCAGTTCATCGGAGCGGTCCTGGACATTCAATGGGAAAGGCCTTTACTCCGAGGAGAGAGCTGGCAGTGTCAGGCAGATGGTTCAACTGTTCCAGTGCCACAAAAACACCTTGCCAGCGGCTTCCTTCCTCCGCCTCTTGGGTCTCATGGCCTCCTACATTTTTCTAGTGTCAGAGGCGAGACTGTGGATGCAGTCTCTGCAATGGCTATTGCGAGGTCAATGGTCCCAGTATTTTAAGACATTCTAAAAGTGTTCAGGTAGGTAGCCAACGATATCTCTTGGTGGGCCAGCAGCGAGAACATATTGGCAGGGTTGCCTTTCTGTGGCCCCAGCCCAGGGGTGTGGGGGTTGGGAGGGGGGGGGGGGGTCACAGATGCACCAATAAAAGGGTTGGGCGCTAACTGCATGAATTTGCAGGTGAGCGGCCTCTGGTCCATGCTGGAAGCTAAGTGGCACATCAACAGGCTGAAATCGCGATCAGGGTAGTTCTAAAAGAGAAGCCTGTCCTGGTCATGACAGACAATACGGTGGCCCTGCCTTAACTGAAAGAGGCATACACTCCCCTCCCGTTTGCAGAGAGGCGATGCAGCTGCGGTTTCTGGCTTTTAGAGTGTCATATCTCGGTCTCAGCAATACATCTGTCAGGGACGGAGAATGGATTGGCAGACTCGCTGAGCAGGCAAAGCACGGTGCCACACAAGTGGGAAATTTGCCAGGAAGTCCTAGAAGAGGTCTTCTCTCAGTGGGGTACCCCAGCAATGGATCTGTTTGCCACAGGGTCCAACAGGAAGTGCAGACAGTTTTGCTCAAGGGAATTCCCGGCGAGAGGCGCACTGGGTGGATGCATTTCTGGTGAAGTGGCCTTTCAACCTCCAATATGTGCCTTCCCATCATTCTGTGGGTTCTCACAAGGTTGAGGAGGTTCCGAGCAACCCTGATCTTGATCACCCCGGATTGGGCAAGGAGAATGTTGTACTCTGAGCTTCTGGATTTGCCCATCCGCCTACCCCTCCGGTTGCCTCGGCAGCTTGATCTCCTATCTTAGTCGAATGGTTGGGTACTCCACCCGATCCTGGAATCCCTCAACCTACTTGCGTGGATCTTCAGCGGATGAGTTATGACTGGGTCCTCTCAGAAGTTACTTGAGGTGCTACTGGCTGCGCGAAGACCGTCAACAAGATCGCTATATGCGTGCAGGTGGAGGAGATTCGAGGCATGGTGCGGGGAATGCGAGATTGACCCCATCTCTTGCCCCATCACTACAGTGATCAAGGTCCTTCTTCCACTTGCTTTGCCAGGCCTTCAGGTTTCAACATTCAAAGTATACTTGGCGGCTTTGTCTGTGTTCAAAAGGTCTCCGGATCAAGTGTCTTTATTTTCAATCCGGTTATGGCCCAATTCCCAAAGGGATAAGAAGTAAATGGGCGGAACCCTCTTTTTTCTGAAGGGGGCTTGACTCAAGAGGGTAGGAAGTACAGTGGGAGCACGAGTGAGTCAAAGCTACCCTAACCAAAGGCGTGACATGGGGTCACAGGATAGCAGCGGAGCTAGGCAGCTACTAGCTCAAAAGAAAACACCTTTAAATACAAGAATAACAAAACAATGCAAGGCTTTAATTTATACTAACAAAGAACAAAACATATTTACAAACTGCGCCGTTGCGCTGAAAAAGTGCATTTTTGAGTCCATTGTGGTCTGCATATTTGTGGGTTAGTAGGCAGAGTGACAGATATGTCATGTATTGTTTGAAATGACAATACATTAGCATTGTCGACACACAATTGGGTGTTTCTGGTTCGGTATTCAGATGACAGGTGGCAGTGGTTGTGTAGAGTAAAACAGCGCTGCTAGGTAGTACCGAACGGTCTTCAGGACAGTTTGTTTGTGGTCTGTTCAAAGTAAAAGGACGTCCACCTGGGGATGACGGGGGTCTTTTTTAGTGAAGAGAGAGTGGTGTCTTAATTATTGAAAAAAGGGATGCTGCGAAAGAGTGGACCTACCATGTACAGGTAAGTGGACGCCTAGGTTCAGGTCTTGATGGTCCAGTGGTTGTGTTGGACTGGGAGGCTGTCTGCTAAGGTCAGAAGCCTTGAGCTGAGTAGAAAGGGTATTGAATCAGGTAAGTGATCCGAATGCATGAACAACTTGAAATGCTATCGAGTGGTTGTCATGGTGGAGCCATAATATTGGTTGTCCAATAGTGCAGAGGAAGTCTAGTGCGTGTTGGCCCTGCTGCTCGGATTTCTATATTTTGTAGTGAAGTGCTGGGCAATTTGTTTTTTGGTGCCATAGCAACGCTGGTAAAACCATTTTGAAAGAGGCAGTCGGAGGTGGGGCCTCAATACAGAAATAAGTTGTGGTCTCGTAGGCTTAGGGTCGGAACTGAGTGTAGTCTAATCATGTGGTAACGGTGGCAGAATGAGCCAAACGGGCCGAAATTGAAAGATATTTAAACTTGCATGCCCCGTGCTTAATTCTAATGACGAGAGGCAGTGCAAATGGTTGCCCTCGATCGTGAGATATGCATCAAGCAAAGGTTA
Source organism: Ambystoma mexicanum (assembly GCF_040938575.1). Taxonomy (NCBI): domain Eukaryota; kingdom Metazoa; phylum Chordata; class Amphibia; order Caudata; family Ambystomatidae; genus Ambystoma; species Ambystoma mexicanum. The sequence goes on from NC_090937.1 coordinate 304,826,053, forward strand.
GCTAGGTGCCCTACATGGGGTGCACCCAGCGGCATGCAAAAGATTCTGTGGGGGACGTGATGCGAAAGAATTTACCTTCTCTGTGATTCAACGAAGCCGTGACGGAGGCAGGAGCTCTTCCTCGGATGTAGGAAACAAGCTGTCTCATTCAAGGCGCCGGTGCGCATGTGCGGATGCCTGGCGCTTCTTGTAGGAGTGCCTACCTTGCAGTTACTACCCACTCAGTCCTTGACATTCCTGGGGCTAATTTGGGATAGGAGGGCGGGGAAGATCTTCCCCCTCGGCAGACAAGATCACAGCAATCAGGAAGGCCACAAGTAATTTTCTCAGCAGACCAGTGACCTCAGCATGGTGCTACCAGCACCTGCTCAGACTAATGGCTGCTTGTCTCCTGGCTGTGCCACACACAAGACTGGAAAATAAGGAGGCTGCAGCTACATTTCTCAACCTATTGGAATCAGAAGACGGGCTCCCAGACGGCTCTAGTCAGCATACCACAGCACCTTCACCAGGACCTGTTGTGGTGGAGTGCAGAGACCAACCTGTTAGCGGGCAGGCCGTTCAGGCAGCCTTTTCCCGGAGATCACCATTTCCACAGACTCTTCCCTAGACTGATGGGGCTACACTGGACAACCACAGTGTCCGTGGAGTATGGTCACGGAAAGAACAGCTGGAACACATCAACTGGCTTGAGATGATGGCCATCTAGCTTGCCCCCAAGGCGTTCCTCCCCATTGTCAATAGCAAGTCTGTCTGCACCTAGACAGCTCCACTTGCTTGTATTACATCAACAAGCAGGGAGGTACCAGGTCCCCTCCGCACTGCAGGCTGTCCATCGACATCTGGGAGTGGGCACTGTCGGACAAACTTTACTAGTGAGCAGTGCACCTTCCGGGGGAATACAACTTAAAGGCGGACAGGTTTAGCAGGCTGCAGATCGACAACTACGAGTGGCAGTTGAATGAAGAGGTCCTGAGGGGGTTCTTCGACAGGTGGTGCCCCCCTCAGGTAGACCTATTCGCCACCATGAGCAACAGGAGATGCCACCAGTTCGCTTCCTGGCTGGGGCAAGGCAAGGGATCTCTCGAGGACACGTTGCAGATTCTGTGGAACGGCATGAATGCATCTGCTTCACGCCCCCCAACCCCACTCTGCTGATCCACAGGGTAATCTGCAAGGTCAGGAAGTCATGGAGCCTTCGACTCGTCTTGATAGCGCCATGGTGGTCGGCAAGACCTTGGTTCTCAGAACTCATAACTGTGCCCCACTTACTAGCCCATCAGTGGGGCACAGTGGTTCACCACGCTCCGCAGAAGTTAGCCCTGGCTGCGTGGTTCCTGAACAGGTCACCCTGAAGCACCTACACCTTTCACAGGAGTACCTGGCTATCATACAAGGGGCAAGAAGCGACTCCACCAGGAGTCGATACAGGAGCAAGTGGAGGAGATTCTCTCACTGTGCCAAAACAAACGAGATTGATCCGCTGACATGCTCACTGGACGATGTGTTAATATTCTCTGTGCATCTGACTCACTCGAGTGTGCAGGTAGACACCTGCTGTATGTATCTGGCGGCCATAGGGGCCTACAAGAACTCGGGGACGACACAACATCACCTCTTCCTCCATTCCAGTGGTTAAAAGGCGCTTTGCAGGTCTGAGCAGATTATATCCTCTGTCCATCTTCCACACCAGGTCTGGGCACCATGGCACACAAACCCTTCAAACCCATAGCGTCAGCAGACAGGCTGGTTCCAATTAAGACTGCCCTACTGGTGGACCTTACATCAGCACACCGGATCTGAGAAATTCAGACTCTGGTGGCTTCAGAACCCTATACCACATGTCACCGGGACAAGGTGGTGCTTGGGACGCATCCTGCCCTTCTCCCTAAGGTAGTTTCCTGCTTTCACATTAACGAGGAGATAGTACTCCCAACATTCTTTGTGGTCCCAAAGGATGAGGCTCGGAGGGTACTGTACCGTCTGGATGTCAGGCGTGCGCTAAGATTTTATCTGTACAGGACCAAGAGCTTCCACAAATGGGTTGCCTTGTTCATCACTTTTGGCGGGTCAAAACCAGGCTGTCAAGCCTCCAATGCTTGAATAGCAAGGTGGATGGTGATGGCTATCAAGGAGGCATATGAGGGGCAGCACAGGTCTTTGCCAGCCAACATGCACGCCCACGCCATCACACTCACGGCTGTGGCTTTCCAGTGACACGTGACAGTGACACGTCCCATGGCAGACGATCAGCAAGGCGGCTACTTGGGCCTCCCCATCAGCCTTTTGCAAACACTACTGCTTGGATGCCAGCGCCATATTAGATGCAGCATTTGGACCGGCAGTTTTGAAGAACTGGTTTTCTTAGAGGGGCATCCATTCTCGCCAGGGCTGCATTCAGTTGTAATTGCCCATACAATATGGACGAAATGGGATGGGACGTAGGAGTGGTTATAAGTTACTCACCGTAGTGACTAACTTACTCCTAGTCCCCTTTCCTCCATACATCCCACCATCCTCCCCTGTAACATATCGGTGTCATTAAGCAATCACAATATTGTCAAAGGGGACTGAGCAGTGGCGCTGGAAGACGGTGTCTGCGCCCTGCACGCATCTAAATTTGAAGGGAAGACAATTTTTTCTGGTAAAAAAGGTTCAGTTTCCCATCCCTAGCGAGGGACGCCCATACAGTATGGAGGAAAGGGGACTATGGACCAGTAATAAGTCAGTCACTACAGTGAGTAACTAATAATTTGTGTAGGGACTTTCATCCCGCCTCGTTCACACTGCTGGAGAAATGAAATCCATTGAAGGAGACATGACTTAACGTATTGTTCTTTCTATGAATTCTTCTCCTGCAGATTAATCATCACCTTCCCATCCAACCCTGCTAGGAAAGTGCCTGCAGTTTATGACTAACTTCTCTATTGGGAGAAAAAGTTGGGCTCTCGTTTAAGGAGCTACCATTGGACTTATTGGGATCGGGGGCATGGGGGTGTTAAGTAAGCATCAATGTGCCTGTCCCCCATAGGATAACATTGGGAACAAGTCCCATTTGTCTATCATCTCCATTCCACTCACCTTTGGTCGGTGAACATGGGGCGGGCTCCTGGATTAGCCTTGGTTCTGAAGAAAGGAGAATACTTACCTTTCCTTTAGTAAATTGTTGAATAACTTTGAAATAGTTTGAAACTAACACCACCACAACCCACTGCATCCTCTCTAAAGAGATCTCATAGTGGTGAGAACCTATGGTGACTGTATATATTTGTATGCTAGCATGTTGTGTGATGATACTACTTATCAGTGTGTTTATAAGGCCTAAAATAAATAACTATTTTTTAGAACTGTGTAGCGAAGCCCCCCCAACGCTCGCACCAGAGAAAATACAACCCACTAGGGAAAAAGACCCAGCACACCTCTTCCAGGGAGAACAAGGTTTATTCTCATAAAAGTCAAGTACGCGATAGCAAATAACTTTGCTGCCATGGAGCACTCCAACGAAACCAACTTGGCCGGCAGCTTATAAGGGCCAAAAAGCATCACAACTGATGTACATATCACATAAGAGTACAAATCCACATAGCTGTTTGGTGTGACCCTATACAAAGGCGGCCTGCACCATCCCAGCGCCTCCTGTCCATCTTCTTCCACTCTTGCCACGTTATCAGGTGGCAGGCTTGATAATTGGCAATTAAGTGTGCAGCTCATTGCATTCCCTATCATAGGCCTAATGTGCACCTGGAACTGCAGGCATGGGTCTTGGAGGCTACATTCAAGATCATCTTATCTTACCCCAACTCGATCCCAGACGCATCAGCGCCGTTCCAGGTCTTCCCACCCTGAGCTTTAAATGTGTTACCTTCCCTCCCTAGCACCTCGCAGCACAAATCAGAGGGGCCTTCTATAGTCTGCTGTGATCTTTAGAACAAATGGGTTTTCAAACAGTTTTATTGGCTGGAATCTTGGGCTGGTTGATAGTCGAAATGTTAGGGTCCTGGGATGGAGGCATCTGTCACTAGGACTTAGGGTTTGTGCTGAACTTTTTCAGAGGCTCGTGCCCTCCTTCTCATGGGATAACTGCTCGCAGGGAGCTCATGGCCTTGCTGGGCGAATTCTTTCTTGATTACATGTGCTAACAGTATGAGACAGTTGAAGGTTTATAGAACCTTGTGAATTTGGTCTTCCCCCCACTACTGCCCTGGCTGCAGCACGTTCTCGCATTCACGTATCTGTCTTGTGCTTGGTTATCCTGTCGTGACTGCAGCGCAAATCCAAGCCTGAATTTAAAGGTGGCGTTCTATGTCTAGTGCATTCTACACCCAGTTTCACCGTAGTCTATACCCTAATACACCTATCGGCACCCCCCTATATTCTTCCCAGACACCTACAGCATGGACTTGGGCCTCTGACACATTTGAAACCTCTTGGGGGCCTGGGACTATTGCCCCCTGCTTCCCAACATTTGTCTAAATTGAGTTAATGTGTGCTATACTGTGTGGACTCATTAAGGGACCCTGACTCCCCCCCCCCCGCTCAGTCTCCTCAGAGTAAGCCTCGACTGCTTGTCCAGGTTTTGGCTAACCTCTCAGAGCTCCCTGTTCACTGTAACAGGGGGTGCCCTCCTTAAATCTGTCCACCAGGGTAGATTCTAGAAATCCATCTTAACACATAGCATTAACCAGCAGGTTCCTCCAAGCCAGAAGCCTTTAACACGACCCAGCCTCCCTCCTCCTGATTTCCTGACGGTTTGACTTCTGCTTTCCTAGAATTCAGGCACATCCCTGTGCCACAGGATTGCTGCGATGATCTGGCTAAGGCTCGCACTTCATCCATATCCTCTTGATATCACCAAAAGTGTACGCTTTTCACAATTCGGTGTTCTGCCAATCAGGGTAATCCTTTTTGCTTCCTACCTCAGGACATTTTACCATACTTTCCATCCAGGCTTTAAGGTTCACACCCACCCAACTTGGTGTTCCTACAAGTCCAAAGTTGGGTTACCAACAAATCTTACTTTCGTACGGTGCTTTTGTCTTTCCATTTTAGTGATCCCTTCTTCTACTCTGGAAGATCGCTTGCTGCATTTGCTGAACGTTATGCAGGTTTTGAAGTATTAAGTTGCCCTCACTAAGCAAATCTACAAGTCATCTCATTTGTTTGTGGCTTTTGGTCCCAAGGCTTTTGTCAATGGGCTGACTATGTCGAAGTCCTCAATCTCCCGATGGCTATCGCCTTGCATCTGCAACCGCCACTGCATCACTGACAGGCTGCTTCCTGGTTGGCCTAGGGCCATTTCCTCCACCACTGCCTTCTCCGTTGGCCCACTGTTTGATATCTGCCGGGCAGCCACATGGAGACCTGTCTGCATCTTCACAAGCTTCTACTATGTCGACAGGGATTTCACAGAGGCGTCTGGGACGGATAACCAGAACTCTGCCACCTGTTGGCATGAGATGAGCTTTTCTTGAAGGGGGGCATATTGCATCCACCCAGTTTTTGCAATGTATGTGTATGCCTCTTCATATTCTATTCAAACAGGATGTGAATCTATGGAAGATCCAATGCTGGGGAAGGAACAAGTTACATACCTGTAACTCCTGTTCATCTTTCATAGATTCACTTTCGACCCTGTCACCTACTGTGATCTGCTAAATCTAAAGATGGCTGGGTGTGGACTCAGTAGTGGAGCTAAGGCAGTCTCTGGCTATTGGCTGTACAGCAGTAGGAATCAAAATCACTATACGATAACACTAAAGTGACTGTTTCAACTTTAAATGTAATCTAGAATGCAATTTGGGGATAACCAGATGTTTGGTGCGCTGCAATTGTGAATATCTGGATTCTCAACCAGTTAATGGACAGCTGCAGTCTATAGAACAATAGGTTACCCCTGCCTACAGTGAGAATACAAATCTCAATGGGGTTCCATGGACATTCGCTTGCCCAAAAACACGTTGCATTCACTACTAATTTTGAGGACCTTGGTGGAAGTGTGGCGAGTGTCTGATGTTTTGGATAGACACTTATCAGTGAACCGTGGATTTACGTGCCTTGCGATACCAGACTCATTGGATCCAGCTTTTTTGTGCGAAATCAATGTGCTTGGTACACATCATTGTACCTATCGTTCATTAGCAAGTATTTCTACACTTTCACCTGCGACCCGGACCCCGCCTCCGGCTAACGCCCGCTCTCAAAACCACCAGCGTGAGTAGAGCGTAGCGGAGTGTGACGAGTGTCTGGTGGACGGAGGACCCATGCAGGAGGGCCGAACCCTTCGTAGATCGAAAAATAAAAGACGGTGAAACCACTACCTCCGACTTATTATTGCTGACTTCACAAGCTCGGAACACAGAGGAGACTCTAGCTTCAGAAGGAGCGGGTAAGTGAACTTGTAAATCCACTTCTTTGATAATTGCACTTACCTCCTCTCCTACGCTACAACGTCAACCATTCATTCCTATTGCATCAGAATCTGCACTTTCTACCATGTCTGAAATGTCAGACTTGTTGCTACTAAACCCTCCAACATTGCCGCTAATTACCTCTGGTAACACTGCACTCTGCAATACAGCATGATTTGTTATTCGAACCAAATCATTTAGACAGCTCACCTGCCATTATGGCCCACCAACATTTAAATGAGTCTGGAATTCCAAGCAGCGGCTTGTGTTTAACTAAAACAACGACAACAAATAACCTTTTGACCATCAGTTCGAATCCAACCGTTCTTCCGAACACTTCAGAAAATGTGGCAAGCCCTATAGAACTCAGTGTACAGGTCATGATTCACACTGAACCTTTTTCCAACTCTGAGATCGACGGACTCGAGCCTTCATTGGAACATCAAAACGTGTCACCAAAAAGGATGGCCATGAACTTAACAGACCTTCCCAATACCTCAATATGGTTCGACACTGTAGAACCGATCAATTCACAAGTGGAAGAACTTAACACTCAAACAGAATTTGTAGGGTTGGTAAAACACTTGCGTGCTTTACCCCGAAAAAAATCCCAAAAGCCCACAAAAAATGAGACAAACAACCAAGAACTTAGAAAAAAGCTCAGTTGAGAGGAATAGGGTCTGGGGATTCCATCCACTTGTAACTTATTCAAAGAACTGTTCAGGGTGCGACCCTCTGTGTATACTGATCCTTCTGATGTGGAACTATTGGAAAGTTTTGAAACTGCAAATTTGACAACTTTGCAAACAAACTCTCATACGCCTCAACACACTATTGTAACCTCCAATGACCTTGTTTCAACATGGAATCAATCATCCGTTGCAAAATCTCAAACAACAAATGCGAGTATTAAAGTGTCACCATCGTGGACTGCGCCAGTTCATTCCACTACAAATATTAATATCGACCAGTCAGATCGAGAGTTGGAACTTAGAACTAAAACATGAGTGTCTCAAGTCATGTAAGCACTGGACTTAGAAACAAAAAAACAAAGTAGATCTCAAACGGTACAAACACGTACTTCACCGCACAGTTCTGTTAATCAAAGCACTCAAGAAACATGTGTGACCTCAAATGCAGTTACTCTACTAGTATGCACACCTAAAGAGTGGTTAACCACAGCTAAAGCCCCCATCAGAGACTCATTGATTAATGACTCTGTCATAGGATCACAAGGTGTTCCCAAAGAACGAAACAGCGAAAGACGCTCAATACCAAAACACATCATCCATGAATGAAAACTGTCAATTCATAATACACCACGGAGGAGCTCGAGTTAGCATGAAGAGTGCCACAACGACCAAAATGTTGAATCAAAGAGAAACAAAACAGGGGGCGTGGCCTGGAGCTCCAGCGATGTGGTAGCTCCATTGATGGCCTCCGTGGGAAGCCTGCTGCGTTGCTGATATTAATACGGTTTTCAGCAAGTTCGCTATAAAACCAATGACTGCTGCGGCTTTCAGAAGGCTTGGACACCCGCTGGGGCGAAGATACAGAGCTAGGAGTTATCAGGAACCCAAAACGGGAACCAAGAGCCCCGCGCATCCGCCGCCGTAGGATTCCAGGAAGGCGGGCGGACCCGATACGCCCTGAAGCAACAACTGAAGGGGTCTGGAGGCAGAAACCTGTGTCTCTATGGGACGATGTGGCAGCCCTCCTGATTCCCCCTCGTGGGAACGAGGGATCAAAGCCCAGCAGAGGCTGCTCCTCAACGGCAAGGCTCGGCCTTAATGCCCGGCGAGATTCTGGATCCCCCTGAGGTCTAGCCCACTCCCTCCGGCATCGGGACGCCCTTGGGCCCACAGCTATATCCTGTGGCGCCCCGGCCCATAACATAATATTGCCGCTCTCCCAACGTCACAAGGCACACCAACCAGCCGCTTCCTCCGAGGACAGCTGTGGAAGCCTGGGCAACATCGTTCTGACCCTGCAGCTGCATAAGCCTTCCCCAACCTGCAAGAACACCCACCTTACCTGCCCTGGTGGGCCCTGGCCCAGCGGGACTCTAGGATCCTCTCCAGTCCCACCCCCACATTTGGAAGGGGGGACCAACACTTGGTGGCAGCCCCTCCTCAAACTGCAAGCATTGCTACAAGGTATGTGGAACAATTGAAAGCCTCCAATCCCACAAACCGCAGCCTCCAGCAAGTCCCTTAGGTAATCCTAGGAAGGAAAGCCATCTTATTAAAATCATTGGAGGCCACCCAAGAAATTAAAAAGTGCTTAACAGATTTGGCCCAGCATTGGATACTTATCTTGCTCTCCTCCGGCTCGGAATCATTCTGGAACCCACCCTTCTTTCCTGGGGCGCCCCGGCCCACATCGTGATTTGCCTCCGTCGCCCCCTTTCTGGGCAGCACTCTGGCTATCCGCCCCCTCTAGCAGTGACAGACCGATCACACCTGCTTGGTGAGGTGAGGTTCTCACAGGTCCCACACAGCCAGCACCAAGTAATTCCCTGACTATTCTGAGGTGACCTGGGAGCCTACGCCCCCCTCTTTGGAGGATCCTCTCCTCTCGCACTTGCGGGGTGCCCGGCCTGCCCGCGGTCTTCTCGGTGAGCGGGGTCATACCTAACAAAATCTAGTACAAGGAATCCCTCACCCATCTGACAGTAACCTCTCTCTCACTGCTCAGCACAGGAAAACGGGGTCTGGCCATCCTCTACATCTGCCCCCTTCCGCATTGGGGTACTCAAGGCTCCCCTCTCCACCAAGCAAGCGGACACCAACTCTCCAAAAATACAGACATAGCTACTATGTTGCTCTCAGCAGACAAGGGAAAGTAGCTTGACCCCCGCGCCCCCCCCCCCCCCCCAAACTCACACCCCAAAAAGCCTCGGATGACAAAGGAGCTCTGGCCACCAAGGAGGACATTCAAGCTTTCATGTCTGACATCAAGGCAGAATTTATATCATGTATGACCGAGCTTACCACGAGACTGGAGCAAGCCGACCAAAGGATCACGGAGGCTGAGCAGAGGCTAGGGGTGGTAGAGGACCGATATCAAGACCAGTTAATGGCCCAGGTGTAAATCAAACGCTCGATCCGAAATCTCCAGGATAAATGCAAGATCCTCTAATTTAAGCAGGAAGACCTTGAAAACGGGGCTCGTCGCAAAAACCTACAGATTCGAGGCATTTCATCAACGGTCCCGGACAAAGACCTGGCAGAATATGTAGGGGACTTTTTCCAGTCCTTGTTGCTGCAGCTAGACAAACGCCAGCTGCTACTAGACCGCACCCACAAGTTACGCCCTCGCTAAGGGGTGGACTCAAACTTCCCCAACCCCTCTCCCCCCGACCCCTGCTATGTCATAACGAGGGTGCATTTTTACACCACAAAAGAAGCCATATCGGCAATAGGTCAGTCCCGGGGCGAGTTACCCTTTCAGGGCTCCCCCTCCAGATATATCAGGACCACGCCCTCCTTACGCTACAGAGAAAATGATCCCTCCTACCTCTGACCCTCTTTCTCCAAGATCAGCAAATCCGAAACAGATGGCTGTTCCCGACAGCAATGCAATTTTCCTACAAGGGCTCTCTCCGGAGGATCAGTCATCCTGAAGATGCAGGGGAAATTCTACATTCGGCCTCCCCTGAGGGCTCAGAAGACCCAGCCCTCTGAGGGGCAGAGGGTAGGACGAATACTTCCTTGCCAAAACAAAGACGGCATCCTGGTCGAAGGTACAAAAGGGGAAGGTAACTCACGGTGGAATCAGCGAGCTAGAAAGTTCATGAGGTTCGGGTCTCCGAGGGCTACAGGGCATTTCCTGTGCCTGCTCAGCCCTGACGGATTAAAGTCCAACTCCATTACTCCTTCAAAGATCCCACGCTGCTCCAATACAGCATCGCAGATACCCAAACATGGAACATCGAACACCCGCAGCGGCCCCCCCACGGCCCATGCCTACCTCCAAGGTACATCACATTGAAAAAGGTCCTTGGAGAGAGAAACAGAGCTTGTTTCCCACCCTAGCAACGTTGGCTGGGTATACATGTTTGGCCTGGTTGGCCAAGGGAGGCACCGAACCAAAAATGTCGGCCCCCGGACGGTTAAAGTTCCAGCCTCTCGTTGGAGGCCTAAGTTAAAATCCCAATGGCAAGATGACACCCAGCTGATGATTCCCCAACATGATGGCTGATCCGCTTTTATCTCAAACCCCCCACTCAGGCTCCAATGTGGTCCTGGACTCCACCCCAAATCACTGTGTCTTGAAGCTGGTCTCCCACAATATTAGAGGGCTGAATTCCCCCGCCAAGTGCAAATCCATTCTACAAAAACTGCAAGACGAAAATACCACAGTGTCCTTCCTGCAAGAAACCCATCTATTGCCTGCATACTTTGGGCGGCTGCATAACAAACACTTCCTGCTCCAATTTATGGCCTCAGGCGGCACCAAGAAAGGGGGAACTGTGATACTCTTCGCGAAGGGGCTGGATCCTCAAATTTTGGAAACTAAACAATGCTCGGAAGGCCGCTGCATAGCAGACAAATGCCTGCTGCTGGGACAACTATACTCATTCATCTCAGTATATGGCCCCAACGAAGGACAAGCTACCTTTTACGAATCCCTGGGCAACAACCTCTTCCCTTTAGTGGAGGGCCACATTGTAATTGGAGAGGACTTTAACGGGGTCCCAGACCCTACTAGAGACAGGTCACATCTTCATACCCCCAAAGACTTGAAGCTCGCCATCAGCCTCCTTCACCTCTTCAGGACCTTGGATGTGATAGACGCATGGCGGGTGCTCCATCCCACCGAAACCGACTTTTCTTTTTTACTCCTATGTGCACAGAACCTTTTCAAGGATCGATCTCCTGCTGACATCTCCACAGATTCTGACTTATGTTGAAGAGGTGTCCGTTGGCTCTAGAGTCCTTTCTGACCATGCTCCCGTAACCCTGGCGCTTCGAGGACACGACCCGACTCCAAACCCTCAACGCAGATGGACTCTATATGACCCCATGCTTAATAAGCTGCCACTAAGAGACTCCATTGCCAAATCGATCCGGATGTTCTTGAGGGAAAACCCGAATGAAGAGTGTTAGGGAAAATTCTCTCTTTAGGCTGAATTTCTGGAGTTTGTTTTTTCCTCCTGCCAAGAGTGAGACTCTTTTTCCTCCCACTCTTGGACATGATTTATGGTATTCGTTTGACTGGTAATGTGTTTTATGGGCTATGGGGTCCTTTACTCCATAGGGTCTCATGTGTTTTTCCTATGTGTGTTACACAGCACCCTCCGTGCAGTAACACAGGGGTGTCATAGTGACACCCCACCATAGACTCCATACCCTGGGCCTGACTACTGTCTCCCAGGGCATGTAAAGTCACCATTGGCTTTACTAGTCCCAAATTATTAACAGAAACCAGTACAAACCATCATATTGTGGACGTACTGGTCGGGGCAATTCGATTGCCCCGGGGTCTGTTATTCGAGGGGGCACGTCTCCGTCCCCCCTGATCGAGTTTTGGCTGGTGGCAGTGGAAACTACTTTTTATATTCGACCGCAAATATTTTCCTATGGGATTTTCCCATTGTTCGAGGCTACCAACTTTAATTATTTAATTCTCTTAGCCTCGAACATACCGCCGGTTTATTTAATTAATATTAATTCTCCGGTTGGTATTTTTTGCCAAGACTCGATTCTAAAATGGCGTTTGTGTTCTCTTCTGTGACTCCAACCCAAGTCGAGCCCTTTGTTCCACTTTTTGGCGGGCTTCTCCACAGAAGCCTCCAAAAGTGGTGCCACTCTGTCTGGGTACCACAGGTGGTGCGGGAGGGGGTTTAGGCACCCTGGACTGAGTTACCTTGGTAACTCAAGTCGCACTCTTGTGTGATTGGCCCAAGTGGTGAGCTGGCCGGCTCACCACTTAGCATGTTTGAGTGACAGCTAGGCTGAGTGAATGGGGGTTTTCTGCATAAAAGCAGGGCTTTGGGGACTGGAACTGCAGAAGTCGCCACAGGACCTGAGAATCCGACGAGGGAGAAGCTGAGCTGACCTACCACGACGACACCACCGGTGGAGCCCTGCAGAACCGACTCACCACTTCCCGACGACAGAAAAAATCTCCCGGCTGGAGAGGCTTCTTCCCCTGACTGGTGGGCACAACCAGTTTACCTTTCTTTTTTCGCACCCCAGCCCGGTTTGTGGTCGAACTGGCCGTGCCAAGCACCCCAGCAGCCGGATAGCCACTCACCACTGAACCGCGAATCACCGGACCGCTCCTTGTACCTGAGAATCTCCGCGGCTGGTTTCTTCCCTGGCAGTGCAACGGACTCCTGTCTTCCTCCACGACGAGATCATCTCTTCCCCCGGACGAAGCACCGACTTTCATCCGCTGCCAGGAACAACTGCCCCCGCTGGAGCGTTCTCACCACTTTAAGGTACTGTGTCCGCCAGGCCTCCCTTTCTAAAGATTGCTACAAGGTAATAATAACCCCTTAACCTTCTAGACTGGGCTGGCCGCCTTGACCCTCTAACTGGTCCCTTTCTTTGGTCCAACTCCTTTTTGAACCTTGACAAGACTTTTGTGCATTGCAACCGTGTGACCTTGGACACATTTCATTTGGATCCTCAGAGTGGATCCGGCCTCTTGAACTCTAACTTCACGGTTTTACTTTGCCTTCCTCTCTTGTTATGTTCTGATAAAAGTGTTGGGATCTGTTTCAACTTGTCTCTGCTCTTCCCTCCCTTTTTAAAAACGAACTATTAGAGTGCCATCTACGTTAAGCGCTCACCGTTATCTGAAAATAAGTGGGGCTTTATTTAAGACTTGTCTAATATTCTTTTAAGGGAGTGTATATCTTTTAGTGACCGTGTTTTTGAATTGCTTACTATTAGTGCCTGTGTGTTTTTCTAGATGTGGTTTTAAATAAATAATGATATCTCTTTTACACCAAGCCCTGGTCATTGTTTACTTGTTCTACTGTGTTCTCTTGACCTATTGTGAATACTCTGTATACTGCCTAACTCTTCTTGAAGGAAGCCTGACTGCTCAGCCACAGCTACCAAGTGAATCTGTGTGGTACAGACTGCTACCAAGTGAGTTTACTGCCAAACACCTGTAGTCCTAAATCTTTTGCAGTGGTCCCAGAGGGAACTGCACAGGTTTCTGCCTAACAAAGATATCTCCCCGGCAAACACCTGGGACGCCATGAAGGCGGTCATCTGGTGGGGGGGACTCATTGCACAGGGAGTAGCATATCCTAGGCGCAAACGGGAACTGCGAGAAGCGGAAAAAAATCATAAGCGAAAGGGCTGGTCTCCAAAATCTCAGCGAGCTATCTGAGTCGCCCGGAACAAGATAGAAGCCCATTACGCACAACACACAGCTCATCTGCTAGCGAAATCTAAACAATTCTACTATATCAGGAATAATAAAGCAAACAAATTGTTGGTGGCAAAGCTAGCCAAAGCGAAAAGGAGAAACACAATCACGGGCCTTCGTGACCAATACGGCGTGGTGCAATATGCATAACAAGAGAAGCTGCAGCTGGCGATAGACCACATGATGCAGGTGATGGACACACCGCTGCAAGATCAAGGCAACACGGAAGGCAACACTTCTCCAGTTAGAAGACTCGGCCCGGGAAAGACTGGATGCTCCAATCTCAGATGAGGAGGTAGACTCTGCCTTTAAATCTCTCAAATCCCGGGCTCTGGGCCCTGACGGATTCTTCACTAAATTCTATAAGATCTTTCACCCCCAACTAATTGCCGCCCTGGTTCAGCTTTTCAATTCCTTCAGGGAATCGGGCTCTGTAACCCCGTCCATGCAGGAGTCAATCACTGTTCTGCTGCCCAAGCCAGGCAAAGATCACAGAGACACCTCCTACAGACCGATTGCTCTATTAAACATTGACGCAAATATTTACTCCAAAATCCTAGCATGTTTTATTCATTACTCCATACTGTATTTGCCGACATTGTTTCAACCAATTTTGGTGTTTTTCGAGGCATAGTATTTAGTTTGAGGTCTTAATATTAACGCAAACAGAAGTTAAATTAATATTCAATCAATATTCAGTACACCAAGTGACATGAACAACAGATTATTTGATATATCATGTTGAATCACAGCATACAATAGCATTGTTGGTTTTATAATTCAAACCAGAGAATGACAAGGAAATGGGATATATGATCATCACAATACCGAAATGAAAGAAATTTGTTGAAAAAAGGGAGGGGGCTGGAGAGAGAAGAGAAAAATAAACATGATACATTGTTATTTACATCTGATCGTATATTCTTGATCACATTTCCTGTTAAAAATGTTCTCCTGCATGCTTTTTAGTGACATGCTACAAACTGTGTGCCAGTATATGCAGTGATGTGAAGAAGAAACCAAAAGACGCTCGCCATTTTTAACATCATTCATAAAAAGGATTAAAGATAACTGAATTGTAAATGTTGAGTAGAAAGTATTGGATTTGTCTGGATTACTCGAAAATTGTCTTTCAATTGCTATATGATATGGACAGATCAACACAAAATATATAATATACGAGGGGAACCCTCATGAAGGTGGTTAGGGCATTGTTTGCCTTCACTATGTCAAACCATTCAGAAATCTTGTTGGAAACATTTCTCGCGGACTAATGTAATTATTGATGGACTCCTATATGACCATATTGGTCCTGACCCATGGCACTTAGTTGATCTCCAGTCCTCATATGATTGATGTGATTTAATGTAAACCGTGAATTTGTATCATTAGATTGAGTATTGTTCACGTCCCCAATGCGTGTGCATGCATAGTGACATGTAGTGATACAATGATTGCAGCTCAGTACGTTAGTCCATTAGTGATGATTACATAACATCTATCGCCAGTATGCACGAAAGTGTCGCACTGTGGTAATTGTCGTGCTAGAGTTATGGCAATCAGTGCAGTACTCGGTCAAATTCCAGATACTGGCTCCCAAGTGTAGTCTAATGATCACTGTTTTGGACAGAATTTCCATTTGTTTTCCCTATATTATGAAAAAACATGTGCATTTCATGCACTCAAATATTAGCTTAATTATAATTTGCAGCGTGTCATTGCTTAGCTGCATGTAATAATTACCTATTCCTCTTGTCTGATCTGCGTGCGCACGACTTTAAGGTGTCTTGAATCATCACGGTTAGATTTGTATTGCCTGTAAGAATAAACACAAGCACATATGTTGTGCATGTTCTATCTACATCCACAATTGAGCTACGATACTGTGGATATAAAAGAATGCATTTCATGCATTAGAATAATTGCAAAATTGTTCAAATTCTGCAATCATTGCTTCCTGTTATTAATCACAACTACAAATTACCTGTGCGGCTGGTTAACGTTGCATACTTGTTTTCACAATTGCATTAGTCCCAATGCTCATGTACGCCGCGTAAAGCTTCTAAATGTTCCCAACACCACATTTATGTCTGTGTTGCCTAGATCAATGGATAATAGCACATGTGACTTGCATATTTTCACTGCGTTGCTCGGCACTATGTAATCATTTCACTATAGTTTTACCGTCTGTTATCTCGCATTCGTTATGAAACAATCCCTGTCTTTCATTCCTCCAGCATGCTTAGTGAGGGCAACTTAATACTTCAAAGCCCGCATAGCGTTCAGCGAATGCAGCAAGCAATCTTCTGGGGTAGAAGGCAAGAAGACGGGCAGGAAGAAGGGTTCACTACGATGGAAAGACAAAAGCACCTTAAGAAAGTACGATTTGTCGGTAACCCAATTTTGGACTTGTAGAACACCAAGTTGGGTGGGTTTGTATGGTAAAGCCGGGATGGAAAGTATGGTAAAATGTCCTGAGGCAGGAAGCAAATAGGATCAACCTGATTGGCAGAACACCGAATTGTGAAACGCGTACACTTTTGGTGATAGCAGGAGGCCATGGACGAAGTGCAAGCCTTAGCCAGATCATGGCAGCAATCCTGTGTCACATGGATGTGCCAGAATTATAGGAAAGCAGGAGTCAAACCTTCAGGAGGAGGGAGGCTGGGTCGTGGTGAAGGCTTCTGGTTTGGAGCAACCTGCTGGTGAATGCTGTGTGTTCAGATGGATTTCTAGAACCTGGCCTGGTGGACAGATTTTAAGGAGGCCACATCCTGTTAAAATAAACAGGAAGCACTGAGAGGTTAGCCAAAATCTGGATGAGCAGTCAAGGCTTACTCTGAGGAGACCGAGTGGGGGGACAGAGCCCCTTAATGATTCCACACAGTATAGCACGCATTAATTCAATTTACACAAATGTTGGGAAGCAGGGGACGATAGTCCCAGGCCCCCAAGAGGTTTCAAATGTGGCATAGGCCCAAGTCTGTGCTGTAGATGTCTGGGAAGATTATAGGGGGGTGCTCATAGAAGGTATATTTTGGTATAGGCTACAGTGAAACTGGGGGAAGAATGCACTAGACATAGAAAACCATCTTGGAAAATAGCAGCCACCTTTAAATTGAGGCCTGGCTTTGCGCTGCTGCATGACAGGAGACCCACGCACATGACATAAAGATACTTGTGTGAATGTGAGAACGAGCTGCAGCCTGGGCGGTAATAGGGGAAGGCCAAATTCATGAGGTTCCATAAACCTTTCATTGTCTCATACTGTTAGCACATGTAACCAAGAAAGAATTTGCTTGGCAAACCGATTGGCTTTCATTAATGTGGCAATTGCAACTTTTGTCAGTTTGCTTCATCACCCACCAAGACATTCATATGCCATGGCGGTCTTCAAACTGCAATAAAATAATTCATTAATTGCACATCTAAATTCATTGTTTATGCAATAGTATGCATTTGCAACAGAGTATATGTTGGGAGTACCCTTTGTGAGTTATGCATCAGGATAAGAGAGCACCTGTCTAATGTCAACAATCAAGATTCCAAATTGCCCTTAACAGTCCACTGGCAGACCCATCATCAGTTGGACAACATAGAGATTCGCTTTGTGGGCTTACAACAAGCGCCAGCTCACATAAGAGGTGGCGATTGACAACTCCATTTAAGGCAATTGGAGTCATGCATGATATGCAAATTGAGATGCACTAAGCTAGGTTTGAACAGTAACCATGAATTGAATGTATTTCTATGACATGATAAGTCGACATCAGACAACCAACTTTAATCATTATTATGTGTATCGTGTAGTTTGGTTTATGGCACAATCGTGCAGGAAATTGAATTAATCGTGCCTACATGGTTTGTCATGAACTGATTCTCATTATGAACCAAGTATGTAAATATATTTGCAGCGTTGAGAGGTTCATTGACTGAGAGACCTAAATGCATGGTGGAACCAGGCATTGAGGCAACAATCTTATAATTGTTATTGCAACAAGTAACATCTAATCTAAATTTGACTTTATATCAATGTCATATAGAAGGAATTCCCAGTAAAAGGTTACCCAAAAATGCATTATTACAATATAATAATTTAATCCAATAGAGACAATTGTCTCAAATCTAATATAATGAAGGGTAGGCTGTAATGAATCGGGTATCCCTGTTTTAATTGCATCATTCATTTAATGGTTGCAGTAGGTATGTATTTGCATCATATAGACTAGAATGACAATGAAAGTATAACCTACAATCATTTATTTTACCCATACTGGATCGGCGGAGAGACAACGAGACTGGTTATGATTAATATGCACGAGATTGGAACAAAGGATCAATTGGGAAAAGAATGAGAAACTCCAGTAATGGACGGTGTAATCTCTAATGGGCGCAGCACATGTGTCACGTAACACTCAGGGACGCTGACATCACCTGACACAATTCAAGAGATTATATTTAGAAACAACAGGCAGAGCGAGCGTTGCTCACGAACATGCCCGAGGAATGAAAGACTGGGATTGTTTCAACAAATGAAAGATAACAGACGGCATGACTATAGCGGAATGATTACATAGTTCCGAGCAACGCAGTGAAAATATGCACGTCGCATGTGCTATTATCTTTTGATCTTGGCAACACATGCATAAATGTGGTGATTGGGACATTTAGAAGCTTTACGCAGCGTACGTTAGCATTGGGACTAATACAATTGTGAAAAAAGTATGCAACATTAACCAGCCGCACAGGTAATTTGTACATTGAACCATTTTACAATTATTCTAATGCAATGAAATGCATTCTCTTATATACATAGTGTCGTAGCGCAACTGTCGGGATAGTTCGAACACGCACACCATATGTGCTTGTGTTTAATCTTACAGGCAATAAGAATCTAACTGTGATGATTCAAGACACCTTAAAGTCGTGCGAGGCGTAACTAAGCCTGCAATATAGGCACGCAGATCAGACCAGATGAGTAGGTAATTATTACATGCAGTTAAGCAATGATACCCTGCAAATTATAAGTAAGCTAATATTTGAATGTATGAAATGCACCAGTTTTTTCATAATATAGGGAATACGAGTGGAAATTCTGACCAATAACAGTGATCATTAGTCTATACTTAGGAGCCAGTATGTGGAATGTGGCTGTGAGTACTGCACTGATTGCCATACCTCTAGCACGACAATTACTGCAGCGTATTTTACACTTTCCTGCATACTGGTGATAGATGTTATATAATCATCACTAATGGACTAACGCACAGAGCGGAAATCATTGTATCACTGCATGTCACTATGCATGCACACGCATTGGGGACGTGAACAATACTCAATCTAATTATACAAATTCACAGTTTACGTTGGATCATATGAGGACTAGAGATCAATTAAGTGCCATGGGTCAGGACCAATATGGTCATATAGGAGTGAATCAATAATATTAGTCCGCGAGAAATGTTTCCAACAACATTTCTGAATGTTTTCACATAGTGAATGCATACCATGCCCTAACCACGTTCATGAGGGTTCCCCTCGTATATTATATATTTTGTGTTGATCTGTCCATATCCTATAGCAATTGAAAGACAATTTTCAAGTAATTCTGACAAATCCAATACTTTCTACTCAACATTTACAATTCAGTTATCTTAAATCCTTTTTATTAATGTTTATTTTGGCGAGCTTCTTATGGTTTTTTTTCTTCACATCACTGCATATACTGGCACACAGTTTGGGGCATGTCACTAAAATGCATTCAGGAGGACATCTTTTTAATAGGAAATGTGATCAAGAATATATGATCGGATGTAAATAACAATTTATCATATTTATTTTTCTCTTCTCCCTTTTTCTCCCCCCCCCTTTTTTTTCCAACAAATGTATTTCATTTCTGTTTTGTGATGATCATATATTCTATTTCCTTGTCATTCTCTGGTTTGAATTATAAAACCAACAATGCTATGCTATTGTATGCTGTGATTCAACATGATATATCAAATAATTTGTTGTTTGTCACTTGGTGTACTGAATATTGATTGAATATTAATTAAAATACTGTGCTTTGAAAAAGACCAAAATTGGTCGGAACACGTGTCGGCAAATAAAGTTTGGAGCAATCAATAAAACATTCTAAAACAACTACAAAACCTAGCGGCAATCATTGTATCAATTCATAGATTGATTTCAAGGCAATAACAGTGTTGATTATCAATCCACCAAAGGTCCTCAATATTCGTAGTGAATGCGAAGTGTTTCTGGGCAAGTGCATGTCCATGAAACCCCATTGATATTTTTAAATTTTATCTGCCTTCATGTTTTTCGGGGTTCTCAGTCTGACAACTTGGAATATTCAAATTGCATGTGAATCTATGAAAGCCACCAATCTTGGAGAGCAGGAGTTACAGATAAGTAACTTGCTCCTTGTATGCCGAAGAAACACAAGTAGTATTGACAAATGATAACAAAATTGAATAATCTTCACATATCTCTTTACAGCTTTACTTTGCAAACAGGTGTCAATGCGCAGGTTGAAATAATAGGTTCTGCATGTCATAAATAATTTGAGTGTACTAAAAGGCAAAGGGTGTTAAGCTGCTCGATTAGTACCCAGTCATGAAACCTGTTCCTAATTGCTCTGTGCCAGAACTTTGAACCGAAGTACTTGTAAACTGATTGATTTTAATTTCAAAGACATAAGTTGTTGTTTTTTCTGTGGGTTGAAATATTGTTTCATTCCAAAGGTATTTTTTTTCCTTCACAGGTCCAAAAAAGTTTCTGTTCCCTCAACTGTAATTTCCAGAGTCATTGGACGAGGGGGATGTAACATCAATGCGATTCGGGAATTCACAGGTGCCCATATAGACATTGATAAACAGAAAGATAAAACGGGGGACCGAATAATAACTATAAGGTACTGTAACCATTTAGTTAATTATGTTTCAAGGGCGTTGGAGTGAGACCTTTTTTTTTTAATGTTCTTCATAATGTAACACACAGTACCAGCAGTGGGCTCTTTGTCTTATCTTGTAGGTGTTTGTCTACATAAGTCTGTGTTTTTCTGTCAATTTCCTTCTCATTGTTTTTCATTTTAACACATGTGATGCACTGCAAATCTTTCCTGGGGGCATGCTGAGCACTTGTACAACATGAAACTGTAAAATACAAAATACAATCTTGGAGCACGAACCGGTGTGCAAAAGAAATCTTTAATCTGAAAGAAAGGTTAAAAGAAATGAATAAGCATGATTGGAAGACTGATTTAGGGACTAGAGAAGTTGTGAAAGGCAAATAGATGAGGCCAGGCCCAAATGTACAGGGAGGGCATTCCAAAACCAAGGAATAGTGCATGAAATATCATTCTTGGATGTGAATGCATTTCTCACACAAGGAATTTTTAAAGGAGCAAGAGCTTTACTTAGTGCATCTCACAAGCCTCCACTGAGCTGACGTTTTGCTGCTAGATAAGAATGGTGTTTCAGACACAAGGCCTTAGTCTATACTGAATAGTTTCAAATGGATAAGAGACTCCAACGGGAGCAAGTTGAGTGAAGATAGAATAGGAGAAATATGGTCAAATTTTCAGGCACCCTCCACAAGACGGGATGCACAATTTAATGCTGAGGAGTACATTCTGAAACACCCATAAGAAGCGTTTTCCCCCTTCAATATGGGAGCGAATGAGAGCCTGAACCACAAATTGAAAGTAAGTGCATAGTTTACCAATTAACGTCTTGTTATGCATGCCCATTGGTGGGTAGATTTATCATTTCTATGCTTCATCCCCTCTCCTAGTGAGACCCCCAGCACATTTTGCTGGATTTCTGGACATTTTTCTTTAATTCTAAATGAGTAGAGCCTTTTTCCACTCATTCATTCTTGTGGGCTCTGTCTTTTGGAACTCATTCTTTGTATTCTTCTCTATTGTGTCTATTTTGTTCCATAACTCTTAAAGGCATCTGTATTTTACTATTGCAGCATACAGCTCCTTATTGGGGTAGTGTTGCTGGGTACCTTAAGGGTCCTCCTTTGAGATTATGTTCTTTATCCTAGAGTAACTACAGTTGTTAAGGATAGATAGATACTTAGCATCTCTCCTAAAACTTTATAGTCTGAGAGATTGGCGCACACCACTTTATGTGGAGTGCCAAAGGGATACCTAATATCCCCCTTCTTTCTGCTCCTATGACTTTTTATTCACATAGACAATCTGCTAGTTATGGCTGGTGGCAGTGTTCTATCAACTATTGTCATGTTTGTACCGCAGGCTGTGTCCATAGCCTCGGTAGTGCACAATAGGGGCACCCAAGTACCAACTTAGGACCTCTCTTTTGTCTTCGCCATTTCTAGCGTGGGTATTTGTTAGCCCCTCTTCTACTATTGTGGGAGGGGAGATCGATGGGTGTGTTTTGCCTTTGGCTGGAACACTTGGGTGTCCCTGCCTAGGCTCCAGAGTGTCTGTGCAGGCAGGAAGTGGGGGAGGAGATTTTTACCCCCCTGTCCTTTGCCTGCCAGAGGGCCTGAATAGAACAAGCCCCCACTGGGGCTCTGGCTATCCTGATTGGACAGCCAAACGCCCCTTTCTTTAAATTGCTGAGAGAGATTGCAGAGGAGTGTGTACTGGAACGGTATAATAGGTGAGGCTCCTGGAATGAAAAGCTAGTCGACCACTGGAAGCTGAAGTAACCGAAGACGACCAGACACTCCTGCAGACCCTTTGCAACTTAGTGAAGTGACGCTGTCCTGATCCTCTATTGCAAAGAAAACAGGAACTGCGAAAATTACTCCTTCCCTTTGACTAGCATTAATAACCAGTCCCAAGACAAACTTTGATTTGCGCCATCTACCTGCTGCGCATTTTAAGTGCATCATCGTGGAAAGACTGAATCCATGCAAGTCTTTGCTGACCCCTCAAGGACACTCCAGAGACCCAATCCAACTCGACCGGACCCCCTCATCAGAGTGTGGGACTGCAGGAACCAAGGGTGAATCGCGTCCTTCGTTGGTGCTGCAGAAAAGGCACCAAAACCGCACAGTGACTAAAAAAGTTGATGAAAGCTGTGGCAGAGGTCCTCCCTCAAGACTGCTGCTGAGAGTTCCTATCCATTGTCCTGCCTTTCGTCATCAGACCAAGGAATTCGAAGGTCGGGTCCAGAGCTTCAACATTGTGGATCATCCACCACAAACGTTTTCTTCAAACCTAAGTTACTGTGGGAAAAAATGTATTGCTTACCTGATTCCAGAAAGTCGCTCCAGAGCATTGGAGTGCACGTAGAGGTGTCCAGGGCAACCCCCTTTTACCTCGGACTAAAGCTGCTGCTTGTGTCCGTTTAGTAAGTCTTTTAACAGTGTCTCCAATGCAAGTTAAGCCTTCTTTTATCTTGCTTCCTAGAGACTAGAAAGTATACACGGGTACATTTGATTTCTTCTGCTTTGCAAGACTTTAAGCTGCTATGAAATGCCATTTAGCTAGGGTTGTGTTTTGACTCTGCGCTGATGCAAAACTGCCTCTAGAACCTGAAGACCTACTAGGATAACACTAACAACAGTTTTCCTCCCCAAAAATAACTATCTTATATGTGTATGCAGACTAAATACAATTACCGTATTTGGTGGGTGCGCGGTATTTCCAATATAACTGTCAAACTCCTGTAACCATGAATGCGTTTAGCAACTACCAACTAATAAGTGACCCTTTGAAAGTATTGAAAAGTATATCCATGTGTGATGGTTTACAATGCTAAGTATTTAACAGTAACTCTTCTGTAAACATAATATATATTTTAATATGCATTTATACATTTATGTGTAAGTGTTTATTTGATGTGCTTTACTTACTGGGTTCAGTGAATTTACCTACAGCTCACATCTTCCTCTTAAGATGAGCCTGACTGCTCTGCCACTCTACCAAGTTCCTGTGGGATACATTGACCCACTCAGCAGAATTCCCATCCATAATCAAGCTGCACTTCAGTAGTTAATAGCAAAATGGCTGCGCGGGCTCCTTTGAGCACCACTGCCTCGCATCAAAACTGCATTTTGCTGCTACAAAAGGATGTCTGCACTGTTTTGCCAAGCACCTCTTCGGCAGGATGGAACAAGGGGGCACACTGAGAAAGCCTGCCAGTGTGTTTCTTACATGCACCCAATAAGTAAATGTAAAAGCAGCACTGCTTTGCTGCTAGCTCAACATTTCCCCTTGAAAAAGGGAAATATTTTACATTTAAAATGATGCCGCTTTGATGCTCTTTTCATCTGTTCTACATTACTCTGCTTTTATCAGTGAGGCCCTGCCATGCCCATCCATATTCAGATTGTGCTCCAGAAGAAGAGAGCCTTATTCCTTAAGGGCAGGCTGTGTCAGACCAAGTCTGGGAAATCAACAGAAGCTTTACTTTCAACCGCACAAGAAAACACTTGACTTTTGGGCTACAAAATGTTAAAAATCACTGCTTCAAAAGAAACTCTAGCTTTAAGGGTATATGTCAATTTCAGCGGACCTGTGTCTTAAACAGATTGCCATATAAGTGAAACTGACTAGGGCTGCAAAACAATGTTGGGAAGTCAGAAAGAAGAGAAGACCTTTTGAAATGGTCAGCCCAGCAGACTTCACCATGTGTTAAAATGCACTTTTGCAAATAAGGAAAAATGCCTGTTTTAAAAGTGTAATGTTGAAAGAAGGCCCTGTCTTGGCCTAGCAATGTAAAGAGGGTTTTGCTGGGAAATATATATGGGAGGTTTTATTTCAACAGGCTTGCTGCTGATTCAAAATAAAACAAATACATGTTTCGAATGGATTGTGTCCTCCAACGTATTCCACATCTTGTGCACTTCGGAAACTTTTTCAGCAGAGGGCGTCCTGCGTCGATGACATCGGGTCGATGTCCCTCGAAGGCCTCTGTCGAGGGCGACGTCACTGGATGTTATAAATAGGATGCACGACGCCCGTAGCCTCAGTTCCATTGCTTTCCGCGAACGTGTTGCTTCGTGAAACTCGGCGCGTCTCGTGTGTTCATCGTTACGATGTCTTTGTCTTCGACCCCTCCGAGACTGCGGTCTGGCTTCAAGACCTGGCGGGACTACAAGTCGAAAATGTTACTCACCGACCGCACTGTATTTGTTTGTGGTGCCTGGGCGAGTCGCACAACACCGACGACTGCTCGAAATGCCAGTTGCTGACTGCCAAGGCCTTGTGGAAGGGGAAGCTCCGGGTAGGTAGGGGGTCTAAGCCTGTTAAGTCCTGAACATCCAAATCTAAGTCCAAGGGGGTTTTCACCGATGACTCGAGGGGCGACAATCCGCGTCAGGAGGAGTCCGCGGGATCTCGGTCCTGGAGTGGTTCCCGCCACTCTTCTTCCTCGTCCCAGCACTCTAGGAAGCGCCGTCACCGGTCGCCTTCCCTGTCCTCCTCGGAGGATGGTGCCTCGAGGAAGGTAGCGTGCCTGACGAAGCCCTCGACTCCGGAGGAATGGGCTGCATTTAAAGAACAAATGTTAGCGATTTTTCTATCGTAGGGCACCGGTTTGGTCGCTCCTTCCAACAAAGCCAGCCAGGATCGGTCACGTACACCTTTGTGCTCGTGTACACGACGCAACTCTCATCGGAAGGCTTCAAGGCCCCGTACGGACAAGGATTCGAAAAGTCACAAGAGACGGGCTTCTAGGTCTCGGTCCTCGTCTCCAGCGAGACCACAGCAACCTATCGAGTCCTCGGGGCCGGCGTTGACTCGGTCGGTGCCATGTCCGTCCCACTCGGACGTCAACGCTTTGCTGTAGTATCAGCCCACGGCGTCGTCGGCACCTGTCGACGCAGAAGCCTTCGGTGCTCCCGACGTCAAGGTTGTCGCCGCTCTCGGCGTCAAAGCCTTCTGCACTATCCGCGCCTTCAGGGATTTTTTCTCAATTTGCCTTTGTAGTATCCGGATCTCAAGGATCCTCCAAGGAAGGCTACTGGGAAGTCTGTGCGCCAGTTTCGGCCTCCAGGCCCTCTTCTGTGACCAGGTCTGGGTTTCAGCCCCCTCTGGATGACATTTATGAAGAGCCAGAAAGGTCTGAGTTTGAGGACCCTGGTGAACTTGATGAGGCTCCACTTTTTTCTGGAGACAGTCAGTTGGAGGAGTTGCGCAGACCCTCCATGATGCCAGTGGGTTGGGCACTTCTCCTGAAGTGGAATTTGATAGGCCTGAGCCTGGTGCTCATGCAGAGTCTTCGTACAGGAGGCTCATGGCGAGGGTCTCACGAGTATCTGGGCTGGTCCAGTCCTCCTGAAGACTTTGTGCAGGATGATCTAACTGACATTTTAGACCAAAGTCCATCCTCTGACCCTGTTTTGCCATTTCATCTTACCTTGCAGAAAAGGGTGGCAGCTGCTTGGCAGTCCCCGGAATCTCTTCCGGCTGTTGATAAATCTTTGACTAAGAAATACCGCCCTTCCCTTAGCGACCCCAGCTATTTATCTACTCACCCCACTCCTGAGAATTTGGTGGTTCAGGCGGCCACGGCCACCTCGAGGCAGGCGGCGTACCCTACCATCCCTTCGGATAGGGAAACGACAAGAGCTTTGACGGTGGGTGCTCCGGAAGTTATTTTTTGCTGGGAGCATGGCCTTGAAATCGGCCAACTCCATGTGTGCCTTGGCAAGGTTTTCACACACTTGGTGGAATTGTTTCTTTGGCGGCTGAGCATATTCCCGAGGCAGGAGAAAGGGATGGGTTCCTTGCTCTCATGCAGGACAGCAAGGATGCCATGTGCGAATCCCTTAGATCAGGTTTGGATACGGGCGACAGTGTTAGCCGATCCATGGCTTCGAGCACCGTTATATGCAGATTTGCATGGTTGCGGAAGTCCGGGTTTGCTCCGGATGTGCAGGTCCGTCTTCTGTACATGCCCTTTGATGGCGCACATTTGTTTGGCAGCAAGGCTGACGAGAGCCTTGAGAAGGTGCAGACCTCAAAAGCTTTGGTGAAATCTTTAAGCGCTGCGGTGCGTCAACCTCCGCCTTTTCGTCCTAGGGGACAGCAGTGGAGGGGAAGTTCTTTTCATTACTACTCGTCCATTGCTAGAGCGAGGGGGGCCGCCAGTCAAAGGGGCCAATGAAAAAGTACACATGCTGGTCGGGGAAATCGAGGTGCCAAAGCCGCTCAGGCAGCTACCTCTTTGGAAGCGGCTGCGGTAGTGCTTGAAGGCAAACAGTCATGAGGCCATGTCCCATGGTTCGCCGGTTGGGGGCAGACTGTCTCAGCATCTCGAAGAGTGGCGAGCCATTACTTCAAATGCGTGAGTTCTGCATACCATAGCCCATGGCTACTGCCTTCCCCTTCCTTCAGCGGCCTCACGACAATCCACTGTGGAAACTCTTTGAAGCTTCTGGATCCGGTCCTTGCGCCGGAAATCTTGATCCTGCTGGAGAAAGGCGCTGTAGAACTAGTGCCTGTAGCAGAGAGGAACAAGGGATGGTATTCCCCTTATTTTTTGATAACAAAGAAAAACGGGGGAATGAGACCCATCATGGAATTGCGTTGGTTGAGCAAACTTCTCAGGGAGGAGAAGTTCAAGATGGTTACTCTTTTCCAAGTCCTCCAGGCCCTTGAACTTCAGGATCGGTTGGCGTCTCTGGACCTACAGGATGCTAGCTTTCTGTGCACTGGATGAATCGGCACATGAAAGTACCTGAGGTTTGCGGCTGGCGACTCGCACTTTCAGTTTTGTATCCTGCCGTTGGGATTGAACACCGCCCTGAGGGTCTTCACCAAGCTAATGGTGGTGGTAGTGGCAGCGTACCCCGGGCGAGGGGGATTCATGTCTACCCCTTTCTGGACGATTGGCTGATCCGGGCGTGCTCTCCCGACTAAGCGTTGGATCATCTCAGTCTCACCTGCCGCACCCTCCACAGGCTGGGCTTCTGCCTGAATTTCAAGAAGTCGCATCTGACACCTTCCCAACAGCTCCAGTACATCGGTGCTGTTAGACACGTCCTTGGGGAAGTGCTTGCCTCCCAAGATGAGGGCTCATCACATTGTGCAGATGGTGTACAAGTTTCAACATGCCCAGAGTCTCCCGGCTTTCGAATTCTTAAGGTTGCTCGTCCTCACGGCATCCTGTATTTTTCTGGTGCCACAGGCCAGGCTGCGGATGAGATCCCTGCAGTGGGTCCTCAAGATGCAGTGCTCACAGTTCTCAGGCAAGATGTCGGATCCCGTTCAGATTCCACTCTCGGTCTCCCAGGATCTTCTGTGGTGGGCCAGCGAAGGGAACCTGATGAAGGGGGAACCGTTTTGGCAACCATGGCTGGAAGTGACTGTAGTGACAGATGCTTCCCTCACAGGATGGGGCGCTCATGCCAACCATTTGACAGCCACCGGTCGTTGGTCTCCGTCGGAGTCCAAACTCCACATCAATCTGCTAGAGCTGCGGGCCATCAGGCTAGTCCTGATAGCTTTTCAGCCTTCTGTACGGGGGAAGAGTGTCCTTATCATGACAGACAACACAGTGGCCATGCATTACCTCAGCAAAAAAGGGGGAATAGGGTCACTCCCGTTGTGCAGAGAGACAATGCAGCTCTGGTTCTATGCCATCCAGCAGGAAATTTCGATCTCGGCAGTTCATATGGCCGGAGACAAAAATGCAGCAGCAGACGCTCTGAGCAGGCAGAGCACGATCTCTCACAAGTGGGAGTTGGCTCAGGAAGTCCTTCAGGAGATCTTCGCCCTTTGGGGAACCCCACAAGTGGATCTCTTCTCCACCAGTGCCAACCGGAAGTGCGAGAGATTCTGCTCAAGGGAATTTCCTCCAAGAGGTGCCTTAGGGGACCGTTCGTAGTGGATTGTTCATTCCCACTGCTGTACGCGTTTCCTCCAGGACCCCCTCAATCCTCAAGTGTTGCGGAGGTTCGGATCCTACATGATCCTCACTGCTCTGGATTTGGCCAGGAGAGCATGGTACCCGGACCTTCTAGAAATGTCCATCTGCCCTCCATGCCATCTTCCCTCCCGAGAGGACCTGCTCTCGCGTGAGGGGGTTGGGGTGTCAGGTTGTCCATCCAGAGGTCAAGACTCTCAACCTTCACGCTTTGTATCTGAAAGGTTGAGGTATAAGGATTGGTACCTCCCGGATGACGTGATGGAGGTGTTGCATTCCGCCAGGCGGCCTGCAACAAAATCCCTGTACCGTTGCTGTTGGCGTAAGTTCTGCGACTGGTGCAGAGGTCACAATGTTGATCCTTTTCAGTGCTCCATTCCTATGGTTTTGTCTTTCTTACTTTCTTTGGCCCACAGGGGCCTTCAAGTGGGTACCATTTAAGGGTTACTTGGCACACAATTAAGACTACAGGTGGCAATACAAGTTTTACCTTTGGTACAAGCCTGTACTACTATGTCAGAATGGTAGCAGTGGCGGAGCAGCCAGGCCTATCTCAAGAGTATATGAGCAGTAGCAGAGATTACACAAAGGGACCCCAATTACTGTGACTTAAGCAAACACTGACTCAAGGTTTCAGGTAGAAAAATATAAGTACATTTATTTTTAAACCATTCGTTATAAACACAACACTTCTATTAAACTTAAACACAAACCACACGTCAAATATACTACAACTAACCAATTCACTTTGTACAGTGTGTCTCAAGGTAAGTACCCTGTGTTTGAATGAACCGGTGTTATGAACAAAACACGTTACGGTGAATACGATTGCGGTCACTTTTTGACAGTTCGGTCTACTAAATAAACGCGTATCTGTGACCTGAAATGCTACCGGGGCAAAATCACACTTAACACCTGAGATAACCAGAGGGAGTTGGAGGCAAAAATCACAGGCAATATTTTGGTTAGGCAGACAGAATTGAGAAACACTCAGAGACGAGAGTTCAAATGTCAAAGGACCGGAGCCAGGGTCAAATGACACCGGGGGCCTGTTGCCGAAGATCACACAGTCAGATAGTTCACGATTCAACGTAGCCAAGAGTACTACAATATTGTCAATGTTCGGAAGCAAAAGTTATAAGAAGGAGGGAAGACCAGGGCAAGCCCTGGAAATGAAGAAAAGGGGTTCACCCAGTTTCCTCAAGCAGAACACAGTACCTTATTCCAATGGTGCAGCTGGTGCCCTGGCAGTTGTTCCTGTTGGTTTCCCGCAGACCCACAATTCCTGGAGCTTTGTTGTGAAGGAGGACGTCTGAAGGGGGTCTGCACCACACAGGGATGAAGCCGGCAGCAGCGACGACGAATAAAAGGTGCACTCCTTAAAAACAGGAGAGGCTCTTCAAATGGCTATCCGGACCACTACAGCAGTGTGCAGCGATTTCGACCAAGGAAGGGGATCCTCTGGCTGTGGAAGATGAGCTGGTTATCCCCACCAGGCTAAAGGGAAGAAGACTCCGGACTGGATCTTCACTTAGTCGTTGAAGGGTAGATAGTTCAGGACTGCAGCAGGGCTTCACCGGGACGGGGTAGTTGCAGCAGCCGTCGTTCTCTCCGCTTTTCTTCGGTTCCTTGTAGTTCCAGTGGTGACTCTCTGACTTCTAGCCCAAGAGACCTGCCTTTTATGCGCAAAACCCCCATTCACACAGCCTGGCTGTCAATCGGCCAGCAGGGGGGTTGTCCAGCCCGGACAACCACCTCAGCCAATCATGGCAAAGTGCGACTTGGGTTTCTTAGGATATCCTGTGCAGGGGGCGACTATACCCCTCCCTCACATTCAGCCCACCTAGACACCCAGGCGCCTGGTGGAGGGCTTCTGAGCAGAAGCCCGCCAAAAGACGGTGAACAAAGAAGGCAAACCTAGTTTGCCGCGCAAAGTAAAACACAAGAAGGACTTTAACAAAAAGAAATGGCGAATAAACCCAAACGGAGCCAAAAGAAAGACAATTTGGTCAAGCGGGTTTATGTTCGAGGCTAATATAATAGCCAAGAACAATACCACATTTATCTAATATTATCGCGGTAGAAAAGTTAGGGTACATGCCACTGCCACCAGCCAAGTCTAAATGTTAAAAGAGCGAAACAATGCTCTAGGAGGTACAGATAAAAAGGGATACGAATTAACCCATTCCAGTACTCCATGGAAGATGGGCTGTACTGGATCTTTGGTAGATTGACTAAGTAAAGTTAATGGCAACTTTACCCTTTTCTGGGGGACTGTAGTCAGCCTCAGAAATGGAGTCGGAGGAAGCCCCAAAGACAACCCTGTGCCACGGCACTGAAGGTGCTGTGTGACACACAAGAGAAGGGGGCTACTGAAGTGGTGTACTTCAGGGTCCACAATCATAAAAACAGAAATACACATGGCAAAACATGGGTAAGAGTGGGGGGGGGGAAGCTCTCACTCTTACCAAGTGGAAAAAATAAACTCCAGAAGTCCAGCAAAGCTGCTGGGGGACTCACTAGGTGAGGGAAATTAGCCATAAATGAGAATTCTCCCTAACACCTACCTCTAGGGAAACTTGAATGAAAGGCATTTTAGAACTCCAGTTAGAATTCCAAACTACCTCACAATCCATCTCCTCCCATCACTGTTGCTGAATGGAAACTCGATCTTGCTTTGGGGAAACAAATGCTTCTTGTAAGTTTAATTAAGTTAAATTTACATAGTCTCAATCTAATCCAAATCATAACCCAAACATCACCCTGCTAAAATCTACCTTTAAATGTTAAATGAACCTTTTAAGTGAGTGTTTTTTGTAAGTATATGCTTTTGGAACTCTAGAAATGTACCATGGGTTCCTGACACCAGGTCAGCCACCCTGCTCCACAGAAGTTAGCCCTCGCAGCGTGGTTCCTGAGCAGGTCACACTGAAACATCTGAGCCTGTCACAGGATAACATAGGCATCATTTAGGGCGCTAGGAGCCAGTACAAAAGTAACTAAGGTCTGTCACTTGGCGGACTCAAAGGAGATCGACCCTCCCTTACTTGCACGTTGTACGATGTGCTTTCCTTCTCTGCGCACCTTGCACACTCAGGGGTGCAAATAGACGCATGCTGCACCTACCTGGCAACCATAGGAGCCTACAGGAACTCTGAGGAGGAGGTCTTCTCCTCCAACCTGGTGGTTAAATGACATCTGGCAGGCCTCACCAGGCTCTACCCACCCATCTAGAAACCACACCATGTGTGGGACCTCAATGTAGTGTTGGGCGCCCAGGCTCTGGTGGCTTCAGAACCCTACACTGCTTTTCACAGAGTTAAGGTGGTCCTGAGAACGCACCCCGTGTTCCTAGCTAAGGTAGTCTCTTCTTTCCATCTAAATGAGGAGATAGTGTTACCTACTTTCTTTGCGGATGCTAAGGGCGATGCTCAAAGGGTCTTGCACGGTCTGGACGTCAGACGCGCTTTGAAATTCTGTCTGGACAGAACCAAGAGCTTCCGCAAGTCGGACGCTCTTTGTCACCTTCAAGGGTGGGGGGGGGGTCAAGCCCGTTTATCATGCATCCAAGGCCTCTATAGTAAGGGGTTGGTTTCGGCCATCAAGGAGGCCTATGAGGGGCAGCACAAACCACTTCCAGCGAACATGCATGTCCACGCTGTCAGAGCCAAGGCCACAGCGGTTGCATTCCAGAGACAGGTCCTGTGGCAGGTCATCAGGTGGGCGGCCAGCTGGGCCATCCTTTCGGCCTTCTGCAAGCCCGACTGTGTGGATGCCGGCTCTAAGTCAGACAGGCTTTCGAACAGGCGGTTCTTAGGAACTTGTTTTCTTAAGGAGGGTCACCTCTCCACCCCGGGGCTACATTCAGTTGTAATCTCCCACACAGTATGGAGGAAACGTGACAGGAGGTAGGAGTAATTATAAGTTACTCACCATAGCGACAAAAGTACTCCTAGTCCATAGTCCCCCTTTCTTCCATACATCCCACCCTTCTCCCCCCCCTAATAAAACTGGTGTCATTAGGCAATGGTAATATTGTCTATGTGTCAATGGGGACTGAGGAATGGTGCTGGTGGGCGGAGTCAAGGGAGCGCATGCTCCCAGGGCCGCGCCCCGCGTGCCTTGCCACTAAATATCATGGAATCAGATGATTAATTATCAATCTATATGGCTGATCTGAGGGATCATGGCCTTGAGGATGATGTGCCTACATGTGTTTTGTGCCTTCTGGAGCTTTATCGAGATTTCCCCAGTGCGATTTCATTGTTTCGTTCCGATACCTGAAAAAGTCAAGTTGTATCAATCATCATTTTGTATCTAATTTTCAAAGCAACGATAGTCGCAATAGAAATAGGAATGTATTTATAAAGAATTTCTCAGCAATCCGTCAGTGCACTTACCCTAATATTAGTTTTGATAGCTCTTTATATCATTGAGCAATAATCGTTCACTGTTTTGAAGATATTTCTGTCGTGTCTCAATGATCAGTTCCTATCCAGACTATTCATTTTCGGACTTACATTTTGTTGCCAGCATAGTGATTTGTAAAACTGTACATATATCCGGATTGTTTGCTTAAAACATCGGACACCTGATATTAGATGTTTTCCTTGCTTCACTTGATTTAATCTGCGCTACTTCGCCTTGGACTTGAGTGAACTAAAGTTCTCAATGGCCAATGTTGCTTCATTAAGACTTTGAAATGATTGAATCAGATTTCTCAGAAGAAAGGGTTTCTCTTGTTCGCCAGGCCTTTTTATATAGTTGTGTGAGCCTGCCGTATAGCTTGGGGTTGAGTGGACCACAATTGAGCAATGAGCCCTGAGGCTGGGAACTATACAGGTCCTTAACTGCCTGGGGTCCAGGATACAGAGCTAAATAAAGTGAGTGCCAGAACACATCGCCCTGAGCTGTTTACAGGTAAAGGGATCCCACCCCAGTAACCTGCATCCTCCTACCAGGACTTGAATTTGGGGATGACTTGTGGGCGACATGCTAATGCATTCGTTTGACTCTGAATCAGCAACAGTTGTGCTGCAGGTGTTGCTTGAAAAAGAGGGTAGTGTCATAGAGATGCAGCGTCACACCCGTATCATTGATGCAGACAGCCATGCTGCAGCAGTTTGGAGTTTGGCCTGTTGCCAAGTGAGCAGTATGGTGGATGTGGCTGTCCAGAAGGGCGGTGGTGGAATCCATTGTGGAGCAGGAAAAAAACAAGAGCGCAGCAGGCTAGGAATAGAACATGGTTTGCAAATGTGGTGGGTGAGGGAAGTCATTTGAGGCAGGGGAGCAAGCAAGACGTATATTCCTACATCCTGCCCCCTTGCCTTGTGGGCATCTCCAAACATGGAGACGGTACCGGAACCTTTGGCAACAAAAAATTGAACTACCCCTTTAAATTTAGTATAGCGTGCTGCTTCAAGTGTGGTAACGCCCCGCCCACCGGCGCCTCACCTCCGTCCCTTTTTCTGCATGTACAGTGTCAGACCTGGTAGCCAGTGCAGAGACTTTTTTTAGCTCTCTGCTTGCTCACCGTTATTTAATTATTCAATCTTATTTAACCTCCCTTTGGTGCATCAACTCACCCGGTGCATGCCAGCTTCAGGAGGATTCACGAGATGTGCCTCATGAGCTTGTTCTCGTCCTGGGACCCCCATGCACTCTGTCTTCAGTGTTTGGTTTCCGACCAACACTGGGAAGCATATTCGGCTTGCAGTGTGCTCGGTCAAAGGGCATTGAAGAATCTGTTGTTACGGTGGAGGGATATCTTCCCCACTTCTCCGCCCCACCTTAAGGACTTTACACGGTAGGTGGTAAGGGTTTACCGGTACCGGTAAGGGCACCGGTACACCCTTACCGCCTTACTACGAGTTCCCTTTGCGGGACCCGACCTTAACGGCTGGTTTTACCAGCCGTTAAAGTAGGGTGCGGCAAAGGGACCTCGGTGCCAATTACGGTACCGCAATTTGCGGTACCGTAATTAGCGCCTTCCCCATTCCCATTATGCCATATGGGGCAAAAATGGGAATGGGTAAGGGCTTTGGTGAATGGGGAATTACCAACCCCGCTCACCTTGGAGTAGGGCGGTAATTCCGCCATCCACCAAGGCCGACGGCGTAAAATACCGGCGGCAACCATGGCGCTAATAGCGCCATGGTTACCGCCTACCGGGTAATGAGGCCCTTTGTCTCCAGGGCCTCTTGTCAAGACAAAGTAGGCCCTCTGTTCAGCACGGCTCCACATCGCGGCGACTCTTTCCCACAAGGCCTCTAAGGCCACTTGCACCAAAGCTGAGGGGCTCTTCGGTGCGCTCTGAGGCAGAACTGAGGCCGTCCAGGCTACCGGCTCCAAGCTAATGGGCTTGGGGGCCTTACCAGGCTGTCCTCGGAAGAGCGCTCAAGTTTGTCTTCTTTTTTGACCCCAATGGGTAAGGGATCGTCGAGTGCCTCCTCCAAGAGTCTGTCCTCAACACGATCCAGCACGGCTACCGGCACAGGTGCCGTGGGCGTCCAGCCTACCGGAGCTCATTCAGAGGTTGTCAGTAGGGCGTTGCGACTGCTGGCCAGTCGGCCGAGGGCTCGGCGCCTAACAGTGTGAGCTCTGATGTCGACGCTTCCACTTCAAGTCCCAAGCTGTATTCCCCCCGTATCTGAGGCCTCTCGTGGCTCAGGGCCTTCGCACCCTCTTGCCCAGGGTGTGGCATAAGGCTTAAAAATGGCAGCGATGCATGTGGCAGAGCCTGCAAGGCCGGCGGCTATCTTGGATCCAACTCGGGGCCCGCCTGTGCTTTCGTCCATTGAATGTGCTTTGCAGGACGATCCCAGTCCCCTTCCCTCTGGAAGCGGCAGTGGATTGTATAGTAGAGGCATCTGGTCTCCTCAGGAATACATCTACCCGTCACAGCCTCATGGCTACACGCCTCAGCGCTTTGACCAGGAGCGGAGACCCAGCGCCTCGGAAGGCCGGGTCCCTAGGGACCTGGCGGCTAGCGAGGACCACTTCACGTGGTTCCTCTTCCTCATGCGTTCCCCTCAGATGAAGGGGCTCCTGAAGGATATTGTGACGGTTGACCCGCAGGTGGCGCCTTCCCGGCCCCCTGCTCTGGGTACACCTCCCGTTTCTCCAGCGTTGCCGGTTGCAGTGCTGGTCCCTCCCCTGCTCCAGGCCCTAGCGGTTGTTTAGAACCCTCCACCTCCTCCTGTACCACCAATGCCTCTCCCTCAACAGCCGTTGGACCTGTCTTCGGCGCCGTACTTAGGGGGGACCCCGTCGGCACCTGGCTCCCAGGACCTGGACTCCCCTCAGTCTATTAAAAGGGGGGGTGGACAATGACACCCAGGACGATGAGCCCTTTCATGACCGCCTTGAGGGCCTGTCTGAGTTCTTGAGGGTCCCTCTGCCCGAGGAAGCCCGCCCAGGAGTCAGGAGTGCTAGCAGAGGTTTTGGGCAAGTGCACCACGATCCGTTATGACATCCCTCTCCAGAAGATGTCCTGCAGGTGGTGAGAAAGGTCTGGGCGAAGCCCTTGGCCAATGCCCAGATGAGCAAGGAGCTGGACAGCTGGTTCAGGCTGACCGACAGCGAGCCAATCCTCCTGCCCTCCCACCCGCAGCCGCTTTCTTCAGTGGTGGCTGTGGCCTCAATTTATTCTAAACCATCGTCTTCTTCAACGGGAGCCTACTCCAGTCGCCTTTGCAAAGAGGACAAAGCCCTCAAGTCTTTGGGCAAGCGCTGTTCTCCAGCATTGGATCTTTCATGGATTCACATGCTTAGAATATTCCCCGTCGTCAGACTGGGAACCCTCGGTACACATATATAGTCGTTTCCTATAGGAAAAAACTTCCGACACTTGTGTGTCCTATCCACATCCACGTCCTCTCCGGGGCCGTCCACGCATGCCCCGTAGGACGTAATGGTATAAAAGCCCCCCCCCCGCGGGACCCGTCAGATTTCAACCGTCTCCAAAGATAGTGGGATCTCCTCGCGTAGTCTCTACTTTCTAGGCTATTGTTGAAATTACTCGCACGAGGTTCTGTGAGGTTATTGGTTTTATCAGAATGTCGGGGAAAACCTCTCTTTCGCCCGTGTGCTACGTGCGGATTGAAGAAGGTTTACGAGGGGGACAGCCATATCGATTGTATTTATTGCCTCCACCCTCACCATTCGGCAGACCAGTGTGAAATATGTAAAGGTTTTTCCCAGAAAACCCTGAAAGATCGGAGCCGGCGGCTGGTATCGTGGTTAAATGACGGGGCGGGAGCATACCCTCAGTCGGAGGTTGGCTCCGTGCGCAGCGTGGCCTCGACGAAAACATCGGGAGCCCCTCGCCGCTCAACCTCGTCGGAACCACCGGCGAAGAAGACTCGACCGGCGGAAAAAGATGTTCCACGAAGCCACTCTTCCAAGGACTCTTCTAAAGAATCTTCAAAAAAGACATCATCTTTGTCGAAAAAACAAGAAAAGGAAAGGCCAAAATCCTCCTCGGGCGATCCTCATAGATCTGCCACGAGTAGAGAATCGGATAAACGCAGGGAGAGCGCTGTTAAGGCGGGACCGCCTAAGCCACCTGCAGGCCCACCGTCGACGACGAACCAGTCAGTGTCCTCACTGCCGCTGACGCAGTTGGTTTCCCCCGTCATCAACCCAATGACGACGACGGCGACGATGTCCTCGTCGACCGAAGTTCTGGCCTGGAGACCAGAGGTTTTTGATCTGGGGTTGCCGGACACATTGCTGCAGGAACAGGCAGTGTCGATTTCCTCGAAAGAAGACGACGGTTTCAGGATTGCGGGCCCGGAGGACCTTGGCCTGCGAGCCAAGTCGCCATCAGGAGCAACCTGCTCTCAGGTCTTTACCCAACTTCCAAGCTCTCAATCGGCCCTGTCCATGGAGGTCCTGTCCTCCTTACACTCGCTGCTGAAATCGCTGGATGAAAGGCTTCCACCTGTACCGTCGACCCCCCCCCCCCCGTCGACGAGCCCGGCCCGTCACACCGTCCAACCAGAACGATAGGAGTTCCGGTGACTCCAGTAGTCCAGGAGGAGGGTGAGCTTTCAGACTCTTTATCTGACCGTGGGTCAGCATCGGATATCTCCTTGTCTCCATCTAGGGATCCATCCTGGGTTTCGGATGTAGAACTGGAAACGCCAAAGAGCCCCACTCACCCGTCACCACCGGACGATATTGGCGCTTTTCATTCAATGATGGAAAAGGCGTGCAAGGAGTTTGGCCTGGTCCAGCAGGAGGAGAAAAAGGACTGCTTTCTTTTCGACCATATGGGTAAGAATAGACGTTCAATATTCTCGATACCCATTTTAGATCATGTCTGGAAAGAAGGTGTTCAAACCATGCGTCACCCGTTTTCTGAACCGGCCGTCAAAGGCCGCATTGAAAAGAAATTTAAAGTGCCAGACTCTACCCCGAAGTGTCTCTCGGCCCAACCTACACCTGATTCAGTGGTGTCGGCAGCGGTGACAAGGAAAGCGAAGGCCCAACATAAATGCTCTACCCCTCCGGATAATGAGGCAAGACGCCAGGACGTGTTTGGTAAGAAGGTTCTTTCCGTGGGTGCTGCAACTGTGAAAGCAGCCAACTCTCTGGCTATTGTGGCCAGGTACGACAGGGAGATGTGGCACAGGCTAGCCCCTATTCTGGACCACCTCCCGGAGGAACATAGAAGAACGGCGATGTCTCTGGTACGAGAAGGCGAAGAGGCGTCGAACCATGCTATTAACATAGCGGTGGACCTGGCAGATTCAGGCTTTAAGCAGATAAACAACGGAGTTGTTCTAAGACGCCAGGCTTGGCTTAAGTGCACCAACTTCAGGCCCGAGGTGCAGTATAAAGTATTGGACATGCCCTTCGAAGGTGATCTTCTTTTCGGAGAAAAGGTGGACGAGGCCTTGAAGGGGATGAAGGAGGACTCGGATACGGCACGTTCGTTGGGTTCTCTTCAGAGTGGTAAACACTTTCGTTCCTTTCGTCCCTTTAGAGGAGCATCTGGCAACTCAAGATTTTCTGCAACCAGGGATAGACCTTTGGCAGATCGGCATACCCTTCCCAAGGATATAGGCGCGCCTCTCAAAACTCAAGCCGGCCCAGAAACTTCCAGTCATCCAAGAGACGACCGACTTACTCGTCGTCGACGAACAAACAGAAAGACCAGCAATGACGGGAAGCGCACCGTTCTGGGAGGAAGAGTGTCAAGCTGCGTCAAAGAATGGGAAAACATCACAACAGATCAGCGGGTTTTGGACACAGTGAGGTACGGACATTCTCTACTATTCAAATGCAACCCTCTAAAATGTCCACCGATACATCTACCCCAACCACATCTGAACATTTTGCTGCAGGAAGTAGCACTTATGTTACAAAAAGGTGCCATAGAGTTAGTCCCTGCATCGCAGAAAGGCCAAGGGGTATACTCAGTGTTTTGTGGTAAAAAAGCCGAACGGAAAATGGCGTCCCATTCTCGACCTGCGCAAACTCAACAAGACCTTACAGAGTCGGAAATTCAAAATGCTTACACTGCAAGAAGTGATCAGGTCTGTCCAAGTGGGGGATTTTTTGGCGTCTCTAGATCTACAGGACGCGTACTTCCACATTCCTATGTGTCAAAAACACAGGAAGTTTCTGAGGTTCATGGTAGGTCAGACACACTACCATTCGCAGTGCTCCCGTTTGGTCTCAAATCCTCCCCAAGAACGTTCACAAAATGTTTGGCACCCGTGGCAGCCTGGCTGCGAAAGAAAGGGCATCATGTATACCCGTACCTCGACGACTGGCTTGTGAGGGGTCCTCCTCGGCGTCGACCAACGACAGCGTACAGGCCACCTTACAGCTTCTGCAACGACTGGGGTTCGCAGTGAACTTCGAAAAGTCCTCTCTAAGGCCTTCAAGGAACTTAAAGTTCTTGGGAGCTCAATTCGAAACCCAGTCGGGAATAGTGAAACCTTCCCTAGACAGAATGTCAAAGATCAATCAACTGACGAGTCAACTTCGCTTACATGGCACACTTTCAGTGAGGAAGTATGTGGCGATCCTAGGTTCCGTGGCTTCTTGCATCCACTTAGTAACCAACTGTTGATTGTTCATGAGGCCTCTACAGGAGTTCCTGGCGGACAGATGGAAGCAGGCCACGGGCCGGTGGTCAGACAGGATAACCATCGACGACGACGGTATCATCCGAGCCCTCCAGTGGTGGAAAAGCGTTCACAACCTGGACAGAGGGGTTCCTCTACAAGAACCAGAATTTCAGAATACCATCGGACGCATCCCTGACGGGCTGGGGAGCACACATGGACAACCACCAAACACAGGGCAGATGGTCTCCGACCGAATCACGCCTGCATATCAATGTGTTGGAACTGAGGGCAGTGAGATGGGCCTTGAAATCATTCCTCCCACATATCAAGGGGTCGAGAGTAAGAGTGCTGACAGACAACACGACAGCCATGTTCTACTTGATAAAACAAGGCGGCACAAGATCCAGGACCCTTTCTGTGGAGGCTCAAAAGGTAAGGCATTGGGCTTTGAAACACAACATATCTATAGTGGCTCACCATCTTCCAGGAGTGAAGAACGTACAAGCGGATTCCCTGAGCAGGAGCATGGCTCAGATACACGAGTGGGAGATGGACACCATTCAGCTGCAAAAAATCTTCGAAAGGTGGGGTCACCCCTCAGTCGATCTCTTCGCAACGAAAGAAAACAGGAAATGCGAGCAGTTCGCGAGCAGATGGCCTCAGAAAGGATCCCTAGGGGAAGCACTCTCATTTCCGTGGACAGACAAGTTCCTGTACGCCTTTCCTCCGTTCCCCCTTATACGGAGGACAATACAGTGGATTCGCAGATACAAATGCCGGGTCATTCTAGTGGCACCGTATTGGCTGAGACAACCGTGGTTTTCCGACCTCCTACATCTGTCGTTGGAACAGCCGATAGCTTTCCAGAAAGTGCCGAATCTCCTGTCCAGGGACAAGGGAACGGTGTGGCATCACAATCCGGACAGCCTCAACCTGACTGCCTGGCTCCTGACTTTTCAGAATTTGGCAGGCGGCTAGGGCTCCTTCGACTAACAAGTCATACATATACAAGTGGCGAAGGTTCTGTATGTGGTGTCAAACGCAGCACGAAATACGGCCTTTGGAAGTAACTCCAGAACAAATTTTACTGTATCTTCTTCACCTAGCAGAGAGTGGGCTATCCTCGTCATCCATCAAGGTGCACCTGGCGGCCATCTCAAGGTTCACGAGGAGGAGACAGTCCTCACCATTATTCAGCGACAGACTGGTGAAACATTTCATGAGGGGTCTCTTTAGAACTTTTCCCCCTACGAAGCGGTTCCCACCATCGTGGAGTCTAAATGTGGTGTTGGCGGCCTTAATGAAGCCCCCTTTCGAGCCAATGTCCTCTTCATCCATGCAGTTCCTATCGTGGAAGCTGGCTTTCTTAATTGCCATTACGTCAGCTAGAAGAATGTCGGAATTACAGGCATTAGTCATAGACCCTCCATATATGAGATTCTTTAAGGACAAAGTGATACTATCAACTAATCCTACTTTCATCCCGAAAGTGCCGACGGTCTATCACAAACACTCGACCATTGTCCTCCCTACTTTCTTTGCGACCCCGTCGTCGACGGCGGAAAAGGCTCTTCATACTCTTGATGTGAAAAGGGTGTTAAAGTTTTATCTGCAAAGAACGCAAGAACTCAGAACTACCAGACAGCTGTTCATCGCATATGGTCCGTCGACGAGAGGAAGGGCAATTTCCAAGCAAGGACTGGCTCGATGGGTCTCGTCAGCGATTGCTTTTAGTCAATCCAAGGCCGGGAGGCCCCTACAAGGGCACCCTAGAGCCCATTCCACGAGATCGACAGCCTCCTCCGCGGCGCTATGGGCAGGAATTCCTCTGACAGACATCTGCAAGGCGGCGGCATGGTCAGTCCCACACACGTTCACATGCCATTACTGCCTGGAAAGGCAGCATGCGGATGAAGTACAGATGGGAAGGGCAGTGCTGCGCCATCTTTTTCAATGCGGTAAGCCAAATATGGTGAAGCTGTTGTCTCTTACTTTGCCTAAGTTTGTTTTCCTTGATGTGTCGATTTTAAGTATATATATATATAGATAGATATATATGTATTGTGAATATGTTTATATCAGAAAATATGTTGCTGCCTACGTACATATATATATATATTTGGACTGGGAGTGGTTTTGTGATGTATGTTGCATTGCATTCTCACCTCCTTCTTCTAGGATACTGCTATACAATCTATTCTAAGCATGTGAATCCATGAAAGATCCAATGCTGGAGAAGGGAGTAGTTTCTTACCTGTAACTCCATTTCCCCAGCGTTGGTATCTTTCATGGATTCACATGCGCCCACCAGCCTCCCCGAAATGCAATGTGCAACATAGGTGCATAAACAGGTTTCCCCTTTCTACTTTGGAGGGGCCGAAATCTGACGGGTCCCGCGGGGGCGGGGCTTTTATACCATTACGTCCTACGGGGCATGCGTGGACGGCCCCGGAGAGGACGTGGATGTGGATAGGACACACAAGTGTCGGAAGTTTTTTCCTATAGGAAACGACTATATATGTGTACCGAGGGTTCCAAGTCTGACGACGGGGAATATTCTAAGCATGTGAATCCATGAAAGATACCAACGCTGGAGAAATGGAGTTACAGGTAAGAAACTACTCCCTTATTCCATCTCAGGTCTGCATCTACGGCAAGCCAAAGCAGTTGCTCTCTTGGCTGCGGCTAACCAGAAGCTGTGGCAGGAGCTTGGGGAATTTCTGCCCGACATCCCTTCGGAGAAGCAAGCCTCCTACAAGCCGGTCTGGCTGATGCCCGTGCCTTTGTGCAGGACCCCGTGGAGTATTTGCTCTCCCACATCGACACAGCCAGCAAAGAGCTGTGCCTTTGGTGTGGAGATGAGATGGACGGCGTGGATGCACACATTAAGTTTTCATCTGACGTGCAGGAGCGAATCATGGATCGAGGGGGTGGACCTTTTTCTTTCGTATACTGATGATGAATTGACAAAGAGGAAAAACTTGCATCAAACTGCCATGTCCTTGGCCATCTCGACAATAACGGGACAGAAATCCTTACCTTAGCCTCACGGCAGGATCGAATTCAAAGCCCCTGCTTTCTCCGGCTTGAAGGGGTTTTGGGATCGCAGTACACAGAGGCCTGACAGGTCGCCCAGCGACAACAGGAGGAAGCAACAGAGGACTTCACGTGGGTTTTCCGCTCCCTGTCCTCTGCTCCCGGCTCTGATGCCAACATGCAGTGACTTCAAGACCATAGAACACAGCTTGCCTCTGGGGGGCGTTTGGCTCTTTTCCAGGACACCTCGTAGCATCTTTTCATCAACCTGTGGATTCTACCCATAGTCTCCATAGGCTTCAGTCTAACTCTTCCTTTCCCTCTACCATCCTCTCCTCCTCTTCGCCTGATTGGGTCCCCGGTTCTTTTACAGGAGGTCCTTCCGCTCTTGGCTATGCAGGCGATAGAACCCGTTCCTATTTCAGACAGGGGCTCTGGTTACTATTGCAGGATTTTTGCAGTACCCAAGAACAACCAGGCTGGCCTGACTGTTGTTCTGGACCTGTCATTTCAGAATCAGTCTTTACCTCTAGAACGCTTCAAGATGATTACTCCCGCGCACATAGGCGATTCTCTGTGTGCAGGAGGCTGGATGTGTTACCTGCATGGACCCATCTATCATCCGCATCAGAAGTTTCTGCGGTCTACGATTATGTCGTATAATTTCAGTACAAGGTGCTGGTCTTCGGCCTCAACTCAGCCCCTCGTGTCGTCACGAAGTTAATGAACGCAGTGGCGGGCCTTCCTGTAACTCTTACCTCTGGTGCCGTGCAGGAGTGCCTGGTCCAGATTGTTCCGAAGCGTTGCCCCCGCTGTATAACCTGGGTATGATACCCATGCTACTCCTTCATCCACTGGTCCACAGAAGAGCTAAAGCTCCAGTGAATGGTGAGGTTGGGAGGGACCTGGTAGAACACTGAGCCTGTGGTAAAATGTGCGAGGGGGACTGGATGGAGACCTAGGGGCAAGTAAGAGCAGATATTTAGTATGTCTCCCCCAGCTTCCCCCCCCGCACCCCACCTTCCCCTTATGTCTCCCTTGGGTATGTGTCTCCCTTGGGTATGCTGGCTGTCGCGCCGGCGGTTGTGCTCACCTTGTTTAAATGAAGGAGGGCTGAAAGTAAGCATCCGACTCCATTTGCTTCGCTGTGAGTAGTGGTCCAGGCCAGCTACAACTCATTGGATGCTGAAGGTGTAGAATTAAGTCTTTGTACAGCGCAGCTTTGTCTTTCTGGAGATTTAGCAGCTTGCGGTGAGGAGCGTGGCTTGTTTCGTATTGTTCGTTCTTGTCTGGTGGCGCGGTGCGCTTTAACAATTCTCTTTCACATTCCACACGTGCAGATTGGCTGCTGTTAGGCAGAATCCTGTGCAGTTCCCTTAGGGAGCACTACAGAAGATTAAGGCTACAGGTATGAGCAATAAATCCCCTTTGGTATCAGTCTGTACCACTAAGATTTAGGTGGTAGCTGTGGCTAAGCAGTCA
Source organism: Ambystoma mexicanum (assembly GCF_040938575.1). Lineage (NCBI taxonomy): Eukaryota > Metazoa > Chordata > Amphibia > Caudata > Ambystomatidae > Ambystoma > Ambystoma mexicanum. Next base: position 304,870,312 of record NC_090937.1, read on the forward strand.
GACTTATCTCAAGCGGGAGATGAGCAGTATTCAGGGTTTACACAATATACATATATATTTATTTATTTTACACACTTCTAAGTTAACACATTAATCACAGTTATTAAAGTAAGTTAAAATCAGTCAAGAAAAGTATACACAACTCCCTAGTTAAATTGTAGACAAGTTTGAGCAAGAGTGAAAACTGAGCAAAACGGCACAATGAAAACCAAACACAAATGGCACTCTAGCAATTTCTCACAAGGGAGGGAAAGCACAAGTTATACAGGAATGTCTTCTTAAACACCCTAGCAACACTTCCCATAAGTTTGTGAACACGTTTAGGCAAGGCAGTACTTTAGCATGTATAATACTTAAATGAAAACCGAGCAAAATGGCACTTAACAAGTTTAAAAAATGGGAAGAAGAAGGTGGTTATAAGAAGTAAGTGCACCAACACAGTTCTTGTTGAGAAGCAATCTAGAGAAGGCAGTTCTAACAAATTCATCCAGAGTCAATAGGCCTGTGCCAGAGTCAGTGGTACAGGGCAAAGAGCCCAGGAGCAAAAATGTTCTTGTAGCTGCAGTCAAGTCTTTGGTTAACGATTCGAAAAGGTGGATGCAGAATGTGAAAGAAAATGTTAGAGGATAGGGGCGGCCAACCCAACAGGTAGGTGAAGGATTTAAAACACCTTTAGGACTACCACGCGAAAAGGGAGGACTGGTGGAACAAAGTACCTTGAAATGTAGAAGAGGCTCCTGCGGTGGCGGTTGTTCCTGGGATATCCAGCAGAAGAAGAGAGACTCACGTGTAGGAAGGTTCGAGTTACTGCACTACCAAGGGATGAAACCAGCCGCGGTGCTGCCCAACAAATAAAAGGTACACTCCTTTAAATCGCGGTCCGGGTGGACGGATGCCTGGCTATCCAGTCTCTGAGTACAGGGTACGGAAGATTCTACCAACGCAGGTCCAGGAAGGCGATTGGCAAACTGGTTGGCCCCACCAGCTCAAGGGAAGAAGGCTCTTGCAGATGAAGATCTTCTCTCGTGTGGAGAAAAGTGATGAGACGCTGCAGCAAGGCTTCACCGGTGGTGGTTCAGTCGTTGCAGATGTCTTTGGCTTCTCTCCTCTATGGCTTCTTAGTTCCAGTGGTGACGTCTTGCTCTTCCAGTCCTCAGGACCCTGCTTTTATGCAAAAAGATCCCCATTCATACAGCCTAGCTGTCACTCCCACAGTGGAGTGGTTATTCTGGTGGGAGACCCTCCAGCCTACCAGGGCAGAGTGCGCCATGGGTTGCTGAGGCAACCCTGTCCAGGGGTCCTACTCCCCCTCCCACACAATGGATCCACCCCAGGCTCAGTGGCGCCGAAAGGAGGGCTTCTTGGCAGAAGCCCGCCAAAAGGACGAACAAAGGATCCCCGACCTGGGTAAGGAGTTTAGAGAAAGACTCGAGAAAGAATTTATATTAAAGTTCTGGCAAATAAAACCTACCGGAGTAAAGTTAATATAAAAATAAAGCGGCGGTATGTTAGAGGCGGTCAGTAAATGTGGTAGCCTCGAACAATGGGAAAATCCCATAAGGAAATATTCGCAGTCGAATATTTTTGGTAGTAACCAATGCCACCAGCCAGAAACTTTGGAGAGAGGGACTGTACGGTACCCTTTCGAAAATGAATATAAGGGAAAAACTATTAACCCGTTCCAGTACCTCAATAGTAAGATGGGTTATACTGGTTTTGTTCATAAAGATTGACTAGCAAAGTCAATGGGGACTTTACATGCCCTGGGAGACAGTAGTCAGTCCCATGGTATGGAGTCTATGTTTGGGGGTCGCTACGACACCCCTGTGTCACTGCACTGAGGGTGCTGTGTAACACATGTGGATAAAGATGGTTCCTATGGGGGTGAGATGAACCCCATAGACATTAAACACAAAATAAATAGCCTAGAACACACACAGCAAAAATGCCTAAGAGTGGGAAAAAGAGTCACACTCTTAACAGGAGAAAAAAACAAACCCTTCAAATCCAGACTCTATAGGTAAGGGAAATTAGCCATAGAATGCGAATTCTCCCTAACAGCCGCAGCGTGAAGAATGAGTGAAGATGCTGGTCGCTTGTTTAGTAAGTTCATTCTTAATGGGAAACTCGGATGGGCCTTGTCAGTATACTTCAGATCTTACTGTTGCTTTTTCTGTTTCAGAAGCTACGATTGCTGCGGACTTCGATCGGCAACGGTTCCAAGTGAGTTTCAAGACAGAGGTTGTTGCAGAGCTCAGACGATGAAGTCTTTGGGTAAGTATGGCTGCAGATGAGTTTGGGCATGCGCCGGTAAGCTACAGTCTCTGTGCACGTGAAAACGGCAGTGGTAAGCATTACACTGCTCTTGCAGGTAGCAGAAGAAACGGCAAGCACAGGGTATGGTCCAGGGCGTGGTTTTATAGCCTCAGGCCGCATCCTGTAACATTAGACCACCAGGGATGTTAAGTCTTTGGGTCTGCCGGGGGCCAACTTGAGTTCGACAGCAGGTTCTATCTTGGCGGCCATGTTGGCATGGGTCAAAGCAGCTCCTGATTAACACCTACACCAGCCAGCCACCCTGCATTTCCATTCTCTTCCTACACTAACATGGGAGGGTGTGCCTTGTGTCCTTATGCATATGCCTTGTGTTCTCACTGGGATCATGACGCTTCCCGCTTGGAGAGCCATTATCTATACCCTTATTTGGACGACTGGCTGGTGAGTGCGGGGTCACCCGAGGGGGTGTTGCACTCCTGCCGGAGATTGGCAGATATCCTTCATCAGCTGGGGTTCTCCCTCAGCCAGAGTAAGTCACAGTTGTGCCCATCCCAGGATCTGGTCTTCCTAGGGGTGCATTAGAACACAACCCTTCAGCAGATGTTCTCCACGACTGAGAGGATCCTGTCCCTCCGCAAGGCGGTGAGGAACTTTCTGGCCAACTCGACCACCTCAGCATGGTGGTTCCAGCACCTTCTGGGCCTGATGGCCTCCTGCATGCTCACTGTAAGCACGCTCGCCTCAAGATGGGATCAGGAGACGGGGTTGCAGTCCGACAGGATCCCTATCCCCCCGTTCCTACTGCCCGATCTTCGCTGGTGGATGGCAATGTTTTAGTGGGAGACCCCTTCACCCGTCCGCAGCCTACCCTGGTGGTGGAGACAGACTCCTCTCTTTCAGGCTGGGTGTCTACTCTGGAGGGCTAAGTGATCTATGGCGCATGGTCCAGGACGAAAGGCCCTCCTGCATATAAAGCTGCACAAGCTCAGTGCAGTGGGCCTGGCCCTCAAGGCATTTCTGCCCCTCATTAGGGGCATGTCTGTTCTGGTCAGGACGGACAACTCTACTACAATGTTTTACTTGAACGAGCAGGGTCGCACACATACCCCCCTTGACCCCTCCCTCCTCTGTCGGGAGGTGGTTTTGAACTGGGAATGGGCCCTGACGGAAGGGGTTTAGATTTCTGCTGTCCACCTTCTGGCGGACAGAAATGCAGAAGCGGACCAACTGACTGTCTTAGGTTCAACACCTACGAGTGGGAGTTGCACACTGACTCCTTGTTGCCCCCATTCCAGGGTTGGGTGGGGGGGAGGGTTGCGACGCTGGACTTGTTTGTATTTTCCCGTTATGCCAAGTGCCCCCAGTTTGCTTCATGGGCAGGTCGGGGGTCACTGGGAGATGCCTTCCAGATATTTTGGCACGGCCACAGGTGTTATGCATTCCCAACCACCCCTCAGCTCCAAAAGACCCTCTGCAAGTTCAGGGCTTCAGTGGTTTGCAGCCTCATCCTGGTTGCCCCCCACTGGCCTTCAAGACCCTGGTTTACGGATGTGTTGAAGTTGTGCTCCCAGGGTCCCGTCCACCTTCCAATCTCCAGCAGTGGCTTCCTGACATAGCAGGATGGGGCAGTGGAACATCCTGACCCGGCCAAGCTGGCGCTGGCAGCCCGGTTCCTGACCAGCTTGAGGCTTCAACATGTTCAATTTTCGGATGATAACTAGAACACCATTCAGCAGGCCAGGAGGCCCTCAACGCAGTCCCAGCATTAGAGCAAATGAACTAGGTTCTGCCATTGTGCTTGTGACAAGGGTCTGGATCCTGTGTCCTGTCCTCTGAATGACTTACTGGCTTTTGTAGCACACCTGGCTCGTTCTGGAGTCCAGGTGGATACTTGCTGCACTTATTTGGCAGCCATTGGGGCTTGCAAGAATTCTCCATAGCATGTGTTTTCAGCAGCCAACCCAGCGATTAAGGCCCACCTTAAGGGGTTGTTTAGGCCTTTTCCCTTCGGCTGCATAGGCCGGACCCGGTCGGTGACATCAATGTGGTTCTTGCTGCTTTGTAGCACAAGCCCTTCGAGCGATGGCCTCTGTGGATATTCGCTTGGTGAAACTAAAGACTTTTTACAGGTGGCTCTCACCTCTGCATGCAGGGTTAGTGAGCTGCAGGAGTTGTCATTTTGCGAGCCCTTCACCACGTTTCACAACCACTAGGTCATCTTGCACACTCACCCAAACTTTTTGCCCAAGGTGGTCTTTCCATTTGATCTGAATCAACATCTGCCTGCTGAGTGTTCTTCCCGAACCTGCAGTTGGAGGCAGAAAGGGCCCAACATTCCCTGGACCTCAAGAGGGTCCTCAGGTTTTACCTCTTGGACGTAATCCTTCAAGAAATCCAAGGCTTTGTCCTGCTTTTGAGGGCTCCTGCTCTCAGGCTTCCAAGGCTTCCATCGCCTGTTGGATGGCTCAGGCCATTTCGGAGGCATACACGGCCATGGGCAAACCAGTTCCTGAAGGGATTCATGTCCATGCAGTCAGAGCTAAGGCCACGGCCGTCTCATTTCTGAGACCTACTTCTTGGGATGTCAACAGCACGGCGGCTACTTGATCCACTCCGTCGGCCTTCTGTAGGCACTACTCACTTGAAGAGAGGATCCCTGCAATGCCCCGCTTGACCCCTATAAGGATGACAGCCCGAAGAGTTCAGAGTGCAAGATACCAGTCGCTGTTTGGACAGCACCCAGTAGGACCAGTGACAAATACATATGCAAACAGATATTCTCTCAGGAAACCATTCAAACCATATCCAGCTAATGTTGTCATGGATACAGGTGCCCCAACACTGATCATGCATCCAGATGCCTCGTTGGACCGTATCGACTAATGGCAAATGTTTAACTGTGCTGACGTCATTAGAGACACCACAACATAGCAACGTTGGCCATGATGCAAACTCGCATCCCTGCACGAAGTTATATGATCATGCACGTGCACACACAAAGAACATGCTTACACTATTCTGTAGATGGAGGACAAATACATATACACATTGTTGAAAGCTTTTATTTTCTCTCATTAGCCAAATGCAGAAACGCAAGGCAACAGGAGATGCAGAGCAAGCTTGCAGCAGCTTATTGCAATTAACCATATGGAACGTCAGGATTGTATAAGGAACCTGGAAGAACTAAAATACTACTAACGTATATGAAGAATAGTACAATATAGAAATATAGAAAGTATAGCGCAACTATAGTAGAATTACATGAAGCGGCAGAATGAGAGACAAAGCAAAGCAGAATTAGGCTGCACGATGCACCAAGCCAGGGCTCGTAGCCAAGGTCAGAGATGGGCAGAACATGCCTAAGCCTCAGACAAGGAGACACCTGCAAATAACAGAATACATCCTCACTAATTGCAGACCAGAAAGCTCAATTTTGCTTTTTTAACTCACGTGGTGCAGCCGAGCCAAAACAATTATTTACTTGTGGTGGGAAGAGAAACTGTTCCCAGCAAAACAGACAAAAAAAAGTAATACATGTGTTGCTTTACAATGTGGCAACCCTGCAGGCACTCTGTAAGGCAACGTGATAATACTGATTGCAACAATGGGGAAACATCGTCTTTCTCATTACCTTGAGAAGGTACATGGAGCGCTGAGAACCGAGCTCAGCCCGAGGCCTGGGGAGATGAGCTCCAGTCAATCAGGGAACACAAATCAAGGGGTAGATGGTGGAGGGCAAGGGCCAATGGTAATCTTGCGACCCTGCAACACACACGTTTCTGGGGATGGGTCAGGCAAGCCACCTGACATGCGAGGGACAGTCATATAACATCTATATGGGCCAGCTATAGGTGATACCATCCCAATCGGGCGTGCTCCTAGGTTTTTGGGTAAGAGCCCTGATTTGTGATGTCAGAATGTAACAAAAGCCCCTGACTCTGGCACAGGAGCTGTGATTGCTGGAGAATTATTTCCTGTATGATCCCTGTCTGTTATGGAAAAATAAAGGACAATTATAACTTGCCCTTGGCTGAGTCCTCCGTTTGTATGCCGAGGGAAGGTTCGTTGGGCCCTGGGTGCTCTGAACAGTGACTGCGTAGTGTCAACCCGGGTCCTCTCTGCCATACCTAGCCTACACACTGGACACCATCTCCAGGCACGATGCAGAGTTTGGTCAGGCGGTTCTGAAGAACCTTTGTGCTTCATCCTAGATATGAGGCAGGCAATTACAGCTCCACAGTATGGTCTTGTTCGGTGGAATCGCCCACTAAGATGGAGGAAAGCGGACGGGACGTATGAGTCATTAGTTACAGTAGTGACTAGAGTAATCAAAGTCCATAGTCCTCTTTCCTCCTTACGCCCCACCCACCTTCACCCGGTACTATGCCAACGGCTAATATGTACTAAGAATAGCTAGGTATCTAAGCATCCAATGTGTTCAAAGGGGACTGAAATGAGGCGGCCAAAGGTTCCGGTACCGTCCCCATGTTGTAGAACGCCCACAAGGATGGATCAAAGGGGACTATGAGTACTCTAGTCACTACTGGTTACTGATAACCGTACTATTTTCAGCCAGTGGGAAACTAGATGCACTGTGATGGGATAATCTGTATTGCATTGCTTCATTAGTTTGATCAGTGCTTCTGCGATGTATCTTTTGATTAAGTGGATTGCAATTGCCAAAAAGAAATATTCATTAAGTTCAATTGTTTTGTACAGCACAATCCACAGTGTCTCTGATGTGCTAGTTTCCCACCTTGCACAGTGTGTTTCACTTCAGTTTTCCTCAATGTTGTGAGCATTGTTACCTTGTATGTTTGGAAGCGTTGTAATCACAACTGTCACAATGCAGTTATGGTCCATGTAAATCTCAGAATTCCTTGGTATGACGGCTTAATGGTCCAGCTCCTCACTTTCATCTTCCCTTTCTGCACACCCTCAGCCCTTTGATCTCTCATTTTCTATTCATAACCTCAGTTCCTTGGTATGTGTTTTCTGGGCTTTGATTTCTGTCAGCCCGGCTTCCATTAGAATCTCAGAAAGCTTGGCAGGACTCTGTATCCGAGCAGATGGTATCCAGTTTGGAGTTTGACCTTTGTTCAGCTCACTACCAAGAGTTCTCTGCTCTTTCTGGCACTCACCTACGTGCCATGTTTCCTCTCCACTGTTCACAATCCCCATTATGGATTTGCCCCCCGACTTTGCTGGGACCTCTTCTATTTCTAAGACCTGCGCCTTTGCCTGTTATGGGCCTATGATCATTGCCACAAAGTACAGACATACTCCTACGTCCCGTCCCCTTTCCTTCATACTGTATGGTCGCCCCTCGCTAGGGATGGGAGACTGCCCCTTTTTCACCAGAACAAAATCTTCTTCCACTTTAAATTTCAAGAGGGACGTAGGGACGCGGCCTGGGAGCATGTGCTCCCTTGACTCCGCCCACAGGTGCCACTCCTCAATCCTCTTTTCCGCGTCGACTGGAACGGACCGCTTTCACCAGCGCTCCTGGGTTAGGCCTCTGGTCTAGTAATTCCACGCTCTCTTCCGCAGAGAAGTGTTTTTTGTCTTCTTCGTTCTTGTCTTTATTCAGATAACTCTCTCCTCCGGCGTCACGCTCCTCCCCGAGCATGTCGACGTCAGCGGGTTCAGCCGGTGTCCAGCCTGTGAGGGAGTCAAGATCTGAGGTCCACGTTGATTATGAATACCTCCGTCCCCAAGCACCAGTCAGAGAGAAATCAAAGGACTCTCTGACCAGTTATTGAGGTCACAGGTGGCAGGAACAGCAAACTCTGGGTCCCAGGTGACTGCAAGGGAAAACAGGTAAATCAAGATTAAACAAACGATTGCACTCTGACATTAATTTTAAACACAGGAATCGTAGAAGCACCTACCAATAGGGAGACCGAAGAAAGAATAGATGTCACTCGTTCCCTCCTTGTGTCTATAAGATGTTGTGATGAAGGCAGAATTGAATCAACATAGGTTGTCGCCTGACATAGACAACAAAGAGAGGCCACCATAGAGAAGTGGGGAGGGCGTTCTGATGGAGAGCAGGATAACTCAGAGGCAGGGAAATGCAAAAAGGGTGAAGTCCAACGGTATCAGAATCCAAAAATGCAAGAGCCAGAACAATCCAAAGTCCATTAGCCAAAGTCAGAGCACTTCAAAGTTCCATCCAGTACCAGGCGCCAGAGCCAAGGAAAAAACCTGTTTGAAGTCCAAAAAACATAGCCAAGTCCAAAATCCAGAAAATATCAATACCAGGAACAAACGCCAAACACTGCTGAAACAACAACAGCTGAGAAGCGTAATGCGGCATACCTGGATTCTATTTATGCTTCCGGCTAGGTGTCGCGTGAGCAGCGTGTGAGAAGAATCACGTGCTATGAGAGGCAGCCCTGTGCAACGGAGGTTACGTGAGTGGGGAGGGGAACCACAGGGCTTGGAAATGGAAAAGCTCCGCCCACGCACACGTGCTCTGTGTGCAACAGAAGCCACAGAGGCCGGCTGCCGATGCGCACGCAGACGCCATGGCAGTTGCCAATGTGGCCAACCTGAAACTGTGGAGCCCCGGAATACGCCCACTGAGGTGCAAGGAGTTTCCTGGCGGGTAGTGATCCCGGGCCGCGTCTGCACAGTGAATGTGCCCGATCGGTAGAGCAGATTGGGAGGCGTGCAGGTAGGCTGGGCACAAAACAGTGTGAATGCGTGACAGAGCGGCTCTTCCCTACATCCGACCCCCACGCTCTCTGCCTCTGCTGCATTGGCCCCGGCCACGGCTCGGAAGGCTGCTCCGCGTGCGACGCACTTCTCCAGCATTCCTTCGGAGGACTTAAAGGAATTCGTCAAGCTCAAGTCCAGGCCCAAGGTAGGGGCAATTTTTTCATCCACACTCCGCAAAGGCAACTCCTTTCCCAGAAAGCGCACCAGCGGGAGTGACCTTTCAGGTTCTTGTACCAGGGTGGGTACCAAGGCTGCTACAGCTACCGGCCATCTGGCAGAGGGGTCAGGAGATCCTACCGGTGACGTTGCTGAGGGCCTGCAAGCTTCTATTACCGGGTCTATGCCTGAGTGGCTACAGCCTAGTAGCGGACAAATGGCTAAGGGGGCATCTGTACGCAGCACTACCAGCGACACAGCCGAGGGCAATCAGCCTACCAGGCCTCATCCTGAGGTGCAGGGTAGGCCTCAACCTCCACCAGCAAGAGTCTTGGGAGAGGCCGGGCCCAGTGCGACAAGCACCACGACACAGGCACGTGGCGCGCAGCCTGAAAAAATGGCTGCGGGCCCAGTTAAAATGGTAGCTCGCCCGACACCATCCTCCTTTGGAGAACAGATGGGACTGGTCTTCACCGGGCACGTGGCCTACGCATACTCGCCATAGTCACAGGGCAGATACACCCCACAAACAGTAAGGCATACTCTGTCCAGGTCTCAGCCGATGCCCGCGCCTCCAAGCGCTCCACCGGTCTGTAAAGACAGGTTTATAAAAATGTTTGACCCTCATGAGGTCTCCGCAGATGGGCATTATCCTCAGGGATATGATCAGGGACATGCTCTCTCCAGTTCTGCCGCCGGCATCCACGGCCATTCCGCACATGGTTCCAGCGACCCCCCGCTCATGGTGCAGCCCCTGTCATTTCCCACCACGCCGGCTCCCAGGCATCCAACAGTCTTGGCTGTCCCACAGTTGCCACAACAGCTGCAGGCCCCTGTCAGTACGCCGCAGCCACAGGCACCCAGCACTCCTCCAGCTGCTCCAGACCAGCAGGACACCTTGGTGGACACGGCTGAGGAAGACGCCCCAGACACACCGTCGTTGTCCAAGTCCTTCCATGAGCGTCTCGCCGGCTTAGCCGAATACTTGGGGCTTCCTCAGCCTGAGGTGGAACAACTGGAGGTGTGGGTCCTATCAGAGGTCCTCACTCTCTACGCCCCACGAATAGAACAGGGATCCTGATGCAAAAGGACATGGTGGCACTAGCCAAGAAGGGACGGCTTAAACCCCATTCGGCACAGCCTACCAACAGGCGCCTCGACGCCAAGTTTAGGCAGGTGAAGGGGGATCCACTCTTGCTGTCAGCACACCCTCAGCCAGACTCCTCTGGGATCGCTGCAGCCTCGCTCTACTTCAAGCCACAATCGTCCTCGGCTACATCAGCCTCTGCACTCCTGGGTAAGGAGGAGAAGATCCTGGAAGCATATGGGAAGAAGATTTATTCCAACACTTCCCTTCATCTTCGTCAGTCTAATGTCGACGCTATGCTCGCTGCTGTCAACCAGAGGCTTTGGCGAGAAATCGCTGACTTCCTTCCGGAACTTCCGGTACAGAACCAGGCACGCTTCAAGACGGGGCTGGTGGAGACCAAAATTGTAGCGCACAACTTTATGGAGTACACGGTGGTGCACATTGACACCCCAGGCTGTGCTATTTGCATCACTACGGACACGAGAAGGACGACCTAGCTATGGGCGACCAAGTTCAACCCGGACGTCCAGGAGCGCATACTGGATCTTCCTTTTGAGGGTGCGACCTGTTCCATTCCACTACAGATGAGGAACTGGAAAAGAAGAAAAACAATTCACAGACTGCCAAATCTTTGTCCATCCTCACTAAGACCACTCCTAAAACATACAGCCAGACGCAGCGGTCAGACAAGGGTCGGTCCTTCAGTGGTTTCCAGGAATGACGGTCCAGGCAACCGGACAGCTCTCCGAGCCAACAACGGTGCCATCAACACAAGGCTGCGCACAAGGTTTTTTTCAGTCCTCCTCCTCAGCCTCAGACGGCAAAAAAGGCATGACACGCCCATCCAGGTCCACTTGTTTCTGGTGGGGGGCAGGCTTGCCCTTCACTCCCAATAATGGCGCACAAGGTTCGCTGAACCATGTATCCTCTCAGTAGTGTCCACGGGCTACTGCCTACCGATCCCTCCTTACCCTCTCTCCTCCTCGCTGCTCCCACAGATTGGGACAGCAACTCTGTTGGTGGAAATTCGATCGCTCGTAGAGAGTCAGGCAGTGGAAGAAGTTCCAGCCTCCCAGTTGGGTCTGAGCTTCTATTTACAGATTTTCGCCATACACAAGAAGAACCAGGCGGGCCTGAGAGTGGTGTTGGACCATTCCTCCTTGAACCTTTCCCTTCCTCTTCAAAAGTTAAAGATGGTTAGCCCAGGATGGCATGGCCACGGCCGCTATCCCTACAGCACCCCAAGGCACCCAAACCCCAGTGAAGTGTTTTACCACAAGTCTGTGGTTGGGGGGAGGATCTCCTAGTTCAGCATGAAATGGTCAGAGAGCCAAGTCCGACACTTGGGCCTTGCAGATCATCCGGCAGGGTTATTGCCTCCCTTTTCTCCAGCGACACCCAAACCATGGCCCCCTGGCTACTCCTTTGTCTCTGCACCCCATCCTCGAAGAGGTGGTCTGCCCACTTCTTTCAAAGAACACGATCAAACTGGTCCCGCCCCCAGAACCAGAAAGTGGGGTAGTGCTCCACCTATTTTCTGGTGCAGAAGGAGGACTGAGGCTTGCTCCCCATTCTGGATCTGCAGTTGCTGAACTTGTTCTTACACAAGAACTAGTTCAAGATGGTTTCTATAGCCCAGATCCTGTAAGCCCTCGATCTGCAGGACTGGTTGGTTTCCCTGTATCTTCAGTACACCTTCTTACATGTGCCGATTCATCTAAACCACAGGAAGTACCTGAGGTTCATAGAGGGCCAACAGCATTACCAGTTCAAGGTCCAGCCATTCGGTCTTTCATCAGCGCTCAGGATTACCAAGCTGCTGGTCATGCTAGTGGCTCAGCTCAGGAAAGAAGGCATCCGTGTCTTTCTCGTCCGATCTAGCTCCGTGGAGCTATTTTCAGAGTGTCTACTCTGCACATCCACTCTTTTACACAATTTGAGCTTTTCCCTGTACTTCAAAAAGTCTCAGGTTCTGCCATATGTGAGACAGGCATGGTATCAAGAGAGAGACAGACTCAAAAGCATTCCTTTTAAAACATTTACTAAGGTTCTTGGGTTGGTGGAATGCTTGACTGACCCTACCTCTAAAAGGCATAGTTCCCTTAACTGATGTTTCTAGTGGCCGTCGTTGTCTCATAGTCCAAAATAAATGTCTGACTGTGTGTAAACCTATGCTTGCCCACACCCTGTACAAAAATGCGATAGTAAGTATTTTTTCAAGGAAAAATGGTGGTTCTACAAAAATGGCAAAACCAGAGTTGGTTTCTGGTGGTCTTCTCACCAGGTATAACTTTCTCAATGTCACAAAAGTGGCTTCACTCAAAAGGGCTCTTCGTTCGACCTTCTCCACAAGGCCCTTGCAGTGCTTTTAAATACCTGGAGGGTCCTTGAGTTCATTGGGATTCCTTTCCCCAAGTTTCAACTTGGACACTTTACTATTCTCAGTAGGCCTCTCAGGATTCCCTTCCCCAAGCTCAGGCCTCGTTCAGCTTTCAAAACAACAATATATCACAGTTCCTTTTTGGTTTCACAGGACAGCCTTCCTCAAGCTTAGGCCCCTCTAGTTCCAAACACCAGTTCAGCTGGTCAGGATCTGCCTTTACCGTATATGTAGTCTTCCTTATACACCATCCTCTTATACGGTAGAATCGGTGGCTTTCGAAAACAGCAGGCTCTTTGCTTTTCCTCAGCGCGACCCCTCTGACCATTTGCCCCTCTCTTGGTTTCTTACTTTTTGCACATTTAATATCTTCAGGTGCTTCCGGCACCACTTTCGTGCATTCCTTTCCCTTTGTTGTGCACACTTGCACTGTCTTTTATTCCTGTTTGTTGTGCCGCTTGCATGCTTCTCCATGGCCCCTTATTCTCATCTTTAATGTTTGACTTTATCCCACATATTTCACACACGTGCGTCTCTCACTAGTTTCGCGCTTACACTGTTACTTTCACTTTACTATTCCATTGTTGACGGTCTTCCCTTTAACTTTACTCGAACACTCACAAGAACACAGTCTTCTTTGTTGCGTGTTTCAAATGTTACTTTGTATCGTGCTCTTCACAACCCAGCTATGCAATCCTTTCAGACTCACCAGGCTGACTTCTGCGCTTCGGCTTCACAATGGTTCTTTGCTCCGAGGTCAGGGTCTCACCGCCTGCCCCTCGGAACTCTTGGGCTGTCTCACCGGTCCAGGGGAACGAGCACTTGCATTAGCAGTTCTGCAGGATACGAGCACTCCTCTCTGCTCCCATACACAGACTCGCCTGAGCTCCCTGGATACATTGCTCCCTCACCACGCTTCTGCTCTTACGAACTGCAGCTTCTCAGCGTCTCGGCTCGTCTCTCGACTCGCTCTTCTGCTTGCTTTCCTACTCCCTCTCCTACTCGCTCATTCATTTGTGCAAGACCACACCTTTTATGGCGAAAAGGCCAAACAAGTGGAGTCAGGTGTGAACAGTTATTTTTGAATGCCTGACTGTTAGTGGGACAACTTGAGTTCTTTCTAGGTTAAGTTTCCCTTATTTTCTGCATGTTATGCCAATGGGTAATCGTTACTGATCTTAGTTGCCGCTTCCTTGTCTCTGTATTTGTTGAAAATGGGGAGTGAGAGGTAGGGGGGAGATTGGAGATACCCCATAAAGGATGAGGGAGAGTAAGTTGGGGTCGTTTTGGGACTGGGGAACTACCATGTCTCACCCTTGGTATCCTCCTCCCAATCCCTCGTGACCCTCCACTGAGGTGATCATCCCCGCTTGTCCACCACCAGGGTCGGGATACAAAAGCGATGGCACTTCCGTGGCCACCTGAACGGAAAATCCCAAGGCAGTGGGTGGGAGAATACCGTAGGGTTTCTCACACATCCCAGTCTCTCAGATTCATCGGGACAGTCTTGGACACTCGTCTGGGCAGGGCTTTCCCACCCGGTGATCGAGTAGCAAGCATCTTTTGGATGGTCATTGTCCTCCAATCACAGGAACCAGACCAGGCCTCTGCTTTCCTGCCCCTTCTGGGCCTCATGGCCTCCTTCAGCCTTGTGGTGCCAGAGGCAAGGCTGTGCATGAGAGCGCTTTAGTAGCTTCTCCATTGCCAATGGTCGCAGTTCCAGGGCCACATGTCGGACCTTCTACAGGTTTCAAACCAGATGGCCCAGGATCTCACGTGGTGGGCATTGTAGGGCAACTTGCGAAGACATTTGTTTTGTCAACCTTTGCCCCAGATGATGGTGGTCACGGACTCCTCTCTGAGTGTCTGGGCCACTCACCTGTCAGACCCAAAGGTGAGCGGACTGTGGTCTTCCTGAGAGTCTCTGGAACATATCAACGTGCTGGAGTTTAAATGCGATCAGTCTGCTCCTATGCGCATTTCTCCCTTTGAAATGCAAGACTGCTGACAGATAACCCAGTGGCCATGCACTACCTCAACAAATGAGGTGGTGTGGGTGTCCTTGCTTCTGTGCAGCTAACCAATGAAACCGTGGTTCTGGGCTCTGGAGTACAGTGTCTCTCTGACAGCGGCTCATATGGCCGGATGAGAGAATATCACAGCAGTTGCCTTGAGCAGACAGAGTACCCACTTGTGGGAGGTCTATATCCATCAGGAAGTTCTGTAGGAGATGATCTCCTTTTGGGGAACTACTCAAGTGGACATCTTCGCTTCCAGTGCCTACAAGAAGTGAGTTTTTCTGCTCCAGGGAATTTCCTCTTCAGGGAGCTTTGGGGGCCTTGTGACAACCTTTATGCGTTCCCACCGACTGGTCACTCCGCTGGTACTCAAGAGATTGCGCCTGTTTAGAACCATTATGATCCTGATCGCTCCTGACTGCGACTGGAGACCGTGGTATCCGGAGTTGATGGACATGTCCATCTGCCCTCCCTGGTGCCTTCCGAGGAGAGTGGACTTGCTCTCCCAATCGGAGTGGCAGGTACTCCATCCAAACATCAGCAGCCTGAACCTTCATGCTTGGCTACTGAGAGGCTGAGATACTAAGAGTGGGACTTGCTGGATGACATCTTTAATGTGTTCCTTTTAGCTTGGAGGCATGCTTCGAAATCCATTCATGCATGCAGGTGGTTATTAAACAATTGAGTCAACCTGAATAATTGCCTTAGTCCAATTACTGGGCGTTTTGAGGTTTTATTCCCATTATCTCAAATATCAAATTAAGTCAAATATGCATAGTGTACAGTTTTTATTCTTGTGCCTGCACAAGTTCTAGCCGACACGTGTTTCGACCATCTCTGTCTTTCTCAAGGCCAATGATCAATTTAAGGCACTCCTATTCCATTCACAGATTCCTCAAAACTGATAAGGGATAACAGACATTCAGCATTTCCATTGACAATCCTGGATTCCCTTATATAATGTTTTTACCTATCCTGTTATTCACTGAGATAAATATATGGTACTAGGCATTGCTAATCAACATTCATATCAATCAATTTTTGAATGCAAAGATCACTCAAATCGGATATTATTCTTTGAAGCTGTATTTAGGGATGTTCACGCCGAATGTGAGGCCCTGTCTAAGGTATCCATATCCAGGTGGCTCTCCGGCCCTATTTGTATTTGCATTTATTTCTTATAAAAGCGCACACGCCCATGGGCCTCAGTACACTGACAAAAGCATACAATAACAGAGAACATAAAATACACCAAATAGCCAGGAGTTAAAACCCATAAAGAAGGTCCATAATTCCTACAAATGAAACAGGATATCAGTTCAAAATAATTCTCAACTTGCTATTGGAATACATGTTATATAGGTTTTTACATCGGCCCAAAAACTTTGTAAATTACTTTGAATGCATCCCCTAACAATGCAATTTGCATTGTCCATAGAACACCAATTATTAATGTGCACCGTACTGAGGACTCCTATCCTGTGTTCTGATACCACTTTGGCCCACTCTTTGATGAAGCCAAGACTTTATTGCTGAGTGCCGTCCTGGTCTCCGTCTCCCAGGGCTTCTCAATGTTGGTAAGTATAATGTTCCTCGGGTTCAGAATAAATCCCCTTGGGGTCGGGGTCAGCAATCTTCAGCATTTGGGCCGTTCTGATGCGAACATCATTTGAGAGTGAGGAGTGGGATGTAATATTAAGGCTAGCCACAGGCCCAGCATGCTTCAAAGATGCTGAGATAACCCCATGGGAACGGTCTGTTCTGAGGACGGGACACGTTTGTATTGCATGATGGACCACAGTTTCCCCCTTGTAAGCGTTCCCAAGAATCGAGGATCGGACCCTCTGCGGCAAAGCCCTCGCGTTCTTATCTGTCTCTGTGCAACCCTAGGCGCTCTCCCACCCCCTGCGGTTAGCCGTACTTTGTTTTGTATCCTTTTTTCTAGGTCCCCCTCAGTTACTATATTACTGTGATCTGTGTCCCTTAGCCTCCCTCCTTCTCTCTAGGTATCCCTTATTCTTGGTTATTGTTGTTCTAGAAGAAGATCCTGCAGTTGAGCAATAATATGCCATTTAACCCGTCTATAACAGACCCCTTAGCCCCCTTATGACAACACCCTTGCACGTTCTTCCCCTCCCCTCCTGCAAACACCTATTTCACGGGGTAGTGTAGGCTGGCAAGAGGCAATCCTTCTTTCCTTGCTACACACCCTTCTCCAGAAGGGTTTGTTGTGCAAGTTGCCACAATTACCACCGGCATCCACATCCAATCTAGCACCAGATGGTGAAGGAAAGAAGTTGGACTCGCTGGCCAAGATAGCTTTCACTTCTGGCAGCATGGCACTCAAAGCCACGAACATAGCCTGCCGATTTGCTCAAGTATTCCTTTGGCTTGTGGAAAGCTGTAGAGCATGCGGCCGAGCATGTCCGTGAGGGTGCAAAGCTGGACGGATTTTTACAGCTTGTGGAGGATGGGAAGGAAGTAGCCAAGCAGTCATTGCAGGCGGGCCTGTACGTAGCAGACTGCATTGCCAGTTTTATCTGGTCGGCAATAGCGATGAGGAGACAAGACTATTTAAAAACCTCTGGCTTCTCCCCAAATATTCAGAACAGGCTACTGGACATGCCCTTTGAGGGAGAGATGCTTTTTGGTTAAAGAGCTGATGACATTTACACAAATGTAAAGAGTCTAAGATTGCTGCTAAATCACTGGACCTAGCTGCACAGCCGGTCAAGCCTGCCTTCAGCTTTGCTTCAAGAACCAGAGGCTATAGGCGGTACCATATAGAAGAAAGGTGCTGGGGCAGATGCGTTTCTCATGTCCTGGAAGGGGCAGAGGGGCTTCTACAGGCCAGTGGCGGGGGCGGCATCACCCTCTAAGCTGCTTTGATTTCCTGATTTCCCCTCCCACGATTTACTGATTAGTGGACTGTGGGCAGGGCATTGGCCCCAGTGTCAGGAGTTAACTCTGATTCATCGGCCCTGCAGACAATTTGGTGGGGTTATTGTCTGCCCTTTTTGGAAAAGCCACCGGACAGACACCCACCGACTCCAATCCAACCAGGACAGGAGCTCCAGAAAGACCTGCAAGCCCTGTTGAGAGGGTCCGGCTGCCATTTCCTTGTACCCAAGAAAGGAGGCGGTCTCTGGACCTTGGGGCTCTAAACAAGTTCCTGAGGAAAGACAAATTCAGGGTGGTGACGTTGAGAGAAATTCTCCATGCTCTCCAACTTTCAGGACTGGCTGGTGTCAATAGACCTTCAGGTTACTTAATTACTCTTTCCTCTCTGATCGACCCTCCCAGGTCCTACCTGGGTACTTCCTATCATCTATCTTCCTCTCTACCTGTGGTGTTCCCCAGGGGTCTAACCTCTCACACTGGCTTTTTAACCAATACCTGGCAACTCTCGCCCACTGCATTGCCATTTTCTGTTCAAATTTCCAGTGCTATGCTGATGATACAAATCATTTTCAGGTTGCCCTCAGCCACCTCCTCTCCCTCTCTCATTTCCGATTCCCTTACTGCCATTCAAGATTGGTGTGCCGCCAATGATCTTTGTCTGAATGCCAGCAAGACATAGATTCTTCTCATCGGCACACCTTCACCATCCTTTCCCCTCACTCTCTAGCCAGCCTCCCTTGGCCCTCCTTTTACCCCCACCTGCGAGGCTAAGAACCTCGGGGTCATCTTTGACTCCACACTTTCCTTCTCTGCCCACATCTCTGAGGTCTCTAAAAAGTCAAACTTCCTACTGCACCTCCTCAGAGGTACTCTGCCTTTCCTCTCCTTCCCCCAGAAGCTCACCGTCTCCCAAGCTCCGGTTCTCTCTTGGTTGGACTATTGTAACAGCCTCTTTCTAAAACTACCTGCCTCTACTCTCCGCCCTCTGCAACTAACCCAGAACAGGACTGCGAGACTTGTCCTTGGCCTCAAGCCCTGGGATCTTATCTCTCCAGCTCTGAAATCTCTCCATTGGCTCCCAGTGGATGCAAGGATTACATTCAAAACCCTCTTCATTATCCACGAGGCTTACTGGGGCCTGGGTCCAAAATATCTTCAGCTACCCCTCCGCAAATACCTCCCCTCGTGAGCTCTTCGCTCCTCTAACTCCCTCAGGGTCAGTCGTTTTTCAAAGAAATGAGCAGGGGGTAGATCTCTGTCCTCGGCTGGGTCCTCCCCCTGGAATAGCCTCCCTGCCACGGTTACAAGATATTGGGAGGAGGATTTCCAAGAGAGAGACATGGTGTTCGCCCAGTCCGTATAATATGCCAATCTACTCTCCCTCAACCTACATGGGGTATTTTCAATCTAACTTCATCTTGCCCTCCCCGTTTCCAACAAATACTGAGACAAGGAGGCGGCAACTGAGAGCCGTAAAGATTACCCATGGAAACAACATGGGGAAAGTAAGGGTAACCTTCCATAGAAATAACTCCAGTTGTCCCACTAATAGTCAGGCAGGGTCAGGCATTTAATAATGACAATTTTTGATTAGCAAACAGACCCATTTGATTAGCAGTTTTGTACGAATATTGTTAATGTTACCAGACGTTATTTGTACCCAAGACATGAAATGAGCAACAGTACGGCAGTTTTGCATACCTCTGAAATAAGATATTAGAGGAGTCGGGCCTTGCAAATTCCTGCAGGCCGGGTAACTTAGTTTCCCTTTTCAACCTGAGGGAAATGCACTCAACCCATAGCAATGGAGGACAACAAATTTAAAATGCAATTTGTGTACAATGGTGCATGTCACTACAAACCTGCTTTGTTTGGCACACTGCTGCCACCCAGAGGCCAGCCATGTGAAAGCGAGCCAGCCATGTGAAAGCAAGCCCCATTTTACAGGGGCGTCCCTAAAATACAGGGGACCCATAATCGCCATAAACCAGAGTAAATGCACCCCATCTAGGGAATGAAAAGCCATGAGTCTGTCTTGCAGATGATAACAAGTCTTTAATCTTTACAGATCATGAGGATTGGGGAAATGACAGAGGGCTCTGCCATTTCAGACAGCCTTCTGTCATCGTCCTTCGCTGACTCCCAGATCCTCTGGATACTGGTGCTGTGCCTGGGGCTTAAATACCCTTCACTTGGTCACTGGATACCAGCAGAGCTCCTCTAAACTTATTATTCTTGCCATACAAGGGATGCTGCAGTGTCTCCAGTGTTGCATGGCCAGGTTCCCTACTTTACATAATGCTGCATTAGCAGGACTACTTTGTTGCTCTTGTTTAGCATAATTTACTATGTTATAAACACATCTTCCCGCCATTCTCTCAACATTATCTCCATAAAATTATATTTGATGTGGTCCAATAACTTCTGCAGAAAAACACTTTTCTAATACTATGTCAAGCTGATTCTAAGTCTCCAGTGGCCTGTGATTGACCCCGTTTTCTGTTCAAGCCTGCCTAGTCTATATTTGAACAGCTTGACTTTGTGTGCTTTGGCATTTGATTTTTAAAACTGCACAGAATAACATTTACACGTGTTTTTCAACTAATGTATTTGTACATTATATTTTAAATATTACCGATCTATATTTAGTGACTGGCCATGCCTGTGTGTGATTATTGTGCATGAAAGAATCTTTCTCAGTGCTATAGTGCTTAGAAGTCTTGCCTCATTTGTAAAGCGCTTGGGCGGGTGCAGGAAAGCACTAGGCTCCAGTGAAACTTTTGTTTGATGTTTACAGCAAACAAAATAAATGTTACATTAGAGTTTCAAACATTGCTTGCAAATGCTACTGGCCCGTTATAAAATTTGCTCGACTATGCGAGTGGGCAAATTGACTTTGCGAGCCACAGCTGAGTGTCTATACAATTTAAAAGATTAGTTGCATGAATGGACACAAATAGATATGATAAAAAGGCTCTGAAAACAATTTGGCCAGCAGTCTCTGGAAGGTCGTAATATATAATGCAATCACAATCATAAAGCAAAGCTGGGCTCTGGAGGCTAACTACAGTCTTTGTTATATCAATAGATCTGTAGCTGTACAGATTGGATGAAACTATTGATCACTACTTTGCGTAAGCATCTAGTTCGCTTTGTGTATTCATTATGTAAGCGAAAAGAAAGAGACTAAGCAGAGTGGATTGCGTAGCAGGCAGAGAACTGGGCAAACTAGCTGGAATATTGTAGTTTGTGGTCATCTCAATTTCAGGGTACCTAGTATAAAGCAACTGGGTGATAATATAGACTGTCAAGGAGTATGGGTTCGCTAATGGGTTGACCACCAGTTGCAAGATGTAGGCAACCTGCAGGTTACAGAACTAGGTTTTCCATCAAAAGCATTTGATCATGTGATCATGTACATTTTAAGTGTTCACTCGTCAATATGATGCATCTTCCCCAAGAAAATGAAATATAGTTGACACAATGAAATTTAGATACACTAACCTAAACTATGGAGATGATGCAGTGTTTTACAGTATCAGTACTCTAATCACGCATTATGTAGCAGCCTACATTTTAGGAATGGAATTGCATGACTGTCTTTTAAAAAATATATAAAGTTGACACATACTGGTGTTTACCAGATGGCATATAGAAAGCTTAATAAAAGTAGCATCCGATTATTTCTGGTTTGCAATTATTTGAAAAAGAAATTCTTGCCTAGCACTCCCACACATGCCTTTGGCACTTAAGAGTGGAGAAGATCATTACTGCTGCACTTTCTCTCAATTAGGACTGAGAAAGAGGGGGAAGAGGCGGGGGAAAAGAGCACAGAGGGCAAGAGATGAAAGCAGGGCAAGCTATGCTTTCATTGAAGGGGCAACTGAAATAGCTATCTTTGCTACACAAGTGTCAATTTGATTAGCAAACTGACAGAATTGCATAGCAAATTGCTATGCGACACTGCTTATTTTATGCCTTGCCTTTCTATTGCCCTTTCAGCAAACCTATAGTGTCCACGGGACTCACCTCCACTTCGTCCATATTAAAAAGATATCCCTTATTGGAAAAACCTATTGCATCTGCTATGGGGATGCCATTAGCGCAAGTGCCATGGGTTGCATGTGTGTATGGGGTCTGGGTCAACCCGAGTGTTTGACAGACACCAAGCCTCAGTATACCTTTCACAGATGGGAAATATCCATTTGCATATCAGTCTTTCTCCCACCCAAATGGGCAGTCCAGCACCGGCATTCTCTGGCAATTCACTTCTGAACAAGAGTACCAATAGCAACCCCAATCACTTGTCTTCTAGACAGAGGATAAGCAATATAAATGAAGGAAGAGTAAAAGATATACATTAATGCATCATAATCCAGATTATATAGGTGTAAATATTTACTTTTTAATACATTATCTAGCATTGAAATTGCAAGTGTAATAGAATTAGATTGTTTCTGTACAATGTCCAAACATTGGGCAACATGGAAAATTTGATTGTGAACAGATTTTGAAGACCGTTACAAACCATTTAAATCTGGAAGTCAACCTTTCAACAAGTTCAAATTTTGGAGGACAAGTCTTGTTTGCAATGTTCTGCGGCATTGTATGTGTCCTGGGAAAAAAATCTGGAGCCATTCCATTAGTATGCATGGCCAACACAGTCAATGTCAGATCTTTCACAAATTCAAACTCCATTTCCTGGAAAATTGGCTTGGCCATCCATTGTGTACTTCGTTTTGTGAAGGCCATGAGGTAACGAAGCATCCCAAAAGTTCCTGCAGTTTTCGCTTGTTTCTTCCCAACATTCTTGTTGTGCGCAATACAGCTAGTCTTGTTGTGGCCTCCATACCGTCTATGCGGAAATGCAACCCTTTGGGCCTGTATTTTAGGCACATACTATGGAACACCTCCAAATCTCCAGTATGACAGAATTTGGTGAGTCCCTTCAGGTCTCTTGAAAGCATTTTATCGTATACAATCTTCTCAAGTGCTTTGTTTGGAGGGGAACATGGCACCAACCCCTTCTTCTTGGGTTCCTGCTCCTTCGATAAAGGTCCCTGTGCACATTTGTGGACATTTTGGTTTTCACCCCATAAGTATATGTTGGAACAATGGTGCATGATTTTCAAGTAGAATTTCTACAGATCCATCACAGGTGTTGGCGCTCCACCAAAGGCAGTTGCCAAAAGACTTAGACAACTTTAAAAGGTTTTAAGAACCCTTTTTTTTTTTTTTTTTTTTTTTTCCCAGCAGGTGCAATTTTTTTGATTGATTTGACAATGTTCCATACATCAAATTGATGCCAAATGTGTGGAAACTGCTCTCGCATGGCCTTCAACATTGAAATGTGCCTGTAAGTGGCTATCGTGTCTATTGGGATTCCGCTGAATTAGAGATGTTCGATGGATTTAATGAAACCATGTTTCTCCATGAACACAGACGATATACATTCAGGCACCAGCACGATGACCAAACTCACCATTTTTTTTACTTTCAATTTCTTGAAAGTGGTAAGTGCAGTATTTAGCGGAAAATCCTGATACAATCAGGCGATACACCCTGGTCTCAGCCTAGTATGCAGCGCACAAATGAAATACTTATTTTATTATGTCTATAGGTTTAATATTGTGAGTGATATCCCACATATCACACCCTTCTCAAAATACCCCCAAGGTCACAATGGACCAGGAATCGGGCTGGTTGGTAAAGTTAATATTTATTTAAAATTCAAATCACACATATACTTTGTAATAGGGAGCAACAATCACCAATGTGGTGACAATAACAGATAGAACGGGTATGTAAGGCAGTTAAATTCACTCTAGCAACACAGAATATAAAACACAGAGAAAAGAACAGTTTTGGCTTGTTTGAAAGATAGCACTTGAGTTAAGATTTCCCTCTGCAAAATTCCTTAACCCACAAATAAGCAATTCGAAACAGATATAAGGAAGCAGCAGGTATTCAGTGAACAGAATTTAAATACCACCTTCCCGCCCCAAACAAGAGAGAAAAACGGGTTGGAAATCTTACACTTTTAAAATGACATTCGAAAATGGTTTAGCAACCAATGAAAAGTGTGCTTCCTTAAATCAATATACATTTCTATGGGAGCAACATTGAAAGGATGCTAACAATCATAAGCTATAGTATGAGCAAAAGTAAATGCTTTAAATCTTAATGGAAGTTTGAAAATAATTGAAAAGAAGAATCACACGTGTAAAACTTTGCAGAAATGCGAATTCCCGCCTAAAATTCACAAACATTTTTGTGTTGGGATGTAGCTACAAGTCTTATTTATAGGTTAGAGTTGAAATTAAGTCTCTAGCTATTAAACTGAGGAAGATATGCAAGGTTGAATGAGAGACGCTTTTAGAAAAATCAGGCAGTGAAAACAGAAAAGAACTCAGTTTGGACAAGAAAATATTTACTATAGTTTTACTCTAGGACTAGAGCATGCCGGCTAAAATACCAAGGAGGGACAAAGTAAGCTCTGGAGTTGATTCATTACTTCAACACCAAATCTCCAGTGTCCTCAGTCGGATCACTCGAAGTAGGATGGATGGGTTAAGATTTACACAAGATGAAAATGATTAAAGAAATGGCACTTAGCAAGATATTTCAAAGACAGGGTTGCTATAAGGATTCTGACAATGTGACAAGTTCTTAAAGTAAGGATAGGATGGTTTAGAGATTGGGATGAAACGAAACAAGGCAAGGTATGCTATGATTCTTCTATGCTTCCTGTTAATACTTACAGTCCACTTTAATTTAAGATTTTGGACCGTCAAGGGTTCTGGTCATCACACGGATCAGTCTAACCGAGGACAGCAGGGCACATCTGGCAGAACAGGGTCAGCTGGGCGGTTCTGGTCACCTGGACTGCACTGGACTGGATTGGATTGGCCCTTCTGGTTACTGGAGACTGGATATCAGTGTGATGGCGAGTTTGTAGCAGGCAAGCCTTTACTAGTAGCAAGCCAGACTGGATCAAAATGCTTCCCTTGGATTTTTGGGATTGCTTCAGAATTTGGGCCTAGCTGAAAGAGTTCAGCAATGCTGAGGCCTTGGCTTTGTAATGAAATCAGGAATCAGGAACAAGGATGGAGAATTCAGGAACAGGGCGACATGCAGAAAATCAGGGTGAAGTCAGGAATCAGTGTGTCTGTGTGTTATGAGGTTTCCTTATTTATCATGCCAAATGATATGGCTAGGGCAAGCCTACCGTCCACACCCCTACTGCTAGGATTGGGTAAAAGCATAATCGCTGCCTTGCTTTTCGCTGATTGGATGACAGAAAGGGATGTCATGTTTTATGAGATGATCTTTACAATGTCTGGAAACCTGCCCCAGCTCCTAGAACCAAAATCAAATTTTCCCACAAATACATATTTATACAGTGATGACCTCTGAGAAAATCAGATACACAGGTTACAGATTTTGTGGGTCACATTTCAATCCAAATCCCCAGTCTGTGGGACCTGGTTTAGGCTGTCTGCAACATTTTAACTATTAAAGATTTGCCCTAAAATTTCCCAATTTTGTACATAGATGCGCTTTTACCCCTGGGATATGTGTACAAAATGTCATGTGCGCAATTTCCATACTTTCCCCACAAATGGTTATTCTTCACAACTTCTGTTCCTTATGCAGTATAGGGTTCAATCTTCAAAGAAAGAGCATACAATTGGAGTTAAAACTACCAACTTTCAGATTTCTCCTCATTCTTGTGGCAAAGTTAAGTGTCGTTAAAGTTTAATTGCAAATAGGCTTTTTAACCACCAAATGTCACTTGTCAGATTTTTTTTCTTTTTCCCAAGAGTAAGCAAATGTCAATTGCTTTGAAGTAGAATGAGGGGCCTCTCCCTTGAGAGTGAAGCTTCTTGGCCCTCCCACTGGAAGGGTGTGTGTCTGATCCTGCTATTGTCTTGGCCTGGGGCAAAGACGAATGTCTGATGCACTGGGGAACCCCCCATTGTCTTGGGATTCAAAGCCCCCATGCTCGCAATTAGCATGTCCTGCTCCAGAGGTTTATGAGGTGTCACCCTTTCTCAGGGCTGGCACTCTGGGATAGCAGGTTTTTATTGTCTTTGACATAGTTTGCCATTCAGCCTGGGTTTTTGCTTTGATGTATACTTTTAAATCTTAACTTTTAAACATATAGAATTGAACAGTTTATGTGTGTGTTTCTAACAGTAGCAAATCCTTTCACGTGCTTGAATAATCAAGCCTTTACACAATGATAAACTTTTTTAAAATAGACGATTTTGCTCTTCATTCAGGAAAAAACACATTTCACTTATTTCTTTTAAATTCGGTTTTCCTCTGCAGCAAATACACACTTTAGTCAGCTCTAATCCTTTCCTTGAGTGCTGTAGTTGTTTGCAGCATGGATACATGTATCATGCCTTTGTTCAGAGTCTTTCTCTGGACAGCTTATTCTTGATACGTGTTGCAAAGTTTTAGCCACGTTTCCCATGAAAATGAAAACAAAACCTCGGGTTTGCTTTCACAAAGATACTTTTTCCTGGAGCTGTCATTCAAATGAGGCCCGGTTCCTCTGAGCCACAATGGATGATCCTGAGCATTTCAGGGCCTTTTTGATCATGGTGGTATGAGAAATGAATGGATTTGGTGCCAAACAGTACTTTGAAGTTTGAAAAATGACATTTAAAAGAGGCATTTGGGGTTTTTCATCACAGCAATGATGCTGCTTTCCTTTGCTCCGTGCTGAATGTTGCAGAGCCTACTGGCATGCTCCTGCAGTGAGGACTCTGTTTTCATCCCACCTGAACTGTGTGTGGCAACGTGTGCAGTCTTTTTCTCGTTGTGAGACACGCAGTTTTTAAGATTTTGGTGCGCACATGAGTCAGCGCGGTCATTTTGGGCTGTTTCTTTTCACCATTGCAATAAAGTGATGTAGTGAGGCACATCTGAGTGGGTCAAAATATCCCACAACTGTCAATCTGTTTGTCGCCAGCTAGCCAGACACTTTTGCCAGAGAATGCACTGTCCATTGACATCTTTTTGTGTTTCCAGGCTTGACTAATAGCGGTGAATAAGAATTCCCTCTGATATTTGTAGTACTGGGTTTTAGCAAGGAACTCCAGTCCCACAAATTGACAGAAACTGTAAATCTTACTGAAAGTCAATCCGCTGAACAGTAAAGCTGGGGAACAAAGTACATTTCCAGCAGGCACTTTGCCGAGCATCGGTTGAGCAGACCATGAAAAAGTGCTATGGAGGTGGACACAGCTGGCCTGGATTTTTAGGTTGGTGCCTTGTAATACACGAGAGAAATTCACCATTGGCTCCCCGCATATGCTCCCTCTTAATTTATGATCACATTTAATCATTAGTACAATCTCTAGCAGGCAGCAGTCAAATACATTGCTCCTTTAATAGCCAATCGTCCTGCAGTACTCTGTTTTGCGACTCGCTGGTGCTGGACACGTCCCCCAAACTAAGCATACTGAAGTCAAGATCTTGTGCAGATTCATCAGTCAATTGCGCTGATGCTTCCGCCTCTGTTAGTTCTGGCTGTGATATTTCCGCATGAATTTGAGAAACTGGTTACATTGAATGTTTGGTGGGTGGAACATTTTTAGAGCATTTTTAGAGGGTGAAGATTGTGTAAATGGGTCTGTAATGCATCTTCTGTGTCTTCAGTTTCATCTGGGTGACTTTTCACAAAGTAGCAATGGCTCATGGTAACGTTATATGGTTTGCAGGTAAGATTCTATTCATTTCCAGGCCACTGGACATATGCATCACGACTCTGAATATTGACTGAACCACGCAGTGCCTCAAAAAGTAGTTGCTCCATTGTGACCTCCGTTTGGCAAGCGACATCTTGCGTTTCAGTTGTTGTCTGAGACTTTATACTCCTCTACCTCCGGGGCCTCTAACAGATTTATAGAAAAACATGCTCAATGTATAGCACACATACATAAGATACGATTTTCCAACTAAAAACATAATATGACTAAAACATCTGCTTAAAAAATTCTCCAAAACAAACTGGTTTGTTCTTTACTCTTGTTTTCTTAATTTGCTTCGAAACCATGGAATTCGCTTTGCCGACCACAACACCAAGCGGGAAAAATAGTGTTTTATGTGTTAAATCAAGCGAATTTCTTTTCGACTCAAATGTTAATGTTTAAGGATATTTGTACCGCACTATCACCTCCGTAGTGGTCCCCTGGCACTCTGGCGGCTCTGAAAAAGAGAAAAGGGGAGTGGGTTAGTGGGAATAAGCTGGAAAAGCGCACGAGAGCAGTGATGTGCTGTTGGCAGCCTCAACCCGGTAACTCCATTGGCTGGGCTTGGGGTGTTTTCCAGTCATTAGTCGTCGTGTGCTGTTGTGTGAATCTATTTCTGGTTTGTTTTGTTGTTGCAGTGTAGTGCAGATTGTTGTGTTATAGGCTTGTGGTTGTGTTTGGTTAGAGTTTGAGAGGTGTATGCAGAGAGGTGAAATTGTTAGTGGATTAGTTAATTGGGCAAATGCGAACAATCACAACTCTATCCAAGCGTGGCACATGCCGACACCCACAATCCCATCCAGATGCGACGCAGGACAATGTTCACGATTAGGTCTAGGTGTGCCAAATGCTAATAATCACAATTCCATCTAAGTGCGGCACATGCCAACAGTTAGAACTCCATCCAAGTGTGGTATATGCTGGCATTTACAAATTCCATCTGAGTATGCGGAGCAAGTAGGCGTTTGTGAGTCCATCCAAATCTGGCATGGATATCATTTCCAATCCAGTCGGTACGCGGCATCGGTCAGCCAGCGCTACTCCATCCATATGTGGCAGTGGTCAGCATTCATCGTCTTATCCAGCTGCTCATTCAGGCTACCGCTCACAGCCCCTTCAAAGCGTGGCACATGCCAACGCTTGCATTCAAATCAAGGCGCGGCACCTGTCATTCACAACATCTGTGCTTGTCCCATGCTGATGTCAAGAACTTAGTTCAAGTGTGGCAACTGCTAACATTCACACAACTCTATTCAAATATGATATCTGGTAGCGATTATGGAACCAGTGAGGTTGTTGGCTGGAGTTGGCTAGGGATTCTGATTCTGTCACATGGGGTGTCGCTTGTGTCCTATTCGGCCTAGCATCGTGTCTCTTGTTATAGTAGTAGTTTCCCATAGTCGGTTCTGGATGTTTGTCAGTGTCATCCTAGATTCTGTCGTCCTGTTATTTGTGTTTCCCGTTTGAGTGTTTAGTTCTTTCAGTTTTAATCTGATGTTGAAGAGCCAGGTTTTTAGTCATTTTCTGAATTGTAGGTGGTCTTTGGTGTTTCTTATTTCTTTTGGGATGTTGTTCCAGGTGTTTGCGGCTAGGTGGGTGAAGGAGGAGCCCCCTAGTTTTTTCTTAAGGTATGGCGGAAGGTGGAGTGAAGGTGTTCTGCAGTGTTCTCGGGGCTTGAGGGCGACGGCGCCAGTGGATTTTCAAAAACTGATCACCAAACATCCTTCTGGCAGTTGAACCCACAGAACATCTTGACAGAACATCAACCACTACAGAAAGAAGCAGCGATTTGAAAAGGTTAGTTAAGTCCTCCCCCAACATCAACACGCATCAGCATGCACCCCAGTACGTACCCCAAGGCTCTCTCTTAACCGTCTGTTAACGTACCCAGCGCACCCAAGCATAGCGAAGAAATAGAGGGTCGTCGACTAAGAAGCCACCGGACGCCCTCAACAGCACATCCCTGGTGGGTGGAACTAAGCGACCATCAGCGATGCCATCTGCAGTCCTCAAAAGCACTGACTGGTCCTCGCCATCTGGCTCGACAAAATCTTTGGCTGACCCCTTGATGTTAGTTGGTGATAACGTTTCACGTCCTGTCACTGACAAAGAGGTCGAGGCAGCAAGCTCTGACATATTGGATGACTGCCTTTTGATTGCTGCTCCCTCCCACTCTGAACTCAAAAGAGCTCCCCCCACTTTCTTCACTCATCAACAAAAGTAGCAAAAACCGCGGTACCTTCACAGTCTGCTCCCAGACGCTGGTGAGGTCTTACAGAGCGGTTCAGTGCCAGACCTCTACACCTGTGACATTGATCACATTGGACGTTCACAACACGGCCAACATGAAGTCGGCCCCTCTATACCAAGGCTCATTGCCCACAGTCAGAACGTAAATTAAGTTTTGACTGCAGAAGAAGGCAAACCTAGTTTGAACAACAAAGTCCGGCCTCAGTGTTGCCAAAGGCGCATTGGAAAAGACAACTGGGAGTCCATTGTTACTAGATTCCTCGAACTCTCACACTCCAATGAGCAATGGCGATCCCGTGACGGGTTGCCCTCATCCACAGGCGCTGCATCATGGACCGAGATGGACGATTGAAGCAACGATGCACCCAGTTCCTCGGGAACCCGGCGCCTCGGATTTTGTCATGACACCGGTCTCTTCCGATTGGACCCGTGATGGTCCTAATGAAGCCCCACATAAGGTTACTGCAGAGCAGGGCGCCCTATCTGATGGAGTCTTTTCATCTTTATCTCCCAAAACGAAAAAAATTAGCCTTTGCAGGCCTTGGGCAACGGAGCCCGTTCACAAGTAGCGAAACCCACCTGCACTAGAAAACAGCGTGCAAAAGCTAAGGCTCTTAAAAAAGCAAAGGAGAAAACGCATTGCCAAGCACCCTCTAATTTTTTTTTTTTTTTTTTTTTATTGGTTTATTTACAAACCTTTAAAAAGAAAAGCAAAAAGGCCATACATCGCTCTTCATTACATTCACGTTATCTACATTGGTTTTTGAGCCACCACATTAATCCAGTAAACAATTCTCAATTAATGCTAGCAAAGTTGTCAGTGGTAGTATCAGTTTTTGATCCGTTCCTCTAAACATGTGAGACCACCACTCCTCAGCATTGAGGGATGGGTGACTCTCGCTCCAATTACCCAGAAGTCGGGTTCTTTCTGTACGTAGGTTTGTACAAAATAGCACTAAGTGTTTTAAAGTTTCTGGTTCTTGATCGCAGAGTCGGCACATTGGATTCATATTCCTGTTAACTGTCCATGTTCTCAGGCGTTCTTTTGTTTTGAACATATTAAGCCGAAAATGCATGTACAGTCTTCTTGCGTTCGGATCAGGAAATAATTCAATGTATTTTTGCAAGTTATTAAAGGCACAAGCCTCAGGTGGCACTTCGCTCAATAGTTTCAA
Organism: Ambystoma mexicanum; assembly: GCF_040938575.1. Classification (NCBI taxonomy): domain Eukaryota; kingdom Metazoa; phylum Chordata; class Amphibia; order Caudata; family Ambystomatidae; genus Ambystoma; species Ambystoma mexicanum. The sequence goes on from NC_090937.1 coordinate 304,901,046, forward strand.
GGCTCCTCTTTCAGAGCAAGTCAGCTCCCAGTCTAGGCGCCATAGTTTTAATTTTGCTGCATCAGGATTTCCTTCTAACAGGGCTGGTTTGATGTCGTATTCCGACATTAAGCTTTCACAGCGCTTTAGCCACATTTCTAATACTCCTGAAGTTGATGTGCTTTCATTGTTGAAAATGGCAAATTGCGGAATTCCTTCTCCGACCTTTGTTTTCCGATATAGAGACAACAAACTCCAACAGACACGTGCGTGCATGGAGATCAGTGATAGTTCGTACCTAATTGATGCTGTCGCAGTCCCTTTGGGTAATCCCAGGACTTTTACCCAAAAAATATTCTCGAGCGTGGACCAGATTTTCCAAGAGCACCCCAAGGCGTTTTCTGCTCCATATGTTAAAGATGGGATTACTTTTTGTTGATAGAATTTTAGTACCACTTTGAGTGAAAACCTGCCAAATCTTTTCTTTAGGACTAGAGCTTGGTTTGCTAGTTGTTTACATTTACGTTTTGTCTCTATTACCCAAGGATTGTCATTAAGACAGGAACTGACGATCATTCCAAGGTATTTTACACTCAGCGATATCAGAAGTTTTTCCGTTCCTATGAACCAAGATTGGTTTTTTCGCGTTTTTTTCTGACCACTCTGCAAATTGTTTAACCTAAGAATTTCACATTTTTTCCTCTAATAAAGAAGGAGCAAGCACAGGACACAACGCTGTTAAAAAAGCAGCGTCCCGGGTAAACCCTGGGCCAAAGAAGAGGGCTGCAGCCAACATGAAAGCCCTTCCTATTCCAATGCTGTCTAATGCACTTAAGGATTTTTTCAAAAAACAGTGCAAGAGAAAACTTGACCTTTAGACTGAGCTATCTGTCGCGGAAATCTTAGAAGCCGTCCAAGCACTACCATTGAACAAAGCTCGGAAAATAAAGCAGTCTGAGCTGAACAAAGACTGTGTTCCACCATCGCTACATGATCCATGCTCCTCACCGACTAGTTCAGACCTACCAAATCGATTGCCTGAATCCTCTAAATCTCCCATGGAAGGACTGGAAGAACAAGAGGCAACACA